>NC_084465.1:109470177-110113302 GCF_027409185.1 Cynocephalus volans
AGGGCCAAGGTGCAGCATTCCCAGGGAATAGCCAAAAGCTGGCCTTGCATTTGACAGTTGGCTCTGTGTGTTCCTGGAAGAAAACGGTGAAGCAGCGAACTTCCAAGCCTGGCCTTGAGATGTCTCAGCTGGAGACCGAAGTGAGACCCAGAAAGCAGCGGGAGCTCACTGCTGCCTGAGGGTCAGACTTGCTGACTCCAAACCCAGAGAAGCATCTTTCTTCTTTTAGGTGGAAATATATATTTATTTTTTTGTAAGTTATATCATTCTTTCGCGTTGGATAAACCAAGTTTTTCTGGGAGATCTTTTTGTAATGCCTTACACTGGAAACGTGAACATTTGCAAATAATTTCAGTAAAAAAATATATATTTTATTTCTTTCTAAATGACCGTTCTGTTTTCTTTGGGGCATCACTGAAGAGGTGTGACATCCTCTTGTCTGTTCTATTCTCTTTCTCTTTGGCAAATATAGTTGGCCCTCTGTATCCACGGGTTCAACCAACCACCGATCAAGAATGTAATTAGGCCCGTGTCTGTACTGAACAGGTACAGACTTTTTCTTGTCATTGTTCCCTAAACAATACAATATAATAACTATTTACATAGCCTTTACATTGTATTAGGTATTGTAAGTATTAGAGATGATCTAAAGTATGTGGGACATGCATAGGTTACATGCAAATACTTTGCCCATTAGGGACTTCAGCATCTGTGGATTGTGGTATCCATTGGGGGTCCTGGAACCAATCTCCTATGAGTACCGAGGGATGGCTGTATGTCATCTCTAGTGAGAGATGGGGAGGAAATGGGGAGTTTAGGAGTCAGGAATCAGGTGGTGGTTAGTGGGGAGGCAGCCTGGCAAGGCATACAGAGCCTGGGCTTCAGGGTCACACAAATCTGGGCTTGAGTGCTGCTATTGTCATTTGCTGGGCATGGTACCCTGGGCAAGTCATTTAGCCTCTGTGCCTCAGTTGCTTTGCCTGTCAAACGAGGCTGATCATACCCACCTCATGGGGATGTTATGAAGCTGAGCAGTGATGTGTGAAGTACATGTGGCCCAAGACAGGTTCTGAGACACAGGCAAGGCAGAAATCCCATGTGGCCAAAGTTACCCTTGAAAAGCCCAACTTTGTATTAGTTGGGATAGGCAAGGGTGTGCTGCAGTAACAAATTAGCTGCAAAACCTTGGGAGATGAACACAAGGGTTTATTTCTTGTATGATTCTGGATGCAGGTCAGGCAGCTCTCCAGGGTAGCTGCCTTCCAGGCGGTGACCGAGAGATCCAGACCATTCTGGTCTGTGAATTTGCCTCTCAAGAGCTGGCTTCCAGGTCCCCACAGCAAGGGAAGGGAGAATGAGTGACTCACAGCAGCTCTTCAGCATCTTAAACCAGAAGTGATGCAAGCCAATTCCACTTACAGCCCAGTGGCCAAAATGAGTCACATGCCACCAGCCAAACCACAGAGGAAGTGGGGGAATGTAGGGGTGCACACAGGAGAGAAGTATTTCTCCCATTATAATCGATGTGCTTTCCGAGTTCTGCATAGTGAGGCAGTGGGACTGGGGTATTTAGTTTCTGATTTTGTTTTGGTGGCTGGCTAGTACAGGGATCCGCACCCATGACCTTGTTGTTTATAACACTGCACTCTAACCACCTAAGCTAGCCGGCCATCCCTGTTCTCTGACTTTAAATTGGGTGAGTCTGGGCGGTGAGGAATGCCTGCATTTGGGGAACACGCTATTTCTGCCACACCCTACAACCGTGCACCAGGGACATGTGTAGGTGGAATGTTTGAGCACAGCTAGCTCTCCCTCGAGCACTGCTGTTGCGGTTGAAATCATTGGCTTACATTAGTGACCGCCAGAACAGAAAGGTGCTCTGTACAAAAGAGCCGGTGAGGCCATGACTGTTAGAATTAGTAGCATTCAGATCTGCCAGGTGGGGAGGCTTGATTTCAGATGTAAAATGTGTTTCTGTCTCAGAGCCTGACCCTGAGTGTTAAAATCCCAGGTCAGATCCTAAGCAGGTTTGACCTGGTGTGGCCCTGTGGGTGGGTGGGGTGCTCAGGAGGGATCTGGGACCAGGGTCAGGTTTAATCTGCTTTATGAAGAGGGGGCAGAGTGAGGCATTAACTCCTCAACAGGGAGTACTGCAGTGCCACGGAAGGAGAAAGGGGGTCATTGGCTTTGTTGTGCACCTACTATGTGCCTGGTCCTTGGCTCAGCGGCTGCAAAGCTCTTCTCATTGGAATGGCTCCCGGGAGCCAGAGAGGAGAAAGGAATCAGCCGATGCTTCCCAGTGTTGCCTGAGCTTCTTGTCCATTCTCACACCTTCCATCATGTCCTATGGCAAATTCAGTTGACTGTAGAACCTCCAGAATTTAATCACTTCTCCTCCCCCCATTAATGCCACACTGGTCCTGGCCACCCTCATCTCTTCTTTATGTCCCTACAGGGGCTTCCTCGGTGGTCTCCTGGCTCCTGCCCCTCACCTGCCCTACATCAAGAGTCTGTTCTAGACCCAGCGGCCATGGTGATCCCATAAAAATATATGTCAATTGTGTGGCTCCTCTGTCACAACCCTCCTGTGTCCCCACTTCACAGTAGCAGCCAGCCTGGACCTCACGGCACTGCACAACCTGGCTTCCCAGGACCTCTGTCCTCTGCTCCTCCCTCTGGCCCTGCTCGGGCCTCTCCAGCCACTCAGCATTTCTGCTGCTGTCCCCAGGTCCTGCCTTGGGCCTCTCTCTACGCCTGGAAGTCAGCCTTGCTTGTCCCCTTCCCCCTCTGTGTTAGAATGGCAGATCTGTGAGAGCAGGGGTTCATCTGTTTACCCCTTGCTGAATCCCTGTGGAGTGTGGACACAGCATGCACCGATGACTGGCTTCTTTGATTGGGTACTGGGCTATCTCCTGAGGGTGAATCATTAGGGCCTCTGTACAACTGGGGTCATCACATCCAGCTGGCTGGTGGTTGCGAGGATGAAAGCAGGTCAGGTAGAGCACCCAGCGCCATGCCTGGCTGAGGACACCTTCATACACGGTGCTGCCATTCACTCGCTCATTCATTCGTCCGTCCGTCCATCCATCCATCCATCCATCCTGCCACACAATCACCATCTACTGAGCCTACGTGCTGTGCACTGTACTAGGTGCTGGGGAAATGCAGTGGCACATGTACACAGAGCCCTTGGCTCAAGGAAAGAAGGAAGCCCTTTCCTTCCTTGTCCTTGTGGTGAGATTCCAGACTGGAGTTAGCTCTTATCAGTGAACCGAAGCAGCAGCACTGTGGCCTAATAGTGGAAACACAGGCTCTTAAGCCAGACTGCCTGGGTTCAGATACCTACTTATGCTCTGTTTTCTCATCATCCAAGGGACCTTGTAGCCTAACCACAGCACACCCATAAAAGGGCCCCTGGTAGTACCCTCCTCATTAAAGGACTCTAGAAAGGGGCTGAATGATGGTGCCCTCGTCCTCTGGTTGTGAGGGTTAACCGAGTGACTGTGGGGCAAGTCATTTAGGCAATGGCCGGCACTTTCATTTGTGTGTTTGCAGTGACAAGGTGGATAGGGATGAGGTTAAAGAACCTACTGGAACAGACACTGGCCAAGGAAGGTCAATGTGGCCTTGCTGGATCTAACCACATTCCACCTGCCAGCCAGGCCCTGCTGGCAGGAGCCCATGGCTGGGGGTTAATGGCCTGGGTGGCTCCGCTGGCGTGGCTGGTTCCCAGGTTGCCATGGTGTGAGCCCAGCAGCAGCTTGTCAGCACGTCTCACAGTGCTGGCTCCCACGTGCCAGCCACCTTCCTGGCAGACGCTGGCCCATGAAACAGGCTCTGGTGGCCCTGGAGCAATCCCGGTTGAGTTTGCCAAATGCACAGCAGCCTCTGTGACCACTCTGCGGGGGATGCCAGGTGGCTCAGCTCCATGCGGAGAACAGAAAAGTGCTGTATTGGTGCCTTCCGTTTCTCCGAAGGACAGCCCTGTCCCCACATCCCCCGTGATGATTTGGAGGTAGGCCCAGGAGCAAATCCCCACTGTGCCACTCACTATTTGGATGAGCTTGGCAAGTTATGTCAACTCTCTGAGCCTCAGTTCTCATCTGCAAAATGAAGCTAGTAATAGGTGGTAACAGCAGGTCTGGTGCAGGCGAGCCCATCTTGAAGGTATCAAAAGAAGCTTCTGGCTACATCTTGGTAAAAGGTGGCAGAAGCTGCAGTTAGATCTAGATTTAGATTACTCCGGGCTGAAGGGAGAATCACAGGACCCTGTGTCAGAAGGGACCATCAGAAAGTCCCCATCACCTGGCTGGGGCAGAGCAGTCACTGTGTTCTGGAGAGCAGGCTGGTGTCCATGGGCCCCTCCGACACTGCCACAGCCACTGCCCAAGTATCTGGTGGATTATTGATGGCAGGGGGGCAGCTTAGACCACTGATTCCCAGCCAGGAGATTCTGACCCCTCGGGACATATGGCAGTGTCTGAAGAAATATCTTCACCACTGTGGTGGGGGGCAGGGCAGGCATGCTTCTGGCATCCAGTGGGTGGAGGTCAGGGATGCTGTGACACATCCCACAGTGCATGGGACAGCTCCCCATGGCAGAGAATTACCCAGCCATGTCAATTGCGGTAAGGTGGAGGAAGGCCGTATGTACCCTCCCCACTTTCCGTGAGCACAGCACATTTCCATGCGTTAACTGTCTTATCTCTGCAGCAATGCCATTAGGTCAGAGCAAAACCCTGGGCTAGCATAAAGTTGGGATCGAGGGAGCTGTCTGGTTTCTCAGGCTGCCTTCACAGCTATCTGTGTGTGGCGTTAAGCTCGGCTGTTTTAGACTCTTACTTTCTCTTTCCTGCTGCCTGAAGCTTTTTTGGGGTCCAGTATTAGAATTCTGGCCACTGTGAGAAACAGGCATGAGCGATGCTTTGAGCTGTGCATTGATTGTCCTTGGCTAAAGCAAGCACTTGACTTTCAACTGGGTCTGACCTTTCACTTCTACAGCGTCTGGAGCAGAAATGCTAGGTGTTCTGGTGGCTGCTGGGGCTCCCACAAGAAACTGGAATTCGGTCTTTAGTAACCACATGTATGAAATGTGCCAAATCCTGGGTAAATTCTCCCGGCGGGGGCCAAGGAGTGCAGGCTCCTCTCCTCTCATTTTGGCAATTGAACATGTGCACTGTTCTTGGCTCATGCCCAGAAAGGGCCCATCCTTGGTGTGGGGGGACCTGGCTTGTATGTCAAGTTCAGACGAGATGCCCCTTGGAGCTCATCTACAGGGGCAAGGAACAGCAGGAGGTGTGGGCAGTGGTTCCCAGGGTTGGCCGCACATTGGAATTGTGTGGGGAGCCTGACAAATACACACCAAAACGGAGAATAGATCAGTGGTTCCGGGGGAAGGAGGGGATGGAGTGTGGGTACAGAATGACAACAGGAGGGATCCTCGTGGCGACAGGACTATTCTGTATCTTCTCTGTGGAGGTGGCTGCACGAACCTACGCATGTGATCAAATCGCATGGAACTAAATACACACAAATGAGTACAAGTACAGTGGGGAATCTGAACAAGATGGGTGTATTGTATCAACGTCAATGTCCTGGTTGTGATGTTGTACTGGAGTTTTGCAAAATGTTGCCATTGGGAGAAATGGGGTAAAGGGTACTCAGGATCTCTCTTATTATTTCTTACAACTGCATGTGAATCTAGGATGATCTCAAAATAAAAGGGGTAATTTGTAAAAAGTACACTTGCCATTGCCTGGCCTCACCCTGCCCCAGCCCCAGGGATTCTGATTTAATTGATCTGGGATGAAGCCTGGGCTTGGGAATGTTTTTGAGCTCCCCAGGTGAGTCCAATGGGCAGCCAGGGCTGAGAGCCATTAGCAACTTTGGCTCCAGGGTGGACAGGGTTGGATGGGCCTTGTCCAGGCAGACCTACGGGCTGCTGGATCCTTCCAGGTCTGATGCTCTGTGACAATCAGCCACTTTCACTGGCATTTTCCTCCCAGAGAGCAGAGAGGGGTCTAGACTCAACATCATGTGGGGCCATCAATGACCCCCAAGTCACTGCATCTCCAGGAGTGCAGGCTCTGTGGTCTGGCCCGGTGGGGAGACAGTTGAGGGGCCAGAGTCAGACCAGGCCTGACTCCTGGGCCAGCCTATAAAACAGGCCCTTCTGGGCCAGCAGCTGGGCTGGGCTGCCGCTCTCTGCCACCTGTCCCTCGTCCATGACCAGCACCCTGCGGGGGAAAGGGAGACAAGGTTGCTTTTTGGATCCCAGCCCAGGCATTTAGTAGCTCTGGGATCCCAGCATATCTGCCCCAAGGTTTGCTGCCCAGGAGTCTGATTTTCCATGCAGCTTCCTGACCTTGACAGCCACATTGGAAGTATCTGCTGGACATGGGTCCTGGGCATCCCTTCCTCTCTGACCCCTGTGGGCAGGGACTGCACCTGACACCTTCCAGCTGCGGGAGGGCGCTTTACCTGGTGCAGCCCATCACTGAGCTGAGGCGGTGTGCGATGAGCAGGACTGTGCACTGTGCAAACCAGCTCCCGAGGGCGCCCTGCATCTGGAGCTCCGTCCCTGGGTCCACAGCAGCTGTGGCCTCGTCCAGGATGAGGATCCGGGTTTTCCGGAGTAGGGCACGTGCCAGACACAGGAGCTGCTTCTGACCCACGCTGGGAATGAGTGGGACAATCAGGTCAGATATACATTTGCCTGTATGTCACAATTTATAGGACATCCCCACAAATGCGTACTGGGACAGCTGTAGAAGTGAGGTGCCTGCGTGGGTGCACATCCCCACACCTGGGGTCTGTAGTCTACAGAGCTCAGGGGAATCCTCATCTGGTTGTCTTTGAGCAGGATGGCTTTAGGCAAGCAAGTCATTCAACCCATTTGTTCCTTAGTTTCTCCACTTGTGAAATGGCTATTTTCTATTTCCAGTCATGGCTATTTCTGTTTCTCTTCTGTGGTCCTTGTCATCTGTCAGACCCATTCTAAGTGCTGGGGTATATATTGACTCCACTCTCGTAAGGACCACAAAGGTAGATATTGTTCTCTCCTTTTGCCAGAGGGGGAAACAGACGCAGAGAGGTTAAGTGGCTTGCCCAAGGTCACAGTGTTAGTGGTAGAGTCAGAATTTGAACCTAGGACCTCTGACTCCAGAGCGTGCCCCTAATAGGTCCTTCTTCACTTAGTTGTGAAGATAAGAAAAATCATATAACATTGTGTGTGCTAGTTGCAGAGTAACCCCTTGGCATGAAGTAACTTCTCTTACTTTGATGACAGATGGGGAAGTTGAGGTCCAAGATCATGCAGCCAGTAAGACCCCTGACCCAGATGGGAACTGGCCCCTGGGGCTGTTTCCTGCTACACTCTGCTTCCTCTCACAGCAGAACCTTCCACGTAGAAGCGTTTCTTCAGGGAACCAGAACCTACTATGGCCATGTAAACATCAGGGTGCCTGGGCCCTGCTCCAGCCTCACCACTTAACAAGTTGGGCAATCCTGAGCAAGTCTCAGGCCTCAGATTCCTACTTTGTGACATGGGATTAGTGAGAGTGTGGCTCTGAGGATTAAAATATTTATTGCTTCCTGTATGCCAGACATTGTTTCAACAATTTTACTCATATGACTCACTTAATCCTCACATAGGTAGCTAGGTACGATTAGCCCCATTTTACAGATGAGGAAACTGAGGCACGGGAGCTTGAGTAACTCTCCGAAGATCCTACAACTGTTTTGAGCCCAGGCAGTCTGGCACCTGTTGATGCTCTAACCCACCAAGCTACACAGCCTCCTTTGTGCTGGAACCCATTACCTTCTATAGTCCCTTCTCTGAACACCCCAGGACCAGATGGATTTACGAATCCAGAACGTCTCGATTTTTAAAAAGGCACACACCTGTACACCTATGTTCATAAAAGCATTATGCACAATAGGCAAAAGATGGAAGCAACCAGATGTCCACTGGCAGATGAATGGATAAACAAAATGTAGTCCATCCATACAATGGAATATTATTCATCCTTACAAAGGAAGGAAATTCTGTCACGTGCTACAACATGGATGATCGAGGACATCATGCTAAGTGAGATAAGCCAGGTCCCAAAAGACAAATACCGTATGATTCCATTCACAGGAAGTATCTAGAGCAGTCAAACTCATAGAGACAGGAAGTAGAATGGTGGGGACCAGGGGCTGGCGGAGGGGTAAATGAGGAGTTAGTGTTTAACAGAGATAGTTTCAGTTTTGCAAGATTAAAAGAGTTCTGGAGATCTACTGTACAACAACGTGAGTGTGCTTAACACTACTGAACAATGCACTTAAAAATGATTAAGATAAATTTTATGTATATTTTACTATACTTAAAAAATTTTTTTAAAAAGGCATACACCAACAGCCCAAGTGGGTGTGGGGTTAGCATCCAATATCAAACACATTTTTTTATGTAGCGAAATAATACTGAGGGGAATAAATAATGACTGTAAGTAGCCTCATGTCAGTTGAGGTTGGGTTTTGCCACCAAATAAATTTAGGAAGCTAATTTAAGAAAAAGAAACTTGGTATCCAGAGACCGTGTTTGAGTTTAGAACTGCAGATAAGGGATGGGATGTATGATTTTTAATAGAATAGGGCTGATAATCTCATGGGGGGAAGCAGACTTCCTGAGGTCCCAGTCAGTGCCCTGGGGAGAGCCTGCACATTCTTGCTTCCACCTCAGCTCCCTACAGGTCCTGGCTATGGAGGGGTGACCATACCTCAGGTCGTCACCTTGGTCGGCACATTCATACTGCAGCTGGCCGGGCAGGCTGGCCACCAAGGCTTTGAGCTGCACTGTCTCCAAGGCTGCCCAGATGGCTTCATCCGTGTGCTCATGTAGCAGGTCCAGGTTCATCCGCAGAGAGCCGGGGAACAGGATGGGGTCCTGGCCAGGAGGGGCAGCGGGTTAGAGCAGGGTCCCACCACGCCTCTCCCCTCCCCCCCCCGCCACTGGCCTTACCTGGGGGATGACAGTGATCCTGGACCGCAGCGTGTGCAGCCCCATGTGGGTAATGGGGACCCCGTCGATCCAGATCCCGCCCTCAGCCGCCTCCTGGAGACGCAGCAGGCCCCCGGCCAGAGAAGACTTACCGGCCCCGGTCCTGCCAACAATGCCCACCTGCCAGAGGGTGGGAGGTCAAGGCCTGCTCTGACCAGGCCCGGCCAGAGGAAGGCGGGTCACAGCCCAGACAGGTCATGGCCACTACAAGGTACTTCAAAGTTCACAGAAAGATTTGTATCATCTTTCAATTCTGTCTTTCCACAAATTTTTCAAAGTACCCTCATATTTGGGAGACATTTCTCCATACCCAAGATCCATCCATCTGTCCATCATCCTTTGAGCACCCATCCTTCCATGTCTCCATCTACCCTTCCATCTGTCCACTTTTCCATATATCCATCCATCCATCCATCCAACCTTGCAGTGCATCCTTCGCGTCTTCCCTTCATCCTGATCTCTCCCATCTTTCCATCTATTTCCCTCCTCACTCTACACCCCCACACTTCCTTCTGCTCCTCCATCTTTCCTCACCCTTCTATCCATACTTCTCCATCATCCCTTATTCTTCTGTCTGTCTCTCTGTTCTTCTATCCACCTCCACACCCTATGCATCCACCCCCACCCTATGCATCCATCCCCCACCCTATGCATCCACCTCTCATCCTTTCCTCCACCCCATCCTAGCTATCCATCCATCATCTTTTCTTCCATTCATTCCTCATCTTTCCTTATATTCATCCATCCACGCTTCCTTATTCTTCCTTCCATCTGTCCATGTTTTGTCCATCCCCCATCCTTCCTCCCATCCTTCTCTCTCTTGCCACTATTGCATCCTCAGTGTCTGACACATGGGAAGGTTCAATTGTTTAATAAATGAATGAAACATGTGGATTACCCCACTGTATGCCAGGCACACTTTTAAGCACCAGGAATAAAGAAATTAGAGTCCTTGCTCTAGAGTGCTTGCTGTCTGGTCTTGGAAATAGTGCAACTGGGTAATCTTAATTTTAATATAGTGTGATGAAAAAGCCAGATCTGTAGTAATTGAGGTAAGTAAGGAGGTGCTGTTCATACTGCCTGGGATGGGGTTTGATGGGGTAATCAGGGAAGGCTTCATGGAGGAGGAGATACTTGAGTGGAACCTTAAAGGATGAGTAGGAGTTTGGGGAGAGGGAAGACTCCAGGTAAATCACACCAGGTGGGTTTACAAGACTATGAGTTCACTGAGCTTGTAGCACCATGTGCCCGCCTGGCCCAGAGGCAGCTACTCTGCAAATGTTGGCTAAGCCCTGGCATAGTAATCAATGAGGTGGGGGATGGGGTAGGGCCTGCGCTGGGCAGGGCCTTGAATGCCAAGTGCAGGAGTTTAGACTTTACCCTGAGGGAAGCTGGGAGCTGGTGGAAGGTTTCAAGCAGGGGAACAATGGGCTCAAATATCACAAGAGAACAGACCGCAGGTGGTGAGGCTTGAAGCTGGGGGCTCAGTTGGGAGCCTGGGGCAGTGGAGGAGGGACAGGGAGGGCAGCAGGGAGGAAGTGTCTGTAGTGGGGAGAGGAGAAAGAGATTCAACGAAGGGGCCTGACTAGGCATCTGTAAAATGGGGTATTAGTACCTTCTTCATAGGGTTGTTGTGAGAGTAAAAATGCAAATAATAATTAATAAAAGCAGTAGTAAACATCCTGAAGTGCTTGCTATGTGCTAGGCACCTTATATGTATTAACTCAAAGTTCACAAAAACTCTATGAGGTCAATATCATTATTCCCCTTTTACAGATGGCAAGACTGAGACTGAGACATGAATTGACTTGCCCAAGGTTGCCCATAGCAAAGCCAGGAACCCATCCCATGCAACTCGATAATGTGTATGGAGGAGCATTTAGCATGCTGCCCAGCACGTACTAGGTGTCCAATTAATGTTAGAGAAAGAAGGAAGTTGGAGAGATGCCTCCTCATCTGGGGACATCAAGATGGATGGGGAATGTCACCAGATGGAAGCAGGTTTGGGGAAGATGAGGAGTCCAGTTTAGGGTGTGGTGGGTCTGAAAACTAGGTGACCTGAGGTGGGGACATTGAGGAGGCAGCTGGTGCTCAGGGTCTGGCCTCCATGAGGAAGACGCTGGGGGAGAGCCACTCACCTTCTCTCCAGCATGGATCTTGAAGGATACATCCCGCACGGCCAGTGGGAGCTCGGGTCGGTATCTCAGCCCAAAGCCCTGGAACTCGATCTGACCCCTGTGAGGCCAGGGGGGCTGGGATACACTGGTGGGAAGCCTCCAGGGGGCCTGGAGCAGGAGGGGACACTGAGTCAGAGGAGCCTTCTTCTAGGGCTTCTCACAAGATGGCCCACCTCTCTGAGCCTCAGTTTCCTCTTCTGCAAAATAGGCATATTTATTGCTATTTTATAGAGTTGTTATGTGAATTAAATGAGAGAGGGTATGGCACATAGCAAGGCTAACAAAATTAATGTCTGGAAGCATAAAAATAATGATGGTGTTGGCTCACTTTAATCTCTTATTATTAACCACTGTTTATTGTGAAAAATATCCTCTCTTTCTGTAGTAAGAGTGGATGGTCCTTTTTGTCTCAGTGAAAAGGACAGGACTGTATAGCATGGAGACCAATGGTGCTACTTGTTATTCCTGTGATCTTGAACAGATCTTTCTACTCTCTGGAGCCTTGGTTCCTCCACCTGGGAAATGGGGCTAATAAGAGGAAGGATTTATATTGAATGGTTACAGTAGGCCAGACACTGTACTAAGTCCATTATTGCAGGATCTCATTTGATCCCCCCAGTAAACCCAGTACTATTATGTTCTTGTTCTGTTACTATAATGTTGCTGGCATGTTGCTATCATGTTACTATATTGTTGCTGTTATTGTTGCTATCATGTTGCTGATACATTGCTGCTAAGCTGCTGTTCTGTTACTGTAGTGTTGCAGTTATGTTGCAGTCACTTTAATATAATGTTGCTGTTACACTGCCCTGCATTGCTGTTCCTCATGGCCCTCTGTCACTCAGATGGGTGACCGGCCTTGCTCAAGCTAGGAAGCAAAGGAAGCAGGATTTGACTCTGCTCCACACCCCACGCTCTTAACCACTGCTGTCATCTTTGTCTGGCCTACAGTGGTGCGGGCTGAGTGGGGGGAGAAGAGGGTGCCCACGGCAGATGTCAACCTGGGCCCACTGCCTTGCCTTGCACATTCCAGCTGGGGCACCCCCCTGCCCCGTCTCCCACCCATCACCTCCTTGGGCATCCGAGCATAATCTTTCATCCGCTCCACTGACACGATGCTGCTCTCCAGATCTGTCCAGCTGCGGACAGCCCACTGTAGTGTCTGGGTCACCTGGTATGAGAAGACACCTCAGGCTGGATTTGGGGAGGCCACATGCAGGCTTGCATCAGCCCCCCAAGGCAGCAGGGCCTGGGAGGCCAGACCCAGAGGGAAGAAAGAAGGGACACAAGAATGGGATGGTCTGAGGACCAGGGTCCAAGGGGATGGGATTTGGCTTCAGCCAACAGGAGCCCTCCCTTCCTTCAGTAAAACCAGAGTATTCGGAGCAGATAGGAAAACTTCTTGATACTGGTGGGGAGACAGGACCAGAGAGGGCACGTGGCCCTCCCAAGGACACCCAGCAGGACCCAGGCCTGCTGATTCTGTTCTGACAGTGTCCCCATAGGGGCTAGACAACCACTGATTTCCCATTGTATTTGGAACTGCTCCAAGCTCCTCACCAGGGCCTGTGAGCCCCAGCCCTGTCCTCTCCCCACCTTGTTCCCTCCACTCCCACCCTCACCCACCCTCTCCAGCCACACCCACCTTCTTGCTCCACCTCTAACACCCCCGGGCCCTTCTTCCTGCTGTTCCTTCTGCCTGGAGTGCCCTCTCCCTGGTCCCCTCCCTCACTTCCTTCAGGCCACAGCTCATAGGTCACCTCCTCAGAGAGACCTTCCAGGCTGCACAGTAGAAAAATACCCTGCCCTGTCCCGCCCCGTCCTCTTACTTTATCCTTAAGCTTAGTTGCTGTAGTTGTCTCAGCTGTAAAACAAGGACAGTAATAGTACCTCCCTGATGGCCATGAGCAGGATGAAATGAGTTATATTTATACAGCTCCTAGAACAATGCCTCATTCATAATGATGCTACTTACATGTATATATACATATGCAGATGTCATGCCCTGACATGACATGCTGTTATCCATAGTTAATACAAAGTTAACCATGCACCACAAGTGTGCTGTATATACTTTGTCTCAACTAGTCTCTATAACATCAGAAGTGATGGGATTGTTCGCCCGTTTTTCAGATGAGCACACTGAGACTCCGAGAAGGAGGATTCTTGCCCAAGTCCTGGCAAGATCCTCTCAGCTAAGTTAGCTCTTGTAGAGCTGTGTTTTCCTCACTGGTTGGTAGTTTGGACTTGGGTGTCCTTGAAGGTCCTGCTGGCAGGGGTCTGTCTCCAGTTCTGCCTGCACCCCTGAGCCCAGGTTGGGGGTATTGGGAGTACCTGAAGGGCGGCGGAGACAGAGAAGCCCACGAGGCCGGCGCTGAGGTGGGCCTTGCTCAGCACTGCGCACGTGGCAGCTGTCAACACCAGGCCATTCCCCAGGAGCTCCAGGTTGGCAGCGAGCCACCTGCGAAGGGAGGCAGGTAACAGTGGGTTGGCAGGTGTTGCCCTTGTTTTCTGAGACCTGCTTCTCTGGGTACAATAACAGGTCACATGCCAGCTCTGTACCCACGGGGGTCCCAGCAGTAGTCTTGTCTACATCCAAGGCCCCACCTAAACTCGGTGGCTGGGAGAAGGTGACGTTGTTCCGTGTCACATGAGCCCAGCTCAGGTCCTGGCACACCCAATGCTTGGTAGAGCTTTACTGTGCTGCCGCTTTTCTGTCCCTGGGATATAGCAAGCCATGTCCTCTCACAGTCGCCCCAGCCTGAACCCTGACCTCCATCTTCACATTGGCAACATGTCCATGTACAAGTCGGCTCAAACGTCACCTCCTCTCAGAGCCCTCCTTGATTGCACCTCCTTTTTCTTGCTAACGTCACAGATGACGTCCTTCACAATGGTCATCACTCTATAACTAAACAGTGAGTCAGTTGTTGACTATGGGTCTCCATCAGATCGTGAGCTCCACAGGGACAGTGACCTTGACTCTCCTTCTTGGCTCTACCCCTAGTACTTAGCACAGGACTCAGCATATAGTAGGTGCTCAACAAATACATCTTGAATGGTTGAATAAATAAGCACTCCTCTTGTTGAATTCCTACTCTACCATCCATTCATTCAATAGATATGCACTGAACACCTACTGTGTGTGACAAGCATGTTTGAGGTGCTAGGGACATAGCTGTGAACCAAACAGATAAAAATCATTGTCCTCAGGGGCCGACCCCGTGGCGCACTCGGGAGAGTGCAGCGCTGGGAGCGCGGTGACACTCCCGCAGCGGGTTCGGATCCTATATAGGAATGGCCGGTGCACTCACTGGCTGAGTGCCGGTCACGAAATAGACAAAAAAAAAAAAAAAATCATTGTCCTCAGGGAGCTCTGAGCTTTAAAATATAACATCTAGTCCTCCTAACATGGTGGGTGGAGGGAATTGTTTTTCCCATTTGACAGATGAGAAAACCGAGGCTAAGACTGTTAGGCACTTGCTTACGTCACACATGTAACAAATGTCAGGATTCGAAGCCACATTTCCCTGACTGATGCAAGAAAGCACACACCCTTTCCAAAAGCTGTGTTTCAGTGAACAAACTAATGAATGAATAAATGATCAACAACCCACCTAGGGTCTGTCACTTCCTAGCTGGCTAACCTTGGGAGATTCCCTTCACTTTTAACCCCAGTTTACCTATCTGTATAACGAAGTAATACATGGCTGATTACAGTTGAGAGAATTAAACGAGATATACCATGTACAGCATGAAAATAATAAAGCTTTGCACACAGTAGGTGCTTTCTGATGTCTGTCCCTCCTTCCTAGGCCAGGACCCGAGGAAGGGGCAGGTCAGGTCTCCCAGTGAATATGTGGAATTGAGATACTGTCCACAGTTACAGAGCCTGACAGCCCCAGCTGGCTGGGGACCTGGGAAGAAAGGAGAAAGGAATTCACATTTATTGAGTACCTACTGTGTGCTTGACTCCATACTGTGATACTAGACTGCCTGGATTCGAATCCTGGCTCCATTAGCTAGGTATTAGCTGTGTAACCTTGGGCAAGTTTCCAAACCTCTCTGTCTCTGCGATTCATCATCTACAAAACAGTCTCTGCCTCATGGGGTTAACAGGATTAAATAAATTAATCCACATAAATTGCTCATAACAGTGCTGGGCATGTAGTAAGCATGTTACAAGTATTACCTATGAATGTATTTTTTAAATCTTCATAGTCACTTTATAAGTATGATCCCAGTTTGACAAATGAGGCTCAGAGAGGTTAAGTAACTTGCTCTACATCAGTCAGCCTGGTAAGTGGTAGAGCTAGAATTTGAACCTGTGTCTATCTGTGCCCGAAGCTTGTGTTCTTGTTTAGTACTGGAAGGAGGCTAAGAATGCTTACATAGCTGCTCTGTCCCCAAGGCAATAGAGGCTGGTCCAGTTGCCTGGCAACAGAAGCTGCTTCTTGACCTCCACTCATCTGCTGTTGGGGATCTCTCAGGCCAAGTTCCATCTGCTCACAGTGCAAGCCGAGAGACTGCCTGTTGGATCTAGCCTCAGCTTTGTCCCCCCACTTGCTGTGTGACCTGGGGCAGATCACTTGACCTCTCTAGCCACACATTATGACCTCAGGCCTCACCCGCACTGACCCCAGGCTCTTCCTACCTGTCGGCCACCAGTCGCGGGAAACTGACTCTCTGGCTTTCATCCACGTGAATGTCGTTCTGAGCCACAAAGTGTCCCTGGGCCTGGAACGCCCTGACCACTGTGCTGCCCTGGAATGTCTCAGCCATGTGGGAGCAGATGGATGAGTATCTGGCTGACTCCAGGCGTCTCAACTGGCATGAGCTGGCCACATACAGGCTCTGAGGCAGTAGGGGTGGGAGAGGGGAGGGAAGAGAAGCCTCAGACACAGAGAGATGGCTTCCAGAAGGACAGGGAGCCCCAAGTACAGGGTTCTAGACCAGGTTCTGTTATCGGCTTACTGTGTGACCTTGGGCCAGTTGCTTGCTCTCTCTGCGCTCCAATTTCCTTGCAGAATCAGAGTTCCATGGTTCTTTTGAAAATCATCTGAAGAGCTTCAAAAACTTACCTTGCCCTACTCCAGAACTACTGAATCAGAATCTCTGGTGATGTCATCTTGGCTTTGGTATTTTTAAAAGGCCTTTCAGGTGATTCTAATGTATAGCTAGGGCTGAAAAACCACCAACCTAGTGTAAATGTCTCATTGCCCAGCACCGAGGCCAACTATTTCACTTAGGACTAGTCATGGGGAACAAAATTGTAATGGGTAACGGAGGTGGTTGGCCAAGTCAGGTTCACTCATGTAATCCAAGGGTTACACCAGGTGGCAGGTGACACACAAATAATATGTGTTATTTGGCTTTAGGTTGCAAGTCATGTGCAGGAAAGCAGGCAGGGAGGAACCTGCATTTGCTGAATACCCAAGCTGTGCACCAGCCTCTTTACAAAAAGCGTTTCACTCATGTTAGGGTGGGCATTAGTGTCATTCATAGTTTACGGGTGAGAACACCCGAGGCTTGGTCTGAGCTCTAAGTAGCTGGTCTGAGCTCTACAGCCAGTGGCAGGGCCTGAGTTCAAACCTATCTCTGCTGACTCCAGAGCTCACAGAAGCAGCCCATCCCCAGAGTCAGGAGGACTTAGAGAAGACTGGGATAGCTGTGGAGGACAGTGGTGGCCATGGCTTTTGTCTGACTACCATGTTTTCTTTTCACTCTACTTCTGATTTCCTGGGGAAGGGTCTGGTTGGGGGGCATCGTTAATCATGGGACCTGATCATAGAGGTGGTCACATGACCTAGCCTAGTCCATCAGAGTACTCTGTCCATTTGGTCACTGTGATTAGTTCAGGAATGGGCACATGACTCATAAAGGGCCAATCAGAACCTTCCCTGGGATTGATATAAGAATACTGAGCTAGAGAAAATCTTCTATGTATTGGGTTTGCTAAGGAGGGACAATGTGAGTATAGAGCTGCTGGTGACCATCAGACCTACCCCCCATTAAGAAAGCATGTGCAAATTTAGGCCAAGCAGAGCTGAATCAGCGATTCTCAAACATTAGCACTCATCAGAATTACTTGGAGGGTTTGTTAAAGCCCAGATTGCTGGGCCCCACCTCTATAGTGTCTGAGTCAGTAGGTCTGGGCTGGGGCCCAAGAATTTGCATCTACAGCTCCTGGGTGATACTGCTGCTGGTCCTGGGACCACACTTTGAGAACCACTGAGTTAAGGTATGGAGAGAGTAACAGTGTCTTGGTGACAATTGGGCCAACTGCACCTAGGAATGCAAGCCACCCTTTTTTTTCTTTTTTTTGTGACTGGCCTATATGGGAATCCAAACCCTTGACCATTAGTTTTACAGGCCATTCAATTTCATTCTTTTGTTTAAGCTCATTTAAGTTGGTCTCTGGCCCTGGCAAGTGAAAGAATCTGGCTTAAAACAACAGTCTTTGAGACATGGCAATGCTTTCCTGGTTTCCAGATCATTGTAGAAGAGGCAGCCGCAGTAGGACAAGATGCTAGTTATAAAGAACATTTGGAAGATGGAGACTAGTGTAGATACTAGAAACAGACTGTGGTGTCTCCACCCTTGGGGATTCTTCTAGGGGCAGCCCCCAGATGCCTAGCTGGGCAGAACCTCTTATTCTGAGTCCTGCCTAGAGACAGGGGCCTGGCTGGGGTGACTTTGAATGGCCCCAGGAGCCTCCCAGCCTCTCCCTACCTGAAACCCAATGTAGAGGAGCAGCAGTGGCAGGATGGCCACAATAGCCAGAGGCGTGGCCATTGTCACTACCAGGATGACCTCCAGGAGTCCGAAAGCATAAATCAGCAAGGACCGGAATTTGTCTGGGATGTCCACATCCACCGTGTCTGTCTCCTTGGAGAGGCGATTCAGAAGGTTCCCGATGGGCGTCCGCTCAAAGAAGCTGATGGGAGACCGTACCACATCCCACAGAAGCTTCTGGAAGAGCAGGCTGGATGCCCGGACCCCACCTAGGAGCACCGTGGCCATGGAGGCAAACAGCCCAATGGCTAGGGAGGGAGAAAACATCACAGCATGAGGGCTGGAGTCTCCCTGGGGAGCCTTGGGCAGATCTCCCCAACCACCTTGGTGGCCACCCTGATTGATTATCCCTTGATGGACCCACCCTCTTGGGGGTTGAATAGTGTCTCCCCAAATTCATGTCCACCAAGAACCTTAGAATATGACCCTATTTGGAAATGGTCTTTGCAGATGTAACTAGTTAAAGATCTTGAGATGAAATCTTCCTGGATTTAGGATGGGACCTAAATCCAATGGCTGGTATTCTTATAAGAAGAAAGGAGGACACAGAGATACAGAAGAGAAGATGTGAAGACAGAGGCAGAGATTGGAATGATGTGTCCACAAGCCAAGGAATGCCAAGGGTTGCCGGCAGCCACTGGGAGCTAGGAGAGAGCCATGGGGTGGTTTCTTCCCTAGAGGCTCCACAAGGAACCAAGCCTGCTAACACCTTGATTTCAGACTTCTTGCCGCAGAACTGTGAGAGAATAAATTTCTGTTGTTTTGGGTACCAAGTTTGTGGCAATTTGTTGTACTAGGAAACTAATACATGAGGGTACTTCAAAAAGTCCATGGAAAGTTTCATATTATCATTAATTCTATTTTTCCATGAATTTTTTAAAGTATCCCCATACACCCTTCCTCCCAGTGCTAATCTATGTGCTTGAGATGGGGCTAATTTCATTTACCTTTTGACTCTGGTGTGGGGCACATTTCATCCCTGGCCAATCTGAACCACTGCGATTGGTTCAGGGATAAATGTATGACCCAAGTCAGGCCAATGAGAGTGAGACCTGGATTTTTGCTAGAACTTTTGGGAAAGAGGTACTTGCTTTTTTGAGGTGGCCAAGCTGGAACTGCGGAATATCACCTTGCCACCAGCAGGGTAGCCTGCCTGGACAAGAAGCTACCACAGAGGAAGGTGATGAAGTAACTTCTGACAGCCTTGTTTGGACCCCTGGATCCAGCCATACCTGAAGCTAGTTATCTACGATACCAGTCCCATGAGCCAAGAAACTCTCCTGTTGCTTAAACCAGTTTGAATTGGAGCTGAATTTTCTGTTCTTTGTATTCAAAAGAACCATAACTTATCAGTCTCTCTGGGCTTCAGTCTCCCCATCTTTAGAATGGGGATAGTAAGACCTGCTCTTCGGTATCAGATGAGGAACGATGTGGATGGATTTTGAGAGAGGACTGTGCCATCTGAATGGGGATTTGTGTTAATTTCATGATTCGGCTAACTCTGACAATTCACTTTCTAATTCCTCTTGATTAAGGAACCGCTTATCTTGAGTCTCCACTGTACACCCAGCTCTGGTGAGCAGGTCTATAGATTCTTAGGACTAGAAGGGTTCATGTCTGATGTCCCCATTTTACAGAGGACACGGGCTCATAGCATTTTGATGATGTGGCCCAGGTCCTCTAATGGATCAGGCTGAGTCAAAGCTAAAACAGTACAATCACCCTTTAAAGATGAGGTTAAACTCACACGTTCACCCCCGTTATTCCCTTCAGCCAGGCCATGTTTTAAAACGGGAGAAGGATCAGGGGTTAGGGGCGGGGAAAGGGAGGCGGGAGGATGCTGGATGTCCTTATAAAAGGGCAACACGAGGGACCCTTGTGGGGATGAGACTGTTCAGTATCTCAGCTGTGAAGGTGGATGCAGGAAAAGAACCTGCACAGGTGATAAAATTGCATAGAAGCAAACACTCATACACATGCAAGTAAAACAGGGGAAATCTGAATAAGATCAATGGTTGATCAAGATCAATATCCTTGTGAAGATACAGAACCAACCTAAATGTCCATCGACAGATGACTGGATAAGGCAACTGTGGTATATATACACCATGGAATACTACTCTGCCATAAAAAAGAATGAAATTCTGCCATTCACAGCCACATGGATGAGCGTGGAGAATATTATGCTGAGTGAAATAAGCCAGGTACAGAAAGAAAAATATCACATGTCCTCACTCAGAAGCGGGAGCTAAGAGAGAAAGAAGGAAGGAAAGGAAGACCACAGTGGCGCGCTGGACTTGCAGAGGGAGGGAACAGACGAGTGGGGTGGGAAGAGGGGGAGGGAGATGAAGGTCGGGGATTAGTTGGGTGTGGGACACAGAGAATAATCACAATTTGTGGTAATGAGCATGCTGATAGTATTGATCTGGCCATCACATCTTGGGCACAAGTGGTGACAGCCAGCTTTGTACCCCATGAATATCCATAACCAATAATAATAATAATAAAATCCTTGTGAAACTGTACTATCATTTTGTAATATTGTTACCATTGGGAGAAACTGGGCAGAGTCTACAATGAGCTCTCTGCATTATCTGTTGCAATGCATGTGAATCTACAATTATTTCAATAAATAATTCAATTAAAAAAAAAAGAAAAATATGGGAGGTGGCTGTGATGTGTCTGTTACGGAGAGGTCTGGCTCCATCTGGAGACTTGGGTGGGGGCACTGAAAGTCACCCACAGGCAGACCTTGGAGCTGCCTTCTGCTTGTGGGGAGGGGCTGGGAGAGATTCTGAGGGTGCCAGAAAAGAGGTGTCCTGTCCCCCCACTCCCTCCAGTCTCATCTTAAGGACAGGTCTATGCGTGGACCCAGGACATTTTGCAGAAATGTTCAGGGAGGACAGGGTGAGTCCAGGATGGGTGGGCACCCCTTGGTGCAGCTGGGAGGATGGGGGATGAGGAAGGTGGGTGAGGGGTACCTTGGAGACAACCGAGGAGCCCGAAGATTGAGCCACGCAGGGCTGCCTGCGTCTGCCGTCCATCCACCACCGGGTCATCTGCCCACAGGCTCAGCCAGTAGCCGCGGCAGAAGGAGGCTACTTGCTGGCAGAGGAAGAGGAAGAGCACATAGAGGCAGAGCGAGGTGCCCACGGCCCGTAGGTAGGTCATGTACATGGCATTCTTCACCTGCAGCACATGTGGGGGGAGGGCGCCCCAGGTGAGGGGGGAAGTTGGGGCAAGGCCATGTGAAGCTCCCCAAAACATGCCAATGGGGCAGACCTCGCAGGTCCTCTCTCAGTGCCTCCCACCAGGAGCACTATCTCCTCTGCAGGCTCCACCTAGCCTCAGGATCCCCATCCTCTATACCCGCTCCAGTGGCCCAGGGACAGACTGAAGTGCTTTCTGGTTTCAGTGTGTTTTCTTGAACACCTTCTATGGGACAGGCACGTGTCTCTATGCTCACAATAACTTCCATTCATCAAATAAGGAAACTGAGGTACAGAGACATTAAGCCACTTGCTTAGAGTCCTGCTCCTACAAATCTGAAGTTGTCCACACAGCTGCAGCCAGAGTGAATTTTTTTTTTTTTTTTTTGGCTTTTTCGTGACCGGTACTCAGCCAGTGAGTGCACCAGCCATTCCTATGTAGGATCCGAATCCGCGGCGGGAGCGTCGCCACGCTCCCAGCACCGCACTCTCCCGAGTGCGCCACAGGCTCGGCCCCAGAGTGAATTTTTTAAAAGATCAATTTCATCCTATCTTGCTTTACCGACCTGTCCGTGGCTTCCTCTTGCTCTTTGAAGAAATCCCAAACTCCTTGACTTACGCTGCCAGTCTCATGGGACCCCTTTCTCTTCTCTGGTGACCTGAGGCTCTTTCCCATCTCAAAGCCTTTGCACCTGCTATTCCCTCTGCCTGGAATGGTCTTTTCCCTGCTCTTTCCATGGTTCCTTTGCATCCTTCAGGGCAGCTCAAATGTCACTCCTCAGAACATCCTATCCAAGCAGACCCTGACCCTCAGCTGGTCTCCATTTCATTGTCTCTATTTTCTTTATAGCACTTACTTATCATGATCTGATATGACATAGCTTATTAGCCTAATTGCGGTCTGCCTATTGTCACTAGCATGCAATCTCCACCAGGACAGAGATTTTGTCTGGCACATAGTGGGTGCTCTGTTCATGTTTGCTAGCTGGCTGGGTGGGTGGATGGATGATGGTGTAAATGGGTGCATTGTTGGGTGTGATGGATGGATAGGTGGGTGGGTAGATGAGGGGGTGGATGAATGGTGGATGGTGTGGGTGAGTGGGTGGGTGGATGAGCATATCGGTGGACGATGGGATGGATGGGTGGATGGATGGACGGACAAAGCAGTATAGAAGAGGAGAAATAGTACGAGCTTCAGATTTGGACTGACCTAGATTTGAGTTCCAGCCTGGTCACTTGCTAGCTATGAGAACACAGACAAGTCTAAACTCTTTAAGAACTCAGTTTCTTCATCTCTAAAATGGAGGTATCACCATCTATTTTATAGGGTGATTGCGAGGTCTAGAATCTTACTTGGCACACAGTAGATGCTCAATAAAGATGAGTATCTCCCTGCCCCAGGGCTGTATCTGGTGGGAGACTTGGGCCTTCAGGGGCAGCGGCGGCAGTGTGTGGGGAGGGGCGGGGGCTGTTGGTGGTTACCCTGCCATAGTGCACACGGTCCTCTCCTGTTGGCTGTCCTGCTCCCTCAGGATCATCTAGAGGAACCCCTGTCTGGGCTTCTGACATGATGCCGTCCTTCTCAGGGATTGACTTGAGGGACCTGTCATTTAGAGGAAATGAGGACAAATCAGTGTTTCTCCCACTGGTAGCCACTGAGCTCTGGGGTACACCTTCCACTTCATTCATTCATTCATTCATTCATTCAACTCACGCGCTGACTGGGTATCCTGCTTCCCTCCTCCGTGTGTGGTCCTGGCTAAATGCCATCTACTAAGCCCGGGTCAAGCAAGCCTGTTCTTCCAATGCCATTTCACTGAATGAACTTATCTGCCCAACTTTGGAATTCTGTTTTCAGAGTTTTTATTTTGGCCTAAGCTTTGATGCAATTATTTTGCCCTTACTGTTTACCCTCAAATTTGTCAGTTCAGCTTGGCAGAATGTCAACTTTGCACAGTTCAGATGCTGATGGCTTCTTGATGGCTTCAGTTTCCCCGACGCCTTGCTCAAGTAGTTCCTTGTGCCTGAAATGCTCTTTTCTGGCTAACTCCCACCCAACTTCTGGTGCCATCTCCCCCAGGAAGGACATCTTCCCTCTGCCATCCCCCAGG
Organism: Cynocephalus volans; assembly: GCF_027409185.1. Classification (NCBI taxonomy): domain Eukaryota; kingdom Metazoa; phylum Chordata; class Mammalia; order Dermoptera; family Cynocephalidae; genus Cynocephalus; species Cynocephalus volans. The sequence goes on from NC_084465.1 coordinate 109,493,510, forward strand.
CTGCCAGTAGCCTGAGGCAGAGCTGTAGTAGCTTAATCACAGACCATAAGCAAGGAATAACTGCTGTTGTAAGCCACTGAGACTTGGGAATTGTTCCTTATGTAGCACAGATAGAGTAGGCTGACTTAAGTGCTCTGTGCCTAAGTTTCCCAAGCTATAAAAAAGAGGATAATATCTATCATCCATTATCTATTATGTATCATCTATCAATTTATCATCTATCATCTCTCAATCTATCCATCCTTCTATCCATCCATCCATCCATCCACTCACATATCTAAATATCCATATCTATCTACCTACCCACCCATCTATCTGATCTTACCTGGGATTCTTGTGCACCGTGAGGACAAGTGGGATTGCCCAGAGTGTGACTCAGGAGTGCTCTCAGGGTGGCTAGCTGGGATGGGGAGAAAGGAGCTGTGCCCAGCTTCAATTATCTCCAGGGACCAAGTCCACTCAATGTCCCCTGCACAGGAGGTACTTAAGCTCAAACCATCTGGCACCCAGTGGCCCTTGTCTGTTTCATGAGGCCACCCTCCGTAAGAAGGGAGAACACCAGGTGGCCAAGTCCCTCTGCTGCAGACAACCCCACAGTGAGTCCAGTTGTGCCCTGGGTGGAGGGGGCTGGAATAAAAAGGCTGGCCTCCTCCTGGTGACTTCCTGCCTGTGTGTTCTGGGCCAGCACCAAGTGATGCCAGGGGTATAGACTTGAGCCCTTTGCATAGACTGCCTGTCAAAGCATGAATGACAGGGCCTGGCATGTCATTAACAACTATGGCAAGGTTCTTTCTCTGGAACCAGCCCTGCCCTACTCTGGCAATGAGAAAATTCGGACACACCTTCCTTTAAGAAAACTCTGACATGTCCACTTTAAGGCATTCAGCACATGGGGGGCAAATTGTTTGCTCCATGAACTGACCATCTGGGGACTTTGTCACTTTGGCTAACTGACTGTCAAATCATTTTGGTGTATTAGCCATAGCTGAGCACATGAATATGTTCAGCAGGTGCTCTTGTCATAGTAGTTCTGGCTGCCCCACCTGCCTGAGATATAGGTGGTCACACAGCAGGCCCTACTTTAGCTCTAGCCTGGGCCATACCCATGTCCAGCTCCACTGAACTCACCTCTCTGGTCTGGGCTTGGGCCTCCCCCCTGCAGAGGAGCCTCCAGGGTCCTCAATGCTGGTTGCAGGTTCTGTTTCTGCAAGGTCAAGGAAGTCCTGTCACACATCCACACACTGGCTCTGACACCCACTGACTGTGGTCTTAACCTCCATGAGCATCCGTTTCCCCTGATCTGGTTCTTGCCACCTTTCTAGCAATCTCTTTCAATCCTTCCTGGGTTCTTCCAGGAATATTATTCATTCACCCCCTCATTCATTCATTTATTCACTCAGCAAATATAATTGAGCACCTGCTATGAAGTTGGGGTTGGAAAAACAGTGGTGGACATTGTACAGTCAAGTTGCCTCCAGTTCCCCTGACACCCTTGCTCAAGCAGTTCCTTGCACCTGAAATGCTCTTTTCCAGCTAACTCCTACCCAACTTCAGGTGCCATCTCCTCCAGGAAGGACACCTTCCCCCCACAACCCCCCACGCTGGCCAATAACCCAAGGCAGAGCTCTAGCAACTTAACCACAGGCCCTTAAGCAAGATATAACTGCTGCTGTAAGCCACTGAGACTTGGGGATTGTTTGTTATGTAGCATTGCCACAGCAAAAGCTGACTGAGACACATGAGCAGGATCGATCTTCAAGCTCCAGAATGGCAACATTGTAAATTGACACTTAGGGTGTTTACCAGGGTGGGCTGGTGCTGAGCAGATGTTTTCAGAAGAGGTAGAGCCTGAGATTGGGGGAGACCTTGGTGTGAGTCCTTGCTTTGGCATAGAGGGGAAGCATGTAACCTTGTGATTAAAAAACATTCTCTTGAGTCAAGTTCTTTGGGTCCAAATCTTAGCATTGCCACATAACCTTGGACGGGTTCCTTAACTTCTGTGCCTCAGTTTTCTTGTCTGTGAAATGGCTATTAGAGTAACATAACAACCTCAAAGGGGCATTGGGCTGCTTACATTAGTGAATGTACGTGATGTGCCATTAGTTGTTATTTTTTGCTCACTGTGGATGAGCTTGGATTGGTTGCTTTCCTTCCAGAATCTCATCATCTATCCAGCAGGCTTTGTGTTCTCTGGATTATTAGAAGCCCTAGCTAGCATGTCATAGCCTTCTAGGCACCAAAGACCTTCTTGCTCAGTCTCTGTAGCAGCCACGAGTGTAGACTCTGGAGTTGAACACACCCAAGTTCTAATCTGTGACCTTGGGCAAATGACTTAACTCTCTTTGACCCAGTTTGCTCATCTGTAAAATGGCAGTGATAACTGCACCTGCTGTGTGGGGGCACGACATGAGATATTGTATGTTTACAGAAGCAGTTAGCTCCTGGCTCGTAGGCAGTGTCACTGGCTCTTCTTGAAGGGAGACATGGCCTCCCGGGAGAGCTGTCTGCTTCCAGGCCTGGGCCTGCAGGGAGAACGTGACTGAAGTGCTCCACTCATGCCAGGGGGATGCTGGGAGCTTTTCCCCTGAGGGTGGCAGGAGCCAGGAGCCAGGCACAGAGAATTAGCAAAGCCCAGCCAGTACCTCCTTCTCCTCCATTTTCTGGCTGGCTGGCTTGATCCAGAAGGCCCACCAGGGCCCCCTTCCTGTGCAGAAGCTCCTCGTAGGAACCCATCTCTGCAATGGCCCCATCTGCTAGCACCACGATCTGATCAGCCTGGGGCAGGACATGGAGCGCGTGGGTCACGAGAATCCGTGTCTGGGCAGGGAAGGGGTGCGAGTTACATTCATGAGCATGGCCAGTCTCCCAGAGCTAGGGGTGGGGGGCAGTGTCCCTGGGCTCAGAGTGGGGAGAGCTCCCCTTCTTGTTCCTGCCCTCTTTTCTGAAAACAGCTTGTTTACATCGAGACACAGAGGGGACTCCAACCTGTGTTTTGAAACAAGAAGACATGGAGTTCATCTGAACTTGGCCAATAACTTGAGGCAGAGAGCTAGTAGCTTAACCACAACTCCATAAACAAGAGATAACTGCTGCATAAGCCTGAGATTTGGGGGTGTTTGTTACTTAGCATTGTCACAGCAAAAGCTGACCAATACACAGAGGAAAACTGGGCTCAAGGACAGGGTGGTGTGATAGAAGTGATTAGAACTGGACTATAAGGGCTTCTTCTGCTCTTGCCCTGTGTCCTCTGACCCACATTCCCAAACTTACTGTTCCCTGGAGCAGCCCGCCAGGCCCGATGACCTGGCTGAAGACATGCTGACCGACACGGGCATCCAGGGCCGCCAGGGGGTCATCCAGCAGGTACACAGCAGCCTTCCTGTACACAGCCCGGGCCAGGCTCAGCCGCTGCTTCTGGCCACCAGATAGATTCATGCCCTGTGGCCATGAGAGGGACAGGACCTGAGTCTACACCTGCTGGGTGAGGCTGGGGCAGCTGGGCCAGTGTCGATCAGGGGCATATCTGCTCATAGGGTGAGGTACAGCTCACTGTGCCTGTCCCCCAGGGCCACTCCCAGCTTTAAACACTTGCTCTGAGAGCCTTTACCCAGTCAAGCATTCTTGCAGAGTCTCTACCTTCTCTCCTCCTGATCACTTCTCTGTCCATTTGTCTGGCTTCTGCTCCCATGTCTCCACTGATACTGCCTTCGTCAAGGACACCAGCTATTTCCCTTTGCCCAATCCAGTGGTAGCTTTTCAGTCCTTCCTTTCCTCCTGCCTTCCATGCAGGTGAATAAAGCAGGTGAGGATGTAGGTGCAGTAGCATGAGTTGGGTTAGGTGGTCAGGGAAGGTGACACAGGTGAGGAGGAGCCATGTGGACTCCCTGGGGAGAGCTGTCCAGCAGCAGGAACAGCAAGTGCAAAGGCCCTGAGGTGGGAGTGTGCTTTGGGTGCACAGAGAACACTGCAGAGCTCCACGTGGCTGGAGAGAAGCAGGAAAGGGTGGCATGACAGGAGGTGGGCAGAGGGATAAAGGGACATGGATCATGGGGAACCTTGTCAGGGATTGTCAGGACTGGGGCTGTAACTCTGAGGGAAATGGGGAGACCCTGGAGGGTTCTGAGCAGAGGAAGGATGTGATCTGACCTATGTTTGAACAGAATCCCTCTATCTGCTGTGTTGGGATTAGACTACAGCGAGTGAGGACAGAAACCAGGAGGCAGCCAGGAGGCTACCGCAGCAATGGAGAGGAGAGGTGACGGTGGATGGGACCAGAACATTCCAGGCCTGCTTTGAAGGTGGACCCAACAGGATTTGCTGATGGACTAGATGTGGATGTAAGAGAAAGAGGAATCAAGGGGGACGCCAAGGGTTTCTTTCTGAGCCTTTGGAGGGATGAGCTTTCATCTCCGGAGTTGGGATGGGTTGCGGGAAAAGTAGGTTGTGGGACATCAGATGTTTGGTTTAGCACATGACAGAGGCTGGACAGATGCAGAGGACAGCAGCCACCTCTCCCTTCTTGAAATTCATCCCTTGGCCTCCACAATGCCTCGTCCTGCTTCCTGGATGTTCCTTCTCAGCCGCTCTCTCTGGCTTAATCTTCTCCTCAGCCCATAATGGGGGTCCTTGGAATGCTCTCTGGGCCTTTCCCCTTCTTCCCAGAAAACTCAGGGAAGGGAGGAAGGGAGGAAGGTCTGAAAAGCTACCATGGGATCTCCATAATGTGAAGTCTCACTTTTCCACTGATAATTCCCTAACCCAGAGGTCAGCAAACTCCTTCTGTGAAGGAGAAATGGCCAGAGAGCAACTGTTTTAAGCTTTGTGGGCCATACGGTCTTGGTCACAGCTGCTTAGCTCTGACCTTAGAGTGCAAAAGCATCCATGGATATTAGGTAATTGCACAGAAGTGGCTGTGTCTCAATAATACTTAATTCACAAGAGGAGATAGTATTAAAGTATTATACAAGGGGAGGAGTGAGCCTTGATGGGGTCTGGGAGAAGAGCTTTCTAGATGGCTGGAGTGTCATGTGCAAAAGTCCTGAGACAGGAGTGTGCCTAGACCCGGGTTTCTCAACCTGAGACTGTTGGTAGTTTGGACTGAATAATTCTTTGTTGTGGGGCTGTCCTGTGCACTGTAGTATGTTTAGAAGGACCCCCAGCCTCTACCCACTAGATGCCAGTGTCATCCTCCACCAGTCGTGACAACCAAAAATATCTCTAGACCTTGCCATTCACTATGCTTAGTCATAGTTTCTAACCCCTGCCCAGTCCCTAGCTCCAGATGCGTGTATCCTGTTTACTGGTGATGTGGGTTGACTGTCCTCTCTGACGCTCATGTGGGAGCTTGATTCTGTAGAGTCCCACCAAGAAGAAGGCCCTCACCAGATGTGCCCCTGGACCTTGGACCTCCCAGCCTCCAAAACTGTAAGAGATAAATTCTAATTTCTTTATAAATTACCCAGTTTCAGAATTGTTATGAGCAACAGAAAATGGACCAGTACAGTTGGATACCTCTGTCCAGATGCTTTGGTGAGGACCAGAGAGGGGAAGCAATTTGACCAATGTCACCCAGCAGGGCAGGCAGAGCAGGACAGTAGTCTGGGTCTTCTCCTGTAATCCCTGCCATGACTCTCTGCCTCTCCTTTGTCTCTATTTTCAATCACTTATTGATTTATAACTATTTATTAAATACCTGCTATGTGCTTGACCCTGAGCTTGACCCTTCCTCTCCCCTACTTCCCTGCCCCCCTCTTTCCCTCTATCATACTGTCCATGGATCAAGGAAGCAAATGCCCCTGACTACAATGCCTCCCTGTCCCAAGAAGGCCCCGAGACCCTCACCTGCTCCCCAATTGGGGTGTGGACTCCTGCAGGGAAGCTGTCCACGTCTGGCCACAGGGCACAGGCTTCCAGGACTCTCTCCAGCCATGGTGGGTCCAGCTCCTCCCTGAAGCACACGTTCTCCACCACGGAGGTGTTCTGGACCCAGGCCTCCTGGGGCACATATGCCACAGGACCCTAAAACACAACTCGCGTTTGGAGATGGAGGTAGGAGCCAACTGACGAGTAGTGGGAGCAGGGCTCTTGGTGGTGGGTGGAAGGTGAAGGGAGTGAATGGAAATGAACTTGGCTCTGAGAGGGAGGAGCGAAGAGGCAGTCGAGAAGGGGGCACTTTCAGGATGGGGACATCCTAGTGGCCTCACCTTGATGCTCACGGACCCCTCCACCTTTGACAGCTCCCCGAGGAGGGCAGAGAGCAAGGAGGACTTCCCTGCCCCCACTGGACCCACGACGGCCAGCAGACAGCCCTGGGGCACGGTGAGCTCTAACCTGGCAACCCAAGAGGAGAGACATGTCCCTGGTTAGGGCCTAGCCCACATCTGTGCACAATGGGTGAGCCCCAAACAGAGCCAGACTTCCCTGCTCGTGACTCTGGGAGGACGTGCGGGGGTAGTTCTTCCCTCTCCCAGTCCTTGTCTGGCTACTCAAGCAGCCACCTGCCCACATCTGTGCACATGCACATGCACACACATGCAAGACACCACACACACATCGCATGAGCACACACAGGCACACATGCACAACACACACACACAATGTGCACTCACATCCACACACCTGTGAGTGTACACACACATGTGCACACATGCTCGTGTGTATATATATGTGTGCACACAAGCATGCCGCACACATGTATGTGCATACCACGTACACACCTGCAGGCATGCATGTCTGCCCACATGTGCACATGCACACACAGAGTTGACTGGTCCGAAGGTGTGACCAGCACTGTCTCTCATCTGGGCTCTCACTATGGGCTCCTAACTACTCTCCCTTCTTCTGCCCCTGTCCGGTCCTGTCGTGTCCTGCAGCCCATCCTCCACCCAGTGGCCAGTGGGACCAGTTAAAACCTGTCAGATCATGATGCTTCCCAGCCAAACCCTCCAGTGTTCCCATTTCACCCAGGGTCAAGGCCCAAGTCCTGACACTCCTGCAGCTCGGCCTCCACCACATGGACCTCCTTACTGTTTCTTGAACTCAATTGGCCAGTGGTTCTAAACTGAGGGTGATTTTGTTCCCCAGGGGTCACTTGGCAAGGTCTAGAGATATTTTTGGTTGTCACGACTGGTGGAGGATGCCACTGGCATCTAGTAGGTAGAGGCTGGGGCTCCTTCTAAACATACTACAGTGCACAGGACAGCCCCACAACAAAGAATTATTCAGTCCAAACTACCAACAGTCTCAGGTTGAGAAATCTGGGTCTAAGCACACTCCTGTCTCAGGACTTTTGCACATGACGCTCCAGCCATCTAGAAAGCTCTTCTCCCAGACCCCACCAAGACTCACTCCTCCCCTTCACTGTCTCAGCTTGGATGCCAAGCCATCCCTTACTACTTATACCCCTTACCCTGTATTCCCATTTGCACCTCACCCACCATCAGGATGTCACCCCCCAAGAGCAGGGCCTGGTCTGTTCTCTTTGCTCTGTCCCCAGTGCCTAGAACAGGGCCTGGGCACATAGTAAGTGCTCAATAAATTCCATAAGGTGAGAGAATGACAGCACTAGCACTGCCCAGGTATTTTCTTTTCCTTAGGAAGTCTTGGGGCTGGCAGGGATTTGGGGCCAGAAAAACCCAGCCATAGAGTTGGGAGTGACAGTGACCTGGGACTGATATGGGAGGCATAGAAGTGGTCACAGCTGGGGCCGACCCTGTGGCTCACTCGGGGGAGTGCAGCGCTGGGAGCGCTGTGGCGGCGGGTTCGGTTCCTCTATAGGGATGGCCAGTGTGCTCACTGGCTGAGTGTGGTGCGGGCGACACCAAGCCACAGGTTACGATCCCCTTACTGGTCAAAAAAAGAAAACAAACAACAACAAAAAAAAGAAGTGGTAACAGCTGACCAGGCTGGGCCTTGAGGCTCTTCTTGGCCAGGCCTCCCTTGGCCAGCCTGGGAGGTGAGGGGTGTCTCACCTCGATGGTGGAGGCTCAGATGCCCTGACCCCCCTCTGCAGGGGCTCTTGCTTTCCCAAGACTATGCCAGGGCCAGTCCTGGGAACCTCCCCGGCAGCACCCAAGCCCAGCCTAACCCACCCTCCCGCCCCAGGATGGACACCCGCACTGTCTCTCAGGGAGGAAGGGCAGGAGCCACATGCATCTTCTCCTGTAAACGTGAAGGCAGTTACAGGGGAGCTGGGCTGTACCTGTGGAGGCAGGGAGGGCTGTTCTGGGACCAAGCGAAGGTGCCATCGTGCACTGTGATGCAATCCTTCCCGGCAGCTGCAGGGCACAAAAGGCCAGTTCCAGGAGACCCCCAGCTAGTTTGTCTCCCCATCTGGGAGACCTCCAGGCATGGCCCCCAGAGGCAGCAGGCTGCAGCACTGGCTTGTGTGACCCTGCAGTGGTCCCGTTCTCTCTGTGTCCCATGTCTATTTCATTTAGGGGTAGGCAAACCATGTCTCAGGGACCAAATCCTGCCTGTTAAAATAACACTGTGGCTAAAATAACACTTAGGGGTCTCTGGTTGAGGACCCATGTGGCCCTCCAGTGGGGATAATGGCACAGTCATCACAGACCCTAAGCTATTCATTGAGCAGCTTCCGAAGGCCATGTGCTTGCTGTCCCTAGTGCAGCCCACATGGCAGTCCTGCCAGAGCTGAGGCACCAGCCCCACCCGGCAGTTCGGAATCTGAGGCCTGGAGGGGAGGAGTTACTGTCCAGGGCCACACAGCTGGGAGCAGCGACCTGGGATCTGAACCCAGGGCTTGGACCTGGATCCCTGCATCACGTCAATTCAGCAGAAGGAAGCTGCACCCAGCTGAAAATGTGTTAGAGCTTTGAGTCATCTCAGAAACACCAACTTTGAATTACTGAAAGGCCTCTTTGCTGACTTCTGTTTTTTTCCCTATAATTGTAATAATAATTAAAATGCACTGATACTGACTTTGTGTCTGGCCCTTTTCTAAGTGTGGTACTTGAACTCATTTGGCTCTCACAACAACCCAGTGCAGTAGGTGCTGTGATGATTATCATGCCCATTTTGAAGATGGAAACAAAGAGGCTCAGTGAGATTAATAACTTGCAACTATCAGAGCTGGGGCCAGGATTTGGATGCGGGCCACAGGTTGGGCATTTAACCATTATGTGGGTGTTTTCCAGCTAAGCAAGTTGACCAGATGCCTCAGTTACAACAAGGAGGGGTGGGCATCTTGACCTGGTGATGGGTTGCCTTCCTGTTGCAGCAATTCAGTTAGCATCACTAGACCCACAGGCATAGGGTGAAAATGGATGGGACAGTGTGGAGAAGCCCAGCTAACCAGTGCTTGGTGAGTCTCATAGTACAAGTGTGTTTGTAACTGTCTGATTTTATTTTCTAGCTGGACAAAAATGTTGCCAAGCTTATCTCCCTGGACTTTCTGCATGAGGGCAAGGAGCTGGTCTGTTAGAGTCTTCACTGCTGGACACCCAGAATGGCATCCAGTAGGTGCTCAATGAGTAGTGGCTGAACCATTGGCAGAAAGAAGAGCACTATGGTGCCTGTTACCAAGTGACTTGCAGATGGCATGACTGCATGTACCATCCCATGGCCGGCAGCCCCAGCATCTCCCCCTAGTGGGGACAATGGCTTTCCATCTTTGGGCAGGGGCAGCCCTGCCAATCCCCCCACCCTCTTGCTAAACTCAGCACTCACAGCATCCAGAGGGACTTGAGTCTACAGCACCAGAGTCAACTTCTTCCAGGCAGAAGAAGGCAGCTAGACGGTCTAAGGACACCCGGGCCTGGGGAAACCAAAGCCCCAGGTTACCTAGCCAGAAGAGCAAAGAATTCAGGCTTTGGGGTGTCGGAGCCTAGAAATGTGTGGCAACAGCTTTGTGACTACCAAGCCCTCCACATTTGCAAGGCGTCAGGACAAAGCTTTTGAGGTCACAGCAACATGCACATGGAGGTGGTGACCTTGAGGGTGATGGTGATCTCCCAACTCCTTGCTAAAAATTAGTAAAATGGAACAATCAAGCTACCATTCTGCAGACAAGACCTGGAAAGAAGATGGTGGCTTTTCTGAAAGCATCAAGCCATGAGACAGAGTAATTTCAAACTTTGTCCACCTTGGGGCAACCTCTTCACTCCCAGCCACAGACCCAGTCTTGGTAGCTAAAGCAGCAGCTATTTAAATACAGCTATGCAACCCCTTCTAATTTTCATCAACGCCCAACAAGGTACCATGTGAAAGGACTAGAGATAGCAAAGGAAGAGAAATAAAATTGTTTCGTATAAAAAAGGCAACCAGAATGAATTCTTGCATGTGCAATGGCTGGACTGAAAAGCCTGCATATTTTGAGGCTGTTTGCTGGGGTCCACGTTGCCCTCTGGACAAAGGCTTCTCCATTCCTGACATCTTCCTGCTGTACTCGCTGCCCCTGTCTTTTCTCTCCCCTGTCTCCCTTCCTCTCCTCCTCTGCCAACGGAGCCCAGGCACTGCCTGCTGTGCCCCTCCCTGGTGGCCTCACCTGGACGACGGAGTGGATGGAGAAGGGCAGGAAAGCCTGGGCCTTGTTGAGAATGTTGAGAACCGTGAGGGTCACGAAGGCTTTCTCTGCATCCATGGCATTCTCCTCGGCCACCAGGATATGGACAGCGAACACAACCAATGCCACCTGGGTGAGACCCATGGGGACAACAGTGAGACTGCTGACCATGGGTAGGGAAACCTGGCAAGCTGTGGCATCTCCAGAGATCCATAGGGCTAAGCTGTAATGTCGACATGGGTCCCCCTCCCATAGATCTCACCCCCATTCTGCTAACTCCAGTCCTCTTCCTAGGCATTTCTGAAATACACAAATGCATCGATGAAGAGGGATGTATGTGTGGATTCAGGGCTTTAAGGATAAGAAACTCTTGGTTCCGGGCATTGGGGAACACTGCAGTTTTCAATCTTGGTAGCATTTTTGTGGTTCTCGACATGGGTGGGACTTGTGATTCTAGGATCCCATGGAAGATGACTCTGAAGCTGCAAATATCAGCAGCACTTGAGGCTCTGGGTGTTGGTGGCATTTGTGGTTCTCAATGTCACTAGGGATGGTTCAGTTCTTGGCATTGGTGACATCTTGGTTCTAGGTGTCACTTGATGATGATGGTCACTTGAATGTCACTTGGTGTGCTGGTCACTTGGTTTGATAGTTTGATGGTCACTAGGAGTGAAGGTCACATGGTAGGATGGTCACTTGGTGTGATGGTCACTCTTATGTGATGTCCACTTCGTATGAAGGTCACTCAGTGTGATAGTCACTTAGTATGATGATAACCCAGTGATCTTACTTGGGGACCCTCCTAGTTCTAAGCGATGGTACTGTGGCTCTGAATCTTAATTGTGTTGGTGATGTCTGTTGTTATAGCACATGACCCCTCAGGCTCTAGATCCTCATGGAAATGGTTGTGCCAATCCGTGGTGGCACTCACCATCTAGAGCTCTCAGATGCCCTCAGGTGCTGCTGATACCTGCATCGTCAGAGTCATGTTCCAAGATACTCTAGAATCACAAGTCCCACCCATGGCTACGATACATCCACATTTAAGGCTACTTATCACCCACCTTGAATGTTTTATGTTTAGATTATATTCCATAAGCAGTGGTGAGTCATTGTAGGATTGTTTGCAAGGGCATGACTGAAGTCAAAGCTGTGCATTAGGAAGGTGAATCTGGCAGCAATTTGTGAAATAATTCAGGGAATGACAGGACAGGCACCAGGTCGAGCGAGAGGGTGGCTGCAGTCACCTGATGGCTGGTGTCAGGGAAGCCACAGTGCACCTGGGGCTCTATTCCTGCAGCTTCCTGCACCTGTTCCCTCCTCCCCATGCCAGCAGAAGCAGATGTTCCAGATGCCTGGAACTCTCAGAAGGAGAATGACAGCCCTTACTGGCCAGCGCCACCTTCACAGGAAGGATTTGATTGATTAGCTAATGCAGCAGCAAAGAGGGACCCCGAAAGAACACGACCCAGGCTGGGTACATTGTGGTGAACAGAATGGTAAGATTTGGCAGATCCACCTGCTTCCTCTCTCCCTCCAACCCCAGTACCCCCTCCCCCAGCCCATACTCAGCATCGAGACCAAAGTGACATCACCAGAAATGTGGACACTTGGAAGGACACCAAAGACACGGAGAAGAGGAGGCTGGAGGTCCTCAAGGCGCCCAGCTCCTGGCCCCGGATGTGCAGGACTCTCTGCAGAAAGGCTCCCTCCCAGGCGTGGGACTTGACGGTCCTCATGTTCCTGAGGACCGAGCTGGTGAGCCGCGCCCGCGCGTCCTTCTGCCTCATTTGCTCTTCCTGGGACCAGAGGGAAGAGGGAAGAGGACAGGGTCAAGTCTAGAATTCTCTTTCCTCACAAGCCCTACAGCCGCCCTTCAGCAAATCCTGTTGATCCTGTCTCCAAGCCAGGTCCCAAACCTGTCTGTCTCTCAGCACCTCTGCCCCAAGGACCATCTTGTGCTTGGTCTGCTGCAGGAGCCTCCTCCTTGTCCCCAGCTCCGGATGAGTCATATGGAGGAAACACCCAATGCCCAGGGGACAGAGGTGTGGTGCCACTGGGAAGGCTTCCTGGAGGTGTGGTGGTGCCTGAGCTGTGTCTTAAATAAAGAGGAGGTGGGTGCTGGATAGGTAGAGAGTGGTTGGCTGGAGGTGGGGCTAGGGCAGAGGGAGGGGAGGCACTTGAGATGGAGGGAACAGCAAAGACCCAGCAAAGGGAATGGCAAGAATCAGGGGAAATCCAGTGTGGCCAGAGGAGCCAGGAGAGGTGGCTGGACCACAATGGGGCTTGTGGGTCAGGCAGAGGCATTTGGGGTCTCCCGTGTTTCACCACAGAGAGGTGATTGCATGGAGAATGTCTCAGAGGAGGCCACACAGGAGGCTGGAGAAACAGCATAGGCGACAGGTAGATGGGTTGACTGGGACAGCAGGACAAAGAGAGGCAGAAGTTTATTCCTTCCTCCCTCTCTCCCTCCCTCCCTCCTTAGTTCACAAGCATTTACTGAGCACCTTCTATGTGCCAAGTACTATTCTAAATGCTGAGTCTGCTACAATGAACAATCCTGGCTGTTGGGAAGCTTCCAGTCTAATGAGAACAAGACAGGTATTTATTGTCTGGTCAGTAAGAATGTGATAGGTACTATAGAAAAAATTAAAAAATAGCACAGGTAAAGGAACTGCTGGGGAAGGAGAGGTGGAGGTGAGGGAGGGAACACAGGGACGCCTGGGGTGGGGGGTGGTCCAGGCAGAGAGAACAGTAAGAGCAAAGGTGGGAGGCCAATGGGGGAGGGAGAGGGGGAGAGATGAGGTCAGAGGGCATGAGCCAGGTCACGGCGGCCTCATGGGCGCTGCAGGGTCTTCGGCTTTGGCTCTGAGGGAAACAGGGGTGGCTGGGGTCTGAGCAGCGGAGGGGTGTGATTTATTTCATTTTCACAGGTCCCCTCTGGATGGTGAGTGGGCATCCAGAAGGGGTGGTAGAAGGGGTGACACTGTGGATGCATTCTGGGGAGTGAGTAAAAAAGAGGCATCAAAGCTGACCCTGGGTTTGTGGCCTGGACACTGGAGGATGGGTGCCATGGGGGCATAGGTCTGAGTGATGGGCAGACTCACACCATAACAAGGACAAAGCCAGGCTGTGGGCCTCCCATCCCCCTCCCCTTCCCCATCTCCCCAGGTCCTGAGGGGCCTCTATCTACTTCCTGCCTGGTTGTCCCTTCTCCCAATGCCAACCTGATGGTGGTTCCTCTTCTTGCTGATGATGAAATTCAGAGGGAGGAGGCTCAGGAAGACTGCGATAGCAGTGAAGGCAGAGGGTCCTAGGAGCTGGGGATAGAGAGAGAGGTCAGGATGTCATGAGACACCCAGGCCTGGCAGAAGACCCTGAGGGATGTGTTCAGGCTTGGGTCCTAAGACAGGGATGTCAGAGAATCTGATGAGAGCAGCCCCAGGTCATGGGACCAGGACTCACTGGGGTGCACAGAAGGAGATGCCTGCTGTGGGCAGGGACCTTCTTTGTCAGGCAAGGGACAGTCCACCTCACGTGATGGGGAGGGGTTATATTCAAGATGGGGCATGCATATAGGTGGGTGGGGCAAGGGGGTGTTCCTGGCCACAATGGTGAAGTAGAGACTTCTGGAATTAGGATCTGGGTTCATATCCTGGCTCTGACACTTGCAAGTGTGGCCTTGGGCAAGTCACTTACCCTCTCTGAGATGCAATTTCTTCATCTGTCAAATGGGAATAGAGTTGTTCCCACTGCCTATTATGATTAGTTATTATCCTAGTTCTTCATTTTACTCCTCATGAGACTTGTCACATTTAGCAAATAAACATATAGGACACCCAGTTAAATTCGAATTTCAGATTGAAGAGTGAGTAAGTTTTCAGTGTAAGTATGTCCCATGAAATACTTGGGACATACCTATACAAAAAGTTATTCAGTTTATCTGAAAGTCATATTTAACTGGACATCCTGTGTTTTCTCTTTTAACCTTACCCCCCCACCAGCTTTGTGACTTTGGGATAGTTATGGTCCCTCCTGGCTTTGATTTCTGTATCTGGAAAACATGGAAGTGGGAGGTAGAATAAATAATTCTTAAGTTGCTATGACTTTCTGAGATTCCTCCAGAGGTTTTTGGGACCCATTCTCTAGACAAGCCCACCCCAAGTCCAGTTCGTGGGCCTCAGTTGCCCCTTTCAGCCCCTAGGAACATGATCTAATCTGGGGAACTGAGCAGGCCAGTTTGTTTAATTTATGCAGCAATGACACCACCCAGTGGCCAAACAGAGAAGCGCCCAGAAGGCTAACGGCCCACAGCCAGGACTGGAAAAACACTCAAAAGTGTCCCCTACTTCAGTGAGGAACTACTGAGTCCCCCAGTGCCTGGGCCACAGAGGCACTCACAGACAACTCTGATGTTGAATACGGTTGAAGTAACCATACAGAGACTACACTACTGCATCTACCTGGAGCCAAAACTAAAACATTCCACCCAATGGTCAATATAAAACACATCTACAGGATGGAGTCTCTCTCCTCAAAAGCCACTCCAGATTATTAGAAGAAGCAACTGTTCCATCAATGACCAGACATCAACTTAGGGATACTAGAAATATAAACAAAACAAAACAAAACAAACAACAACAAGAAAATATGACACCCCCAAAGGAATACAATAATTCTCTACTACCAGACCCCAAGCAGCAGGAAACCTATGAAATGGCTGAAAAGGAATTCCAAGCAATGATCTTAAGGAATCTCAATTTACAAATAGATAGATACCTTAAAAAAGAACATAGCAGAACTCTAGGAACTGAGGGATTCATTCAATGAAATAAAAATCAACTGAGAGCTTAAGCAACAGTCTAGAGCAAACAGAAGAAAGAATTTCTGATCTAGAGGACAGGCTTTTTGAAATAATCCAGGTAGACAAAAAAAAAAAAAAAAAAAAAAAGAAAGAAAGAAAGAAGAAAACCTACAAGATCTATCAGACAACCTTAAGTGTACAAATATCAGAAGCATGGTGTTCCAGAAGGGGAGGAGAAAGGAAAAGGCACTGAAAACCCATTCAATGAAATAATAGCTGAAAACTTCCTAGGTATTGGGAGAGATATAGACTTTCAGATCCAAGAGGCTCAAATATCCCCAAGCAGATTCAATTGAAAAAGGTCCTCTCTTAGACACATTGTAGTCAAACTGTCAAGTAAAAGACAAAGAGAGAATCCTAAAGACAGAAAGAGAAAAGTGTCAAGTCACCTGTAAGGGAGTCTGCCCTCACACTCACAGCTGATTTCTCAGCAGAAACCTTACAGGCCAGGAGAGAATGGGATTCAAAGCACTAAAGAAAAGAACTGCCAGCCAAAAATACTATAGCCAGAAAGGCTATCTTTCAGAAATGACGGCATGTCAGGAGAAGGAGGAGAAGGAAGGGGGACAGGAAGGAAGGAGGAGGAGGGAGGGGAAAGAGGAGCTCAAATCCCGCCCACCTCTGCCTGTGCACCTGCCAGAGATAGACGAAGCACACGATGATCCAGACGAGTGGCAGCCACAGCCCGTTGAGGTAGAGGACACTCTCGGTCAGCCGCTGCACGTCCACAGACACCAGGTTGACCACGTCCCCCACCGTGCTGGCCTTCTTGGAGCTGCTGGACAGAACCAGGACCTGGGCAGGAAGAAGGGGACCCAAGGTAGCGGGAAGGCCAGGTGAGGGGGCAGAGGTGGCCATGGTGCAGGTGCAGCAGGAGCACAGCTCGGGCAGGTGTCTCCACCTGCTGAGCCTCAGTTTACTCATCTATGCAGTGGGCTAGGGAAATCTAAGCCATCCTCCCAAACACCATATTAACAATAATCATGGTGGTCATTTGCTGAGTGCTAGGTCCCAGGTGCTGTGCTAAATGAACAGCTTCACCATTCCCTGTGATACAACAGTCTATGAAGCAGGCACCACCACATTTCCTTCAATCTAAAATGCCACAGATAAAACAGTATCTTTGTATTACTAAGAAAAATATTCTTAATTAAATTAAGACATGTAGGACACATCTCTTTTCCAGAAGTGTTACAAAGGGGGAAAAAAAGTGAGATTAGAATCAATGAAATGCACAAATGACTAACCCTATTTTACAGCTGAGGAAACTGAGGCACAGAGAAGTTGAGCAACTAGCCCAATGTCAGAAGGCTTGTAAGTGCCTATGCCAGGATCAGAATCCAGGATGACTAAGGCAAGATTAGGCCTAGATGGGTGTTGGATGGACCCCTGCAGGCATCTCATGTGTCTCTCTGACACCAACCTGGCTCTCTGGCAGCCTCAAATCTGCCCTAACCCTGCGGTCACAGTGGACCCCTTCCAGCCTGTTGAATTGAATCCCATATTCTATACGTAGTCCTCTCACTGCTGAGTGTGTGTGTGTCGGGGGGGGGGTGAAGGAGTGACTGTAGAAATTCTCCACTTAGCAAATCTTTAAAGAGCTGGGTACCAAGAATACAGCTATGAACAACAGAGATGGGGGTGGGGGAGTGGCTCTCCCAGGACGGGAGTTTGAACTGGGGACAAAACTCAATGAAGACTTTTATGATTCATTCTTTAATGACACTTAGGATAAGCGTCCAGAGTCCAGAGCATAGAGAGGAGGGGTCTGACCTCATTAGGAGATCAAAGAGGCCTCCCTGAGGAGTGGGACAGAAGAGTGCCCACCAGGCATCTTCCTCTTATGCACGATGAAACAATCGGACTCACAGGACAGGATATGCCATGCCCAGCTCTAGCTCCAGCATGTTCAGGGGACATGAGCCTGAAACACAGCAGGCTGGAAGGGCAGTGTGAGAGCTGCCCTTGCAGCCATCCAGGAACCATTCCTTTTGCCCCTCCTCCACTAGGTGACAGCTCAGGTGTGACAGAACGAGACTCACTCAGGGTGGGAACTGTCCTGGCCCAGATGCTCCATACCCCATGGGAGCCAGTATCTCTTGTAGCCGCAGCCTCATGGCCTTAGCTTCTAGGGTCCCCCGAGGGACAAGAGTCACAGCACTGAGAGAAGCCCAAGCAATAGCTTTCCCACCAGGTATTCATTGACAGAACTTCCTGCCCAGGTGCAACGTGCCAACAGGTCACGGGTCATTTTTACCATAAGCAGTGTTGCCTGGTAACACACAACAGAAAGTTAACTCTTTATCCTCATGGGGGAATGAGTGGAAGTCAATTAGATGAAGAGGAATGGACAGGGTGTCCAGGCAGCAGAAACAGCAAGTGCAAAGGTCCTGAGGTGGCAGGGTGCCTGGTATGTTTGAGGAACTCAAAGGGAACCTGTGTAGTTGGAGGAGGGTGAGTTATGCGATGCGATGAGGTTGGGAAGATCCCAGGGTCATATCACACAAGGCCTTTCAGAAATTACTAAGGAGATGAAAGTGTAGTGTAAGCAACTCTGAGTGAGTGAGGACTGAGTGCATTCTCAGCCACTGATACTATCATTAACAGTTCAGTGATGTTACCCTCCCAGGCTGGAAAGGCCCACGCCTGTCCCCCGGGGCTCACCTTTCTGTACACCAGGCCCGTGATGGCTGTCCGCAGCCTCATTTGTAGTACCTTGAGCCTGTACATGTGCTGCTGCTCAAACAGTGTTTGCAGGCAGGCCGAGAGGAACATCAGCATCACGAGGAGGTAGCCCTTCCAGGCTGGGGGCTTGGGATCGCCAATGAACTCCAGAAAAAGGCTTTCAAGGGAGGGAGGGAGAAGCTGGTGAGAGGAGATGCCCACCCTTGCCCAAACCAGGCCAAGTGGAGGATCAGTGGGCATGGTAGACTTTTTTGCAAAAATGGCTGCAATTATTTCCCCTACTGTCTACATTCTTTTTTTTTTTTTTGGTGGCTGGCCAGTACAGGAATTGAACCCTGGACCTTGGTGTTATCAGCGCCATGCTCTAACCAACTGAGCTAACCTGCCAGGCCCCCACACTCCTTTTCAATGTGACTTTGAAGCTCTTCCTATCCAGAGGTGGAGTTTTTGTCCTCACCTGTTATGGGCTGAATTGTGTCCCTACAACATTCCTGTGTTGAAGCCCTTACCCCCAGCACCTGAGAATGTGACTGTATTTGAAGATAGTGCCTTTAAAGAGGGGATTAGCAGAAGATGAGGCCATTAGGGTGGGCCTAATTCACTCTGTCTGATGTCCTCGTAAGAAGAAGAAATTTGGGCGCAGAAGGAGACACCTGGGGAGTGTGCACACAGAGGAAAGACCATGTGAGGACATAGTGAGAAGGTAGCCACGTGCAAGTCAAGGAGAGAGGCCTCTCAGAAACCAACCTGGCCAGCACCTTGATTTTGGACGATGAGCTTGCAGAACTGTGAGAAAACAAACTTCTGTTGTTTGAGCTCCCATTCTGTGGAACTTTGATATGCTGCCTGATAAGGATTGAACTGTGTCCCCTAAGTTTCATGTATTAGAAGCTTGATCCGCATTGTGACTGTTGAGGGTGGGAAATCCATTATAGTAATTGAAAGGTGGGACCTTGAAGAGGTGATTAAGTTGATAGTTTAATGGTAGCCGTGGGTGTGGTTCTGAGGGCTTTAAAAAGACAGTGAATGAGGAGCTGTCTCTCTCTCTCTGCTCTGCCATTTTCTGCCATGTGAGACCCCTGCATTGCTGTAAGGCCAGACAAGACCCTCACCAGATGTGTTCCCTGAATTTTGGACTTCCCAGCCTCTGAAAACATAAGCAATAAATTTCGTTTTCTTATAGATTACCCAGTTCCAGGTATTTTGTTATAAGCAACAGAAACAGACTAATACACAGCACTAGCAGACTAATATACCACCCCTTGCATCTGGGCTGGCCATTCAACCATCTTTGGCCAACAGAACACAGTGGAGGTGAAACCATGCCAGGTCCGAGCCTCTGCCTCCAGAGAAAATGCAGTTTTTAGTATATGTGCTGCCTAAGCGAGCACTGAGAAAATGCAGTTTTTGCTCCGTCTCTTCCAACCCTACCAAGTGGCCATGTGAAGAAGACTGAGCTGGCCTTTTGAGGATGGGAAACCACACAAACTGTTCCAGCTGAGACTGACTTGGACAAGCCAGTCTCCAGCCAACCCAGCAGCTGACCACAGACACATGGGTGAGCCCAGCCAGGAAAAGAAGAGCCACCCAGCTGAACCCAGCCCAAATAGCTGACCCATATTATCATGAGCTAAATAAATAAATGCCTGTGGTTTTAAGCCACTTGCTTTTGGGGTGTTTTGTTATACAGCAAAACCTAACTGATACAGTTAGGTACCAGCCACTTTCTCGTTAACCTTTTCCCTTTCTCAGTATCCTTCTCACCCACCCTCAAGGGTCCTGAGCACCAGAGGTATAGGCAGAGGCGAAAGGAGAGCTGAAGCCCCCTGGCCTAGAAGGATGCCGTTAAGGGACCACCAGCTTTGTCACAGCACCCAAGGCCTGGACCCACCTGAGGAGCTTGGGGACAGCAAACCTGAAGACATCACTGATGACAAGGCTGAGGGTCCCCAGGAGGAAGGTAGAACGGAACACCTGCCAGATGGCCCTCAGCAGTGGGCCCCGCTGGCTGCCTTCTTGCTGTAGGAAGACTTCGGTCTCTGAGGCCTTCTGACTGCTGCCTCCTTTCCTTTTAAAAACCTTGGTGTGCCTTGAGGGAGAGGGGAAATTGGCTCTGGGTCCTGTTCTGTATTCTCAGCTGCCAGCAGCTGGACCAGGCTTTAAAGGGTTATTTTCCCAACAACAGGGAGGATGGATGTGGATCCAACCTGGCCCTCTCATCTGTTCCTGTTATAACCCAGAGGACCCACGTGTGACATCAGCCAGGGTAGGGGTAGGGGTAGGAGGAGCACAGCCCTGTGACCTCACAGGCGGTCATGGGAATGCACACGCTTCGAGCACCTATTGTGTGCTAGGCACTTCTTTGTCTTCCTAAAAACCCAGCAAGCCAGGTGTTGTCCCCATTTCACAGAGGAGGAAACTGAGGCTCAGAGGGGCGAATCAGTCCAAGGGCACAAAGCTGAGAAGTAAAAGAACTGGGATTTGATCCCAATTCTCTGCCTCCGGAGCCCAGGCGCTTTTTGATCCATTGTGTTGCCACCTTGGGGGAGGGGAGAATACCCCCCCCCCCAGCTACTGGCCAGCCCTTAGGGGGTCTTGAACCAGTTGAGAACTGGTTTAGAAACACAGCTCTTGTCCATGGAATGAAACCACAGACAGCAGCTCAGGCAGCCTGGAAGCAATAAGTTCCCAGGCCCTTGGTTATAACCGGGGGACACAGAGCAGAGCCAAGGTGAGGGTGGGAGGGTAGAAGGTGGGGGAGCTGGAGGGCCCTTCCTGAAGCAGGTCAGTCCTCAGCCATAAGGGAGAGGCTGGGGTTATGCAGCTGCTAACAGCCTGGTCGCTATGTGGCCTTGGGCAGACTGCTCCCCTCTCTGTGCCTCGGTGTCCTCATATGTGAAAGGATGGGCTGGTCTCCCTCTCTGAGTCCCTTCTGGCTTGGACAACCTATGGGATTATCAATCATTTCATTTCTCAGTTCCATTTACAGATAAATGACCTGGGCCAGGTGCTGAGATCAGCCCTGGACACGCATGAGCTCACTGGCTCCCCTTGACCTCCTTGCCAGGCGGGCATTATTAGGTTTCCACTTTACCAAGGAGGAGACAGAGGCTCTGAGAGTTGGTGACTGTTGCCTGAGGTCACACAGCGAGGGCAGAGCAAGGATTTAAGCTCCGGTCTTGATTCATGGTTCACATAGTACCTTCTTGTGCACCAGGGGCCCCCCAATTCCCACCATAAAAAAAAAAAAGAAGAAGAAAATCTCTGGTGAGCCCGGGTGGCCAGATTCTGGCTAACAAGGCCAAGGCCGAGGTCCTTGCCCATCATCTGTGGCCCAGCTTCTTGTTTGGTTTGGCATCTATGAAGGGTTGTGGCTTGGCCTCTGTCACTGGGCTGGGCATGGCCTGCCACTCACAAACATTGGGCATTTGGGTTTCAAATGCCAAAAGGATGTCACCTCCCTGCAGAGGTCATCCCTGACCATCCCTCCCTACTGGATCCTGCCGTTTAATTCATCACCTCCACAGCTGTACCCACTCTCTCCAGCCCTTCCTTTATTTGCCTTGTTAGAGCTCTAGATGGGCAAGCTCTTTGCCTATATTTTCTACCAGGATGTCTCCAGCATCTAGCCCAGCTCCTGAACATAGTTAGAGCTCAATAAATACTTGTGAAGTGACTGAGAAAAAACAGATCGGGTGATACACGCACAGGGCCTAACAAGAATGCCCGGCCCATAATGTTATAAAAATTATGGAAGGAAGGAAGGAGCAAGCACCTTGGTTTGGCGCACAGAACCTGGACTTGGAGACAGGAGACTGTGGTTCAAATGTCTGCTCTGTCTCCTCTCCTCTGAGCCTCAGTGTTTCCATCAGTAAAATGGGGTGGAGGAAGACATGACCACGGAGGCCTCTTTCTGGCCAGATGTTTTGCTCAGCTCTGTCTAGCTGCTCACCCCAGAGTTTTGATTCAGTGTATTTATCCTGCAGGCTCCATAGCAAACTGTTTCCTCTCCACAGGCCTCACTCCCGTCAAGGAAGATCTCCAGACTGGTGTTTCATCTCTGGTCTCTGGATTGAAGGTCATTTAATACAGGACTCTCAAATGACCATGGGTCAAGGCAGGAGGTGTGAGTGAGTGGTGTGGGCAAGGTGTAAGTGGGGGGATATAAAAGGGAGTGGTGGGGACTGCAGCAAACTGAACAGTACAAGCTGTGTCCAATGGTGTACCTCTACCCAAATCTAATCCCCCGTTGCCATGTGGGGATGTGGCCCAGTGCTGCCAGCTCTACTTTAAGAGAGACCAGAATTCCTGATTTTTATGTGATATTTCCAAAGTTTTAAATATTGGCAATTTATTTAAAAACAAAACAACTCAAACAACCACCACCACCACAAAACATCAGGTGGACCCAATATACCTTGTGAACCTGATTTGGCCAGCAGGTGACTGGTTTGTGACCTCACTGAATGGTGTCGTATCCCTTCCCCCAGTGATTACAAAATATTTCAGAAATAAAACCAAAGTTCTCTCTGTGTGTAATCAGTTGGTTTAGAAAATCACCAAACCTGGTCTTTGTATAACTTCCTTTCCCTTTTCTGTCTGTCGGTTGTTTATGGGAGGATTCACAAACTGTTCTGGAGAATGTTTCTATCTTCTAGCTCCAATGTTGGGTGATTGTAACTGTCATGCCGGACAGGGAGGCCAGGAGTTGGGAGAGGGTGGGATGGATCTCTAGAGCCCTTTGGAATGAATTCTGCCATTTCTGTAAAATTTTTTAAGAGTGGACGGCAGCCCAGCAGGATGAGCTGGGGGTGACACAGAAAGCTGCTGTCTTGGTTTGCTCACCTTACATAACCCCTTTGGAAAAACACACCCCCTTCCTTTGGGGAGCAGCCCTTCCCCACCTCTGAGTGGCTCTGGAGGGATCACCAATCATGGGACCAGCCCCCTGGGCATGGGATCAGCCCCTGATCGGCACATGACTCAAGCCAGGCCAGTCAGAGGCCTTCCCTGGGATTTTCTATATGGACATTAGGAGGGAGAGGCTCTCTCATTCTGCTGGAGTTGCTGAAATGGCATGGTATGGGACAGGCCTTAGAGAGAGGCCAATATGCAGATAACAGCTGGGCTGAGATGGAGGGAGAAAATCCTGACATCCCGTGAGTCCCTGGATTCGGCCATACCTGAAGCTAGATCTCTGAGTTATGTGAGCCTATAGACTCTCTTCCCCTCTCCCTCTTTCATGCTTCTTCTAACTAGTGGGATTCAGCATCTGCAACGACCACCCCAAATCCCCAGAGGACACAAGTGAACCTTGTAGCTCTTCCCACAGAGCTAACTTACTTTTGTTCTGTCCCTGAAGCATGGAGGTCCAGTCAAGTGACTTGTCCAAGGTCATCAGCTACTTGATGGCAGGGTAGCAGTTAACCCAAGTTGATCTAAATCCTCTATTGCAAGCTCATTTCTCTAGACCACAGGTTTTCAGCAGGCTCCACAGAAGTGGAGACGCCACCAAGGGCAAGAGTGAGGCAGATTGGACAGAATGGACAACTCCAAAGAGGCTGAAATCCTCTGGATAACTCATATTGCTTGAGCTCTTATCATTTTCAAAGAATTCACTAAGTTCTTTTCCATTCATCATCTTATTTCATCCCCCAAAGCTATGAACTAGGGGCTAATGACATCCCCATTGAACAGATGACAAAACTGAGGCCCAGGAAACAAATTACTCAGGTTATGCAATAAGTGACTAGTTGCCTGCATGTTATGGGCCACCACCCAAACCTCCATCCCCGTCTTAAAATATCCCTTCTGTTTTTTGCCTGCCATTCCACCATGGGAGCTTCCTCTGGGGCGCCTCGAAATTCCATTTGCAGTGGAACTCGCAGCGCATTCTGGGAGGAATTGAATCTTGAGCCTGATCAGTGAAAGCTTAGCGGGATCAGCTGGCAGGCAGGGGAGGGTGGTGGTGGAGCCCAGACGGGGCGGAGGCTGGACAGGGGACGGAAGGATGACTTTGCTGACCCAGCATGGGGTTCAGCTTTGCCCTCTACACTCACCGCTGGGTTGCTCTGTGGTTCCTCGTCCACTCCCTTTCGAGCTGGGCAACCAGTTCTTCTGAGGAGTTTTCTCTCCCAAGCGACCAGAGATCGTTCATTCCCAGCGTCCTCCTGTAGCCCCTCCAGACAAGCCTGTAAAAGAGGGTCACCAGGGCAAGCTCCTCCCACCATCCACCCCTGCAGGGTCCTGGCCTGGGAGCTGTGTGACCTTGGGTAAATCACTTTACCTCTCTGGGTAAAATGAAAGCAATTAATCTAACCCCACCTAAAATTTGCAGAGCACTTTTCAGTGTACAAAGATCACCTCATTTAATTCTCACAGGAGCCTGTATGATAGATTATTATTGACCCATTTTACAGATGAAGAAAATAGGAGCTTAAAGAGAATAAGTGACTTAACTAAGGAACAGCTCATGTGGTAGGGGAAATATACCTCTCCTTGGGAGTCAGAAGTCCAGGGTCCAAAACTATCACTGTGGAGGAAGTCCGTACTCCTCCTTCAGTTTCAAATGTCCCCACTCTCTTCCTGTGGTCCCACTGGCCACAGGACCTTTACATGTGTGTGTTACTCTGCTTAAAATTCTTTTCCCACCACTCCTCACCTGGCCATTTCTTACTCATGCTTCACACCTGAGCTTAGATGTGACTTCCTTAGGAAAGCCCACTTTGACCCACAGCCCACGTAATTTCATTAGAAGTGCCCACAGTTTCCCAAGCCTCTTCTTTATAATGCCTGTCACATTTATGATTATTTACTTTTTTGGTCTAATTATTTTAGTGTCTTTCTCGACCATTGGCTGGTCAGCTCCATGGGGGCAAAGGTAGTACTCACTTAATTCTCCCTCCACTGTATCCTCTCCTCCTGGCACAGACAGAGCACAAGATGTGTCAAATGAAGCCACTTATCAACCCTGTGACCTTGGGCAAGTCACTTCCCATCAACAGGCCTCAATGTTCTTACCTTAAAATGAGAGCATTTCCCAGCACGTGGGCTTGTATGAGATGACTACAGTTGGCACATAAGCAAGAAATTAAATACCATAGACTTCCATAGTGGGAGCATTATTTCCTTTTCAGGTCTCTTTAAACTTTCTTTTTTCCCCCTCTCTCTCTTTTTTCTTTAATCTTTTCTTGGATGGCACCAAGGAGAAGGTGTTGGTGTTTGATTCTTCTCTAAGCCTCGCCAAATTCCCTTTTCTAATACAGAGCAAACTCAAGCAAGCAGCAGTTTTGATCTAGAAATTATTATCATTGCTTGGCTTTCCCCACAATTATTTTAGGAGTTCTCTATGGCAAGCGATTCTATAGATCTGTCTGATTTTGGCAGTAATAGAAAGTTTTTTTTAAGTAAAAAAAAAGCTTTGGTGGTAATAAAAAAGTTTTTAAAGTAAAAAAAAAAAAGTTGATTTAAAGAAAGACATTAAGTAATAGAGTACATGTGATACTCCAAAATGGCAAAAAGCATGAAGTGATCGATCCATAAATGCCTAGGTTTGAGAATAGGGAGTATTCCCCCAGCAGAGCTGTTTAGAAATCTTCAGCCGTCTTTCTACCAATTCCACACATGCAGAGACTCATGTTCTTCACTGATTTAATAACCACTTTAT
Organism: Cynocephalus volans; assembly: GCF_027409185.1. NCBI lineage: Eukaryota > Metazoa > Chordata > Mammalia > Dermoptera > Cynocephalidae > Cynocephalus > Cynocephalus volans. The sequence goes on from NC_084465.1 coordinate 109,519,247, forward strand.
CTAACACTCGTTATACACCTGCCCCTGTTCTAAGTGCATCACAAACCTTATCTCATGTAATCCTCATGACTCATGAGGTAGAGGCTGCTATTATTCTCATTTCACATATATAGAGACTGACGCACAGAGAGGTTAAGTAGCCTGCTCAAGGTCACACAGACAGGAAGTGAAGGGGCCAGGTTTCATACCCACGTGGTCTGGTGCTACTAAGGTCTGACTGAATGCAGAATAGTCAGGAGAGCACTGGTAGGTGCAGATATTCTCAGTGCCTGGTGGGTTGGGTGCTGGAGAAGCAGCTGTCTTCTGCACTAGCCTGGGACCTTCTGGGGGGTACAGACTTGGTCTTTAACCTCCTTGCCCTTCGTGCTTAGCCCATAATAGGTGCTTATTAAATGTTGGTGGAATGACTGAAGCTGAGTAGTAGATATGATTTTATTGAGCACCTGCTATGTGCAAACACTAGGCACTTTCCATTTAATGAAGGTACAGTTGTCCCCATTTTACAGAAGGGAAAACTGAGACTCTGGATATTTGTGACATGGCCTATTAAGAGTCAGAGCCAGGATTCAAATCCAGATCTTACTCCATTGAATGAATGGAGATGGGATGTGGACGATGGGCACACTGAAAACTGAGAGGGATGCATTGAGGCTGGGACAGAGAAAGCTTGGCCGGCCTTTGTAAGCTTGGGAGGAAACCTTCTGGGGAAAGAGCTGTGCTGGGAAATAAGAAGGACACATGCAGGTGGGTGGGGGCGCCACCCGACCCCCTCCCCTTCCACTTCACTTACCCTGAAACCCACCAGAACATGACCTTGGAGGGGAAGGAGGCCCCAGCCTCTGGACATGGATTCTGAAAGAGACCAAAGATGGGGGAGGGGTAGACCTCGGTCCCACATCCCATGGTGAGTATGTGGCAAGGGGAACCAAGGGCAGAAAGAGACAATGAACCGACCTTGAGCTTAGTACCAAAAGTGCACACCAGGGTGCTTTGTCTCCTTGCCAGAGATGGGCACACATGGGCTCGGTGCTTCCTAGCAGGCAGGGCAAAGAGGGATCGGGCCATGGGACTGAATTGTGTCCACAAGGTAAGAACTAAGAGTGACTCAGAAGAACAACTATTATACTGAGACCAAGAAGTTCTCAAAGCGAGGACCATGTATAACAAAGACAACTACGGCCTCAACAATATCACTCCATAAATGTCGTGCAGAGGGGTCTGTCCTGAGACTTTTGTCAGCTGCTCCAGAAAGACTGCATTAATCTGTACTTTTCACCAATAAGGTATGAAGGTGCCCATTTCACCACTTCTTTGCCATCACAGCTTATTATCGATTTTTAATTTTTTTTGGCCATTCTGATAGGTTTTAAAAAAAAGTCCTATTACAGTTTTAACTGGATTACTCAAGCATTTGAGCATTTTTAAAAGATGATTTTAGATCAGTTTCTTTCTCAGAGAATTCTTTCCTGACTGTTTCAGTGTTTTTTAGTGTTGTAAACCCTCATGGAGAATGGCCTTCTGCAGAGCCCTTACCTGGGTGTAATTTTCCACACATTTGTGTAATTATGTGGCTAAAGTCTGGCTCCCCTACTTGACTCTTAGCTGCATGAGGACAGGGATTATATCTGCTTGTTCACTGCAGATCCTCAGCATCTAGCTGGGGCATAGAGCAGGGGCTAGCAAACTATGGCCTCTGGGCCAAATCTGGCCCACTGCCTGCTTCTGCAAATAAAATTTTATTGGAACATAGCCATCCATCCTCACCGTTGACAATATTGTCTATGGCTGCTTTTGCGCTACAGTGGCAGTGTTGAGTAGTTGCCACAGATCGTTGTATGGCTCACAAAACCTAAAATATTTTCTGTGTTGCCCTGTACAGAAAAAGTTGGCCAACCCATGGCACACAGTAGATGTGCAATATATCTTTTGCTGAATGGCTGCAAGAATAAAAACTTCAAGACCTATGCTCTAGTTCAACTCTTTTCAGTCACATGGGGAGACTGACAACTGAAGTGGATCCAGGACAAGGGAGGCACTGGATTGGGAACCTGGTGACTTACAGACTGCTGGGGATCTTTAGGGAAGAAGGGAGGTTGATCCGCCAGGCAGGACAGCACAAACTGTGCCATGACTAGAGACAAGCACAGGTAGGTAGACAGGTGGCGGATGGGGTCACTCTGGAAGCCCTGCAGGAGAGAAAACAGAAGTCTCACTGAGTCTGGGCAGGCAGAAGCAGCTGCTGAGGCTAGTGAGGAGCAGAGGCAGGAGAGGGTGTCCATGAGGGGAGAAAAGGTTGAGGCTGAATAGAGTTTCCAATGCCAGGAGTGGTGCCCAGGAGGGGACCAGCACCATGGTGTTTGGCAGCCCAAGCCCATGGCATTCCTGGCTGTCTGGATTTATGAACATCTGACTTACACATATTCTGTCAGTACAAATGATGGGCCAGGGCTGTATCTGGGCTTTACCCTTAGCTGGGTGATGACTGTCCACAGCCTCTGAGGCAATCAGATGAAGGGACAATTTCCCTTTTTCCTTGTGCCACAAAGGAAATCCTTTTTCCATTTCAGCCCCCACCTCCATCTCCCATCCCACTTCCTCTTGGCCAGTGTTCTCTGGTTTATAAGAAGGGAGCTGGCTTTATTAGCGTTCCCTCTGCCTTGGGCACACTCAACACTCCTTCCATGCACAGTCTCATCAGGTCCTTCCCCACCCTGTCCCCAGCTGGGGTTTACTAGCTCTCCTTTACTCACAGGGAAACCAAAGCTCAGAGCAGCAATAGCACTTTGCTCAAGGACACGAAGACGATCTGCACCTATTCATGAGCTTTCATTGCCATGCCATAATTGCTTTTGCACCTGCCGCCCTGTCTTCTGGTCAGAGCACCCTAATTTTCTTTTCCTACATAGTTTGTGCAGAACTGAGTCCACTCCAGGGGTGGCAGGTGATTGAGGCCTGGCCAGTGAATACATTCTAGTCCCCTAGCTACTGTGATTGGGTTAGGAATGGACATAGAATCCATGCTGGGGCAGAGGAGCTGGAACCATCATTCATAGAAAATAAGTCTGCAGCTATAGGTAGCTCTTCTTGCCACTCTATTGGAGAGTGAAATTAACATGACAGAGCCAACAGACAGAAATGGAGATCTGGTGGTGTTACCCGAGCTCCTGGATGAGTTATGCCTGGGAGATCCCACGAATATGAACTAATAAATACAAGAGCTAATAAATTCCCTGTGACTTTTCCTTTCCCATAAGCTAGTGTAAGTTGGGTTTTTGTTACTTAAAACAAGAGCCTTAGTTTCAAATCACAATTCCTCTATGGATTTTATACTCTTCTGGTTTTTTTTTTTTTTTGATTTTGCAGATAGTAGACTATATGATATTCCAACTATATTATGGCCCATCTTTCCTATACCCATTTTTACCACTGTCTCTATTGGAAAGTTTGTTCTGAATTTGGGGGAAATGGATTTGGGCTCTGCACTTCCAAGCTGAGTGATCCTGAGGAAGTCATACCCTTCTCTTAGCCTTACAGTCCTCATCTTTAAAATGGGACTATTTTTGAGACTCCAAAGAGGACACTTACATTGGTACTTGCTGCAGGGCCTGGCCATGCTTGGAGGATCAGAGCATGTGTGGTTCCAACATTACTGTTTCTATGTTGTGTCCCAAACAACTGATTTATAAGTCAACTGTGAGAACCGCCCATTCATAAATCCATGGATGGCCTATGAAATTTTCCCACTAGTTAAAAAGATTACTCTTTTGAACCATCTGTCCTTAAGGACAGAATGATGTTTCTGCACCTCGTCCCTTAGGAGCAGGATGGAGAAAGCATTTGGCTCAAGAAGTGATCATCTTGCAGCCTGATTCCCTCTCCCAGAGGCCTTGAGTGAGCATTCCATCAAGGCAAATGGTTCTCAATTGGAGGCAATTTTGCCCCCCAGGGGATATTTGGCAGTATCTGGAAACATTTTGGGCTACTACAATCTGGGCGGGGGGGGAGGAGTTGCTACTGTCATCTAGTCGTGGAGGCCAGAGATGCTACTAAACATCCCACAATGCACAAGCCAACTCCAACCCCCCCATCCCTCAACAGAGAATTATTCAGCCAAAATGTCGACTGAGCTGAGGTGGTGAAAACCTAGTCTAGACTATATATTTTTCTCTTTGCAGAGAAAATGATCCATCATGTCTCCTAATATGAAAATGCTGCTTCCCAGGTTGGGAAACAAAAATATGGGTAAGTGTGCAAAATGACCGTGTAAATACAGATGCATGGGAGCATGGGGGAGGGAGAGTTCATGAGAATGGGGGAAAATGTGCATGTATGTAGGATGAGAGTGCACGCATGCATATGTCCAGTGTGCAAGTGCAGTGTGTGATGTTGGTGTGCAAGACAATGGGAATTTGTGTTGATAAAAAATGTACAGGATGGTGGGTACTTATATGCGAGGGAGTGTGCTTCCCTCGTATCTTTAGAGTTTAAGTGAGTGGGGTGTGTCTGTGTGGAGAGTAAGTCATGTGTGGAAAGGGCAGGAGGAAGGATGGGATCCAAGTTCTGACACCACCACACTGGCTTCCCCACTCACCCCTCTCAAGGCCTGCTGGGCAGCGCTGGTAGCTGGCGAGAGAAAACAGAGCAGCCAGTATCCGAACAGCAGCCCAGATGCCTGGATCCCCTTCTTCCTTTCGAGGTGAATCACGATCATGGCGAAGCTCTGGACAGGAAAGTCAGGACAAGCCCTTAGGGTGCGTGGGAGGGGAGGCCCCACTTTTCCCCACATTCTCTACCAGGGCAGCAGCAGCAGGGGCGAGCCGAGCTCCAGACTGAGGATGTCATTACCATTGTGGTGAGCCACACTGAAGGGTGAATGAGGAATTCGGGGGCCTCGGGCATTCCCTGCTGGATTTTCCAAAGAGCGACAGACACACTGGAGATGAACAGGACTATGAGGGCAAGCCCAAGCACCTAGGAAGACAGGCTTAGATAAGGCTGGGGGTGACAAGAAAGATGGTAGCAACCTGGCGTGAGAACCCCATGGCCAACTGGGGCCCTGTTATGAACCAATGTCACAAGTTATCAATGTGCCAGTGGGAAGCATGTGTAAGGGGCATTGCAGATCAGTCCTGACTTGGAACTGTTGTATAAATAATGACCAACAAGAGCTTGAGCCAACCCAATGTTTTCCAAAATGTGGGAGGTGCTCCAATAGTGCATATGCAAGGTGACTTCAGGTGTAAAGACACAATATGAAATGAAATTTACTCACTGGGTGAGAAAGGTATACCCTCAAGTCATTTTCAGTCCCTACTAAGGAGAAACTCTCTGTTGGGTAAGTGTTTAGGGTCTCCCTAATACATATTGGCCTCTCTTCGAATAAGAGAAAGTGAGAGAGCATGCCACGTGGAAGAGAAGGCCAGAGCAAGGCACCCTGGAGGAACTAGCAAAGGTACCTCAGTTAGTGCAAAGCAGGGGTTGGTAAAATACCACGCACAGTCTAAGTCTGGCCTGCTGCCTGTTTTTGTATGGCCTGTGAGCTAAGAATGGTTTTTACATTTTTCAGTCGTTGGGGAAAAAAAATCAAAAGAAGTGTAATATGTCACGACATGTAAGAATTATAGAAAATCCGAGTTTCAGTGACTATAATTAAGGTTTTACTGAAACACAGTCATGTCTGTTTGTTTACTGTGGGCTACATTCATGCTATAAGTGCAGAGTGGAGTAGTTGAAACAGAGATCACATGGCCCACAAAGATTCAAATATGGGGCCTTTAAATTTGCCCCCCCCCCCGGATAGGTAACAGGCAATAGAGCAAAAATTAACAAGGTGATATGGGAATGAATGAACTTTTGTAGAAGTCTGGAGAAGGTGATGGATGAGTAGAACGGCTCACACTAGGAATGCCAGTGTTTATCTAACACACTAAAATAAATACATAACAATTTAAAAAACTGTCTGTAGTTCTGCCAGTGGGGAAACATAAAAATAAATGCATAACTTAAAATTTTAAAAATTGTGGCCCTAAAATCACTTTATGTACCCCAGAAGTACACATGGGGCACTTTGGGAAATGCCAGGTTATAGTAGCTACAAATCGTCCCAGAACATGCGAGTGTCTGTGTGTGTGTGTGTGTGTGTGTGTGTGTGTGTGTGTGTGTGTGTGTGTGTGTGTGTGTGTGTGTGTGTGTGTGTGTGTGTGTGTGTGTGTGTGTGTGTGTGGACGTGCACAGATTTTCATCATTACAAAATCTTTTTGGGGGAAACTCACTCCACCGAGCTTACCTGTGTAGCTTCTCTAGTATTGCTCTTTTTAATGAACAGTTTCCCTTCTTGTCTCCACCCTGTGTGCTCCCTGATAGGAGGAGAGTCCACTTCAGGGTCTCCTCCAGGGTCCACCCTCCCCCTGCCCTGCCAATTGTCTGATTCCAGGCTCCCAGCTGCAGTGGATACCATTTTGGCTTTGAAGAGGGGAGACATCCGGAGGTAGCCCCTGCCATGGCGGTGGATGTAGAGGAGGTAGATGGGGCCCAGGATCCAGAGGTACAAGGGGGGCACCCAGACTCCTGCTGTTCTCAGGAAGCAAAGGCTCAGCAGGCGGGTGCTGGCAGGTTCCGGCTCCGTCTGGTTCCAGACCTGAGAGAACACCAGGCAATTCTTCCGATAGTAAAATGCAGGGGTCCCAAACTTACCTGCCTAGAGGGCCAGGTGACTTTTTAGACTCCTAACATTTACATAAAAATGTGCCAAGTGCTCTTTGGAATACCTTATAATTCTCAGCTCCTTTCATCCTAACATCACCCCTATGAGTTAGATGCAATTTTCATACTGATTTGGCAGATGAGGAAGATGAGGCCCAGAGACGTTGAGTAATTTGGCTGAAATCACCCAGCTGGGAAGTGGTAGCACTGGGATTTGAACCCAGGGACTTGGGTCCTCGGGTCTAGGAGACCTCAGCTCCATAATGAGTGCAAGGCACAGACTGTCACTTAACAAATTCTAGGAGGTAGGCACTACTGTCCCCATTTCACAGACCAGTAGACTGAGGCACCAAGAAGGAAACTGCCTCTTTCAGGCCCACACAAATAGGAAGTGGCAGAGCTGCCTGTGATGCAGGCCATCCTGACCCCAAAACTTGTTCTACCGGTGGTCTCAATCTGTGATTTTTATCTTGGCTCCTTGGCTGGCCCTCTCTAACTCTAGAAGAAATGTTAAGTTTAGCAGACATGGCCTCTCCAACTCTCCCCCTGCTGTGTTACCCACCAGCCATGCACCCATCCTCACTCATATCTACTCCTCCTGGCTTCACCGCTCACAAGCTGTGTGAGCTTTAACCTCTCCGTGTCTCAGCTTCTCTCCCTGCAGAAGGGGGATAACAAGAGACTCTACCTCTAAAGGTTGTACTAAATGGGTCACCAGCAGTAAAGCGCACACCAGAATATCGGGCACAGAACCAGCCCTCAGCTAACACAGCTGTCATTACTGCCTTACCTACCTGGCTCCTGAAATGCTGGGAGATTGCGACCCCCATCCCCACGCTATGAACTCCACTCCCTGGAGTCCTTTGCTAAGAGCCGGGATGGGAAAGTAAGGCAGAGACGTAGAGGGTCCCGAGGACCGGAAGGGGCTCTGCGGGCGGTGGGAAGGGTTTGCGGGGCCCACCAGCTTTGCGCAAATGAAGGTCAAGGTCCCAGTAGCTGGGACGTATGGAGGACCCTTAAATAGTGCCGGGCTGACCGGGGACCGGCTTGGGGAAATGGGTCGCAATCTGCTGCCGTTCAGGGGCCAGAGCAGGTCTTCTCGCTTCCCGGGGACAGAAATTTGGGGGGGTCTGTTCCCTCCCCGGTATCACAGCCCCAAAGATCTGAGGCCAAACAGAGCCGGAGGGGGTGGGGTGGGAGGGAGGAGAAGGCGGCGGGATGGCGACACTCACCCCCGGCCCCGCGCAGGGCTCGCCAGGCAGCGCCATCGGGCGCACTCTGTCGGTCGGTCGGTCCGAGCGTCAGTCTGTCGGTCGGTCCCTGGGCAGCCTCCTCCGCCGCGCTCCTGGCCAGGGAAGAGGCGGGGCCGGGCAGGTCCGGCGGGGATTCGAGTCTGGTATTTGGAGGCCTGGGGCAAGGTTCATCAGCGCGGCAGGGGTGGGGCGACGGGGGTGAAACGAGGCAAGGGGGTGGGGGTGGGGGCGGGGGGCGCTGGGCGGGGACCCGAGGAGGGGATCGTGGAACCTCTGAAAGTTTCAGTGGCACCCCTATAATTTATCCCCTACCCCCTGCAACAAGTATCGACCCAAACTTCCTGAACACTTTGGACCCAGCAATCCCAGGCATTTATCCTGATGAAACAACCCAACAGGTGTGCACATGTTTGTAACAAGGAGACATGACAATGGCCTACGTGTCCACCAGCAGGGGACCGCCTGGTCAAGGTGGACAGAGGGAGACTGTCTATCAGTGTCCTCACCAGGAGGATGGACATTGTCTTCCCGTAGAGTGGTGGGAAGAATTTAAGATGATTAATAGTTTAGCACAGTGCCAGGCACACAGCAAATGCTCAGTAAGAGTAGCAACCAGTAGCATTGCTTTTATCATTTAGTCCGTGGGTTATTAACCACTGGTTTAAAATGCCATCGCAGAAGTGTACTAATATGGAAAGATGGTTGCTAAATGAAAAAAAAAAAGAGATTAAAATACAAAATAGATTATATTATTTCTGAGAAAGAAAAAAATAAAAAAAGAATATACCTAATTTGGGGAAAGTGAAGGAAGTCAAGGCATTTACCTTCTCCTGGGTGTGTGCCTCCTGCCAGAATCCCCAGCCACTGGCTCTTTTGAGAAATGATACTATGTAACATTATCATATATGCATGGATAAAAAGATGGAAATGCGCTAAAGCGATGATCACGGGGAATCCCAATTTTCTTTTCCATTCTTTCTTTTTTAAAAGATAGGAATGAAAGCTCAGCTCTTTCTGACAGACAAGCACAGGCACTCAGTTTGAGTGAAGAATCAAAACCTTCCGCATTGTCCACGCTACCCTGTTCCTTCTGGGGTCCTGATCTCATCTTTTACTCTGTCTCTTGCAGAACCTCTGCAGTGCTGGTTCCCCCAGCCTAACTTTCTCCTGTCTTTTTGATTCTCTCCAACCCTGGTCTGGGGCCCAGGCAGGCCCCTTCTGCTGTCCTCCTGCTTGAGTCTTCTGGCAGAGCAGGGACACAAGGAACTCAAGGATTTGTCTTGAAGCGGAGTGCAGCAGGTCTACTGTTTCCATTTGTCACGTTTGAGGTGGTATTGGTGGAGGCCGGTGGAAACTACAGGGAGGCTAACCCCCTCCCTCTAGAAATCTCTGCCTCCCCCCAAATTGGTATTGCCACAGTCCTGGTGCTTTATTTCTTTGTATATCTGAACATGAATCTGAGGGAATGGTCAGGAAGTCAGGAAGAATGCAGAGAAAATCAGTTGGGGTGAGTCAAGAACAGGACTCAGGGATCCCAATTTCTACTTGCTAGAACTCTGAGCAGCAGTGGCTGCGGGCACAGAGTCCTAGACAGGTCCCTTTGCCTCTCTGGGCTTCAGTTTCCCATTCAGTGAGATGATAAGTTTCCATAGGCTAAGCACTTCCTAATTGGTGGTATTCAACCCCCTGGTGATCTGCTACGACAACCAGGGATTCATGTTAAGGAGGATAAACAGCATCTATTTCAATTGTGGTTATAAACAACAAACCCCAACAAATAAAATTAATTATTCAGTTTCTCTGTATAAGTGAATAGTTGAGAGTCTCACTGCATTTCAAGCGAGAATGCAGGGTGAGAAACTGAGATTAGATGCCTCATAATTTAGATCCTGCAGTTACCGTGTCATTCCCTTGTAGCCATCGTGAACGTTTTGACCATTGTGTAGTATAAATTTGCTGTGATTCTTAGTTGTACATTGCTTAAGTTTTAGCCACATGGCAAATTGCATGGGAAATCTCCTCTTACCTCGTCATTTAGAAACAAAATATAAATACTATCAAAACAAAGCACTTGTTTTTAAAGAGCAAATTCAAAGAATTCCAAATATCGGGTCAATATAGCAATTTTAGTCTATTTTGATGCATAGTTAAATTCCGTCTACATTAAACTTTATAAGTTTTGGGACAAAATACCACACACTGAGATTTGGACTTATTTTCATACAAATCATGCCTCATCCCAGAGAACTAATTCAAAGTAAATTTAACTGCATGCACCTCAAGTTTATGGGGGAAAAACCCTTCTAATTTGTTTTCATACAAATGTTAAACCTGGGATTAACATGCATTTTAAATACCTTCAATATTATGCTGAACTTAAATAACACGTTTTGCTTAAAAAACTTAGTGATCATTTATCATGGAAAAACGCACTAATTTACACAAACTCCCAAAGTTCTTTTTGAGATTATATATCACTTGTGAAATACACGCGTCCAGAATGTTTGGGAAATTTGTCGGACGTTTCGATGAACAATGTCTCTCGTCCTTTCCGGCTGTGACTTTAGCAGAGTTCAGTTTTGGAGTTTGTGCCTGTACGCACGCACCTTGCGCAGCACCAGCCAGACGGTGCGCAGAGTCCTCCGAGCCTCCAGAGGGCACCAATGGTCTCGTTTCATTGCCGAGCATGCGCTGTAGTTCTGGTTTCTGGGGGCGTGGGACCCGAGCGCGCCTGCGCGGTGGCAGGGCGGAGGCGGGGCCTGGGCTGTCAGCCGGCCGAAGAGGAGGAAGGAGAAGGCAACGTGCGGTGTGAGGGGCGGGACGGGCGGCCTGTAGGGGGTCGGGCTGGGGGAGGCCGGGCCATGCGGGCGGGCCGGGGCACGGGGCTGCCGGGGCCCGTGGTGGTTGCCTCCACCGCGGTGCTGCTGCTGAGCTGCGTGGGGCCGGCGCGCGGCTCCGAGGACATCGTGGTGGGCTGCGGGGGCTTCGTCAAGTCGGACGTGGAGATCAACTACTCGCTCATCGAGGTGAGCGCCCGCCCCGCGGCCCGGCCCCGCGGTGTGACCCTGGGCCCCTCGCTCAGCCTCTTTGGGCCGCTTCGGCCTCGCCGGTGACACCAGGCGCTTTCCACGAGCCTCAGGTTCTAGAAGTCCTTTCCTCTTTAAAGACTGCTTTCTGCGGGCTCTTTACGCCCCCTGCCCAGTGGTTCTTATCGTGGGGTTAGCTACAGAGTCGGAGTGCCGGACCCTAGATTCTTCAAAACCCGAACTCCAGATTCCCAGGATCCAGATTCAAGATCCCCGCAACCCATACGCCAGATCCTCAAAGCCCAGTTTCCAAATTCCCTGGAACCCAGACCCCATTTCTTCAAAACTTAGACCTCACATACCCAAGAACTAGACCTCCTGAAACTCAGATCTCCCAAAACCTGGAGACCACAAATCTTATCTCCCAAACTCCACAACCTGGAACCCCGGGGGGATGGTTTTAAAGAGCATCGATTCCCATCCCATATATCCGGACCCAGTAGATTAGTATTGGCATCTCTGGGACTAGGAGCCTGTATTTTTTTTTTTAATTTTGGCGGTTGGCCGTTCAGGGGATATGAACCCTTGACCTTGGTGTTGGGAATCTGTATTTTTATCCCTCCCATTCCTCTGAAGATGGAGAGTTGTCAGCTGCCCTGCTTGCCTTACTGAGTTATTGGAATTGCACTAGAAATTTGTGAAATTTTTTCATTAAGTTGTAAAGCCCCATTAAGTGATTGTCAGCCCAGTGGAAGTATGACTCAGAAAGCTTCTGTGAAGAAGAAGGGGGATGGATGGGAGTAGAGGTAGGTCACCTGTTAGGGTAGATGGGAGGGGACCTGAGGTGGGGTAGGAGAAGGGCAGGGAAATGGAAGAGGCAAAGAACAGGTGTCTGTGAGGTGATTTGAGAGAAAACAAAGGAAGAAGCTGGGAGATGCCAAAGAGAAGGAACTGGGGAATAAGACCCTAAAGGCTGTCTGAAAACACCTCTGAGCTGCTCCAGTGCTGGCAGTGAAGGGTTGAACCATGGTGTTCTGCAAAGCTGAGGATTGGGGGAAGAGTAGGAAGTCAATTGCAATCCCACTAGTTCTTTGACCTGGTTTTGCTCCAAGTCCCAGTTCTTGTACCTGTAGGATGGTGTTGGGAGAGAAGCAGCAGAACTCAGCACTGTATATTTCCTAAAGAGAATTGCTTGTTATCTTCAAGGCCCCTCTGTCTGCTGCTACTCCACCCTTTTTAGACCTAAGAGGTTGGGCATTTAACAAATCTACCCCCTGGCAGCGGCAGGGCTCCTAGGATCTGCTGGGTACAAGTTGTTGGGTTGCCCATGCCACCTCTTGGGTTCTTTCTCAGTGTGTGGGCACAGGGCGTTTCAGCAGCTGCCTTGAAAGGCTTTTGCAATTTGCATTTTCCTAGGGCTCTGGGAGGAAGGGAAGGCCAGTTAGGGGCATGCCCACTCCCAGTACTAATAGTCACCTGGAGAGCAGAGAGCAGGTTTTGTGACCCATTATGAAGTGTGTTCCTTGAGCCCTAGGGCTGCCTGTCCATATGGTTTGAGACACTCATTCTTTCATAATTTCTGATTGTGAAATCAGACATTTCATATATGTAATCTTGATGTAGATTTATATTGCCGTCCTGTGTCCTTACCTATACTTTATGAAAGAATGTAAATAATCAAGGTATTTCACAATCATTTCTTGATTGTATTTTCTGTGTTCGAGTACAATTACCTTCACTCTTCTCCAGCCTTCTTCCCTTCTGGGAGTTTTTACATTATATTCATTCAGTAAACAACTATTTATTAAGCCACTGCATATCCTGAAGGCTTGTGCCAGGTGGGAATATAGTAGTACAGTGAACAGTAAAGACAAAAATCTCTACACTCATGGGATTGACATTCTATTCTTTAGTAGTAGCTTGCACTTTAAAAGAAAAATTATATTGGTTGCTAATACTTTAACAGTCAGGAGATTTCACGTTAACTGGATTCCTGATTTCTCTGGAAAACCAACTGATGTTTGGGCTGCAAAATTTGCTTTGGGTTGTGTAGTGATCTGAATCCCTTTAGATGAGTGTCTGCTGACATTGCTTCCCTAGCCCTTTTGGGCTGGTGAATTTCCAATTCCTGCTCTATATGCATGCATCTGAATTTCTTTATGGCCTGTAACAAATTCATTGAGTATTTTTTAAAATACCTAGAGTAAACAAGACACTGTCCCAAGTGCTATGAAGTGTAAGCCATGCATACTGCCCACAGACAGTTTACGGTCTTTGCATTATTTTGCTCTGTTCCTTTCCAAAGTGCGTATGTTGTGAGTTTGCTACTTTATATGTCTTCTTAATTGGTGAGATTTGACTCTATCATTTCTGTATCATGATCACAGAGCACTAAGATTTTAGAGGTAAGGCTCTTAGATGCCATCAGACCCAACTGCTTCCTTTTACAGATGTAGCAACTGAGGCTCAGAGTGGTTGAGCCATTCAGGTAAGTGTAGGAAATTCCCCTAGAACCCAGTCTATGCTCTGCAAATTGCACCGTATAGCCTTTTTTTCAGAGAGATATTAACTAGTGTAAGAATGCTGATCAGAATTCACTCTATCCTCCTGGCCTTTGTAGCTCTGGCTTCAATAATTACAGTCTTTCCCCTGTGCGGGTTTCTTAGCAACCAAGGAAGGGAAAGGAACAGAATGCTATGCTTGTGTAAGATAAGCAACTCCAGCAATGCCAATGATAAACAAAGGTGGCTGTGAGGCACCTGGGAATCTTCCACTTCTGTGGCCTTTCTCTCTATGGCATAGCTCCACCTTTGTCTCTAAGTCCGTTATAAGCTTCAGTTCCTCCTCCTGGGGTTGTAGAGAAAGCAGGTGTGCAGCACCCTGATTGATACACCACCCAATCTGTTGCCTGTAAGTGACTAACCCATCTGTATAATAATAATAAGTATAAACTCCTTGTAAACTGTTTGGAGTTGCCTGCTTTGTTCCTCAGTCTCAGGATACCTTCTCAGTTTGGTGGGTTAGCTCACACATGGACAAGTAGTAATACAAACTACTTTTTTTTTGAGTCTGTGCTGTGCCAGATGCTTAATATGCATTGATGTGAATCTGTATAACCACAATGAAGGGGAGTGGCTCTCTTTTTACGCAGGAAGAAACTGAACCTCAGGAGGTTAAATGACTTGCCCAAGGTTGCATAGTACGTGGAAGACCCAGATATTATTTGAGCATCTTATTGGGCTAACAGTTTATGTCTGGTAATGCTCAGGATGTAAGAGTTCTAAAGAATACTCAAGGGGAGGACATATATTAAATGTCTTTTTGATCTATTTTTGTTCTGAGAATGAAAGTGAAGAGAAAATTAAGTTTCTAGGTGAACATTCCTCCAGGTATATGGAATCATTTGAGGTTAATAATGCAGATTTCTAGCCCTTATCCCAGACCTTCTAGTTGAGAAAATGAGGTGGGGCTCAGAAATCTGCTTTTTAACAAGTACCTTACAGCGAAATTTGAAAATTTATTTTAGACCTAGAAACTTACATGAACAACATAGAGACAGCCACTAAGATAAACTGAAAGGTGTTGAAAAATAAGACTTTTGGGATAGGCTTTAGATGGTTTATAATCTGAAAAACATCTAATCACATTAGTTTGGAGCTACTTTGTGTTATTTTTCTCTCTTTCTAATGCTCAGCATTAATAGATGGCATATAGTAGGTCCTCAGCAAATGCATAGTGACTGAATGCATTCATGTGTCATGTATGTAGTTAATTCTCCAAGGTGATATTATGACTTTTGTTTTCTTTCTTTCCTTTTCAGATAAAGTTATACACCAAGCATGGGACTTTGAAATACCAGACAGACTGTGCCCCTAACAATGGTTACTTTATGATCCCCTTGTATGATAAGGTAAGAGGAGATGGCACTTTAGTCTTTCCCACTTGTCCCTTATGATGGGAAGTAGTTAGTGTGCCCCACAGGGCTGTGCTAACCAGGGGAACGGCCTTTCCCACACTAGCAGATGCTCAACTGTTTTGTAAATTATTACTACAATATGGCAATTCTAGCCGAATTCTGAGGGAGATAACTTATACACTGGTTTGATTGAATACTATGGTTCTCCATGTCTCCAGGGACATTTGGCAATGTCTAGAGACATCTTTGGTTGTTACAGCTGTGGAGGGTTTCTACAGCTAAATGCCCTACAATGCTGCACATAAAAGCCCAAATGTCAATAGTGCCAGGGTTGGGAAACCCTGACTTAATAGAACCCTTTACTTGCAAGCAGCTTAAGATATCATTAAAAAATAATTGTACAAGTAATATTTGAATTCACGAGCTTTGTGAAAACAAGTCAAAGTCTTTAGAAGTATGTGAAGTAAATTTCTACCCATTCCCTGCCACTTCCAGCTCCCTCTGTAGTGATAACCTCTGATAAAATGTTTGGTGTGCATCCTGACAAATTGCTTTCTCTCAGTTTGTATATTCAGGTATCCACAAATAGACATGCATGTGCATATTTGCAAACCCACATCAATACACGGACACATATATGTTTATCCACACACACCTCTACTTACACAATCTCATCCTCCCCACATTTCCACTTTTTGTTTGTTAATATAGATTCACAGGAAGCTGCCAAAATACATAGTTTTGATTTTGATTTTTTTTTTTTTTAAATACAAAGGTAATCAAATAATAGGAATTATTCTACAGTTTGATTTTTTTCCCCTTATGATACTGCTTTCATTACCATTGGGACATTTGATTTTTTTCCCTTGCATGCTTTCAACATCAGCATGTATAGATCTATTGCTACCTTTTAATGGCTGCATTGCATATTAGACTGAAACTCAAACTGTAGTTTATTTAACCACTTCTCTATTGATGGACATATAGGCTTTTACCGTTTTAAAAATTATTATTACAACACGGTGATAAGTATTCTTGAACTTAATCTTTATGCTCAGTGTACAGGATTGATTTCTAGAGGAAGGTCTTGAAATCTGTTTTTTTTTTTTAACTATTATTATCAATCTCTAGAAACCAGGGTTGATGAGTAAAATCTAGTTTTAAGAAATGACTTTAGTTCCTAAGGATATGTGCCAAACTTTGCAACCTTAGGCTTGTGAGGGATTCATAGGAGACTTGGTTAATAGTATGTTTGGTATCAAAAGACGAGTGGCCAGATTGGCTTCAAGGGTGGCATTTTCTGATTGTTCAGATGGAAACTTCTGGTGTTCAGCTCCAGCTTGCAGCATCTGAAGGGAATCAAGGAGCCATAGCTTACCACCATTTAGAAGAACCTTGCTTACTCTTAGAATTTTATTCCAGGTGCAAAAATTTTAGATTAAATGATAGCACTAAGTTAAACCAGAGTCATCCATTCTCATTCCTTTAAATTTCTTTTTTTAATTTTTTTATTTTAGGGGGATTTCATTTTGAAGATCGAGCCTCCTCTAGGGTGGAGTTTTGGTAAGTTAACTGAATAACCAGACATACTTTGTAAGGGATTAGATTATATGCTGAATATTAATTTAGATTGGCGTAGTGCATAGATTGTTAAAATGTTAAGGATTCATTTTTGTGTGGAGAAGGGCTTTTGTGTTTTGTTTTTTCCCTGTCACTTTAGAGTAGTTTGAATTTACCTTAGATCTGCATTAAGGCTTTCTGTCATCTTTTAAAAATAGGCATCTTTTCTTGTACCTCTTTTTGGAAACTCTGCCCTTGCACTTTAAGTCATTAAGTGGCAGTAAATAGTGTAGAAATGAAGAGTGGGGACTTTGTTTCTGTCCCAGGTTGGCTTTTTTAGTCCTCTCAGTTTTTTTTGTTTTGTTTTGTTTACTGAACTAATCATAATGTTTAAACATTATGAGATTTGACATAAAAATCTAGGTCTATGTCTCTTAAGAGATCAGATCTGGCAGCCTTGGGCCTCACCAACTATCAGATGACCTTGACCTTGGGCAAGTTACACCAGTCTGGCTCCCTGTGTCAGCTTCTGTGTTCACCCTCATTGTGAAGTCAGGATAGTTATAGTCTCTGCCTCCTGCAGGGTACTGGGAAGATAAATAGGCCAATGTTAAGTGTTCAGAACAGCTGGTACCCAATTAGCAAGCACTCAGTACTTAAAAATAGCCCTTCTGCACACATACAAACAAAAGCTCAAAACTTTTCTGACATACTGCCCTCTAGCATTGTTGGAGAGCTGGGAATGGGGTTGAGATCAGAGGAAAGGGTCCTCCTTGGTATGGCTGATATTTTTGAAGAGGAGAGATTCCTGTCTTTTCAGTAGAGTGGGTGTGGGTGACCCCAGTCCATAACATGGAGAGGGGAGTGAGGACCATAGTTCATGTCAGGCTTGTTTGTGCGTTAGACAAGTTAGTTCCTGACATCATGAGGGTTAAAGTGAAGCTCAGGCAGCTGATGGCTGATTTGGCTCTGTGAGAGAAGTTCTTTTTCAGTTCACAATCAGGGGTGCCTGGCAGGTACATTCCAGAAGTTGGCAGGATTTCAACTAATGGACGAAGCAGAGGTTACAAATTGGTGGCCTGTGAGAGTGTTTTCTTTGAGTCCCCTCCCCTCCTGCAGTGCTTTTTCTTTTGATAAGCTCTTTAATTGAATTATAACACACTTTCAGAAAAGTGCCCTGAGCACAATGTATTGCTTGATAAATTTTCCCAATTTTATTGACGTGGATGGTGACGAGCCCATCCACGTCACCAGTGGCCAGATAATGAGGTAGAACTTTACACACCCCAGAAGTACCCCATTCCAGACGTTCATTAGCTGCCCCACCCCACAGGTGACCACCACCCTCCTCTTCTAAAATTATGGATTCGTTTTTTTAGTTTTGAACTTGATATAAATGAAATCATTGCAGGGTACTTGTTTGTATCTGGTTTCTTTCTTTCAGTGTTGTCTGTGAGATTGATCTGTATTATGTGTAGCTCTAGTTCATTCTCTTTACTATACAGAATTCTGATGTGTGAATATAAAGTAATTTGCCCATTGTACTATTGATGGACATTTGGGTTGCTTCCCAATTTTGGCCACTAAGAATAGTGCTTCTGTGAACATTCTTGTACATATCTTTCAGTACATATGTATTTGCATTTTTGTCAGGTATATACCAGGAGTGAAATTGCTGGGTGGTAGAATTTATACATGCTCAGCATTAGTAGGTAATTCCACATCTCCAAAGTGGATGTACAAATTTATATTGTACCAGCAGTACAGCATTCTTGCTAATGCTTGATGTGGCCAGTCTTTTTCATTGTAGCCGTTCTGGTGGGGGTGTGGTAATATTTCACTGTGGTCTTGATTTCCATTTCTCTAATGGCCAGTGAGACTGAACACTTTTTCATATGATTGTGTTTATTTGCCATCTGGATAGCCTTTTTTGTGAGAAGCCCGTTCAAGTGTTTTGCCCATTTTTTATTGGAATCTTCCGCTTTGTGTAATTCTTCATTTTACCTGAAAATCTCATCTTTTTCCATTTTTTTTTTCCTGCTTTTTACTCCGTGTTCTTCCTAGTCTTTTAAAAACTCAACTTTAACTCCCTGTTGTGACAAACTCTTCAGTTTTTAAAAACATCAAATGAATTGCTACTATTGGAAAATCAGGAGATTGTGCATAAAATCCAGATTTGTGGATTTTTTCACCAAATTGTAACTTCTGTTTTGACCATTAGTTGAAGTCCTGCCATCTTCTGGAATGTACCTGCCAGGCACCTCTGACTGAATTGAAAAAGAACTTCTCTCACAGAGCCAAATTAGCCATCGGCTGCCTGAGCTTCACTTTACCCCTCATGATGTCAGGAACTAACTTGTCTAGATGTGGGTGACTTGAGTTTTTCTGAGCATTTGAAAGCTCTAGAAACACTTGGTCAAACGGCAGTAGTTGGCGGAAGTCATGTAGTGGCTGCCCCCTTTCAGTTTGCCCTAGTCTTCAGTTGGCCAGTTCTTATCCATGTGGTTCCTATGGCATCAGAGGTTATGGTCGAGGTTTAACATGGCTGAACTCATGTCCTTGGCCAGGGGTCAGATCTAGAGCCAGACTTTGGGGTCAAATAGGAGCTCTGTCACTTACAAGCTCCATGTCCTTGGGAAATCCTTTAACCTTTCTGTGCCTCAGTTTACGTCTCAGTAAATTGCACATATTACCACCTACCTCTTAAGATAATTGTGAGGATTAAATGCAGTCATCCCAGTGCCTGGTTTGCGGTGAGCATTCAGTTAATAAATTATTTGGTGCTCACTGAATTTTCAGTGGGACTCTGAGATGCAACTTGGCTGATAGACCATTTTTTAAACTATTTTATACTCTAAACACAGGTTCCCCTGGGGCAGGAAAGCAGGTGGCGAGGGGGATAGAGGTAGGAGGGAGACTTTTCTCTTCCTGCCTTTTTATACCTTTGGATTTTGAACCATGGGCGTGTATTAAATGTTCAAAAATAAATAAAATAAAAGCTTAGCAACAAAATGTGTTTTGCTTCAATTAAATTTGCCTTGTGTCTTATACCCTTGTTTCTCTACCCTCCCCATTTTGTTCCTCAGAGCCAACGAGTGTGGAGCTGTATGTGGATGGTGTCAATGACATCTGCACGAAGGGTGGGGACATCAACTTCGTGTTCACAGGGTTCTCTGTGAATGGAAAGGTTTGGCTTCAGAAGTTTGTTATTTTTCGCGTTTGCTCTGTTTATATGTACTAACTCTTCCCTTAACCTTTCAAAAAGCAGAACATTTTAACCTGGAGGCTTTGATCCCACAAGGGACCCACAGATGAACTTCAGAAGGACTGTGACCTCTATGAAATGGTGTACAGAATGTAGTGTATGTTTTTAGGGGTCAGATTTAGGTCTGCTCTCCAATGTATAGACTGTTAGTATAAGTGCCAGGAATGGCCTTTTATAGGGATGCAGAATTGGAAGAACATGTTCCTAGGACTTGCGGCACCTTGTTGTCACTGTGGGTGACCTGAGGTCAGCTTCTTCCAGAGATGATTTACATTTGTTTCTGCCATTCTCCCAGAAGTATTCTCAGTATTTAAATTCTCTGAGATTTTTTTTGTACTGCCTCGGTTGTGTGAATTTTGAGTGCTAACCTGTGTGTGAGTACCAGCTCCCAGTTCAGATTCTCAGAAGAGAGTTTTATTTTCTTCCCTCCATCCAGTGCCTGAGGTTGAGATGTGCAATTTTCCTTGCTGTCCTTCCTCAAGGCATGCTTATTTTTCTACTTGTATGTTGACAAAGAGGTTCTTCAGTCCCAGCTTTATGTGTGGGTTTTTTATTAGAGATGGAGGTCTTCGGTATTTTTCTTTGTGAAATAATGGTGCATCTTTAACTGATGGTGTCTTAGATTCAATGAAACAAAGTATTATTTTTCTGTTACTGTTCCTTCCCCTACCTCACTGCTGGGAAGGGTATTTGTGATTATATCATCTTTTCAAAGGGATCCTTGACCTAAGGAAGGTTCCAGGCTCCACCTGGGAGCATGAGCAGGACTGACAGTGCTTTGAGAGGAGAGGGCTTTGCTGCTGGGTGGTCCTAACCTTCTTCTCCATGGCAGGTCCTCAGCAAAGGGCAGCTCCTGGGTCCCGCAGGAGTTCAGGTGTCTCTGAGAAACACAGGGACTGAAGCGAAGATCCAGTCCACAGTTACACAGCCTGGTGGAAAGTGAGTGGTGTCCTGTCGCCCGGCCTTGCGTTAGAGCCAGGCTGTCATGGGGGTAGGGAGGCCTTTGGATTTAGGGATACCTGGGTTCTGATCCTGACTTGGCCTCTTAACTTTGGGCAAGTTCATGCCCCTCAGAGCCTCAACTTCCTCATGTAGAAAATGGAAGTCATTTGACCCATTGTACCTAGTATTGATGCTTGGCACTTAGTAGGGCTTCATTTAATGGTTGGGGCTGACTCTGGAGCCCAACAGCCTGGGTTTGAATCCTGGCTCCCCCATTTGCTAGCTGTTTTACCTGGAGCAAGCTGCCTAACCCCTCTGTGCCTCAGTTTCCTCATTTGTAAATGAAGATAATTGTGAAACCCACCTCCTAAGTTTACTGGGAAGATTAAATTAATATTATTGTTTCAAACTGCTTGGCATGGAGTATATATTTAATAAACTAATAAAATAATATATTAAATAAATAAATTCAATATAAGTTAGTTCAGTTAGATTTACAAAAATCATTTTATCACTATTACATCAAAATCATTTTATAGTTGGAACTGATGATTATTAATTAACCTTGCTGAGTCAAATTTAAAGCATTTATTTAATGGACTTATATAGTTGAGTTATAAATGTTAACTGATGTGCCAACATTAATACTGGACTAGTTCAAACTGATAATTTTGAAAGCATTCAAATCATTACTAACTACTTCAATATACAAAACTAACTAAATTGCAAATTAAAAGTTTGTAAGCAGTCTGTCAGTGAGTCATCCAATTTTAAAATTATTATTGTTGAAATTATTTTTCAGTTTTGAAGCAGCATTTATTTCTACTTGATTCCCTCTCCAACCCTGGTCTGTAGAAGGAATATGGAGCTGTAGTTTTTTTCTAGGCTGGTTGTTTGTTGTTGACCTTTATGGAAAAAGCGACTTGAACTTTCTGAATCCCTTTATCCCACACTAACTAAAACAGTGCACTGGGATACTATGAAAATGAAGTAGAGGCTAAATCTAAGGCCAAAATCCAATGGCAATTTCAATTTTATTGTAGCAAAGTGATCTCCAAGCCCTATCCAGTTATTACAGGCAATATTTGATATCATAAAATACTGCAACAGAAGAAGAAATTGTATGCTTTTTATGGTTCACTTCACTAGAATTAGCCCTGTATTTGTCAGGAGCCTTGCAAATTTAGAGTTAAACATGTCAGAATCCTGGTGGTAGCATTTCTAGCCTCAGATCAACTCACTCTGGTCTTAGTTTGCCTATACAGCCATCCCTTGGTATCCACGGGATATTGGTTCCAGAACCCTCTGCTGATACCAAAATCCTCAGTGCTGAAATCCATGATGTAAAATGGTGTAATATTTGCATATAACCTACAACACATCCTCCTGCATACTTTAAATCACCTCTAGGTGTAATTAGAATACCTAATACAATGTAAGTGCTATGTAAATAGTTGTCATACTTTATTTTGAAATTTGTATTAATTTTTTTGTTGTATTGTTATTTTTTATTTTTTAAAAAATATTTTCAATCTGTGGTTATTTGAATCCGCAGATGCGGAACCACAGGTGCAGAGGGCTGACTCTACCTACTAGAATAATCTTCATCGGCTACTGGTTTCATCACAATTGCTTTGTGCAAGAGCCCAGAATGGCTTATATATGTTTCTAATAACAGATCTGAACTCTTTTGCATAGAATCCAAAGCTTGTCATCGTTTGCCCACCCATATTATTAGCATCATCTTGTGTTAGCATCTGTGTTAGCCTGTGGATTTGCTCTCTGTTCTTTACACATGACTCCTTCCTTCACTCTTCCTTTGGACTCTTCTCTCCCTTTCTCCTTGCCTTTTCATGCCTATCACCTTTGTCAAACTCAATTGAATGTTCTATGACTGATCCCTGATGAACTATAATGACTGGTTTTATGCCAGAAATCCTTGAGATTTAGGGAAACAAAACCTCCTTCCTGTCAGCACATGGAACACCCCTCCTTGCGCACAGTAACTGCTCAGTATGTGCCCTTTGGTGTGGATTTGTGCAGTGAAGGATTGGATTTTGTTCATGCTCATTTAACAAGCTAATTGCAAATTTGTGATAATTCAAACATTATTTTCTTGTGCTACCAATATTAGTCATAAAATTAAAAATACTCAGGTTGTTTGGAGAAAGTGAAGTATTATTTTGTATTTCTTAGGTTTGCATTTTTTAAAGTTCTTCCTGGAGATTATGAAATCCTTGCAACTCATCCTACCTGGGCATTGAAAGAGGTGAGCGTTTTAGCTACGTCTATAGCCATGCCAATGATGTGCAAGTTTGGGCGCAAATGTAGGATATGAGTCCTAATTTACAACGTAGCATATGAAATAAATTTATGGCTTTTCCAGAAGTAGAGGAGGAAATAGTGGTGCTGCTGATGAGTTTGTTGGTATTTGCAATGTAAAACTCTTAGCTATAGCAGATGTTGCTTGTGTTGGTTTCAGTTTTAGGTGTCAGTGTTGTCTTCCTGCTGTGAAATAGGTCTGTTATTAACTGTAGCTATTTTAAGCTAAATCAACACCAGAAGGACCTGATGAGATTTATTTGTTGTTCTTTTTCAGTCTGAAACAGTAATCTATAAATATACTAAACTGTTCTAGAAACTGTTGTACATGTGCCCAAGGCAAATGTATAAGAATGTTTATTGCAGCTTTGTTTGTAATAGCAAAATATTATAAACAACCTAAGTGCCCATTAAGAGAAGAATGGATTGCGGTTTCATCACACAATAGAATTCTGTACGTCAGCAGTAACGAGTGTTCCAGAGCTGCATATATCTATATAACTACAAAACTGAAGGAAATATGATTAAAAACATTCATAATAATACCATTTATGGCTACAGTCTTGTGTAGAAAAGTTATAAAGACATGGATGGGATTGGCAAACACCATGTTCTCGATGATACTGACATCTACAGAAGGCAGAAGGAGGGGAGAGGGGATTTGGGGTATACTAAGATTTTGAATTGTAGCTCTCCTCTTTTATTTCTTTATCTGGTTAGAGGGTATATAGGCATTCTTTAGAGTATTTTATTTTTATTTTTGACTAAAAATAGTTTGTAATAAAAGAGCAAGAAAGGTTCTATAATAGCTCATGAAAAAAACAAATTGAAATAAGACTTAAAGGACATTCTGACCTGTTAGCTTCTGTGTTTGCTTTGAGGCTGTGTCTCATTCTTGCTAAAGAAGCTTCAGAATTAGTATTTCAGTTTTTATTCTGTAGGTTTTATGCATTTATAATTGATGGTAGTTTCACACCTAGATGTATCTTTTTACTGTTACAACTTTTGGTTTTCAGGGTTTTTCTCTTCTGGAGCAACATTTAAAAATGTTTTATTTAAAACTCAAGAGCTTACACAATTTAAATAGAATACATTTTAAGGTTTATATTATATATTAATTGTGTGCATAAAGGAATTTGAGTTTATTAATAGAAAATTGTGATTTTAAAGTAAAGCATGCTGTTAGAAGTCAGGATAATGTTTACCCTTTGGGAAGTTAGTGGCTGAAAGCAAGGATGGGGTAGACTTCTGGGGTGCTGATATTGTTCTGTTTCTGGGTGTTGGTCACCCAGCACTGTGTTCAGTTTGTGAAAATCACTGCACTGTAAACTTAGATACGTGTATTTTTCTCTATGTAAATTGTACCTTAAGAAAAAGTTTAAAAATATATGCATATATCACTGTGGGGAAAAGGTAAAATGTGCTCATTTAAAAAATTGGAACATATAGAGGCATATAAAGGAGTGGGAACAAAGTTAGAAACTTTGGGAGGTGGAAAAGTGTAAAAGAAGTAAAATATCACCATATAGGCAAAATTGTTATTTACATTTTGATACATTTCATTTTAGGCATTCACAAATAGTTGTGATTTTATTATATATGCAATTTTATGTATTACTTTTCCCAGTTAGTAGTTTAGCTTAAACACATCCTCATGTTATTGGACATTTTGCGAGAGTTTATATTTTTGGAAGTTAAAATCTTTTTCTGTTGTAGGCGAGCACCACAGTGCGTGTAACCAACTCCAATGCCAATGCAGCTGGTCCCCTCATAGTTGCTGGCTATAATGTGTCTGGCTCTGTCCGAAGTGATGGGGAGCCCATGAAAGGGGTGAAGTTTCTTCTCTTTTCTTCTTTAGTAACCAAAGAGGTAAGCGTAGAAAAGTGAAGAGCGAAAAAGATTGTGGGGGGTGGTATTGGAGGGTGGGGGATTATATACTGGAATATACTATTTAAAATGCAGGTTCAGGTTGATTAATAAATAGTCTCAACATTTAAGAACATTGGTCATCTGTATTGACTTGCAAGACATTAAATGTCTACTCTAGGAGTTAGTGGCATTCTGTGGAAAGTGCACAGGCTTCGAAATCAAACAGGTTGGGTTCAAGCAAATGTCTCTTACTAGCCGTGTGCTCTTGGGCTGGTCACTTTGCCTTCCTGAGCCTCTGTTTCCTTATGTGGAGACTGGTGACCCATTGTAGGGAAGGACCTATTGTAGTCATGTCATTTTTTCCAAGAAGACTGCTGATTTTTGACTTTTCAACTTGAATGTAAAGATTTTTATTCCTTTTATCTGTACTAAAATGTCCTAGATTTTATACATAGAGAGATAGATACATACATATATAAAACTTGTAAGAGTTTTCCTCTGGTGTGGCTATTTGATGGTAATCAGAACATATAAGTGGAAAAGGAAATCTTTTTTTTTTCCCCTGGCCTAGGATGTCCTGGGCTGCAATGTTTCACCAGTACCTGGGTTCCAGCCCCAAGATGAGAGCCTGGTGTATTTGTGCTACACGGTCTCCAAAGAGGACGGCTCATTCTCCTTCTACTCCTTGCCTAGTGGGGGCTACACTGTGGTAAGTGAAGCAGACTTCTGTTCTGTTTACATTTGGGACTCTCATGCCATTTGCATGTTAAAGGAACAATGGTTGGCCTGCAGTTCTGTGGGCACCCTGTTTAGCAGTTACTCAAGATGAGATTCTGACCTCTCAGTCATAACTGCAAGAAGTCCAGGGCTTCCTCTTTTAAAATCAACAACAGTTATGATTAATGTTTCTCTTGGCCTGTCTGGAACCCTTTGTCATTTGTGGGCTGCTAGATTGATTATTAATGCTGATGGTTGAATCATGTTATTGGTTCTTAGTACTTAGCAGACTCTTCCTTCCAGATTCCATTCTATAGAGGGGAGAGAATTACTTTTGATGTTGCACCTTCCAGACTCGACTTTACGGTGAAACACGACAGCCTGAAAATTGAGGTAAGACCTCCCTGTCCTCTGGCAGGTTAGGTGTTTGAGTTCCCAATGTCTGGGCACAGCTGTTGCAAACATGTTTTTAAAAAAATCACTATTTTATCCAGAAGGGCTGTTGGAAAAAATGGAATCTTGTACTGTATTCCAGTTCAGCCTAGGATCCACTAGATACCTCACCTCTCTTACACAATCTCTCATCTTAGAAAACTGGAATCCTAGTTAGATCTTTTTTCATTGGAATATATTTGAATGCAATGACATACATTTCAGGAACTATTCCAGGGCTGGAGATACAGACTGAAAGAGGCAAAAATTTCTGTCCCTGTGGATCTCACGTTCTCATGATGGAAAGAAACAATACATGTACAGATAAGTTAGAAAGTATATTAGAAGGTGATAAATGTTCTCTAGAAAAATAAAGCAAGAAAGGAGATCACACAGTTTCAGGGTCGAGACAGGGGTTGCCATCTTAAATAGGGTGTTCTTGGGAAGTCCTCACTGTGAAGGTGACATTTGAGCAGCGACCTGAAGGGAAGAATGAGTGAACTGTACTGTGAGAAGAGTGTTTAAGACAAAAAGAAGAGCAAGTGCAAAGGTCCTGAAGCAGGAGTATGCCTGGAGGGTTTGGACACCCCGGGAGGCCAGGGTGGTTGGAGTGGAGGGAAAGAGGAAGGAAGGAAGGAGGAGGGGGAGAGGGTCAGAGAGATGGTTGGATTGTGCAGGGCCTGGTGGGCCACTTTGCCTATTAGTATGGGTGAGAATTGGTACCACTGGAAGGTTCTGAGAAGAAGAGCGGTGTGATCCCTCTGGCTGACATGTTGAGAAGTTTGCAGGGGGTAGGATGGGAGTTGGGGACCATTTGGAGGCTGTGGCAATAAACTAGGTGAGAACTGATGGAGCTTGAACCATGGTGATAGGAATGTATGGTGTGATGGGGGTGGCCTGATTTAGACCCTAAAATAGATGGCAAATGTATTTTTCATTACATTTATGTCTTCTTTAATTACAGTAGTAGAACATGGTTACTGTCGAAAATTTGCTAGATAGTGCACATCCCAAAAGAAAATAAGTCTTTCCTAAATGGACCACCCAGTGTTAGAGTTATTGAAAAAATTATATTTTAATCGTTTTTTTTTTAATGTTACATCTGAAAGTACTGTGTTAAAATAGCTTACACTGGTAGGAGCTAGCTTTTAGGTCACAGGCCCAGTGGGGTGCTGACTCTGGTTTTTAAGATTCAGTAAAGCATTTAACTGTCCTGCTGTGCACTGCAGGGGGGAACGGATGGGTGAGAAGAAGGGGTCTTTACTTGCATCAGAGGGGCTTGCAGAGGAGGAGGGGGGCAGGAGTGGAGAAAGACATTCCCAGATCACAGCCAAATACATATTTTTAAACAGAGATAAATGGAATTTCAGGGAGTGAGGGCCTGTGAGTTCCATGAGGTCAGGAACCATTCGTGTCTTATTTTTTACTGTTTTCCTAATGTGATTTAGTGCCTGGCACATAGTAGGTGCCCAGTAAAAATATTTGTTGAGTGCATATATGAGTACAAATTAATAAGTGGGTGAATGGATTAGATGAACCATATCTTTTTGGAAGGATCAAGAAGGGCTACCTGAATAGAAAGGAAGCCTTGTTATCTTTTTAAAGCTCTGTCTCAACTGCTGTTGCATGTATGCATGTATGCATACATGCATTCGTTCATTCGGAGTCATTTATTGAGTGCCTACTCTGTACCAGCTGACTAAGGAAAGGTCCCTGTCTTCATGGAGTTTATATTCTAGTGAGAGGGAAACAAACTAAGAAATCAAAGGACATTTCAGATATAGGCAAGTTTGATGAAGATGGTAAAATAGGTTCATGTGATAGACAATGAGCGGTTGGGGTGGGGACAGGGGCTACTGAGATAGGGTCATCAGGGAGTCAGGGAAAGCTCTCTGGAGGTGGTGACAGTTTGAGCTGAGACCTGAATCTCAAGTATGAGTGAAGAGAAGGAGTGGCCTCTTCCCGGACCTTCTCCAGAGTGGGAGTGACTTGTGTGAAAGCCCCATGTGAGGAACATATGTGGTGTCCCCATGTGGTGAACTTGAACCACAGATCAGCAGCTACAGAGAAAGTGCAGGTGTGATGCTCACACGTGGTTAGTGTAGGACCACATGGTGAGTGCAGCAGTGGAGGCTGAATGAGGTGGTCTAGGTGGGGTTCATAAGGACCTGAATTCAGGCTGTGGCAGGCAAGACAGAGGAGAGAGCACTTGACCTTGCAGAGGTGGAATCCACAGGACAGCTTGATGCTGGAGGGTGCGGGGAGGGGTGTCTGGGGTGATGCTGGGGTTTGCCTTTGGGACACAGGAGGAAGGCATGATTCTCCAAAATGGGGGCATTTAAAGGGGGGCAAGGGTGGGGAAGCTTTCACTAGTCTGAGTTGGTGACCCTTAACTTGGTTTAGTTAAATCTGTAGATCATTTTTATTCAGCTATTTGATAAGCATTGATGTGTTGGGAATACACAGAGAAGACAGACGCCAGGAGTGGGGTGGGGGTAATGGGGAGTTGAGGGGGAGGTAAGAGGGAGCCTCGTGGTACGTGGTGGCGTGAGCAGTGCCAGCTGGCTTTTGTGGTCAAGCACATGAGCATCTTTTTCCTGTTCTTTGTTTTCTAGCCTGTGTTCCATGTCATGGGATTCTCCGTCACTGGGAGGGTCTTGAATGGACCTGAAGGAGAAGGTGTCCCTGAGGCAGTTGTCACTCTGAACAACCAGATCAAAGGTGGGCAGACACACTGGCCTCAGGGACTGTTTGCCAGTGCTATTTTTGGGTCACAGAGAAATGGAAAGGAACAAAATCTTAATGACTATTTGAAAAGGTGCCAGCTTTTTATCTTGAGTGTTGTGAGTGTGTATACACGGATACCCAGTTGTTTTTGGCTCACCTTTTGTTTGCATGTTTTGTTTAACAGTCAAAACAAAAGCTGACGGCTCGTTCCGCCTGGAGAACATAACAACAGGGACATACACCATCCATGCTCAGAAAGAGCACCTCTACTTTGAAACAGTCACGATCAAAATTGCACCTAACACCCCTCAGCTGGCTGACATTATTGCAACAGGGTAAGCTGATCATGTGTGGATTTGTAAGTGCCAGTGCTTGTTTAGGTTGGCAGCCAGGGGAGAACAAAATTACCTTCCATCTGACTATGTGTTTCTGCTAGGGATCCATATCCATTCAGTCTTATTGAGAAGTTCAGGCTGGCTTCTTTAGAAAGATTAGTGCTAAGGCTTACAAACTGAGGGTACTTCCATGTTGGATGCTTAAAAAAAGTTCTCTTGCTTCAGAATTACAATGGTTTTGTTAAATTAGATCTTTTGTTAAATTAGATCTTTCAAATCTGGCTTCACATCTTTGGGGCCTATCTTTGCTTAATCCTTGAGGACTTTGGAAGATGGTTTCACTGGGGCATGAAGTGCTGGGCAGGTGAAGGAAAAGGACAAGGCTGGAGGGGCTGGAGGGGCTGGAGGGGCTGGAGGGGCAGATCTCAGAGGCCTCTTCATATCCCACTGGAAAACGGGGCTCCATCCTTCAGGGACTAAGGGGCCATGAACGGTTTTGAGCATGAGCTAACATTTGATTTTTGTTTTCAGTAGGGCATTGTAGGTTTATGGAAGAGTATGGTTTTGAAGGGGACAAGACTAGGGTGCAGGAGACTGAATACAGAGTTGACAAAGCCTTGCCTGGTAGGGAAGTCAGGGACAGATTGGGAAAATATTAGGGGCTCATTTTTGGCTCTATATGTGAGATGGCTATGGGTGCCAGCGGTGGTGGACAGAAAAGAAGAGGAGCCAGTTAGGTGATGAGGGTTCATTGTTGTCCATGTGGCTCTGTAGGACCACTAGGTGGAGCTCTCCAGTAGATGCTTGCAGAGATTGTAAATCCTGGAAATTCGGCCAAAGGTGGCAGCAAGAACTTCGAATATGTAAGAGCAGGTAGAATCAGAAGAACAGTAGACTGAAAGTGGAAAGCCAGCGTCTGTTTAAGGGGTGGCCCAGGGTGGTCATAGGTGCTAAGAAAGCAAGTTTTAGATTTGATGTAGTGCTCGACAGGGAGGTCCAGGGAGCTAAGTCCTGGAAAACATAGTTGTCTCCTTTGTCATTGAGGAGGCCACGGTGACCATTTTCTGTAGATAGGTGGGGGTCACAGTCAGGGGTTTAGGGGTGAATGGAACATGAGGAAGCAAATCAGCCTCAGAAAATAATTCTTAGATTCAAGCCCTCTGTCCCTGCTGTAAACACTTGTGAGCCACTACTCTGGGCAAGGCACTGGGTGTATAACAGTGAACCAGACTCATGTTCCAAAGACAGGTCTTCCATCCTCCTGGGGAGGCAGACTTAAGACAAATGCATTTATGGTTTATAAATTATGGTAAATGTTGTGCAGGGAAGAGACCAGGGTGCTCTAAGAAGACCTAATTTAGATTGGGGGTTCTGGAAGGCTCCCTGGTTGTACTAAAAGTTAGCTAAGTAAAAAACTTCCCAAGTTGGGGGCAGCAGCATGACCACAGGCCTGGAGGAGACAGAAGGAACTGACAGCCAGCCAGTGTGGCTGGAGGCAGTTGGTGAGGTCAGAGCCCCAGAGCCTTGCAGCCATGCTGTAGGGATGGGCTTTGTGCCCTAAATGCAGTGGAAGACTGGTAAGGGTTGTCAGTAAGTAAGTGATATGGATCAGGGTGTTTTAAAAAGGTTTTTTTAAAAAAATTTTCTGCCTCCTGTGTGGAGAATGAATTGGAGGGAAGCCAGAGTATAAGCAGAGGGACGAGATAGGAGGCTGTGGCAGCTGTCTGGAGGAGATATAGGATGGTGACCAGGACCAGGGTGCTGGTAGGGGTGGGAGCGCTTCATAGATGGATTGGATTGGTCATGGAGAGAGAGTCAACAGGCCTGTGCTGCTGGAGCCTCGTGTTTCTTATTTGAGCAACTGGGTAGACGAAGGAGGTGCTATTTACAGAGATGGGAAAAAAAATTTTTATTTATTTTAAAGTAGAGTATTTGGGTCAAAGAAGGAAAAGTAGCGTTTGTTGAGCATCTTTGGGCAACCTCATTATTTTTCTTTTAGGCCAACATAGCACATTCGCCTTTTTAATACACTGGTATTTCTTACTTTCTCTTACTTTTTTCTTTTTTAAAATTGTTTCCCAATCTATTTTATGCAAGAATCCTTTTTATTTTTTTGGCGGCTGGCCAGTACAGGGATCAAACCCTGGACCTGGGTGTGTATCAGAACCACACTCTAACCAATTGAGCTAACTGACCAGCCCCCTATTTCGCAATTTATTTTTAAAAACAAACTCTGACTTCTGTCCAAATGACTATGAGAATATAGTTATCTCAATATAAACCAAGGTTACCAGTTTCTATCCATAAGTATGTTAAACCTTGTTGAAAGAATTTATTGACACAAATCAATTTTTAAAGGCTTCAATATAACAGAATCCTCTCCTACTAGCTTTTATGTTTATATTTATAAATGATATATATTTGAGGTTTGGGGAAACAGGGCAGTTTTTAATTGAGAATATGAGCTAAGACAGATCTTACAGTTAAAATTTACAACTTAGGGAGGCAAAGAGCTTCAGCTGGGAGCAGATAAGCTAACGTGTCCCCTGACATGTGCACAATGAAGAGAATATGAAAGGTCCTTAGGAATAATTCCATCAGTATTCCCTTCTTATCCTTTTATTCTGAAAGTGCATAGTAGAGGAATGTGAAAACCAAAATGTGTACCTTTTAATGTAGATCAGGAGTTGGAAAACTTTTTCTGTGAAGGGCTGGCGAAGAAATATTTTAGTTTTCATGGGCCATACAGTCTCTATGACAAAATCTGCCATAGATAATTTGCAAATGAATGGACTTGGCTGTGTTCCAGTAAAACCTCATTTATTAACGTTGAAATTTGCATTTCATATAATTTTTACATGTCACAAAATATTATCCTTCTTTTGACTTTTTTCTCTTGTAACTACTTAAGAACCATTCTTGGCTTGTGGTCCATACAGAAACAGGTGGCGAGTCTGATGTAGCCTGTGGGCAGTAGTTTGTTGATCCCTGTTATGGATAGTGAGCTCATACGGCTGGGGTGGTGACTACAAAGAAATGACTGTGCTTTTAATTATTCCTAGATTTCACATACACACTCTTCCACTATTTTGTTATTCTTTCCACTTTTTTTTTATTTGAGGCAGAGTGATTGTTCCAACATTTAGTATACCCCATAATTGTCAGAATCCAACATTCTTTATTATCTTTCTGTCAAAAGTAATAACTGATTTTTACCTAAAATGATTCTTTAAGATTAGAAAATATAACCTTTAGTCAGCTGAAGAAGCAGTTGTGGCTTCCAGCTGTGATATGTTATTATACTTGAACACATCAACTGACTAAAAGATGGAGACCATCACTCTGAAGATGGTGGTTTTTGTGGATGTGCCTTTGATGTGTTTCTCTAGGGATGCTTTGTGGCACCTTACACACTGCTCATTTAGAATCTCAAATCTGAGTCATTACCTTAATAGGGCATTTCAATTATGAGTTGCTTTTGTGACTCGTAGCTCCTAGGGAGTTCAATTTTAGCTTTGCATTTTTAACTTAATTACCTTTTCTGTTCAGATC
Source organism: Cynocephalus volans (assembly GCF_027409185.1). Classification (NCBI taxonomy): domain Eukaryota; kingdom Metazoa; phylum Chordata; class Mammalia; order Dermoptera; family Cynocephalidae; genus Cynocephalus; species Cynocephalus volans. Next base: position 109,551,865 of record NC_084465.1, read on the forward strand.
TCTGTTTGCTTTTATCCATGCATTATATATAATCACAAGCAAGGACTATGTCTTTGATAACCCTGCCTTGTTTTATAGCCTGGTTAATGCCACAGTTTTTTAGGCAGCTTACAGTTCTTGAATTTATTGGCTAGTCCACCTTCTCAGTCTGAGGCTGCTCCACTATCAATGATCCAATTACCTGAAACATTTTTATTATCTGCAGATTTTCTGAAAATTGCTTCTGCAGTGGGGGATTGCCACATGTCACCCAGAACACCCAAGCAGCCCCACCATGACCCCCCTTCCTTCTGAAGGTTGCTTTTTAGAATGACTGCATTCTGCCCCTTCATTAAGATTAAACTAGTCCAGGAACAAGGGCTGGAAGAGGGATGTGTCTTTTTGGTTGATAAGATCCTTTCCTGTTATAATTGAGTTCTCATGCTGGAATGAATGGTCTTCTTTTTGCAGGTTCAGTGTCTGTGGTCAGATATCAATCATTCGCTTCCCTGACACCATCAAGCAGATGAGTAAATACAAAGTTGTCCTGTCGTCTCAAGACAAGGACAAGTCTTTGGTCACCGTGGAGACAGATGCTCATGGATCATTTTGTTTTAAAGCAAAACCAGGGACCTACAAAGTCCAGGTATGATGAGTTTCTTAAAATTTAAAATATTTGAGAAAAAGCAGTGATTTTTTTAAAAAAAGGGTTGTTATTGGCTAAAATGGAGTTAGAGAAGGAGTATTTCAGTTCCTAACTTCTTATATTTAAGTCTTTACATTCCTGCATGTCACAGTCAGTAGAGCAGACAGACATCCAGCTCAAAAATAATGCAATAGGTCTCTCTCTTGGTGTTTATTAGGGGTTACTGTCAGACTGCCAATCACACCTCCACCTTCTCAGGCTTCTGGCTCCTTTTGGCTATCCACGAGTCCAAAAGGAGATCAAAACGAACTCTTTATTAATGACTTCCACAATGCATGATTTCTGGGAGCTTCCCGTTTCCTGCCTTGTCCTGAATCCAAGACAGCTGGGCAGGCACCATGGCATCTATCCATCCAGGCAGGCAGAGACATCAGGAGACTCTGGCCTGTGGTCTCACCACAGAGGTGAAAAGGCTTGAGCACAGTGGGCCACGTGAGCAAGAGATAAGAGAGAACCAGAGGTCAGCCCAGTGTGCCTTTCAGTGCAGAGGTCTTGCCCACGGGTGTCTGTGGATCACAGGCTCTCGTCCATCAAATCAGAGGCTGCAAGAGCAAGTAGGGGAAGGAAAGAGGGCCGGAAGGGTCCCTTTAAGCCTGTGCTGTCCTCCAGGGCAGAGTGGGAGCCCTCCCTCTGTGGGGAGATAGGGTAATAGACCAGCACTCACTCTGCTTCCGCCGAACAGTGTTCTGTGAGTGTTGACAGCTGCTTTTACTGGGCAACAACCAGCTTCTTGCAAAAGGGGCCACACTGACCAGCCCTTGGAAGCCCTTTTGGAAGCATGATGAAGGACTTTCCAAGGAAGGGCAATGCCGTAATGTAATCTTTACTAGGGATAAAGTAGATGACCACTGTCCCCTTCCCTTGTCCCTCTTAGCCTGGGAAAGGCACACAGAAGAAAAGGAATAAAATGATGTGATTCCCCCAAAAAGTTGTCCATGTAGTGTCGACAAGTTCATAGCTCATGTTATGACTGAGCTGCCAGGAAAAGGGACTGGGATTGAGTGTGGTTTTCCAGCTAGTTTATGGGGGAGCAATGTCAGCTTGTGTGCCTCTATGGAGAGTTATCCCAGCATGCTTTTGTGCACACCTGTGGGACTGTTGACAGCTAGTCTTTTATGTCTGAGTAGAAATGTGTTTTCTTCACGCAAGTTATTTGTGGATTAGTTGTGATTATAAAACTAGGCCTGGAAATGAACCTTCGTTCTTCAAAATCTGTTGGGCTGAGGGCCCAGATGAATGTTCTTAGTGCCCTGTGGGCCTGAGGAAGAGCAACCCTAGTGCAACCTCCGACGTTCTGTTTGTATGTTTCTGCAGGTGCTGGTTCCCGAGGCAGAGACCAGAGCAGGGCTGACACTGAAGCCCCAGATGTTTCCTCTTACTGTGACCGATAGGCCTGTGATGGATGTGGCCTTTGTACAGTTTTTGGCATCAGTTTCTGGGAAAGTCTCTTGTTTGGGTAAGATGTCAATTGAAAGCAAGAACAGATCATTTTAAAGAAGTGGGCAGATAGGGATGGGATTTGAGTGAACTTTTCCTCATCGAGTAGCATGAAATGTGAATGCATATTCTTGAAAATTGCTAAGAGAGTAGATTTTAAGTGTTATCACCACAAAAAATGGTAAGTATGTGAGGTCATGCATATGCTAACTAGTTCTATTTAGCTATTCCACAATGTATACATATTTCAAAACATTATAATATACATAATAAATATATACAATTTTTGTTAATTAAGAAAAAGAAATTACCTAAAAAAATGATGAATGCAGACCTTGTTTTTGAGAGTTTGTATAGTTCTTCCTGAATAGTTGCCACAGCGACTCACCAGAAACTTTTCTCTGGGTGTGTTCTGTTTTGGCTCCCAAAGGAACACATGGGTTTCTTTTTTTCCCCTCTGACTGTGAAAGGAAGATGAAATCAGGCCCAGGTTTCAATCCTAGCTCTATGTCTTGTCATCTTTGAGACTGTAAACATTTTACTTGCCCGGCCTCAGTTTCTCATCTGTAAAATGGGAATACTACCCCTCTCAAGCTTTTTAATGAGGCTTAAATGTGGTCATGTCAAGAAGCAATGTAACACAGACATTAAGAGCATAGACTCTGAAAGAAGACTATATGGGCTTGACCCCTAGCTGTGTGACCTAGGGTAAGTTACTTAACCTCTCTGTGCTTTTGAGTCCCTCGTCTGTAATATAGAGATAATAATAGTAACTACCTCCTTGGGTTGTGAGAATCAAATGAATTAGTATATATTTAGCCTTGAGAGTAGTACCCAGAACACAGAAAGAGCCATATAATTCTTGCTATTATTAGTAATATTAACATCTTTTTCTCTGGCTCCTGTTGCCGCTGCATAAATGATACTACTTCCTTCATTACATGTTTTTTTTTTTGGTGGCTGGCCGATTTAGGGATCTGAACCCTTGACCTTGGTGTTACAAGGCTGTGCGGTAACCAAGTGATCTACTTGGTCAGCCCTCTCTCCCACCCAACCCCGTTACATCTTGTGTCTTACTTAGTAGGTGCTGTAAGTGTTGCTTTCCCTTTCCTTTCTTCGCCTCTGGCTTGAGGAGGAGTGTTCAGTAAATGATGTGGCTGTTTTCACCACCTGCGCTTTTCTTGTTTGCTACTGATGGCCTGCATGGTGGGAGACTTCTTGGAATCAAGTGGATGCATATTAGCTTTAAAGAAGCCCTCCTGGCCTGCCTCTTAGGAGCTCAGTGACAGCAAGTGGCATGCATAGGCTGAGGGTTCCACTGTTTGCTTTTGATTTGTGAAGGCAGTGATATGAGGACCTCCCCTCTCTTCTCTGCAGACACTTGTGGTGACCTGCTGGTGACCCTGCAGTCCCTGAGCCGCCAGGGTGAGAAGCGGAGCCTCCAGCTCTCTGGCAAGGTCAACTCCATGACTTTCACGTTTGACAACGTGCTCCCCGGAAAATACAAAAGTAAGAACTGAATGGCTCTCACACACTTCCCATCTCTCTAAACTTCCTGAAACCCAGTCTTCAAATTGTGTCACAACTGTACACCTTTCCTTGTGTAAATCTTCTTTGCCCCGTGACCTTGACGATGCATTATTTAGCACTGGGCAATGATGCAGGGTTGAGGCTTTTTGAACTGCCACCTTGTCAGGATGACCCACCTGCTGCTTGTTTGGGGAGGATGCCCCGGATTCATGCCGTTTTATTTCTAAATGCCAGAAAAGAGAGTGTGAATAAAGCCACAGATGTGTTCTGCCACTTTGTGCCAGTGTGACCTTGTCAAGTTACTTGACTTCCCTGAGCCTCAGTTTTTTCATCTGTAAAGTAGGTGTAACAGAACTTTTCTGCAGAACCTAAGACTAAATGAAGTAAGTTGTAAAGCCACTTGCGTAGTGCCTGGTAAGTAGCAGTGCTGGCGAACGTGAGTTCTCTTGTCCCTGCCCTTTTCATGAAACTACCTCTTGTCTGTGTTTCTGCTTTTTCAAAGATAGCTTGGAAGCTACTGGCTGTGAGTAGCTTATAAAGTGGACTGCCTTTTCTGGGGAATTATGTCTTTTATTATGTCAGGGATTGGAAAATTACAGCCCAAAGGCCGACTGCTGGTTTTTATGAATAAAGTTTTATTAGAGCAGAGTCATACCCGTCTGTTTATGTATTGCCTATGGCTGCTTGGGAGAGCCAATGGCAGAGTCAAATAGTTGAAACCTACAAAGCCTGTGGCCTAGAAAGCTGAAAATATTTACAGAAAAGGTTTGCTGACCCCTGAATATCTTATTTGCAGCCTGATCTTTTAGGCCCAATTATGTTTCTTTCTTGGTGGTATTAATGGCCACTGGTTTCAATTTTTCTTTAGCAGTAACTTGTTTCAAGTATTACTAGCTGTGTGTGTGTGTTTGTGTGTCTGTGTGCATGTATATATATATATGTATGCATATTTATATGTGTACACACACTTTTTAAAATTAGTTAATACTGTTTTTTAAAAATTAGCTAATATTGTAACTTTTTCTGGTGGTGTGCAGGGAGGTGGTATGCTCTGTGCCCACGTGTCCCTTGGTGGTGTTTGCTTTTGCAGTAAGCATCATGCATGAGGATTGGTGCTGGAAGAACAAGAGTCTGGAGGTGGAAGTTCTGGAAGACGACGTGTCAGCGGTTGAGTTTAGGCAGACTGGCTACATGCTCAGATGTTCCCTTTCTCACGCCATCACTCTGGTACGGTGGCTTGTGAAGAACCAAGATTTGGAAGAACGCTTATTTGGAAGAGCGCTTGCCTTGTGGGAATCAAGAAAGACTAGCATGCCAAGAATATCATAACCACAGTCAAGTCCGATTTCCTTTTCTGCCCCTTGGCTCGCCCCTCCTGTCAGGGAGGGCATAAGCTGGAAGCATTTATAATCCCCAGTGGGAGGATGCCTACCTTTAGGAGGTCTCCTTGTCCTGGCCCCACATTAAATTTGACTGGTGATTTGGGAAGCCCATTGGGGTAATGCAAAGCACAATGGTTTTACAACCTTCGGTAAATTCATTTACTATTTCTGAGCCTCGGGTTTCTCCTAAAACTGGGATCATGGGCCGAGCCCGTGGCGCACTCGGTAGCGTGCTGCGCTGGCAGCACGGCGACGCTCCCGCCGCGGGTTCGGATCCTATATAGGAATGGCCGGTGCACTCACTGGCTGAGTGCCGGTCACGAAAAAGACAAAAAAAAAAAAAAAAAAAAAAAAAAAAAAAAAAAAAAAAAAAAAAAAAAAAAAAAAACTGGGATCATAATACTCATTTCTCAGGGTTGTAGGGAGGTTTACATGAACCTCTTAGGTATGTAAAATTTCCTTGGCATACACTGCTATTATTTATTAAGAGGTATGGCTGAGTGCATTTCTCAGTTGATGTATTCCAGTGCAGAGGACAGGTGTTAAACTGGTTCTTATTCTCTTGTTGACTGTAATCTCTGTGGCCTAATGGGTAGTGTATCAAATGGACTTCAGGAAAGGGAACAACTATGTAGGTCCATTTATGGGTTTTATATAATTTTTTGACATCAAACAGTGGCAAATATCATTGTCAGATCCCAGTAGAGAGGCTGAGGCAAATGGTAATTATGGGACTGCTTTCGCTAAACACTTGGGGAACTGAGCTGGTCTCCCCAGTGCTAGTCTACTGTTGTAACTGCTAAACTACAAATGCTTTATTACAGGAAGTGGGTCATTAATGTCCAGTTGAGAATAAGCATAGATGTTTAGGAAACCGTTACTTTCCTTAAACCCTGCAGGATTTCCATTTCCCTTAGAATTAGATCCATATTCCTTAATGATGGCCCACAAGACCTTTGCCTGACTCCTACCTTATCTCCCACCATCCTCCTACTCGCTTGCTGGGCCCCACCACACGCACCTTCTCCACTTCCACACAAGCTCGTTCCCTCCTCTGAGCCTTTGCACATGCTCTTCCCTCTGCCTGGAATGCTGCATCTTCTCCAGAAATGTATGCACTTGGTTTTTACTCATTGTTCATGCTGCAGCTCCAGTGTACTCTACTCAGGACAGGGCTGCCCTGAGACCACCGAGCTAAAGAACCCTCTGTGGTGATTGTTGTTGATCCTGCTTCCTATTGATTTACATCACAGCTCCATTACTTAACTAGCTGAAATGACTAACTTATTTGTTGACTTGTTGATTTTCTGTCTTCCTGTGTTAGAATGTAAGTCCTCTGAGAACACAAGCCATGCCATTGCTTCCCAAGGTCCAGCCCTGTGTCTGTCACATAGCAGATGCTCAATAAATATTAGTCAATTGAATGAAAAAGAGCACACTCTTGTGGGAAGTTTTTGAAGGTTTTTAATTTTTCTGTGGCACCCAACTGCTCAAATGATTAATGGGCAAAACAGATGACTGGTTTGGAAACAGAAATATTATTAATCATCTTGGTGTCTCCATCTCCCCTAGTGAGTCATTGTATTGGCTTTGGTCCCTTAGGAATTTTATCAGGATGGAAATGGACCTGAGAATGTGGGGATTTATAACCTCTCTAAAGGAGTCAACCGATTCTGCCTGTCCAAACCTGGTAAGTTGGGAAGGATTGATGTGCTGCTATGAATCAGAAAAATGGAAAGGCACCAGAGGATGGTTTTAAAGGCATTTTTTTTTTTCTTCTTTGGTTCTTTTTACATCAAGCTATCAATTTCAGTTGTGTTCAGTGTACTCTTGTTTTTCTGTCTCTTTCCTCTGGAGGAAGTAGTGTTAGAAAATGTTCTTGGTCTCTTGGTTTGAGTTGGGTAGAGAGACGTTTCACCTTTAAAAATATTATACCATTGGCCAATGACCTCTCCTTATAGTTATCTTTTAAAGATTGAATCATCTCCCACCTTGCTTAAAATTCTTGAGTGGCTTCCCTCTCTCTTTTTAAACAACTTCATCGATATGTAATTTCCAAACCATAAAATTCACCCATGTAAGATATACAATACATGATTTTTAGTAAATTTACCAAGTTGTACAACCATTACCATAATGCAGTTTTAGAACATTTTTACTACCCCCAATAAGATTCTTTGTGCCTGTTGACAGTTAATCCCCATTCCCAGCCCCATGCAGCCATAAACCTACTTTCTGTCTTTATGGATTTGCCTTTTCTGGATATTTTATATAATTGATATCATATAATACTGGTATTTTGTTTGGCTCCTTTTATTTAACATAACGTTTTTGAAGTTTATCTGTGTTGTAGCATGTATCAGTAGTTTGTTTATTTTTATAGCTGACTTGTATTCCATTACGTGGGCATTTCACTTTTTGTGTATCTATTTACCAATTGGTGAATGTTCAGGTTGTTTCCAGTTTTTGACTATTATGAAAATGTTGCTGTGAACATTCTTCTTCAAGTCTTTGTGTGGACATATGTTTCCATTTTTCTTATTTAGATAATTAGGAATGCAATTCCTGGATCATATGGTAAATTTATGTTTCATTTTTTAAGAAACTGCCAAATTGTTTTCTGAAGCAGCTGTACCATTTGATATTCCCACCATCAATGCACATGGGTTCCTGTTTCTCCACATCCTTGTCAACATTTATTATAGTCTGTCTTTTTGATTATAGCCATCCTGGTAGATGTGAAGTGGTATCTCCTTGTGGTTTCCTTTTGCATTTTCCTAATGAATAATTCAGTGGCTCCTCTTGGTTCTCAAGATAAGGTACAAAATCCTTAATCTGATCTTGAGCTTCTGTGTAACCTAGGCCTGTCTGCTACTCTGTCTGCTCCAGCCACTCTGTCCTTTTTTTTTTTTTAAAGATGACCGGTAAGAGGATCTTAACCCTTGGCTTGGTGTTGTCAGCATCACACTTTCCCAAGTGAGCTAACCAGCCATCCCTATATAGGGATCCGAACCCATGGCCTCGGTGTTATCAGCACCACACTCTCCCAAGTGAGCCACAGGCCAGCCCCACTCTGTCCTTCTGTGTGTCATTTAGGGGGCCTGTGGCTGCAAGGAACCAGATCCATACAAGAGTACCATCAATAAACGGGGACTTATTTGGCTCAATAAAGAAGTCTGGAAGTGTGTGGCTGCTAGCACGGGTTCAGCAGCTGGTAGATGTTAGGGTTGGTGTCTTTGTTGATTCTTTTGGCCTTTCCTTTCTGAGGCAACCTCAGAAGACTTCTTATGTTCAAGACAGGAAGATGAGGAGGTGGGCAAGCATTTTCCTGTGCCCTCTCCTCTAGTAAGCTTCTTTTGTGTATTATTTGTCCAGTGCTGTGTCACATGGTCCCTTGTAGCTGCAAGGGAGGCTGGGACAGTTGCATATATTGCCCAAGGCTGGGTACATTGCCACCTAATTGTAACCAGGGTCTATTAGCAAGGAGTGAGGGACACCTGCTGAGGAAGCAACTACCTCCTATGATGCAGATGCTGTTCTTTGCTGAGGTGCCCTTTGCCGGGCATGTGCCTTCTTATCTGTCACTTCTTACTCATCGGTATGATGACAACAGCAGGGGTGGAGGTGGGGTTTTGAGCTAATTTCAGGTTTTTGTAGGAAGTATGGCCAAAATATTGGTTACTGAGCATTTGGGGGAATATGTTGTTATACTTTGCTTCTTTCTGAAATTAACTCTATTCCTCTAGCAAATGATGAAATATGCCTCAAATCTGAGTATTATCTTGCATAGGCTCATGGTGTAAAAGTGGTTTCTGCGATTGTATCATAATTTTCTGGGGATTCTTCTAGTCCCTGCCCCTTTTTAAGGAACGTTTATAGGAAAGGGTTCAAATCTCTGAGTAGAAAGTTATTCTCAGTCTTATTTCCAATAAAAATGTACTTTTTGTTCTGCTTGTGCATGTATTTTTAGGTTGGTCTGTGCAGATTCAACTACTGTAAGTTGTTAAATTATGGAAAACGGAAAACCTGTGCTTGTGAGTGGGCTGCTAAATGGATTGGGTCACTGGTAAAAAGCTGTCACAGGCAGCGGAAAAAATGCCTGCCTGGTATTTCTGATTCCATTATTGCAGATCTGTGATATGTTTGAATTTTCAAATGAGAGGAGCTGCCTTTGGATTTCAAGTGTAAGAATTGTTTAGCCTAACAGATACCATTCTCTGAAAATTACTTTTGATTTCCTGTCTGCAGGCGTGTACAAAGTGACCCCTCGCTCTTGCCACCGGTTTGAGCAAGCGTTCTACACCTACGACACGTAAGCCTGGATGTTGAATACTTTTTGCAGTTAGTGTACTTCTGTGGGGGAGAGTGAGTGTGCATCTCTTCTCCACTTACTTCTGCAAACAAAAGGAATCTTTCTGGTTTTTTTTTTTTTTTTTTTTTCCTGGAAGAGGCAAGGTTAGGCACTAAAAAGAATTTCTAGATAAAGATTTTGAAACACTTAGATAAGTTACTGAGGAAATGGAGATAGGATCTCTTTCCCAAGAATTCTGTAAACCCAGATAGAAGGCTGTGTTTTTGAAGTGTCTTAATATAATCTTTGTCAAATCTCCCAGCCCTCACAGATGGGAATTTCTCAAGCTTAAGTCCGCCATTTTTATATTTTTACAAATGTGTGTGGGTTTTGCTGGGGACTGGAAGTTAAAGTTTTGGAATATAGGATTCATTTATTCTTTAAAATACTCGTGTGGATTTCCAGAGTTATTTCTTCCCAAGCTAAGAACAATTTCATGTAGTATATTTGTATTAGTCCGTTTCTGTTGCTTATAATAGAATACCTGAAACTGTGTAATTTGTAAAGAAACAATATTTATTGCTTATAGTTTCGGAGGCCAAGAAGTCCAAAGTCCAGGGAGCACATCTGGTGAGGGCCTTGTTGGTGGGTGGTGTCTCTCTAGAGAGATGCAGGATGTCCCAAGGTGAGAATGGCAGAAGCAAGAGAGAGAGAGAGCTTCTCATACACTGACCTTATGAAGGCATCATAACCACACCCATGACTGTCATTAAATCATCAGTGGATTGACCCATTCACTAGGGCATGGTCCTCACAATCTAATCACCTCTCCAAGGCCCCACCTTCCAAATATCATAATAGGATCTCCCACCCTCTTAACACTGTCACAGTGAGGATTAAGTTTCAAGTACATGAAAATTTGGAGTACATGATTCAACCCATATCAGTATTTCAGGGTCAGGAAGGTTGCCCATCAAGGGTGTGGTTGGTGATCCTTTGAGAGTGACTAGGTAGTACGGCTAGTGTTTTCTCTCCATTTCTTTGATTTATAGGTCTTCACCCAGTATCTTGACATTGACAGCCATTCGCCACCATGTCCTTGGAACTATCACCACTGACAAAATGATGGATGTCACTGTGACTATCAAGTAAGACGAGTGTTCATGGTGGGCTGAGAGTGGGAGGGTGTGAATGAGGCCTGGGGAGTTCTCTAATAGACCTGTGCATATTATTTTTGATTTCTTATCTCTAGATGTATATACAAGTGGCCTTCCCTCTCTTATATGACAGCTGTAAATTCACAACAGCCTTGATCCTTTTCTTTTATGATTTAAGAACTAACTGTGGGTGAGGAAGAGCCTTCTGACAGCTCCTTTCAGTCTTAAATTTCTGTTTGAACTTTTTATGCTTCTTGTCTTTGCTAAGAAAAAATCTCTGGAGTGTGTTCACTGAATTCCAAGTGTTTTAGCAAATTCAAAAAAAATGTTTATTTTTCTTCAGACCTTTTTTGAAGGCTTGGGGAATAGAGATGGCACCTGATATAAGAAGGATTGTGAGAGGGAAAGTATTTGAAAGGCATTCCCTGACCAAGGGTCACATTCATGTGAATGTCACCCCTGAGAGGAATTTTTACAGTGTGGTGAGATACATGTGACACGCTAATTTTCCGGAGAAATGAAAGAGTTTTGGCAATGTGACCATCTTCATCAAATAGAACAGAAATCTGAGAAACTTTCTCCCTCCTTACTCTAATTGACTTGTCTTTGCAGCTGTGTTTCCATCTTTCTGTCTACCACCTGTGGTCTGTCATCCACACAGAAAACATCCTTGAGAATCTTCAGTGTTTAGGCCCTGAGCTTGTTGGGCCCTACTCCCCACCCTCCTGGAATTTATAGTCTCACGGGGGAGGCAGACAGTGGTCAAAGAGTCACACACGGAACTACAAAATTGCAACTGTGATAAGTGCTTTGGGCTAGACCTTGGGGGTTGAGGGAATGCAGGAGAGGTAGGCTGGTAGGGGCCAGGCCATGTTAAGGTCTTAATCTTTACCCCATAGTCATCATTGGCATATTTGAAGTAGAGGAATGATTTTTTGTTTCAAAAAAGTCCCCTTCACTGCTGAGTGGAGAACAGAGAGAAGAGGCCCAAGAATGGGAGTGGATTGAGGTGGGAGAGGAGGCTTTTGCAGAGCACAAGTGAGAGGTGATGGGGCCTCCAGCCAGACCCATGGCCATGAAGAGCAGTGGGCAGATAGGAGTTGTTGAGGAGACTGAGTTGACAGAACGTGGTGTTAGACTGACCACCGTGGTCAGGGAGGGAGAAGTGTCAGGGTTTCTGTCCAAAGAGACTTGATTGATGGGGAGCCAGGTTTTTAAGGGAAGAAAGATTTGTTGAGTGTCTGCAGTGGCCCAGCAGGGTGCCTGATGCTGGAGCAATATCATTTACTGTTTTCCTGCTTGGAAAGTATTATTACTGATATGACTAGAAATCCGTATTCTTACCAATAGTGACTCCATACTGTCTTATTTTCATCTTTATTAAATTAATTTTTATAACTTCAGAAGGGTTTTTGTGTTGTTTGCTTGTGCTGGGAGTTGTGTGAAATGCATCTTGTAGCCAGATGTAGCCCCCTGGATCCCTACTGGAGATCTTGTACTTACCAGACTCCAAACCAGACTGTCGGCTATCGCCCTCCACAAACCTACCCTGTGGTCTTTCCTGATTCAGAAATGGCAGCTCCATCTTTCTAGTTGTTCCTTGATTCTTCTTTCTCTTGCACCCTGTATCCAGCTTGGCTCCATTGTCAAAATATATCCTTAATCTCATCCAGTCTTAACACTTCGTCATCACACTTGGTCTGACCCACCATGGTGGTCTCCTCCCTGTTTCATCTGTTGCTCCATGATGTTGTGTTCTCCATGCAGTAACCAGAGCTATTCTTTCATGGTAGAGATTGTCATATCATTCTTCTATTAGAAACTCCAGTGGCTTCCATCCCATTCAGAGTCAAATCCACGGTTCACACTCAGACCTAGGAAGCCTTAGTCTGCCACCTGCTGCCCCTTGGACCTCTCTGACCGATCTGACCCTTCCCTGGGTCCCTCTGTCCCAGGCTTGCTGTCCCTTGGACTTCATGTGAACTCCCTCTCCAGGGACTTTCCACTTGGTGTCCCCTTGCCTGAGCCACGTGGCTCACTCTTTCCCTCCTCTTGGATCTTTGCTTGATGTCACCTTGTCAGAAAGGCTTGGCTGCTAGCACTCTGTCCTCTCATGCTGCCTTATCTTTCTTCATCGTACTTATCATCTGACGTTCTTTTTCTGTTTATTGTCTGCTTCTTCCCACTAGAATGTCAATTCTACAGGGGTAGGGAGTGTTGTCTGTTTTGTTTACTGCTGTATCCCCAGTGTCCTGAGTGGTGTCTGGTTCTCTAGCAGAGAATGTTCTCAGTAAAGATTGAACGATAGAACAGAGGATGGTGGCATGGAGAGAGCACCACGTCCTATGTGGAAACATAAGTTTCCATCAAGTCCTCATAACATCAGTGATATTTTATTCCAGTCCAGATCTACCAGATACTGTTACTGTTACTAAGAAGTTCAGCTTTTATTATTATTTTTGTTAAACTATTAGTTTATTTACATCAGGAGACTGTGCTACTGCGATGTCATTGTAAGGTGTTCAGTTTTTTACTCACCAGTCACTACTTACAGAAATGTCAAATTCCCCCCCGACTGTAGGGATAAGCAGCCATGTCCTCTGGGGGGCTGCTTCTTTTCTTCTAGGTCTTCCATCGACAGTGAACCCGCCTTGGTCTTAGGCCCCCTGAAGTCTGTGCAGGAGTTGCGGAGGGAGCAACAGCTGGCTGAGATAGAGACCCGCAGGCAGGAGAGGGAGAAGAACAGCAAAGAAGAGGGTGGAGAAGGAGGCACCAAACCTCCTGTGCAAGAGATGGTGGATGAGCTACAGGGCCCCTTCTCCTACGATTTCTCTTACTGGGCACGGTAAGCTCTCTTGCGCTTTTCTCTAAGCTCTTCTCTGTTCTGGAGGGACAGAGCTGGCCAAACTGAAGTCTTTTTATTATTTTAGGTCTGGAGAGAAAATCACTGTTACACCCTCGTCTAAAGAGCTGCTCTTTTATCCCCCTTCAATGGAAGCTGTTGTCAGCGGAGGTAAATGTCAACTCAGTGAGCGAATGTCACACCTTTGTAACTACTCCTCTCCCTGCATTTAAAATTGATTTTGTGTTGTTAGAGTGAAACCCATAAGCCACCTACATCTTCTTTGGCATGCAGATGTTACTATTCAATGGATGAATGAATGAATGAATGAATGAATGGTCTAAATAAATAAAAGTAACTTTTGCTATTAGAATTGAGGGGATCTTTTTGGGAAAAGACTTTGTTTTCTTGACATTATCAGGTTGACACTGGAAAGTAGGTGAAAAGTAGAACCACTAATTGCTAAGATGCATTTATCTTCATATGTCTGAACTGTTTAGGATCTTTCTATTGTTTGGCAGGGTGGGATGGGAGGGTCCTTTCTGGGAATGAATGATTAGAGTGATCGCTTATGGAGCATTTGTCTTTTGGCTACTGACAGTTTTTTCCAGCATAATGGGTTCATTAAAGCATGGGAATTACGTGGTTTGTATTTGGAAATGGAGTGTGTTGAAGACCGTGACTTTCTAGCAGGCAGGCTCTTTGGGGCAATCTTCTGTGTTGGGTCTTCTGGAGATTGAGCAGCACAGCCTCCTGTCTGCTTAAAGGGCTCTCTCTTTATCTGTGGCCTTGGGAGAACTGAGGAAGTAGCAGTGAAAACGAGCCTTTGTTAGGTGTACCTACTAAAGTCCTTGGCAGTTAAGCAAGGCCTTTTAGGGATGGAGAGAGGCTTGGATTACATCCAATTACTGAGCTTTCTGAGTTATTAAATAACTTCATTTGGAGTTAGCTTCTAATACCTCAGTTCTAGGCCCTTCTTTCCTTGGAAACCCCCCACCAAAAGGCTCCTCTCCCTTTGCAGCTAAGTCCCGTTCTTGTGTTTATTTCTTCCCTTTTTAGAAAGCTGCCCAGGGAAGCTGATCGAGATCCATGGGAAGGCAGGCTTGTTCTTAGAAGGCCAGATCCACCCGGAGTTGGAAGGAGTGGAGATTGTCATCAGCGAGAAGGGGGTGACTTCACCCCTGATCACTGTCTTTACTGATGACAAAGGTACCTATAGGTAAGTCCGTGATTAAGAAACATTTGCTTGAGACCAACTGGGGAGCCTCACAAAGAAACCAGGGCCACAGATTTCCTGGGGTAGGTGATGCATCCTCCAAGATTTGAGTGAAAATCACTTGTAGCATTTTGCTTTCTTTTATTCAGTGTTGGCCCCCTGCACAGTGACCTGGAATATACTGTGACCTCACAGAAGGAGGGCTATGTTCTGACTGCAGTGGAAGGAACCGTAGGAGACTTTCAGGCTTATGCCTTGGCAGGTGTAAGCTTTGAGGTAACACTGTATGTTTTTGAAAGGCAACTTTATTGAGGTATAATCCACATACAATAAATTGCACAAACAGTGTACAATTTGATAGTTTAGATATACAGAATACGTCCATGAAAACACCACCACAATCAAGATAGTAAGCATATCCATCACCCCCAAAGATTCCCCCTACCCCTTGGGAATCCCTCCCTCCTGCCCCTCCCTGCCAGTCTGATCTGCTTTCTGTTACTGTCAATTAGTTTGCATTTTCTAGAGTTTTTATATAAATGGAATCATACAGAATGTACTCTTTTTTTTTTTTCCTGGCCTCTTTCACTCAGGCTAAGTTGGAGAGCTGTTGACATTGCATGTTTGTGTACCTTTGGGGAAGTGATTTAAGTTTTCATCCTCTACTGTTGTGTGTTGAAGGACACAGATGTTCTTGCGATGGTGTTTGGTGTCTGTCTTTTCCACTAGTCCTTCCTGGGAAGAAGCATGCTGTGTATTGTACAATGTGGGTCTGGAAATCCTGGAATATGAATATTTATAAACTACAGGCCAAAGGAAAAGAATGACAGATTACATTACATACAAATTAAAAGTTCTATGTCGTTGGATACATTTTAAACCAAATTAAAAGATATCTAAGCTGGGAAGAAATATTTGTATCATAAATAATATCCCCAGTTTATAAGGAACTCCTAAAATCAGTAAGAAAAAGACAACCCAATAGAAAAAAAAATGAACAAAGGATTTGAAAAGGTAATTCCTGGAAGTAATGCAAGTGACTGACAGACAGATGAAATGACCAACCTTGTTGGTTACTGAGGAAATGCCAAGAAAGTTATTATCAAAACACTTTTTTGGGGGGTTAGATTTGTAATAATTAAGACAATGTCACCATTTTGGGGTGAGCATGTTTTTTGCATGCATAAATTATTTGTGGGACTGTAGATCGTTACAACCACTTTGGAATGCAATTGGTGATATCTTTGTACTATTTGAATTCAAAGTGCACATACCCAACAATTCTACTCCTAGGAATTGAACGAGGGTACCTCAAAAAGTTTGTGGAAAAATACAATTAAAAGATAATATGGATCTTTCTATGAACTTTTTGAAGTACCCTCATAAGTTTGAGGACATTCAGATTGTCTCTCCTTTTCTACCACAAAAATAGGTGGCTAGTCTGCATGACGTGGTTTGCCAACCCTTGCTTTGGAACGTTATGCAGTGGGTAGGACACAGTGTTGCAGATTGCTGTAGACTGGTGGAGGAAGAATGCTAGGATAGATTGTTGAGAAAAAGAGCAGGCCGCAGAACCACACCTCCCCCACCCCCCAATAAACTTGCCAGTCTGTCATCAATGCACGTAGTGTTTATGCAATTTGTGTGGGCCTAGAAGGAGTTCTAGAAGACTATTCACCAAACTCTTTGAACATTAGTTACCTGTGGGGAGGAAGGATAAACCCCTCCCACCCCAATGAATAACAGCAAAAGGAAAAAACCCATAAGATTACCTCTTGACTTGTGTAAGTATTATCTTCATGGGTAATATGAGTTTAACCTTGCTCTGGTCTTACTTTGTCACCCCCAGATAAAAGCTGAAGATGACCAGCCCCTCCCTGGGGTCCTCTTATCCCTTAGCGGCGGTGTGTTTCGTTCCAACCTGTTGACTCAGGACAATGGCATTCTGACATTCTCCAACCTGGTAATATGTCCTTCTGCAATTTACCACCTGCCCATCTTCCCCAAGAGAGAGCTGGGACACAGCATGCATGACTTATGTATTGCTTGACAACGTGAGAGTGGAAAGCTGATGTAGAGTGGTTTAGGTTTCTTAGGGGACCGCATGTAATTAGAGTATTGCTCTTACTAGAATTTAATGCTGCTCATTCATGTTCCCTTCCGCACACATTTCTTGTTTTCTGGTCACCCACTTGTCACTGAGACAGTGTAATTAATAACCCTGGCCACAGTGGCTCCTCTCTTAGGTGTCCCTTTGTTTTACCATGGGATCATGTCATTTATAATGCTGAGTGATTAGCATGTGTTTTCTTCTGCAAAGCATGTTCCATGTGATGGGAAGATAGCGCCAAGTTTTCATTCGGGTTATAGTCTGATGCCATGATGGGTGGGGATTCAGGAAGTGCACGTTAATTGGCCATCTTGTCAGTCATGAGAACAAAGTGACTGTTGTGGGGATATCAGACAGGAAGTGGGGGGTATCTGGAAGACCACCCACTTTGCAGTGCTACTTGCTTGCTATGACCTATGGGGCAAGTTACTTACCTCTCTGAGCCTCAGTTTCTTCATTCATAAAATTCAAATATGACTTCTGCCTCAGAGAGTTGTTGCAGACACATGATAATGACAGCTTTCATTGTTAGGATTGTAATTGCCATTATTTTATTTATTTATTTTTTGGCAGCTGGCTGGTGCAGGGAACTGAACCCTTGACCTTGCTGTTGCAAGGCTGAGCTCTAACCAAGTGAGCTAACCGGCCAGCCTGTAATTGCCATTATGTTAGTGAAATTATTTATTGTAGAGATAGGGTCACCATTTCTGTCTGGGAAGCCCTGGAGTTCCTGTGGCATAATTATGGTTGATGGTGACCTTAACACTCCCCCCCTCCCTTTAAGCCATATCCAGATGTAGCAGCTGAGTCTCAGTGTGTGATTCTTTCTCTGCAGAGCCCTGGCCAGTATTACTTCAAACCCATGATGAAAGAATTCCGCTTTGAGCCATCCTCACAAATGATCGAGGTGCAGGAAGGACAGAACCTGAAGATCACCATCACTGGGTACCGAACGGCCTACAGGTGAGCAGCCCTGGCCGCCCCTCTCTTCCAGGGCTGTGCAGGTGGGTCACACTCATGCTTTTTGTTATCTAGAAATTCCCAGTCTTCGTATTGGGAGACAAGGGAATTAAGATAGGATAGAGTTTTGACTGCTGCCCTTTTCTTCTAATTACTCAATCTGGTGATTCAGTCACAAACATCCTATTTGGAAATTGGCCTGAGAGAGCCAATAGAGTTGCTAAAAAAGTTTATTTTAAAAAAAAATTTTAAACTTTAATTAAATCTTTAAAAGGAAGAAATGCATGCACTTGAGTAAAACTTCAAAATGTTGAAAAGAATGTACAGTGTAAAGTTTTCCTTCTATCCTTGTCTCCTAGCCACCCAGTTCCTCTTCTGGGAGACAGCAAGTTATTTCAATTTTTCTGAATACTTCCAGAGATAGTTTATGAAAATACTAGCTATCAACAGATTGATACACAGTAGCTACATATAGATAGATACATAGATAGTTAGATATATACATGTATGCACACAGACACATGTGTATTCCTTTACACATATATACTAAAGCACTTTAGATGAAGATTAGTTGGAAAGATTGGTTTAGAAAAATGACCACTTTCAACTGAATATATGAAATGAAAGAGGAAATGAGTTATTTTCATACAAGGGATCTTCAAAAAGTTCATGGAAAGATTATCTTTTAATCCTTTTTTTCCATGAACTTTTTGAAGTGCCCTTGTAAAGCTTAGCATGAATAAAATAAAGCTTACCCTTTTTTAATTACAATTTTCTGGAGTGTCCTTCAAAGTGATGACAACCTGAGCAGGAAGGCTCAGTTTGGAAGTGGCACAGCTGTAACTGAGTTGCTGGGTCATGGGGTGCGATTCTCCCCTGAGCTGTTTGTACCATAATTGCTGTCAATGCAAATTTACCTGAAATACTTTGTGTCCTTCAGAAAACCATGAGAACATCACCTTCCATTTCTGCTCTTGTCACCCTAGTTGCTATGGTACAGTGTCCTCTTTAAATGGAGAACCAGAGCAGGGTGTTGCTGTGGAAGCAGTGGGGCAGAATGACTGTAGCATTTATGGAGAAGATACCGTGACAGACGAAGAGGGCAAGTTCAGATTACGTGGATTGCTGGTAAGACTATGAGCGTGTTTTATTTGGAGATTATTTTCATACTGTGTTCAGCAGGGTTTGTGGTGCCCCCAGGACTGCTAGAGTGGGGCAGGCCAGAGGCCTGAGAGTGGGACTCTGGAACCCTCCCAATCCCTATCTTAAGTTACACAGTTTGCCTTTTACCTAGCCAGCATATTGGGGTGGGGTTCTGCAGCAAAGTAAAGTTTGAAAACCATGGGTTTGGTGCAACTTTTGCCTAGCATTTTGTGGTTATGGCTAACGCCAGCGCTTTCAAATCAAATGCCTCTGGCGCCAGAAGAGAAATGTGAATGGCTGAAGGAGGCTGGGTGGGCAAGAGGGAGCGGTGAGGACTGTGGAGAGGGCGTGGCCCGTGGAAAAGGGGCAGCCTGTTCCTCAGCTCCAGCTCATTTTAGCCATGTGGGAAGGCACCCAGACTCAGTGTTGTCAGATCATTTGAATTTTTAAAAGGGAAATCAGAAATTCTAATGCCTATGTGAAAACTCATGAATTTTAGATGTTCACAACTAATTAAGAAAAAAAGGAATCCACAACTTCTTTCTGTGGGCCAAATAAACAACTTATTTGTCCTTTTGTTGCTAAATTGCAACATTTGGCTTAGGATTTGTGGTACTTTCTCTTGGTTTTTATTTGTTCATTCATTTGTTTGCTCATTTAACAGACACTAAGTGTATACTGAAGTCACTGAGAGGGAATATGAGTTGGATAGGTCCCGGTGGAATGGGCCACTCAGATCTGGAATTTGGTCCCCTGCCTTTCCGATTCACAAACTGGTATTCATAGTTGACCCCAGAGACAGTCATACATATCTCAGTGACAGATTAATGGTCGCCTAAGTCACATGAACTGAGATGCAAATCAGTTTGCCAGTTTGTTTCTATAGATTGGGGAGATGCCGTTCTTCCCAAGACAAGAATGCTCTTGTCCTGTTGTCTGGGCCGTCCACTCTCAGGTGCCAGGGTACCTGGAGGTCAGGTCAGAAGATTGTTTGGTGAGCATGGAGTGTTGAAGCCAAAGAGACAGGTGGACTTGGGAGTGTCTCTCCTGGCTATGCCAAGGACTGAAACGCACATGTTCCAGTGGGCCAGTGGATGAGCTGGGTGCACACTGACTGCGTGGGCTCCCATTCCCTGCCCTGCTTGCTGCTCCTCTCTTTTGGTATGTGCTGCTCAGGTTCATCCCTCTGAGGGCCATCTGGTGTTCACATGAGTCTGGACACACTTCACTGTTGATGTTCTCTTCTAGCTGTCCCTGCCCTGGGGGAGGCCCTGGCCCTTGGGAGGCAGCTGCCGTGGTGACTCCTGTCACCTAGGCACGGGAGCATGCTATCTTCTGTCTTCCAGGCCTGGCTTCCTTCCTTGTGGAAGTGCTGGCTATGGCCAGGGCATGGGGGAAGGTGGTTAGAACCAGGTTCTCAGTCTCCTGAGTTGAGTGCAAGCACAGCCTGTGCATTTGTCCCTTTTTCCCCTGCATAAACGTCCTTCTCCAGTGGCCTGCCAGGGTTAAAATCCTGCCTGGGTCATATCTTAGCTGTATAAGTTCAGGCAAGGTTTTCATTCTTTCTGTGTCTGCTTTGTCCACTGTAAAATGAGGACAAGAATAATTTATGCCTCATAGGATGGCTGTGAGTACTAAGTGAGTTAATACGTGTGAAACACATAGACCCATACCTGGCACCTTGACTCAATAAGTGGTTAAAAAAGCAAAACCAAACAGAACCTTCTCCCTGACGTCTTTTGTTTGCAGCTTTTCTCATTCTAATTCCAGTAGCAGGAGAAGGGCCTAGGAGGGCCCCTGCCTGTGATGAGCTCTGAGTTCTCTGCTCACCTCCTTCAAGTGGTTGCAAGAATGAAAATTCTGCACCACCTTCTTTGTTCTCCCAGAGTCTTGCTGGCCCAGACATGCTCTTCTAAACTCTCTGACCTAACACATTTTATTTGATTAAACTGAATATAGTTTCTTTCTCCACTACAGTAGATTTCCATTTTAATTGATGCTCCTCACAGCCTCTTCCTCCTCCTAATAGGTGTTAATTCACTTTCAGTATTTTTGAGAGTTGCCCCCTGGTGGCAGTGTACGCCTTCCATGTGCAAGGCCTCATGCCAGGCCACAGGTTCTCAAGGAATATCCTTTGATGTGTCTCATTGAGGGGTTTGGATTTGAGTTTGCCATTCTTCCAGAAGGCGGCAAGCTGGACATCCCATGTTGAAGATTTCCTAAGGATTTCAGCCATAGTTAGGACAAGGGCCCATTTGTTCATTTGACCTTGCTGGGTGGTATGCTTGTCAAGACATCTTGGGAGAGAAGCTGTTTCACTAGAAA
Organism: Cynocephalus volans; assembly: GCF_027409185.1. NCBI lineage: Eukaryota > Metazoa > Chordata > Mammalia > Dermoptera > Cynocephalidae > Cynocephalus > Cynocephalus volans. The sequence continues at coordinate 109,572,943 of NC_084465.1, forward strand.
TCGCTGCCAGAGGTGGAGGCGAATCCCTGAGATAGGTGGGTGTGAGCAAGGAGTCGGGGCCAGTTAGGATTGGTGTGGCTGCCTGATTGGAGCCTGCCTGGCCCACGCGCTGGAGCGAGTGGGCGGCGCTTGCCCCTCCCAGCTTCAGTAGGACTCTCCTTTTCGTCTGAAATAGCTACTCGTGTCTTTTCCTCTCTGAGGTGCAAATAGCTATTTGAACTGAACCTAATGCTGCCAGTTCTAATTGAGCCAAAAAGTGAATATGTCTACTGGTGGTCATGAATTTTTTTTTTTTAAATAATAGCTGTATTGTCTTTGCAAAAATATCATGTGCTCATTATAAAATAATTCAAGTAACATATAGTAAAGGACATGACATTGAAAAGGGGGGAAAACCTCTAAAGCAGCTACCACCTGGAAATACTCCTGGTTGGTGTGTAGTGAATGCCATTTCTTACGCTGCTCCACCTGCATATAGAGATGATCAAAGTGTACATAATTTTAGGAGACTGGAGCCTTGTTATCCACCATCTATGCTAATTTAAAAATAAGGTATTACATCTTAGGGCTTTCTCCTCTTAGATACACATAGATACCTTCAAACTTGACCAGTACTTCAGATTCTAATAAGTCACTAGGTCAGTTGTAAAGTTGGCAATCAGGAATTGGTTGTTTTAAAATCTTTTCTAGAATAATGACTTTTTTTGGTAACCATGATATATGCTTATAAGTTTGAGCAATAGAATAAAAAGTATAAAGAAGAAAATCTAAAAAAAAGGAAAACCTCAAGTCCCACTTTCCAGAAATAATATCCGTCGTAAGCGTGGGAACGTCATTTCAGATACTTGTATCACTGGGTGCATCTGTACAGGTAGAGGGGCAGTGAGAAGTCATTTTAGAAGAATAAGAGCATATTGTACTTGTAATTTTGAAATAAGAAACCAAACTTAGTTTTCCTTGGGGAGAGGAAAGTGAAATTTAATTGGGATTGAAGGAGTCCCAGAACTTCAGATGTTTTGCCACCAGGGGTGCTTTCTAAAGGAATGCTTAAAAAGGTTAATAGGCTGCAGATTTGGAAATGAGGTGGGACAGAAATGCTCCTGTTGTGACCATGTGCAGACAAACCAGGCTCAGCTCAGGTGTGATAGGACAAGCTTCCTTTCTGGAGCAGTGACTCGTGGGTTTACTTGCAGCCAGGATGTGTGTACCACGTCCAGCTCAAGGCAGAAGGCAACGATCACATCGAACGGGCCCTCCCCCACCATCGGGTGGTTGAGGTAAGGCATTAAATGCTTCTGCTGCGTCTGGGTCTGATTGTTTCCCTGCTCAAAAATCCTTTAGTGCTCCTTTGGCTGTCTGCATTTCATCTGTGGTGGAGGGGGGAACGTTAAATCCTAATTAAGGGTCCTCTTAGAATAGTGTCATCTTCACAAGCATCATCTGATGTGGGGTTTGTCATGAATAGCGTTGCTGTCACACATCCAGAAAAGAAACTGGAGCTGCTGTGTCCTCACTCCTGCCACTTCCCCTGTGAGTTCTGATCATTATTCTGCAAGTTAAGGATCTTAAAGCATAAGGAGCATTTCAAATCAAGGAAGGGTAATAAAGAGAATATGGGCCTAATTGGTAACAGGGCCACCACTTTTCTTAGATTCAGATGACCTCCCTTCCCCCATTTAGTGGGCAGAGTCCTTTGATATTCAAGATTATGACTTAGCTGAATAGATTTTTAAAGGGGCAGCCCTCCAGGTCACAGAGAGTGGCCCTGGAATTATTTGCAATCAAACTTTCCTCTCACTGAATAACTCTCATGGCTAGACTAGAGAGCTTGGGTGGGACAAGAGGAACTGCCTCTTGGGGGCTTTATTTAGGTGGCTTTATTAGACATGAAGATTATGAGTTCAGAGGGAGGGTGGTGGGCTATATAGGACTTTTTGACCTAAAAGTGGATTTTCTCAATGTCTTTATGGCATCTGTCATTTTAATGGCTGCATCTCACACCAAAATGCTTTACAATTTTTTATTTCCTTGCTGTGGCAACTTAGGCCAGGGTCACAAGTAGTAACATGGACTGTGGCTTGGCAGGCATGAAAGAGAAGGGGCCCTCTGGGGTCCTTCAGTGGGGGCAGCTGTGACTCTGCCCCTGTTGATGGCTGCCAGGCAACAACATCTTTCTCTTTTTTCAAGAGAAGCTGAAACATCTGGCTTTGTATGTGAAATTTTTTTCTTTTTAGAATGTTGGCAAGTAATTAAAACTTAGGGGAAAAATGCTGTGCTCAGAAACAAAATGTGTCTGTGGGCCAGGTATAGCCCATCTTCTGTCTGTTTCTGACCTTGGACTTAGGCTGTTTCAATGGCAGACTTGGTTCCCAGAGTGTAAGAGGTGAAGTGTGCTATGACATGGCTCTCAGGCTGTTAGTAGCTAGCGTGGAAGGTCCTCCTCCAGCTTCCTCAATGCGAGCATTCCTTGTCTCCCTCTAGGTGGGGAATAATGACATCGATGATATAAACATCATCGTCTTCCGGCAGATTAATCAATTCGATTTAAGTGGAAATGTGATCACTTCCTCTGAGTATCTTCCTACATTATGGGTAAGACCAGCTTTTTAAGATTTAAATACTGTGTTCTTTTTGGCTTTGAGACAAGGAGCAGGATGTCTGTGCCTGTCTGGCTCCTGCTTTTGTGTCCCGCCTGGGGAGACACACCAGAGGGGTGCCCGCTGGGGTTGAGGTTGAGATTTAAGAAACTTTCATCAAACTTGCATCACAGCATGTATTTGGGAGAGTGCTGATGATCATCAGAGAGAATGTGTTCCAGTTTTAGATAGCTTTTGCCAGCAGTTAATCTTTAGAAGGATTGTAATAGAAGACTGATGCATGAGCAGTACAATCTGGAGTCTAAAACGGAAAGACAATTTTTTTTTTTTTTTTTATTTTTATTTTATTTTATTTTATTTTATTTTTTTTTAAATTTTATTTTGTCGATATACATTGTAGCTGATTATTGCTTCCCATCACCAAAACCTCCCTCCCTTCTCCTTCCCCCCCTCCCCCCCGACAATGTCCTTTCTGTTTGCTTGTTGTATCAACTTCAAATAATTGTGGTTGTTATATCTTCTTCCCCCCCCGGAAAGACAATTTTAAGGCAAAGTGCCTCAGAACTTTTTCAATTCCATCCAGGTCGGTGTGGTGGGCAGTGGACTAGCATTTGGGCAGCCTGGGCTCTCTCTTCTCACTGGTGGTTGTTCACCATGCTGCCTTAGCCAGTCACTTCATGTGCCTCAGTTTCCTCCTTTGTAAAACCAAGAATTTGGACTCTGTGACTTCTAGGGTCTCTTCTAGCTCTAACAAAATCTCCATGTCTGTGATTAATGAACAGTCATTTATAAAATACTCTGAGATCCCTCGGAAGATGTTAATAAATTGCCATGGGGGTGTGTTGTTGAGAGACACTTGTGATTTTTATATATGGTTATGTATTTGGCATGGGTGAGAACATGTGCTTAGGTTTCAATTCACCTCTTAACTATCTCCCAGTGCGGACTTGTGAGCATGTATGCCTGTGGGGACCAGGCAGGTAATGTTAGAGATAGCGGAGGGCTGGGTAGGGCCTGGGGCAAATTGGAGAACCCATGTCCCATCCAGGAGGGATGAGGACGGCATCTGATTGCTGCTGTTTGGAATTCTGGCCCAGGGATGGTATCACTTCCCAGTTTTCCAGAGACGCTAGAAATCAGAATTATTTGAAATCACATGATTTTTAAATATAGTCAATGAGTTCAAATTTAATTAAAACACACCCCCATGGTAATTTATTCACGTCTTCCGAGGGATCACAGGGTATTTTTTAAACGACTCTTCATTAATCTCAGACATGGAGATTTTGTTAGAACTGGAAGAGACCCTAGAGGTCACAGGGCAAATGAACACATAGTGGTCTTAGATGTGACCCACAGGCCTCCAGTCTGTAACTTTGGTTTTAGGAAAATTCCCCTTGACTTGTGTGTTAAATAGAAAAGTGTCAACGTGGGCCTCAGGGAGGTGGCCTCTGGCATTCTCCTGTGGCAGGTGTAGGCAGACTGGAGCCCTCACCTTCGCACCACTTTCACATTGGCCAGGACATTCCTTAATCCTCCTCACCCCGCATTGCACATGGTAGTGAGAGCAGGCCACAGACCCAGAGATACAGCTAGAAACAGCCCTACGCTGCTTCTTGAAGCAGCTTGGAGAAAGAACCAGATATCAAGTGGGATGTGTTTCGATTCAGCAAGTCCTTATGGAGTTAGATTACATCATATGATGAGACAGGGCATGATGGGCAAGATCCTCCATGACGTGGGTTGTGTCCCAGGCCCCACCATGTGTAAGTTGGGTGAGCTTAGATGACCCAGGCTCTCTTAGACTCCAAAGGGACAATGATGGTGTCTGCTTTGTCATCAGGACTGGTGACAAAGTATGTAAGATGCCTGTCGCACACCTGACATAGATGTTCAACAAATGCTAAACACCATTCTTTTTAGGGTTGTCATCATTATGATAACTATTATTGTTATTTCGAGTGGTAACATAGGTAGTCCAAACCTAGTTTAAAATCTTATATTTCTATGCGTGGCACGTAACTGTTGTCTCAGATGATTTAGGAATGCATTATGTATAGCCTGTCAGGAGGACGGTTTCTCTTTCAAATATCCATGTTTCCAAAGAACCCTCTCCTCCCTCCCAAGAGATAAGCTATCCTGAGGATGTCTGAAATGAAATGTTTATCGTGTTTCTATTTCAAAAGCCCGTCCTGCCTTGTTTCTGCTCTCCAGGTAAAGCTTTACAAAAGCGAAAACCTTGACAATCCAATCCAGACAGTTTCTCTTGGCCAGTCCCTCTTCTTCCATTTTCCACCCCTGCTCAGAGACGGCGAGGTAATACTTGTGGCTTGACCCTAGCTTCTACCTTTGTTTTAATAATTTTGCTTTTTTAGTTTAAAGAAACACAATTCTCTCAGTGTCTCCCTAAATACTACTCTGCAGAACTGTGCTCTCTGATTCAAAGGAGGTTGGGCTCTGTAGGGATTATTTTTTCCTAATTAACTGTTTTTCTCTTTACAAAAATAATACATATTTATGGCAGAAGATTTTGAAAAAAAGAAAAAATCAGACATAATCCCATCAACCAGAAATAACCACTGCTAACGTGTTGATTGGTATCCTTTGGGTCTTTTTTCAATGCGTGCGTGCGTGTGTGTGTGTGTGTGTGTGTGTGTGTGTGTGTGTGTGTGTATAAATATAAACAGACATAGACATATTTATTTTTAAAATGTAAAACTGGGACTATTTTGTATACTGTTTTGTAATTTGTGCTTTTCAATGAATAATATATCACAAATCTATTCCCTATCATTAAATCTTTGGAACATGATTTTTAATGGTTGCACAGGAGTCCATTATATAGGAAATACCGTAATATATTTAACAAAGGCCCTAATGACAGGCATCATTTACTCTTAGTATTTCAGACATTTCCCATTCTTTCCTGGCCTTCAAGGTTACTGCTGAAAAATCCACTGACAGTCTGATGATGGGGGTTCCCTTGATGTGATGAGTTGCTTTTATCTTGCTGCTTTTAAAATTCCCTTTTTGTCTTTGGCAATTTAATTATAACGTGTCTCATGTAGACAGCTTTAGTTTCCACCTATTTGGTGTCCTTTGGGCTTCATGAATCTGGATGTCCATCTCCCTCCCCAGAATTGGGAAGTAGTCAGCCATTATTTTGCTTATCATTTACTGATTATAAAATGTTTACTATCAATTGGACAGAGCCAACTATTGTAGTTGGCCTGGTGGAAGCAAACTTTGCAAAGGATTTGGTTCTTCTCTGGTGGTCTTAGCCTGAGGCTGTCCGTTGTGCACCTACGTTGTGAAGTTCCCTTTCCTGGCTCCTTGCCACATGCCACAGGGATGACAGGCTATGGCCTTTCTCTGTGTAAAATGGCTGGAATATAATGAAACATGTTATAGAATTTTGGGTTTCCCTCCCATTTTCCAGATGGATTTTGACCTTTGAAATAGTCACTTTCCACAGCAATGTGGAAATGTCTTGGGCTTCAGTGTCAGACTTCACTTGGGGCCTGCTTGGCTGTCTTACTAGTGGAGTGACCCTGGGCAAGTCACTCTTAACCTTTTCAGGCTCTTAACTTCTGCTCCTCTGAAAAACAGGGGTACTAATCCTGAGCTTGTCAGTGGTCGAGAGCAGAGCAGGCATGGGCCTAATGCAGAGAGCACAGTACCGGGCACCTGGCCGGGGTACAGCACCCGGGGCTGTGACTGTCACTGGTCGTATTCCAGAGACACTGTATTTTTAGAACTTGCCAGCTTATGAGCCACTTAAATCCCTTAGAAGTCAGCCTCATTTGGTTTGAAAGCAGTTTTCCTTGGTTTGATTGTGTACCTTCCTCATCAGAATTGGCTCATAATGACTTTTTCTGTTTCATAAAGTCAGATCCTCAAAGGACTGTAATTGTCAATGTTGAATATACTCATAAGAAAGTGCTGTAGGCCCCAACAGCCTTATCAGGAGACCCAGTCTCGGAGACGTTGGGGACACATGGCCGTCACTGATGGAATAGCCCACTGAGGTTACTACTTTGAAGTTAGCAACATTGGTTTGGATGTGTAGACTTGGGCATTTCTTTAAAAACCTAAAAGTCTTTATATCACTACCCTACGTCAGGTTTTAGTTTTCCTTCACTTTGCCAAAGCTGTCCTTTACAATAACTTCTTCCCATGTGTGCACAGAATTATGTCGTGCTTCTGGACTCCACACTCCCCAGATCCCAGTATGACTATGCCTTGCCTCAAGTTTCTTTCACTGCGGTGGGCTACCATAAACATATCACATTGATCTTTAACCCCACGGTAAGTAAAAGGGGGAGCTGAGAAACAAATGTGTGGAGTGGTGGGAAAAAGAAAGTCTGCACAACCCCTGCTGCAGATCGAAGCTCAGAAGGCAGCTATTTAAAGGGCTCTTGGCACTGGGTCATTTTCCCTTTCTGGATTCTGGATTCTGGATTTCCCCAGATGCTTTTCTGCTTTTCTAAGCACTGATGCCTGCCGTTCCCTTTGAGGAGGAAACTGGCAATGAGAAGGGTGGAATTGGTTCGATCAGTGGTTCAGGAGTGATTTGGGGGGAAGAGGGACACCACTACCCCCTGATTGGTGGCACTGTGTTCCTTCAGCAGGAGGCATGTGACACCTGGTGACCTCCTCAAACCTCTAGAACCAACTGATAATGTATAGGAAAGAGAGAGCATACAGGGGCATGTAAATGATGCCACAGGGATGCAGGACACCCTGGAACCTGATCTGTGTGACAGATACAGGTGGTCCTGTGTATCCGAAGATTCTATATCTGCTGATTCAACCAACTGCAGATCAAAAATATTCAGGGAAAAAAAAACCCCAATAAAAAATAGCACTACAACAGTAAAAAATGATACAAATTAAAAAACAATACATTGTAACACCTCTTTACATAGCATTTACATTGGATTAGGTATTACAAGGAGTCTAGAGATGATTTAAAGTATACGGAGGATGTCCGTAGGTTATAGGCAAATACTATGCTGTTTTATTTCTGGGACTTCAGCATCTGTGGGTTTTGGTATCTGCTGGGGGTCCCGGAGCCAAAACCTCATGGATACCAAAGGACAACTATAAATTGCAAGAAGAAAAAAAAAAAAAAAATGGACAGGATACCTGAAGATTAAAAGAAACATACTTTATCAACCATTTACAATAAGTGGCCCTTATGGGGTCCTGTATCCACCAGGATGTAAATAACAACACAACAGACAAAGCACCCACACATCTTTCACATTCATGAGATAATTGTTTGGATCAGTGATTCTCAAAGCTTGGTGCATGGTAGAATCTCCTGAGAGTTAAACAGACACCTCAGCAATGACAAAAATGTTCCAGGGCCCAACCCCAGGACTGCTGATTCTGACCTCATTTGGGGGTGAGAGTGGAGCCCAGGAAGCTACACTAGAAAACAAAAGCCTAACCTCATAGCTATTGTGTTGTTCATTGTTTCTAGGATCTTTTCAGTGGAAAGAGTAAGAATTTTATTTCTTAAAAGATAACTGTATGTGGAACAACAGATTTAGATATTCTTTATTCCTTTTTGATAGCTGCATAGTATTCCTTTGTGTGGATATACCATGTGTCTTAGTCTGTTCAGACTGCTATAACAAAATGCCTTAGTCTGGATAACTCATAAACAGCAAACATTTATTTTTTACAGTTCTAGAAGCTGGGAAGGCCAGCAGGGTGCCGGCAGATTTGGTCTCTGGTGACAGCTTGCTCTGCTTTATAGATGGTGCCTTCTCTCTGTGTCTTTATGTGGCAGAAGGGGGCAGACAAGCCCCTCAGGCCTCTTTTATGAAGGCAGTAATCCAGTTCATGAAGGCTCCACTCGTGATTTAATCACCTTCCAAAAGTGGTGTCCCCAAAACGCACCTCTTAGTACTATCACCTTGAGGATTAGGTTTCAACATATGAAGTTTGGGGGGGACACAAACATTCAGACCATAGCACTGTAGTATATTTAATTAGTCCTTGGTGGATGGAATTTGGATTGTTATTAGTTTTCTGCTATTAAAAATAATCCTTTCATGAACTGCCTATGCATGCATGTTTTTGAATGTTTGTCAGTCTCTCTTTGGAATAGCCTCCTAGAAGTGGAGTTGCTGGGTCCCAGGGTAAATGCACATGGAGTTTTGATTGATATTTCCACTTCTCTTCCAGAGGGTTGCCCTGTGTTGCATTCCTACCAGCACTGTATGAGCCCCCTTTTTCTCCAACAGAGTGTGTTGTCAAATTTTAAAATTTTTTGCAGTCTAATGGATGAGAAGTGGTATCTCAGTGTAGTTTTAATTTGCATTTCTCTCTTGTTTTTTTACGTGGTTAAGAGCCATTTGTATTTTCTTTTCTATGGACTGTTTACTTCTGTAAATTGTTTTCTATAGAATTGTTGGTCTTTTTCATCTGTTTTAGAAGCTTTTCATATATGAGGGATATTAAGCCTTTGTAATATATGTTGAACATATTTTTCCTAGTTTATCATTATGTGAAAATTGATTTTTATGTTAAATATACTGATATTTTCCTTATTGCTTCTGGATTTTAAGTCATAGTTAGGAAGTTTTTCACCACTCCCAGTTTTTAGAGGAATTTATTGTGTTTTCTTCTGGTACTTGCATGGTTTCATTTTTTACGTGTAAATCTTCTGCCCGTTGGAGTTTTTCCTGATGTAAGGTGTGAAGAATGATTTCAAATTTATCTTCTTCCACATGCTATCCAGTTACCATTTAATGCTTTTTAAATACCATCCTGTGTGGAAGGTTAGTAGGAATTTTAATCCCTAATATAGAGATGAGAAGATGGGGATCCAGGGAGAGACATGAGTAGCCCCAGGTCCCTAGCTCACACACAGCAGCCAGGACTTGAACAAAGCTCCTCTGCTGCTTCCTGGGCTTCTCTGAGGAGTGGCTCATGCTCAGTGAGCTGGCAGATATGATCTTACCAAAGCAGAGTTTTTCTGATGACTCCACAGTTGAGACCTGGTTAGAAAGTGCTAGAGAGAGGGGCATGTAGGGAAACTGTCTCCGTGTAGAGGCACATCGTGACCTCAGTGAGAGGGAGAGGGCCTCTGTGAAGGCTCCTGAGGGCTTCAGGCTGTGAAGTCCCCAAGGGCCCCCTGCAGGAGACTCATCTGGGTCCAGGGACACACTTGGGCAATCAGTGGCAGGAATGTCAAGACACCATTTGGTGGTTGCTGAGCAGCTCAGTCTCATAGCTGCTTCCAGATGTGTGCCTGTCACTTCTGAGAATGTGACAAGCAATGGCCATCAGGGGTTAAATTCAAGAGTGGGGAGCCAAGTGACATGTGAAGGGTGCCTGTTCTGTGCAGGTGCCTGTGCAGGGGATTCACGGTTGACCCTTGCAACAAAACTTCAGGTGGCGGTACCACTCCTCCTGCTTTTACAGGAGCTCAGGTTAGTCAGCAGGGCCAGGACTCAGAGGATGTGGCTTGTCTGCAGCCACATGACAGCCATGCACTTGATGAGCAGCTCAGCATCGTGCACCGTGAGGTGCTGTGTGAGCACTCTGTTTACTCCTTGTTGAATGTGACTAGCCACAGCCAAATGAATGGCTTTTTCACTCAGTGTTCTTTGCACCGAGATCATTCCACATGTCTCATTTCACTGAGTTTTCACAACATCCCCCTGCAGTAGGTGATGTTTGTCCATCTCCATTTCACAGTTGGGTAAACTGAGTCTAAAAGTGGTTGCCTGTGGTCACCCAGTAAGACCTGGATTGAGTCTAGACAGGTCACCTGGTAAGACCTGGATAGAGCCTATACTCAAAGCATGTTCTCATAGTCACTCTCCTGTAAATTCCCATGAATTAGACTTAATTAAGTGTTTACTTCAATGAAAATGTATTGGGATTTAAGATATGTCAAAGAGTACAGGAGTAAGTGGTCAGAGATGGAAATCTGTCCCTGCCTTATTCTTCCATTTATTAAAGGACCATCCTGTCCTGCCTCAACCAGCTCAGGTAAGATGGCCCCACAATCTCTAGCCTAGCAGTTCAGATGTTTAGGTCTCAGGATCCCTTTACACTGTTAAAAATTGTTGAGGGTCTCAAAGACCTTGAGTTTATATGGATTATATCTATCTAGTTATCATATTAGAAATTAAAACAGATATGGAAAACACAAAGAATCCACACGCCATGCATCTCATTGGCTGTCAGACTGATGATGCCACGTCGTGTGGCCTCTGGAAAAGTCCACTGTACACTTCAGAGAAAATGAGAGCAAAAAAGAAAAGACACATCTCATCTTAGCACCACTGTGAAAGTAGTTTTGGCCTTGCGAACCTCCTGTAAACAGTGCTTAGCCTGTTTTATCATTCTCTGAGCATTCTCATTTTATTTATTTGTTTTTTTCTTTGCAGGAGTAGAGTGGGCTAGTTGGAATATATGTTCATTTGATGTTATAGACACCCAGAATTTCAGGGGCTTTAGCAAGATAGAAGTTTCTGTCTCATGTCAGTGTCCAGGAGCGAGCAGTCCAGGGATCGCATGGTAGCTTCAAGGTGTCCGGGCCTGGGCCCTTCTCTCTTATTGCTCTGTTCTAGCACATTGCTCTTCTTCAAAATGTTGCACTTGGCTAAATGCTCTCCAGCCAGCAAGAAGGGAGGGTGCACCATTTCTCTCTTAAGGAACAACCCAGTGTTGTACCTGCCACTTCTGTTCATGTGCCACTGGCCAGAATATAGTTCCGTGGCTGCACCTAGCTGGCGGGGAGGCTGGGAAGTGGGGTCTGTAGTCTGATTGGCCCAGATGAAAGTTGGAGGTTCTACTGGAAGAATGGGAGAATGGCCCCTGGGTTACTAGCAGCAGTCACTGCTTCACTTCCTCACCAGGGTGGAATCTCTGCACTAGCTTGTTCATCACTGTGTGCCTTGGCCCTGGAACAGAGGGCTCTCGATACTCCCCATAGGACAAAGTCCCTGCATGTAGCTGGGATCAACCAAATGAGACCCATTTATTTTTCAGCCACAAGGATTCCTTGTTATCCACATCTCTTTGTTTCCTCAGTTTGAACCATGAACATTCGGAGGGCGAGGAATACCTTTTATCAGAATCTCTTTCTTCTTGAGCTTCAGAGAGCAATTAATGAGAGTTTGGAGAGCAGAGAATTCATGTGAAAATTTATCCAGATTGCTTCAATTTTTTCCTTTGGATAATGAAAATTTGGATCATTATCCAAATTTGGATAATGAAAAGAGGGATCCTTGGGTAGCCAGTTTGAAAGGCTGGGTGGGTCATGGCTGTGGATAGTCATGGGTGATGGATAAATGTGAGAAGTTACTGAGGAGTCCTGGTGTTCTTGGTGTCTGCAGAGGAAGCTGCCCGAGCAGGACATCGCGCAAGGGTCGTACATTGCCCTGCCACTGACGTTGCTGGTACTGCTGGCGGGATACAACCACGACAAGGTAGGAAGCCAGGTGCATTGGGGGAATGAGTCCTCATAGCTATGGGAGTGACAGGGAAGGGTGTTCACTGTTACAGAAATTACAAATTTGGGGTCGGAAGGGACCGCAAAAGCCTCAAGTCTAGTCCCTTGGCCTCCTTTCAAGGCTGTAAACCTCTAGAAGCATCTCTTCTAATCCTTAAACCTGAAATATTTCTAAGCTTGTGTTGCTCCCAGATAGAGGCCAGCCTGTCTCTGGGGACCCTGGAGACAAAAGCCTGCCTTTGAGCCGAAGTCCACCCATGAGCATCTGGCAGATGCCGACCATGCCTGAAGCAGAAGGGATGTTGACAAGTGAGACTCAGCTGTCCATGTGGGCAGAAGTCTTCTCCTCCTGGTGTCTCTCTTTCTCACATTGTCGCTCTCTTTCCAGCTCATTCCCTTGCTGTTGCAGTTGACGAGTCGACTGCAGGGAGTCCGAGCTCTTGGCCAGGCAGCCTGTGACAACAGTGGTCCAGAAGATGCAAAGAGACAAGCCAAGAAACAGAAGACAAGGCGGACGTGAGGACGAAGAGGGGATGGTCACAGTCTTGTTCAGGACAGGCCACAACAAGGGGGCCGCACTGTGTGTGGGTGCAGAGCGTGTGTCAACCACCATCGGCCTGTGCTGTCGGCCCTGTCCTCTCCCCAAATGGCCCCTGGAGCAATGCAATGAATGGACCCTCCTGTCACCCTGCTGAACACAATTTATTCTCTGAGTCGAAGATAATTTATTATTATTATTTTTGTCAAAGAAGTATTTAAGCTGTGCCGGCGGTGTGAGAATGTAATTTTTAATCTTCAGCATTCATTTGCAAGAAGAATTCCAGTAAAATGGCATTTGGTTCTGTAATGAAAGACCTTTTGGGTTTATCTTTTCTCCCAAGTCCCCTTGGCTTTTGAGATCCCTGTTGGAAACTGCAGCAATCTGTATCCACTATTAGGAGGATATGGTAGGAGGTAAAATCAATAAATGGCCCATTCATTCGTGTTGTAGCTTATGTCAGAGGTATTTCTTGGATGACGTTGTCATAATGCTGGGGTCATAAGTCACGATGCATACAGAGCAGGTAGGAGTCCTGAGTGAAATGGGCTAGAGCAGGAAAAAGGCCAGCATAGCTGAGATGGGGCCATGGCAGCTGTCTTCCAGCCTCAGTGATGTAAAATAGGGGATCGTGGGGACTGCGGCAAACTGAAGAGCGCCTGCTCCATCTAAAGGGGTGCGGTCACTCAGCTCCAGCTCCCTGTTGCTCTGCAGGGATGTGTGTACATTTTTCTAGAGAAACCAGAAAGACAAAGTTTTCTGTGAAATCTTTCAAGTTTAAACATTAGTGACAAATTCAACATTTAGAAAAAAAAATACACACTTTTGGCCAAACAGAATGCTTACATGTAAGATAGGTGAGGCTTGAAGGCTGCTGATTCACATAAGTGATTCACAGGGATTCACAGCATTTTAGCAGCGTGAACTTAATTCTTATAGGAAGTAGTTAAGTTAATTAAGTTATATTGAGGGAGGGGACACATCCATCCAGCCAACATTATTGAGCACCACGTGACAGGCACTGGGAATATGAGGACAAGCATAGCAGATGGCATTTTAAAGGAGCTGGAAGAGGACGGGCCACGTCTGCGTTGTTCCTTATGTGTCCCCAGAGCTTGGCATGTTGTGGGCCTTCAATAAGGAATGAATGAATGAACGAATGAATATTTGCATGCATGAAAGAGTAGATGCATGCATGGCGCCTGCCTTCACAAAGTGCAAGACCAATCTCTGTGTCACAAGCCAGAAAGTAGATGGAGCAGGACAGCGAGCTGAGGCCTCCTGGTGGAGGAAGCTCAGGGCCACGTGAGCACGGAGCTTTCTGATCCTGCCTTGGGGCTTGAGGAAGCCTGGACAGATGCTTGAGCTGAGTGTAGAATGGCAAAGAACAGTCACAGGGAGAGTAAGGCAGAGGGTCTTGTTGGGTGCAACTACCAAGGTAGTGGGTCAGCTTGGAGGAATCCTTGGCTCTTGGGGCCACCCCAGGAGCTGCTTTGTTTCCAACTAGTGGCTCTCGGGATATTGGCACCAAGGAGGGAAGTTGAACTGTGTTGGAGATCTGGGACAGATGTGATTCACAATCCATTTCTTAGAGTGTTTTCTAACTCTTATTCCAAGTGGACACCCAGAAACATTCCTTTTAAATGTTAATGGGGTTTTTATTGACACGGTGTAAAGGTTAAGAGCTTGTGAAAGATACACCTAAATGTCAATATGCTCTGTCCGGTTCCCGAGGCTGCCATTAAGTGGCAGTCTTTCCCCATCGCTGGCTGCAGGTCACCCTCGGCATTGGTGGAACCTCTGTGTGGTATTTATTAGTTCATGTGCCAGTTGGGCCTATTCTGTTCTATATAATTTTCTTCATTTTCTGGCAATTTCAGATCCTCCTATGGGAAGTAAACAATGTTATTAGAGGATTTTGAATGGGGCAAAATAAGAAAAAATTTTTTTCCCTGAGAAACTTAAAAAATAGCTGCCTAAAATGGTGGGTATTTTGACGACTCTGTCACTTGCACATTTTTGCCTGTTAATGTGGTCATGAGAGCAACCATAAAACAACAGTGAGGAGACCCCAAAGAGTGTCAGGGCAGTGTCCTTCTCAGGCGATGGCTTCACCTCAGTCTTCTTTACTGGGTTTTTGCATTTTGAATTTTATCCACCAACCAACAAGGGGTTTTGAACTCCTGCTATAGGTGGAAGGGGGGGAGGGGAAGGGCCCAAGGGAACGCGGGGAGGCGCTGGTGAGAAGGGGCGAGGGAAGAGGGAGCCCTTGTACTTAATTGGGAGGAAGATTCATGAAATAAGGCAAAAGTGGATGATTGCCTTTCTGCATTGAGAACACCGCCAGGAACGACTAGCTCTTCTTGAGTTACTGTGTGCCAGGCACTGGGCCGGACCCATTCATGCATGATCCGCTGGGTCTTCATGACCTTATGAAGTGGGTGTACTTTCTGCCCCATTGCACAGAGAAGGAAACCAAGACTTAATGATCTCAGAGCTCTCAAGTGGCAGAGCTGGGATTTGAACCCAGGTCCAAGAGTTCTGAACCACTGTGTTCTACTGCCCCGCTATGTGAAATGAGACAAAGGAGTCATACACCAGCTTGTCTGGGTTGGGAAATGGGTGCTGTGTGCAGGAGAGGCTAGTGTAAGCTGTAATAAAGTTAGTGAAGGCACAGAGACACATAGCAATGTGTGCAATGGATGGGGTCCTGGGAAGGGTCTGAATGATGGAGGACCTTTAATTGTCCCATCGGCATTGTTTCTGGAACCAAAGAGTTACATGGCCAAACACTGAAATCCAGCTCCTTAATGGGCAAGATTCCCCTTTCCTTAAAAGCTGCAGCAACCCTCAGAGAAGAGCTGGGAAGAATTTGGGGGACAAAGTTTGCTTGGTTGCATTCTGTTTAGGCTGAGTGTTTTTGAGGGGTGAAGGCTGTGTTTCCAGGCAGGAGCTTGTGGCAGGTAGTCAGCTTCAAGGTGGCCCCCAGTGATCCACACTGCCCTTGTGTGTGGTTCCCTCCCACACTGAATCAGGGATGGCCCTGAATACCAATGGCATGTAGCAGAAGTGAGTGACGATGTGTGACTTCTCAAGCTGGGTCACAAAAGGCATTACACTTTCCGCTTTGACTCTGAGGAAGCCAGCTGCCTTGCAAGAGGATACCCGGCTGTCCTGTGTGGAGGTCAAGGCCCCTGGACAACAGCTGGCACAGCTTGTGGGCCTCTGAGTGGACCACCTTGGGAGTTTATCCTCCAGCCCCGGACAAGCCTTCAGATGACTGCAGCTCCAGGTAACTACTACTCAAGAGACCCGAAGTCAGTACTTGGAGCCCAGCTGAGCTCTCCCCAAATTCTTGACCTACAGAATCTGTGAATATGATGTATAATTGTGTTAGGCCTCCAAGTTTGGGGTAACTTTTGCAACATTAGGTAAGGGGAACAGTGCTCAGTAAACATTGCATGAATGGACAGCAAACTGATGCATTTCTACCTGTGTATTAGTCAAGGCTCTTTTGGTTTCAAGTAACAGCAACCCAACTCCAACTAGCTTGAGCA
Source organism: Cynocephalus volans (assembly GCF_027409185.1). Lineage (NCBI taxonomy): Eukaryota > Metazoa > Chordata > Mammalia > Dermoptera > Cynocephalidae > Cynocephalus > Cynocephalus volans. The sequence goes on from NC_084465.1 coordinate 109,589,116, forward strand.
ACATGGGACATTTCACTGATCATGCAAGTGAGAAATCCAGGAGTATCTGGCTTTATGCATGGCTGGATCCAGGGTCAGTCTCAATCTCCCAGCTCTGCTTCCCTCTGTGCATTGGTCTTGTTTTTCCCTCTGTCAGGGCTCTATGCTTTTTTCTCAGTGATCAGCTTTTTGAAAGACAACTTTGCTAGAAACTGACAGACACATCCTATAAGACAAGTCCAGGACTGTTTGCTCAGTCATTGCTCTTGGAGTCAGGGGCAGAGGCAGACACTTGGTACATAACCACAAAAGTGGAGATGACAGGTAACTGAGAGTGGAGTTTTGGAAAACTGGCTTTTGGCTTTTCCCTGTTCATTCTGCTTCTGTGGAAGATGGTCATCTGGAAGCGTTGGGCCTTTCATCACTCTGAAGTGCAGACCCAGCAGAAGGAGAACTTCCATCTCCTGGCACCATGTGTCAGTCCTGGGGAACATGAAGGAATGATGGGCAAATTTTGCAGAATCGCTGGGGCCTGGTCAACCTGAGCTATACCCATGCCAATGTGGGCAGCTCCTGTGATCAGAGGTGCTGTGTTACCCAAAGGAGCAAGGGATCTCAGGTGGGCGAAACCAACAAGTCAGCTCCACTTCCTTCAGAAACTTGAAGACAAGGCCTGCTCAAAGTCACCCACCATTTTTGGCTTTATCTTTTCACTAGCACAATGACCATGACCATGATATGCCTAGAGAAGAGAGAAACTAATTTTACTGTGGGCCTACTGTGTGCTAGGGCCAGGAGACTCCTCTCCTGCCCTGAAACTTGGTCTGTGTGTGTGGGGGGGAAGGTATGATATGACCCCCTTTCTCCCTGCTTTTCAGTGGGGGCAGGTGTTTATGTCCCATGATATCATGGTGGGTCTCGGCTGGATCATGGACATTTTAATCATACCCCTTCTGCTGTACCTTACACTTGGGGTTGTCTAAGATGCCACTGATTTACATATCCTGTTGAATGAGTGAATATTTCAGTGTTTCACTGTGTGCATGAAGCAGCAGCCCTTCTTGCATTTGGTTTTCAGAACTGGAAGATTTTATAAAATAAGATGAATGCGTTGGAACAAGTGGTTCCCAAATCTGTGCAGCATCCGTGCCTCAGCAGACTGCAGCTGCCCCTCCCTGTCTAGTCTTTGCAAGGGAGGTGGCTGGCAGGAGGAAGGGAGGTGACAGCTGTGGCATTTCATCCTGTGACTGCTCTTTGAGCTAAGAGGAAGGGGTGGCTGTAGCCACTGATGATCAACCTTGAGATCTGCCTTGCCTGCTTCTTCAAGGATGGGGCTGGGTAGAAGTCTGGAGAAAGAACATTTTGCCGCCTGCTAAAAATGCCTCTTGCCTCACACAATTTTCAGAATGCATTTCTTGAATGAGTAATTAGAAAGCAAAGAACTGTTCATAGATGAATTGTTTACGTGGATGGTGTCAAAGACTTAGATTGGGCTAGTGCAAGAGTCAGGATACTATGGACCCAAGTCTGGCCCGCTGCCTGTTTTTGTGAATGAGATGCTATGGGAACATAGCCACAGTCATTCGTTTATGGATAGTCTGGGATGCTTTCTCCCTACAACAGCAGGGTTGAGTAGTTGCAGCAATGACCATATTGCCTCTGAAGCCTAAAATATTTCCTATCTGGTCTTTTACAGAAAAAGTTTGCTGACCTCTAGTCTAGTGGGTGCTTTGTAAAATTTAGTTTTTGAGGGAGTCATTAATTCATTCAATAAGTATTAACTGAGCATTGACTCTGTGCTAGGCACTGCTTGGCATACTGGGGACTTAGTGGTGAGAAAGAGCGACCAGGCCTCAATTCTCATGAAGTATGTTGCTGATGGAGGGGAGGGACAATGAACAGGTAAATGAGAATTTCTTGGATAATGGCAAGTGTTATGAAAAAAGAAACGAAAGAGGGCAATGTGATAGAAGGTGATTGGTGTCAGGGAAGGTCTCTCTGAGGAGATGGCATTTGAGCTGAGACCTGAAGAAGAGAAGGAGCCAGTTGTGCAAAGGTCTGGAGGAACTGTGAAGGCCACGAGGGGGAAATGAGCTTCAGGAGTTGAGGAATAGCAAAGAGGCCAGTGTCTCCAGGGCAAAGAGGTCAAGAGGAAGAGGTGAGAAGGATGGGCAGAGACCAGATCATGTAGAGACCCTGGAAGGAATATTGGATTTTATTCTAATTGCGAAAGAAGCCAGTGGAGCATTTAATCGGGGAAAGGGGAGTGATCTGATTTACGTTTTTAAGCAATTGCTTTTTTTTTTTTTTTTTTTTTTTTTTAGTTTGGGGGATACTGGACTGTTGAGGAGTGAGAGTGAACGTAGGGAGACCTGTACTGAGGATGTTGCATTGGTCTAAGCAAGAGATAACAATGGGGCTGGCTGGTTAGTTCAGTGGTTAGAGTGTGGTGCTGCTAATACCAAGGTCCAGTGTTCGATCCCCATACAGAAAGCTGTAAAAAACAACCCCAAACCCAAACGAACCAACCAAACAAAAATAGCACTGGCTTGGGTTAGGGTGATGGAAGTGGAAATGGCAGAAAGTCGTCACATTGGGGCAATAACTTAGAGATAGAACAGAAGGATCTTGCTGGTTTATTTGATATAAGAGGTGAAGGAAGGGAGGAATCGATGCTAAATACGACGGTACTTCAAAAAATTCATGGAAAAATAGAAAAATAATATAAATCTTTCCATGAACTCTGAAGTACCCTTGTAAGTCCTGTGTTTCTGGCAAGAACAATTGAAATGGGTGGAAAAATCGAGAGTTCTGTTTTGGCCATCATGAGTTTGAGGTGCTTATCAGACACCCAAGTGCCACTGAGTGTGAGGCCCAGGTGAGAAATCAAGGCAGGACATGAGATGTGGTTAGCTCTTAGTGTTTAGATGGCAGATGAAGCCACAGGATTAAATAGTATCCTTAGGAAGACTGAGAAGAGGAGAGGGCTGGGGACCAAGCCCTAGAATAGTTCAATCTTCAGAGGATGTGCAGGGAGGGGTCTGCCAAGCGGGTGGAGAGGAGGTGACCAGTGAGGTAGGGGGAAACCCGGGAGAGGGTGGTGCAGTGAATAATTAATGCCCCACCATTCATTGGTGAATGAATGAGTGAATGAATGAATGCATGAACACTCGTTAGTCATACTGTTGATCATGATCCATCCGTATGACTCATATGGAGACCATGCTATCAGTTCATGCTTAGGAGAAACCATGTGAAACTGCCACTTTTTAGATCAAATATGCATCGAATAACCAACCACTACACACTGAAAATTAATCAATAATCTAAATGGATGGTGATGGTGGGAGCCAGGTTTCTCACTGCTGGTGTGGGAGGTTTCAGATGAGCAAAGGAGAGGAGACTAGAATGATCTGTGCAGAAATGGATTAGAGTTGGAGACATTAGTGTGAGCACGGTTAGCTTAATATAGAAACAGATGGTTACATCTAGAAACATTTGTAGATACTGCATATACACAGGTTAGTTACACATGTATTTCCTTGCTCTGTCAGCTGAGAGGGCCTAGAAACAAGGACAACCCAGTAGCAACAAACACATAGTGCTCAGGTCTCCATCTCAAATAAATACCATTCTCCAATAAAAGGAACCAGGCTCCTTGGAGAAAGGTAAATTCTAGGACTGAGGCAGATAGTATATAAGATGAGCCTGGAGCATCTTGTAGTGTCAGAAGGTAAGGAAATGCTGAACAAAACAAAACAAAATGCCACATTGATGCAGGTATCTCAGAGGGACACAGGAGCCTACTGAAAGAGCTTCCAACAGTCAAAGCTGGAACAATTTGAGTAACAAAATCAAGTATCATTGGATTAGAAATCCTAAGTATAAATACCCATGATTTCATACTGCTATGAATACATGATTGAATAAACAGAGAAGACACAAATCTCCCGTGCAGAAGAATTCCAAATAACTTATGTAGCTACTCCATCCTCAAGGAGGTGAAGCGTGACTCCCCACTTCTTTAGCATGGGTTGTGCATAATGACTTTTATCCAAAGAGTACAGTATGAAAAAAAAAGGGAAAAAAATTTACAGTGGAGAAAACAGACACTCCTTCTGACAGATGGCCAGGTGATCAAGGTTAACATCAACAGGGGTGACTCATCGTGAGAGCGTGTGACCTTGATAAATAGTGAAGAGAATAATATGTCACCTCTGTGGTCTTCCTCCTCGAAACATAAGTCCAGTCGAATTATGAGACAAACATCGGACAAACCCCAATCGAGGGACAGTCTGCAAAATACTTAACCAGCACTCCTCAAAACTCTCCCTGTGGTATCCTGGCTGAGATCCTAGAACAGAAAAAGGACATTAAGTAAAATCTAAGGACGTCTGAATAAAGTATGGACTTTAGTTAATAAGAAAGCATTAGTATGTGAGGCACGTGGGAACTCTCTGTACCACCATTGCCATTTTTCTAAAACTATTCTAAAATTGAAAGTGTATTTAAACTTTTATTTTATAGAAAATGGTTGGGGCCGGCCCGGTGGCTCACTTGGGAGAGTGCGGTGCTGATAACACCAAGGCCATGGGTTTGGATCCCTATATAGGGATGGCCGGTCGGCTCACTTGGGAGAGCGTGGTGCTGACAACACCAAGTCAAGGGTTAAGATCCCCTTACTGGTCATCTTTTAAAAAAAGGAAATGGTTGAACACCAGCAGGGTTATATGCTCAGCTTAGTACATCTTTACCTGGTTTAGCTTGGGGGCATGAATTTGTATTGAGCCATCTGACCTTGGCTGCCTTCACTGTAGACAATAGCCCAGGTTAACAGACAAAAAGCCCAAAATAGGGTTATAACCTGTGGCCATAAAATAGCCCAGCATCAGACTGCCCTTATTGGCACACCTGGAAAAGGAAAGGATAGGCAAGGGTTGGCAAACGATAGTCTGTCGGTCAAATTCAGCCAGCTGTCTGTTTTTGTAAATAATGTTTTATTGGGACACAGCCACACCCATTCATTTATGTATCGTACATGGCTGCTTTCCATTGACAAAGGCAGAACTGAGTAGTTGCACCAGAGATCATATGGCCCACAAGATATTTACATCTGACCCTTTACAGAAAAAGTGAGCTGACCCCTGGATAGGGGCCACAAGTTTTGTCGTCATCCCATCCCTTAGCAAGAAGGGAGACGAATCCTGATCCTGGGCCCAGTTGATCTTTTAATAACAGAGCATGCAGATGCACAAAGCCCAAGGCTTGCTTCTTTGGGACTGAAACAGATCATTAATATTGAGTATTTACAACCTACTCGCTCCAGATGATTCAATTTAATTTCTGCTGTCTCTCCTAACGGGGCTCCCATGTGCAGGGGTCAGGGCTGTATGTCTTCATTGGCTTTCTGAGGCCTCAGAGCATATTGATTTTGCAAAATGTACATTTCTCTGAAAAGAGCGTCACCTGACATGACAGGAGATCACACATCGCTTGTTTTCTGTCCCTTTCGCTCCCCTCTGAACGTGATAAAATCATGATCGAGTGTCACCGAGGGACCCTTTTGTCTCTTGGAAGCGGGGCTTCTTTGCTTTCTTTCTTATTTAATCTCTTTCAAGCCAGTGAGGCAGAGTGGAAAATCTTTACTGGTTTTGGAGCCTGACAGATCTGAGTGCGAGTCCTTTCCCTGTTATTGACTGGGATGTGTTGCTTTGGGAGGACTATCTAGTGTCCTCCAGCCTTAGGCTGTCTGGCAGTGAAATGGGGATAATGCCAGCATTACAGAATGATTGGGAGGATTCAGTGAGATGGTGCTCACAGAGCAACCAGCCCAGGGCTTGGTTTGTGGCACAATTTCTTTGCAGTGGCAGGGTTGATAGTCACCCACTATCTGAGGGTATGGATGTGCCTGTTGGTTACAGTCAACCATTTGGCTGGTCACACTGTCTGTTCTGATTGGTCAGTGTTCGTGCCATGTCCAGTGTTCAGTATTTTGAAACCATTCCTGGCTAGAAATAATTCCCCCTTCCCTTCCTGTCTATGCTGGTGTAGTCACTGTGAGAGCCCTACCCAGATCCCCTTTACTGGGCCAGGGCACTTTTCCCAGCTGCTGTGCATACTGGCTGCTACAGCTTACAACTGTCCCCTGCTCCGGAGAATCACCCTCAGATGGGAGCCACCTCGCCCAGGAGGAAATGCCATGTGGCAGTAGCAGCCCAGTGACTGACTGATGTAGCAGTGTGAGGGGCTGGCCCCTGTCCCACGCTGGAGACAATCCTGCCATGCAATCTATGCTCCAGAGCTCCTCGTGGTATCAGGCCATGGCTGGGCTTTAGGGACCACATACTCACTCAGCTCTGTCCCCTTCTGTGTCCTGTGGCCCTCACTCCCCTTCTCCTGAAAGCTTTCCCTCAAAAATCCACATCCACCCAACTCCCTGTCTCTGAAACTACCTCTAGGAAAGCTGGCCAAAAGCCATCAGTGTCTGGTTTTTGCAGATCTAGATCTTTCTGCAATTGCCAGGACAGTGGTCAATCCCTGGGGACCCAAGAAGGAGGGATCTGAGTGGCTGTGGAGCTAGTTTGGAGGGGTCTGCAGGCAGGCAGGGACTCTGCAGACAATGTGACTTATGGGTGTTGTCAAATATCTTTATCCTCCTGGCACATGCAAAAAAATGAGATCAGACACCAGGGTTTCCTCCACGACACACTGTGGACCCACTGTTGTGCTATCAGCAGGAGTTGAGTTTGGAAGGAATGTATGCGTGTGTGTGTGATGTGTGAGTGCAACTGTGTGTGCTTGCATTTGTGTATGGGGTTGTGTGTGCGTGTGTGTGTGTGTGTGAACTGAGGCCGTGAGCCCCACTTCCCACCCAGTGCCCCTGCCTGGGCTGGCCCTGCCCTCCTGCTGCTCTGGGACCCTCAGGTGCTGGCCAGCTGACAGACAAGGAAGGCACTGGGATCCCTTATTCATCAGGACTCTGAAATGTCCCCACCACATTGGGCCTTTTGGCCTCTTGGGCATCACTTGGCCTCTGTTAGCTTTAAGGGTCTGCCAGAGACACCATCTGGTTTGGGAAATGTTCTCAGCCTGAGCACAGCCCACTGATCACTGCCTGCTTGTCTGTGATATCGCTGTCCAGGAAAACAGCCCCAGTGGGTGCTGGAGATGGGGCCATGTCTTGGGAATGGCTGGTTGGGGGTCAACCTTGTTCTGGACATGGTTCTGTCATTATGATGCAGAGGACATCGCATCAGTTACTGCCCCTTGGCTGCATCTTGAGCCTGCCTAGGGAGAGAGCTAGCCTCCCCCCTGGGTTTGCCCAGACTGGACCACCTCCACCTGGGTGATGGGTTGGGAGAAGGATATTAGTGTTTGGAGCAGTGTTGCATTAGTCAGCACTCTTGTATGTAAAGGTTAGCAACCCAGCTCAAACCAGCTTAAGCAAATGTCCCTCAGAGTGCCAGGCAGGGCAGGGGTACAGCTGGGCTTCAAGAACACTAGGAACCATTGACTGAACCCCTTCATCATCTTAGGTACTGTGCTAAGGCTTGTTTGTAATCTTCTCATTTCATTCTCAAAACAAACTGATGAGGAAATGGAGGCTCAGAGCAGTTAAGTGGCTTCCTAAGGTCACACAGATAGTAAATGTCATCACTGGGACTTGAACTCAAGTCTCTCTGACTCTCAAGTCTGTGCTCTTAACCACTGTGCAACACAGCGTCCCAGCCCCTCCCTCCACTGCATGAGTGCATCAGTCAGGGGTAGTTCTGTGTTCTACACTGTCATGTGGGGCTCAGGCTCATACAGTCCCTGCCATCTTTACCACATGGCACCTAAGGTCGCCCTGGAGATAGAGCTCAGTGGAGCATGCGTGGCAGGATTTTATGGGCCAGGATAGGAAGTGGCATGTCACTTCCATTCCCATTCCATTGACTTGAACCCAGTCCTGTGGCCTCACCTAGATGCAAGGGCTGCTGGAAAACCTGGTTCAGCTTGTGTCCAGGAAAGGGAAGGATTGGATTTGATGAGCAGCCAGTGGTCTCCGTCACGCACCATAAGTCTTTTCATTATTTCCTGCTCTTTTTCAGTCCTTGTTTATGAGTAGTTTTCCTACTTGGAAGCATAATATATATTCCAGTTTTTATTTGACTTCTTTCATTTATCATAATCCTTTTTCCGTGTGGCTCAACTGAGTTTTCATAATGATCATGGTTATGGGCTGTCTATGCCAACTCTCAGACAGTTAACTTGCTCCAGTTTTTTCAGATAATAAAACAGTAAACACCTTTATGCAAAAAACCTTTGCTATTGTTGAATTATTTCTTTAAATTCTCAGTGGGAATGCCAAGTTTAATGAGTGAACATTTTTATGGTGTTTGATGCTTCTTACCTTATTTCTTTCCAAAGGGTTTGCAGACATCTACAAAGATACACACAGCGTTACCAGCATGGGGTGCTATAGTTTTTAGATAATTTAGTTGTAAAATGGTTCCTTGGTTTATTGTGATAGCTTTTTTTCAGGTCTCAGCTCTTTAGGGTAGGGAATGTTTATGTATATCTGGTTAAGTCATGTCTGTTTCAATTTAGCCTCCTCTTTTGTCTTTGGGGGTGGGGAGCGAAAAAATCATTTATTCACTCAAAAAAAATTTAGGAAGTACCTGTTATGTGTCAGGCAGTGGTCTGTGCCCTGGGCATATAGTGAATAAAAAAGGACAGAGTCCTCGCTCTCATGGAACTTTATTATCTAGTAGGAAGACAGACATTGGTCATGTAAATACACAAGTCAATGGCATCATCTTAGTGATAAATGTCAGGAGGAAAATAGGACTGGGTGAGAGATGGTGACTGGGGGGTGGGGATGGGTAGTTTAGTTTAGGGGATGAGGGCAGGGAAGGCCTTTCTGAGAAAGTGCTTTTCAAGCCTGAGACCTTATGTGACAAGAAGGAGCTGGCATCTGAGAAGCAGAGGGACAAGCATTCCAGACAGAGGCAACAGCTCATGCAGAGGGCCCAAGAAAGAAATAGGAACGAGGGGGTGGGCTTTAAGAAGTAGCAAACAGGACAGTTTGGGAGCACAGTGGAGGAGACAGTGATGAGATGAAACCACAGTAAAGTAAACAGGAGTGCGACCGCGTATGACTTTGCGGCTGGGATGAAGAATTGGGACATTTTCTAATGGCCCCTGGAAGCTACCGGAGGGCTGAAAGCAGGGGAGGAAATGGCTTGATGTTATTTCAGAAAGATGACTGCGGGTGCTGTGGGGAGAGAGGACTGCAGGGCAGAGGTTGGAAAACTTTTCCTGCAAAAGGCTGGATAGTAAACACTTCAGGTCTTGTGAACCACATACAGTCTCTATTGCAAGTACTCAGCTCTGTCATTGTAGTGGGAAAACAGCAGTTGTAGTGGGGATACATATTTGAATGGACATGACAGTGTTCCAACAAAATTATATTTATAAAACAGGGGCTGGCTGGATTTGGCTCAGGGGCCATAGTTTGCCGACCTTTGCTGTAGGAGATTAAGAGTCCAAACAGGAAGACCAGCTAAGAGGTCACTAGATTAATCCAGAGGGGAAATGATGCCTTGGACCAGGGCGGTGGAAGTGCAGGTGCACAGAAGCAGTTGGACATGGGATGTCTTTGGAGGTCAAATCAACATGAACTTCTCTGCCTGGGGAATCTTTCTGTTTCTCAACAAGGACTCTTCGAGAGGTACTGAAAGTTTTACCATTACAGTCTTTTGGGGGCTGAGTCCAAGGGGAGCCTGTTAGTCAGGTGCTTGGAATTTGGCCATCCTACCCCTAGAGACCAAATAACTTGTCTGAGTCATGCAGCTAAGGGTTGATGATATCAAGGTTTGACCTCAGTAAATCTGGCTGTGGTACTCTGGATCACAACCATGATGCAACACCAGCCCCTGGCTCTAGCAATGACTCTAAACATCATACAGTCCAACCCCACCGGGTGGGAAGATTTCCTCTACAGGATCTCTGCCAGGAGCATATGGAGGCTTTGCAGGACTGCTCCCAGGATGGCGGGCCCACCACCTCTTTAAGTCTCCCCTTCTTTCTCAGGTAGTTCCCAATGTTAAAATGCATGGATTAAGAGTTACAAGTATGGATTTGGGGGCCAGAAGCTGTGAGCCCCACCATGTACTGGCAGTGTAACTTTGGGCATGTCACCGTTGTCTCTGAGCCTCAGTTTCCTCAACTAAAAACCAGAGTCCACAGAGAGTCCCATGTCTTGGGGTGGTTGGGAGGACCAAGTGGGCGCCCAGCACTAGCCAAAGCTCACAAAATGGCTGCTCTCAATAATAAAATTTCTTTTTATTGATGCTCTCTTTTTTTTTTTTTTTTTTTTTTTGTCTTTTTCGTGACCAGCACTCAGCCAGTGGGCGCACTGGCCATTCCTATATGGGATCCGAACCCGCGGTGGGAGAGTCGCCGCGCTCCCAGTGCAGCACTCTACCAAGTGCGCCACGGGCTCGGCCCTATTGATGCTCTCTTCAAAGATGTCTCTGCCCTTCAGAGCTTCCAGCTCCATCTTGCTGTCTTGTACTATGATGAAGCCTTTCTCTGACTTTGGGATATCTCTCTTCTGATCCATTAGGTGTTAGTTTTTACTTCCCAGTTTTTGGTTTACTTCCCAGTTTTTGGTAGTGGTGGAAGACTCTCTCTTGCTCACAGGTTGCCGGCAATCCCAGAGCAGAGCCTGGTCTTTTGTTCAACACTGCATGCCCTGCCCCCAGCACATGGCCAGGCATATATGGGTTGAAGAAATAGACTGGAAGATCCTCCATTTTGCCCATGAACTCCTCAAGGGCAGTTTTTGGGCTCAGTGACTGTTGTTTTCTATCCCACCCAGTACCTAGTCTGGTGCCCGGCAAGCACTAGGTGCTTGATAAATGTAAGCTGAACTATGTCAAGTGCAGTACCCAGCACGCACCAGGTACTCAATATACATGAGCTGAACTATGTCACATTTACATGTAGGAGAAGCTTGACTGCTTGCGATCATTCGTTAATCCATTGCTGCTCAAGTATAGTTTGGGAACCAGTGGCCAGGACTGGCTATATAATTAGTGGAACTCAGTGCAAAATGGAAATGTGAAGTTTCTTGCTAAAAAATTATTAAGAACGTGAAGGTGATGACAACAGAGCATTGCATAACAAGCATGGGCCCCTTCTGAATGTCATATGCCCAAGATGCTGGCCCTGCTGGGCCATCTTGCGAGATGCACAGACTCTCAGGCCGGCCTCAGACTTACCGAATGGGACTCTCTGGGGTGGGTCCCGGGGAGCTTCCCGGTGATCCTCATGTACAGGGAAGTTTGAGCTCTGCCTTAGTCTTTCAGCCTGGGGCAAGTCACGAAGCCCCATCAGAGAGAGAAACTCGCATGTGATGCTTCACTGGTCTGACCCAGACCAGCATTTATCATGTAATAGTCTCGCTTTTGGTGAGTGGCTTTGACAAAAGGAGCCACGACTTACGCTGGTCTGGGACCAGGCACTTCATCTGCTCCATGTGTCTGATCCAGAGGCTTGCTCATTCTTCAAGTGACTTCCTCTGGTGCCTAACCCATCCATTGCCTTGGACACAGTGAAATGACTTCTCCTGAACAGGCAGTTGGCTATCTCGGTTCCATCTGGGTCTGGTGGTGTGACTCTTCAGAGGCTGATTCTCGGTGGGAGGAGTGGTGAGCTCCCAGTCACAGAACTGTGCAAGTAGAGGCTGATACACTTGGCAGGGATGCTTTCAGGAGAAGCCCAGCATTCAATGAGGGGTCAGACTGGATGATTTTGAAGGTCCCTCTCAATATTCATGAGTGTGTGTGTGTCCTCTTTGTGGACAGCATCTCCTTTCTCCTGCCCAATGCCTGATCATCCCCGTGATCTATGCACAGCCCCAGGCCTAGAAAGAACATGGATGAATAATACCCACCATGGTAGAATGTAAAGACTGTGGAATTTACAAACCCCGCCATGCTGAACTATCCTAGGTGACCTCTCAATCGTGCTGGAGTCAGCTAGTACCAGCTAACAAGACCCACCTGTTACATTTTCTGGAATTGTGCAAGCCAGTTGACATCATATTGGTAGCTTGAAATTGGCCATGGGGGGTGTATTTACACCACAGGAATTAGCAAACATAGCAAATCAAGTCTTCCTCCACTCCCCCCAATCTGGAGAGCCAGCTGTTAAATATTTACCATCACACCACTGCTCTGGCCTTATGACATCACTAAGTGCTGGCCAACTTCTAGATGTTGGTATCTGCCTCTCTCTGTCCGAGGGCTTTTCCCAAAGCTGTGGAACGCTACTCTGCCCTGCACAGGGCAGGCTGGAAGTGTGTTCCTGAGAGCATCCCTCACAATGACTGACAGGTGAATAAAGACCCCAGCTCCTTCACCGCTCAACTGGGATGACTCTGCAGTATGGGGTGTGTTTCACATTGACTCATGGTGTTTCTGAACAGGACTAAGCTCCGATTGCTCATGGCCAAAGTCTTCTTGAGAACACAGTGTTATTGGCTGCCTTTTCTTCCCTATCTCATTTCCCTGCTTCTCTGCAGGCATTTTCTGTACCTCCCAAATAAGCTACTTGTACTTGAATCTTTGTCCTCAAATCCTCGCCTCCTGTCTGCTTCTGGGGAAGATCAAACTGAGACTGCATATGACCTAACCTCTCAGGTCTCCATTGCCTAATTTGGAAATGGGGGCATATTCCCACAGTGAAGGTTAACTCAGCACGGTGGAAGTGTGGAGCTGGCCCTACTCTGAAGTGCCTAGAACAGTGCCTGAGATATGCTCAGAAAACATGATTGATAGTGCCCCGTATACTGTAAGCACTCAAAAAATGCTCCATCGGCACCCCCTATGGCTAATCTGATTGGTTGCATCTCCTTCAGTTACCAGTGACCGTAGCCTGCTTCACGCACGCACAAGCAAAACCAGGACTTGGTGGCTCACGGAATGGAGGGAGGAGCCGCCTAGGCCAGGGCCAAGTGGCACGAACTAGAGACTCAGTGACACCACACCAAGATGCTTGATGTCTGTCCATCTGTCACCTCTGCTGCTGCCAGCATCTCATGGTGACTTGACTTCATTTTGTCCTGCTACAGAAGAGCCACTCTCATGTGGAAGGAAACTTGGAATGAGTGAGAAAAACCTTTGTTGTATGAAGCCACTGATATTTGTGGATTTATTTGATACTGCAGCATAGTCATCCTATCCTGGCAAATATAGAACTTTCCCTACATAATCTATAATCCTCTTTACTACCTTTCAAAGTAGGTGTTAGTGTCCCCACTTAGGTGAAAAAACTGAGGTTCAGAGAGGTTGAATAACTTTCCCAAGATCACCCAGCAGGCAAGTGGTAAATCCAAGATTCATACCCAGTTTTGACTGGTTGTAAAAACTGCTTTTTTGCCCCATGACCCTGGGTGTCTTGTGATGTAAGGTAGGATTGGAGGTGTAGGAAGAATGCAGAAGAACTGATAAACAGGATGAAGTGGGAGCAAATGTAAATTGAGCCTTGCCAAATCTCAACTGCGAAATATAACATGTTATACACCCAGTCCCATGCTTGGGATATTTCCAGACGAGCTATCCCGGAGCATTTGCTAAACACTCTGGATGTGTCTTCAAAGACCCCCTTCATATTTCATCCAGGTGGGCAGAGCAGGATGCTAATGCATGCTAATGGGAGTCCGGGGGGACTGTTTGCTTTAGTCCCTTATTAGAGCTGCATGTGTATTTCTTCAGCATCTGGACCAGATGTCAAAAGGGCCACAGCTGAGAGGGCCCTCAATTCTTGGCCAAATGGCTTCTTCCCAGTGAAGCTTCCTGGCAAATTTCCCTTGCCTCAGATGAAACAGATACTAGTATCTCCAGCATGTCTTCCTTCTCACGAGAACTGCTTTTAACCCCTTTCCCATCTCTGACACTCTGACCCTATAATGGGGTCCTGTCTCCACCTACCACTGATTGGTTTTACCCCAAAGCCCTGAAGCTATAGTATGCTGGCCCCTTGGCCACAGATGATTGGCTCAGAGGTAGGCATGTGACCCAAGCTGGGCCAATCAGAGCTCTTCTCTGGGATTTTGAACCTGGAATCAGAGAGAGTGTAAGTCTACCCTTCTCTATGATGAAGGCTGTGAGAAATGAGGCTGGGGGCTGTAGGAACCCACAGATCCTGCCAACGGGAGGGAAGCTCATCTGCTGGGAGAAGGAAAAAGTTGACAGAGGCAAAGATGTGGAGTGAGTTCTGCTGAAGTTCAAGTGCTTGTTTCAGTTACACCACACACTTCTGTTTTCTAATTACTCATCCCTTGATTATAGTCTAATGGTCATGGGTGCAGTCTCTGGAGCCAGACCCAATCCTGAGTTCAAATCCTGACTCACTGACTAGGTGTGTGACAGCACTATTTCTCTTCTGTAACATGGGATATGTAAGAATATGCCCCTCATGTGAGGGTTAAATGAGACACATGCAAAATGCTTGGAATAGTACCTGGGAGGTATTAAGTACAACAACAACAACAACAGTTTATTATTACATATAATAATAATAATAATTATAATAATTATAATAATAATTACAGATTCCTTGTTATCCTTCCAATAAGTTGGGCTTCTATCACTTGCAACAAAAAGCATTGAGGGACTCTTGAAAGATGAGAGTCCTTCAGCAGTTGGAGTGGCTGTTACTGGAACCAACTCAGTCATTCATCGAGTGCAGGGCCTGATGGTCAAAAATGCTCCACCGCCAACCTGAGGGTTGACAGTTTCCCTCGGACAGGAAGTGAAGGCTTGACAGTAGTGCCTTGGAAACAGGAAGAGGTAAGCTTCTGTCTCAGCTGTGGGAGAGAGATAAGGTGGCTTTCTGGGGGTTGAGAAGGTGGAGCTGGGAGCCTGTTGGACAGAGAATAAGAAAAGGAACCTTCCTGAATGGTTGAACTGGGCAAATTAAGCAAAATTAGGGTGTGTGTGTGTGTGGGGGGGGTACTGAAAGTAAAACTCCTGGGGATTTTGCTCATGCTGTTCCTTAGAACTGTATTCCTTTAGCTTTTTATTCTGGCTGGAGGCTTCTGCTCAATTTTTTACACCTGGAGTCACCAGAAGCCACCATATGGCACCACCAGGAGGAGAGCAGAGTTAAGAGATGGAGAAGTTGATCCCCAAATATTGTTTAAGCTCCTGAATCCAACTTGAAGCCAAATCTACTGCTGGTCTCTTCACATATGTGAGCCAACAAATTCACTGTCTGCTTAACTGATTCCTTTTGGTTTTCTGTCACTTTGCTACAGAAAGAGACCTGGCTAATGCCACCTCCAAAATAATCAGGCAAGAACCAGATGCGAGCCATATTTAAACATTTGAGACAATCAATTTAAAACTTAAAAGGAAAAGAAAACCCCAGGGCTGCCGACTCTGAGCATGTGTTGTCCTGGATAATTATTCTGGACCAAGGAAGAGTGTGGACTGCCAAGCTGCAGTCAGCAATCTCAATCCAGAGGCAGGGCTGGTTCCCAGGTGAGGAAGGAGGGACATATACTTCAGACTGACAGTCAGGGATGGCAGAGACATAAATCAAGGCTCTAGGACACTGCCATGTGTGTTTCCTTGCAGGAGGAAGGGCAGCGTTGTCTAAGACTGATAGATGAGAAGGGCTCAGCTTGAGTCTGAGGAACCCTGATTGTTCAGAAGTGCTTTGTTTTATGCAGTGAGATTCCTGTTGGAAAGATGATGGAAAAGAGAAGTTAAGAAAACCAGGTTTTATTTTCCAGTTGGTTTCTGTACGAGCAACAGTTTCAGTTGTTGAACACCTACTACATGATATACACTCTGCTTGTTTCTTTTACATGTGGTATTTGTTCCTTCCAACCAGGGCTGCCATGTACAGTTGTTTATACTGGGTACTGCACAAGTCAAAGGGGAAACCATAGGCATCATTTTTGATGATTAAAATTGTGCAGTGCACACTCTTTGCAGCAATGTGGGCCAGTCCTGTTTCCAACAAAGTGAAAGTTAGGTGGTGTTACTGCCCTATTCTTTATAGATGAAGGAACAGGCACAGAGAGGGTAGGTGACTTGTCCAAGATCACACAGCTAATGGGTGGCAGAATTCTAACTTGAACTCAGGTTAGATAAACTTGTTCTCCATTATATTGCTCAGCTCTCTGTGAATTAAAATACTCTAGGATAAGCACAGTTGGCTCTCACATCTCAGACTTGGAAAGTGGACCAGTAAGCTCCTTGAAGGCAGTGGTCCCATACTATTGGTTTTGATACCCCCAGATTTTGCACAGTACCTGTATCCAATGTGTGGCAATTTCTCATTGAATTGAACTGGCAATGAACTAGATGGCAGAGCTCTGTGAAGAAGACCTCCTTCAGGGGACTGGACAGAGGAAAAAGGACTTGGAGAGGAATGGATATTTTCTAGCTCCTAATAAAAATACGTCCTGCAATATGCCTTGAAGTTGGTGATTAAAAGGCTGGTTTCTGCAAACATCACCAAATCTTGAGAACAGCCCGGGAACTGTCCAGCATTCTGATGGAGCACACAGCCAGACCTGTCTGGCTACTTGGCGGAAACTTGTTTATTACTCTGGTGTATCCTTCATTGTCCCTGAAATACAGTAGGGACTCAACAATGTGTGTGGAATGAAATTCAAGAAGAATCATACCTTTCTTGAGAAATCCTTCTTTGAAATACTTTGCTGGGTGAAGTTAAGGTCTTGGATTGCAATTAAACCTGGAGGTAGAAAAATCCACATATAAGACTGAAGGATTTGCTATTGCTTCCTGGAATTGGCCTTCAGATGGGGCTATGTTTAACTCGTACATTGTTTAAAGTAAATTTGAATTGAAAGCAAACGCTGAAGAGTTAGAGTTTACACTAAAATCCTGATTTGGAGGTCCTCTTAAAAAAAAAAAGATGTGGCAACATGGGCAACAAGCAGTTGGAGATGAGAAGAAACTGCCCCCGGTAGCCAGAGCATGGGCTCTCCAGTTCGCCACAGTCCCCACCACTCCCTATTACACTATGCCCAGACTGCTTCTCTCAATTTTGGCACTGACTGGTCCTTATAGACATTTGAGTTTGGGATTATTATTTCAGAGTCTAGGCTGGGAGATCAGCCGTTCTTGGTTTCATTACAGGTTTTCACCTAAAGTGAGAGTCACAAAGATTCAATAGTTTCTCATCCCTTTTTGGAGATGAGGAAACTGAGTAAGTTAAATCACTTATCTGGGGTCATAGCAGGACAGGGCTGGTTCTAGAGAGTCAAGTGTCTTTCTCCTTGTGGACCATGTGAATGTCTTCTATTGCCCTTTTTGACTTTGCCACCAGGGAACTCAGAGCTGTATTCTTAGATCTAGTTTAGCAGTTGACTTTCCGGTCTATATATCTTTATTCTACTTTCTATCCTGCTCTATTCCTCAGTCTTTACCTCTTATTCTAAATTATTTCTCTCTAGTTTCAATTTTAAATTTATATTCTATAATTTTGTCAAATACATTTCTTGAAGTCTACTGTAAGTTTTATGTGGATAGTGAATGAATAAATATAATTCAATGAATTTTAAAAGTCCAAGAAGGGCCTGAGTCACCCTGAACTCCGTGCTGGATGACTTGTCATCAACCCAGACAGGGACTCTGTCATCACCAGTTACTGGGAGGGTTTTAGCTTTTGCCAACAATACATTTTTGCTCTCCTGGCATCACAGCTGTCCGGGCTGATGGCTTTCAGCTTCCGGTAGCCATGGGGTGTCTGTCTGGTATCAGGAGGGGGTTGGCAGATTCTGTCCTCAGGCAGCAGGGGTGGAGGTGGGATGGGGTGACTTCACTACCTGCCTGGCCTCTGGGTCTTTGTTGGAGAAAGAATTCCAGACTCTGCTGATTTTTGCTCTCTCTCTCTCTCTGTTCCACTGATGTGGCCATTTCTGCAGAGATCTAGAGAGAAAATTTCCAGTTAGGAGTTTCTAGCTTGTTTGATTCTGAACATGTTTTGAATAAATCCACACATCCCCCACCACCGCCCACCCCTGCTTCACCTTGTCACTAAACTAGTTTGGTTCACAGTCATCTTTTAAAAGGAAACGGTCCTAAGGCAAAATCAAATCCAAAAATTCAAAACAGAAGGGCTGTTTTTATTTACTTTGGCTGTTTCAGGGTAGGGAAGGGAGCTTACATTTTTTGAACATTTATTCTGTGCCAGCCAATGTGCTACATTCTTAGCTCGAATGCCTGTTTCTCTTTGATTTCAGAATAACTTAGAAATGGATTATCAGACTCTTCATGCTCTGATCCTGGCTGTCTTCTCTAACTAAATCTCCCCTTCCTTCCTTTCTCTGGAGAAATAGCTTCCCTTCAGACCCCAGTATAAATCTTTGCACGTGCTGGTCTCTGTGCCGGGAAGGCCTGTCCCTTCCTGATCTTGACGTGGCTGCCTCCTTCACACTCCTGGTGTCAGCTGAAATGTCCTTTGAGGCCTTCTCTGATGCCTCAGTTCAAAGTAGGCAATTCTCTCTCAGAAACCTCCTTGCATCTTTTACAGCATTCTTCCAGACTTTTAATAATTCTTATACTTGATTTTTCATTATACCATAAGTTTCTATCTTCCATTATATTATACGTTTCATGAAGGTGGAATCACGTGTATCTTGTTTCCTATTGTATCCTTATAAGTGTCTTGCACATAGCAGGTGTTCGATAAAAATTTATTGCATGAATGAACACTCAGTCCCACAATTTGAGTGTTGTCATTGCTATAATTATTATTACTAACAGCTACTACTTACTAGGCATTGACTGTGTGCCAGGCACTTTGCCGATGTTTTATATAAAGCATTTCATTTAATTCCCCCCATGATCCTGTGGGGTTGTATTATCCCCATTCCTCAGAAGAGGAAACCCAGATTCAGTTCTTTGCTCAAAGGCCATCACCCAACCAGTTAGTGGTTGAGCCGGGATTCAGACTCAGGTTTTCCAATTGCAAAGTGGTGTTCCTTCTGCTCTGTCACTGTGTTCCTCTGTAGGGGAGGGGTCCTTACACTGCTGTGACTTTTTGTTTGACATGTGCTGAGGTGTGTAAGTACTACAGAGAAGGGCAGAAGGGATAGTTTTGTCAGACGGGAAGCCCCTTCAGACATCAGCTCGAAGGCAGCCTGAGAGGTGGGGGAGGGGATCTCACTCCCCATGGCCGGGCTGGGAGGTTGCACCTGCTGAGAGCTGGGCTGTGGTTGGACTCATATCAGCCCCCAGTGGGCTTGGGGAGTCCAGACCTTGGGGACAGATAAACACATCTTCAAACCCTGTCTGGTCATTTCCTGCCTGTTGGATCCTGCTTTTCTGAGTCTCAGTTTCCTTATCCGTGAAATGGGGCTACCACGATCCACCTTACAGCTTTGTAGAGCACCGAGGAGCAAACTATATAACGTTAAAAAAAACTTGTTTTATTAGCATTACTTATTGTCATTATCACTATTTTTGAGCAGGCAGATTGTGATTTTTTCCTCTTTTTTTTCCCCACCCTTGAGTTGTTCGGAAATTATTTTTAAATGTCTTTGAAGTGTCCTTCTCTGCATTTGGCAAAAGCAAAATGGAAATTGATAGCATTGTCACCGCCACATCCCCCTCCCTTCTGGCTGCCTGGCTGGGGGACAGCTCTGAGAAAACTTAGAGCTTTCTGTTGAGGGAGGCTGGTTTGTTATCACATGAACTCTTCCTGCAAGACCTGACCTGCTCTCTTCTAAAGCAATTTCTCCTTTTCTTGCTCCTCCTCTTTTCTTTTCCTGCCAATGTCAGGTCCTCTGGGCCATATCTGAATTCAGAAATCCATGCAGCGGGAGTCAGACCCCGGTCTGGCCACATCCAGCTGCAAAGCCCTTCAGTGGCTTTCCTTCTACTTAGAATAACAAAATTCTTTTCATTTTTTTTTGGAGGGGGAGGTGGTGGCTGGCTAGTACAGGGATCCGAACCCATGACCTTGGTGTTATAAGGCTGTGCTCTAATCAAATGAGCTAACTGGCCAGCCCTGAATAACCAAGTTCTTTAGCATGACCATACACACCCTGTGTGGTCTCCTATCATGTTTCCCTCCTTCGCTCAGCTTCAAACACACAGCCTCCCTCTACTCCTCAAATGCCCCACATTGTTCTCAGCCCTGGGGTCTTTGCAGGGCATCTGTCTGGAACTCTATTCCCCCATCTCTGTCACGGACAGCTCCTTCTCATCTTCCCCATCTCTGCTCATGTCACCTTCATAGACAGCCCTTTCCTAAACCCCAACCAAAAAGAAATAAAATCCCCTTTGTTATCCAATGTCTGGGCATAGGTGACCCTTAATTAGGGTTACCAGATAAAAACAGGGTGTCCAAATTTGAATTTTAGATAAACATTTAATAATTTTTTAGTATTGCATGGAACATGCTTGTACTAAAAATCATTCTTCTTTTTTTTTTTTTTTGGTGGCTAGCCAGTACGGGGATCCAAACCCATGATGACTTGGGGTTATAAGGCTGCACTCTAAACAAATGCATTCAGTGTTTATTTGAATTTAAAAATCTAGCTAGATGTCCTGTATTTTTATTTGCCCAGTCCGGCAGCCCTACCCTCAAGAGATATGTGTTGAATGAATGAGTGGGAAGACCTTAGCCTTGAGCCTGGCACACAGAAGGTGCTAGAAAAATGTCAGCTGTCATCATCTCCATCCTTCTCCTCTAGTTGCTTCTTGGAAATACAGTCTTCCTGCTCCTTTTTCCCTCTTTGCAAATGGGCGAGAAAATGTTTTCTACCAGAGGGCCATCACCTGGGTGCTTAGAATAGCATAAAATATTCTCTGCCACAGTTTTGGAATCCAATTGAGGTGGTGCTTGGCAGGGAAATGCAGTGAGTTATCACAGAGCGTTCCCTCCAGCGCTGGGTCATGCAAATATTTATTGCAAGCATTAAATAATAAATGGAACAGTCTGCCCAATGGTAAATCTGTCATGTTTGGTTTCAGCCTGGAGTCGTGATGGCTTTGGAATTGCTGCCCATTCTGCTGCCTCCGCTTGCCCTCCAGAGGGACAAAGCAAACAGTCGAGTCCTCCTGGGTGGATTCAGCAGGGCTGATTAGACATCTGGATGCTGGAGGGGCGTGGGGACTGCCTGGCTGGGCGCAGAAAGTGGCAGGTGAGGTGGGGCTGCGGCCCAGGAACCCCTGCCACTGAGCCGCTGAGCAGGCCTGGACCCTTGCAGTCCCGTGGCTGCCACCGTTCTTAGGGGCACCATCTCACTGTCTGCATCTTGAATTATCTTTAAATATTCCTCTTGATGCTTGTGTCAGCTGCTCCCTGGCTGACTGGCCAGAGCTGGCAAGCTTTTGAAAGAGAGTCAGTGTTCTGGCCCCTTCTCTAGGCTGAGAGGTGGTGATGAGAGAAAGAAGCCATGTGTCAGACGAACTCAGACGCAATAATGTTTCCCCGAGGTGCACCGAGGCCCCAGCACACATTCTCTCGTCTCCGTGGAACTCAGACTCGTGGGCTCTTGAGCTAGCCGCTCAAGCCATATGACTTTGGAATCCTGTCTCTGCACTTACGAGCTGTATGACCCTGGGCAAATAGCTGAATCTTCCAGAGCCTCCATTTCTTAAGGTGGGGAAAATGGTGGTCCACACTTTAGTGGGTGATTGTGAGGTAACAGATTATGCAGATGAAGGCCTTCCCCCAGAGCCTGGGACCTGGTGAGTGTTCAACAAATGCTTGCTCTATGGGCTGGCCGGTTACCTCACTTGGGAGAGCACGGTGTTGGTAACACCAAGGACAAGGGTTCGGATCCTCACACCGGCCAGCCACCAAAAAAACCACAAAAAGCGAAAAACAAACAAATGCTTGCTCTAAAGGTTAATAATGGTCCAGAGGGGAAAAGAACTTGCCCCTGCGTGCAGACGAAGGAGTCCTAGTCAACTGTGCAGGTATCAGTCACCTCCCCAAAGTGTGGGGAGAAGGGTGTTCTGGTCACACAATTACTGAGGGGTAGAATTAAAGCTCCAACCTGGGGCTTTATGGCTCCAAAAATAATGCTCTTTCTCCTACCCCAGATCTGCCGTATACCTTGTAGGATGGTGGGATTGGAGGTAAACTTGCAGGAGTGAGGGGTGACATTGGAACCTGGTGTAGGCTGCACAGAGTAGGGAGACCAGGCAGGGTGTGTTTGCCTTCAAATCACTGAGAACCCAACCAGGAGTGGCTTAGACAGTAATAACAGTTATTGTTTCACTGAAGGTGATCCTATGATTAGTTCATTCAATGGCTTAGGTGTGGAATGGTGGGTCTCCTTTGCTTCCACCTTTCTACTCTTTCATCCTCAGCCCCGCAGGTGGCTGTTCTCCTCAGGTATGCCCCCGCATGGTCTCAAGATGATACAGAAAGGAGAGAAGAGAGCCCAGTCCTTCCACTTGTCCCTTCTTGTGATCACTTTCCTGGAAGCCCCTGGCTGACTTCTCCTTGAATCTCATTGGTTAGAACTGAACCAAACACTCTTTTCTAAACCAATCACAGGCAAGGGAAATGGAACGACCATGATCAGCTTAGACCAGTGGTCCTCAAAGTGCGATTCCCAGACCAGCATCATCAGCTTCATCTGGGAACTTGTTAGAAATGCAAACTCGCAGGCCCCTGCCCAGACCTATGGAATCAGAACCTCTGGGGAGGTGTCTGTCCACAACTTATGTTTGATTCTGATGGACACTAAGTTGGAGAACCTTTGGCTAAGACCTTTTCTTGTAAAGAGCCAGATGGTAAATATTTTAGCTTGTGGCCACAGTCTCTGGAGCAATTACTCAGCGCTGCTGTTGCAGTGCAAAAGCAGCTATAGATGATACATAGATGAATGGGCTTATTAATGGAGGCTGAGTTTTGAATTTCATAAATTTTACATATTAGGAGTTATTATTATACTTTCTATTTTTTTTTCTAATCACTTAAAAATGTAAAAGCCATTTTCAGCTCCTGGGCCATACAAAAGCATGTAGTGGCTAAGACTGATCAAGATTCAACCCCCAAATGAGCCCAGCTTCTCTTGAAACACAGAGAGTCCCAATTCCTTAAGAAAACTGGAATGTGATTTGCAAGGAAGAAGGGACAAATGTCTGTTGTATGTTCACCTGCAGCACTTACCACGACAGGACCTCAAATCCAGGTCAGCAAGAGTCAACTGACTTAATGTCTTGCTTTTAAAGTCTCGATTTGGTTTTATTTCTTAGGCATAGTTTTCATCTTCTCATCAAACAGTCTTCACTGTCCTGAGAAGGCTGGATGTAATCTGTTCCCTGACGTGAAAGTCCAGCTCAAATTCCCAGGTGGCATCAGAACATGGGAAGGTAACAGCACATGGCTTCCAGGATACTGTTTCAAGCTTCCTGCCCATTATCTGTGACTCCCTAAGACACAAGTCTGTTTTGTAGATGGGCAACTGAGCCACTGAGTAGCAAAAAGATTAGAGGCCCAGTAACCAGAGCTACATTGTAGCTTTCCAATTCTGTGACTCTTTGCTAATTCTCTGGGCTAGATGTTCCCCGGAGGGCTGGCAATCCACGGTCTGGCTGCTGGTCTCCCTCTTTTCTTAGTCAAAGTTAATAACAATAATACTGTTGATGACAATGACAACAGCAATAATAAATAGCTACCAGGCAATGAGCGTTTACTATCTTCCAGTCACTATTCTATGTACTTTATAGACATTGCCTCCTTGAACTTATATATCCCCATATTACAGGTGAAGAAACTGAGGCACAGAGAGGTGAAGTAACTCAAAGTCACCACTAGTGAGTGAGTGGCTGACCCGAAGCTCAAGCTTGATGAATTACTAGAAGGAGGCCCAATATTAAAGCAGAATTGGAAAAGAATACACAGAAGACTTTAATTCTGTCATTTTCGTCCATCCCCTGCCTGAAATCTTTTGCATATTAACATAATGGCTTTTGTTTTTCTTTTGTTGCTTTCTCCCTGGCTAATTGAGGTCCGATACCTCTGTTGAAGAAATATACCCTAAGGTTTAGAACCAGCTGTTGTTCTTTATAAATTTGATGATAGGTAGGAAAGGGGAATATGTAGTTGTTTTCCTCTCTCTGGTATAGAGAATTGAAGTTTCTGTGGTTTGGCATGTGCTATATGGACTGAATTGTGTCCCCCCAAAATTCACATACTGAAGCCCTAACCTCCAATGTGATGGTGGTAGGAGATAAGGCCTTTGGAGGTGATTAGGTTTAGATGACATCATGAGGGTGGTGCCCCAGTGATGAGCTTAGTGCCCTTATAAAAAAAGAAAAGGAATGAGATCTGTCTCTCGCCATACCTGTTTGTGAGCCTAGAAGAGAGAGAGCCCTCACCAGAGCCCAACCACCATTTGGACACCCTGGTCTTGAACTTCAAGCCTCCAGAGCTGTGAAAAAATAAATGTCTGTTGTTTCAGCCGCTCAGTCTATGGTGTTATGTCATGGCTGTCTGGGCTAACTAAGACAGCACAGGAATCTGGTTTTGGCCTGTTGGGAATATCTGATTTTTCAGAATGAAGGGTAAAAGGTGAGAGTTTCAAAGCTTCCTGATTTGGTACTCTCCACCCCTCATCACTGCCAGTCCCTCTAGTTCAGGATGTGGGCACACTTGGTGTGGGGTTGGAAGGGGTTGGAATTGGTGGGAGAAGCCTAGGAAAGTTACAGCAAAGATAGCATCATAGACAATAGCTGTCATTATTAAAACTTGCTGTATTTGAGGCATGAAGCTACAAGTGCTGGGAAACAATGGTTTAAACAAATAGGGGGCATTTAGGGGTAAAACAGGATGCCTGTGGGTAGGGGACTTTCAGATTGTTCTGTGGCTCTGGTTAGCATCCCAGAGATGCTCTTGGCCTCTCTCTCATGGTCCCAAATGGCAGTGGTGGCTGTAACCTCGTGTCCTCATCTGACCAGGTACAAAGGCAGGATTGGTAGGTGATGGGGTATGTGTGGGTTCAAATGGTTTCTCCTTGTATTAGTTATTCATCACTGCATAACAAATTACTCCAAACCTTCTCAGCTTAAAATAGTGAGCATTTATTATCTGTGCCAGGAATTGAGGAGCAGCTTAGTTGGGTGGTTCTTGCTCAGGGTCTTTCATGAGGTTGTGGTCAGGTGTTGGCCGGGGCTGCAATCATCTGAAGACTTGACCGGGGCTGGAGGATCCACATCCAGGTGGCTTACGTACAAAACTGGTGAGTTAGTGTTGGCTGTGAGATGGGGGCCTCTGCTCCTGTCTACATGGGCCTCTCCAAGGGCTGCTTGAGTGTCCTCACAACATGGCGGCTGTGTCTCCCAGAGTGAATGACCCAAGAGACAACAAAAGGAGGAAACTCAATACCCTTCAAGTTCTAATCTTGGAAGTCTCACATTGTCGTTTCTGCTACATTCATTCATTCATTAGAAGTGAGTCACTAAATTTAGCCCATCCTCAAGAGGAGGGGAATTAGTCTCCACCTTTTTTTTTTTTTTAAATTTTATTTTGTCGATATACATTGTAGCTGATTATTTCTCCCCATCACCAAAACCTCCCTCCCTTCTCCCTCCCCCCTCCCCCCCAACAATGTCCTTTCTGTTTGCTTGTCGTATCAACTTCAAATAATTGTGGTCGTTATATCTTCTTCCCCCCCCCAGTTTGTGTGTGTGTGTGTGTGTGTGTGTGTGTGTGTGTGTGTGTGCGTGTGTGTGAATTTATATATTAATTTTTAGCTCCCACCAATAAGTGAGAACATGTGGTATTTCTCTTTCTGTGCCTGACTTGTTTCACTTAATATAATTCTCTCAAGGTCCATCCATGTTGTTGCAAATGGCAGTATTTCATTCGTTTTTATAGCTGAGTAGTATTCCATTGTGTAGATGTACCACATTTTCCGTATCCACTCATCTGATGATGGACATTTGGGCTGGTTCCAACTCTTGGCTATTGTAAAGAGTGCTGCGATGAACATTGGGGAACAGGTATACCTTCGACTTGATGATTTCCATTCCTCTGGGTATATTCCCAGCAGTGGGATAGTTGGGTCATATGGTAGATCTATCTGCAATTGTTTGAGGAATCTAGTCTCCACCTTTTGAAGGGAGGGGTATCAAAGAATTTGTGGATATATTTTAAAATCACCAAACTCTTTATCTATCTCCTTATCAGAGAGGGAGATCTTTCCCAGAGGGCTCCCTCTCTCGGTTGCCCCTTTTATCTCATTGGCTAGGCCTGGGTCACATGCCCACCCTCTACAAGGGACTGAGCCCAACTTTCCTGAGATAAGAATCCCTGAAGAGAACTGGGGCTCCATTAGCAAGAAGAATTACATCAGGGAGAATGGCTTTTTAGTAGCTGTGGCCAATGTCTGCTGCAGTCTTTAATTCTCCTAACAACTAGTAAAAGTATACTCACCACCCATAATTTGCAAATAAGTTATCTACGGTTCAGAGAAGTAAGTAATTCTCCCAAAGTCACACAGCTAATAAGGTGAGAGAGAGAACCCAGGCCTGTTTAGCTGTAAAGCTCACACTCTTTACACTATGCTGTCCCTCCCATTAGAATAGTGGTTCTCAAATGTGGGAGTGGGGGCTGGCCCATGGCTCACTTGGGAGAGTGTGGTGCTGATAACACCAAGGCCACGGGTTCGGATCCCTATATAGGGATGGCTGGTTAGCTAACTTGGGAGAGTGTGGTGCTGACAACACCAAGTCAAGGGTTAAGATCCCCTTACCAGTAAAAACAAAAACAAAAACAAAAACAAAAAACAAATGTGGGGGTGGTGGGCATATTTTGACCCTCAGGGGACCTTTGGAAATGTTTGTTGACATTTTTGGCTGTCACGACAGGGGTGCTTTTGGCATCTAGTGGGTAGAGGCCAGAGATCCTGCTAAACATCTTACAATGCATAGGACAGCTCCCACAACAAAGAATTATCTGGCCCACAATGTCCATAGTATCAAGGTGGAGAAACCTCGTACTAGAACAAGTTCTTTGAGGCCAGGGTCATGCCACCTTGTTCATTTTGCTGCTGTTGTTGGCTGGTTGATACGGCGATCCAAACCCTTGACAATGGTCTTATAACACTGTGCTCTAACCAACTGGGCCAACCAGCCAGCCCAGCCTTGTGGGCTGAATCCTCTGTGTCCAGCCTGGACCCAGAACGTTGTGAGTGCTCAGTAGTTCAGTGAGTATTGACTAAGCAAATGTGCTACACTGGATTCCAAAGTCAAATAGTCACTGACTTGGAGAACTGCAGGGTGGTGGTAGGTGGGGGTGTGGAGAGTAACACTCACCCTCCCAATGGACTCACCCAAGCCCCAAGGTTCCCCTGCTTGCAGGGGCCTGATGGAGACGTGGTCCTGCATTTGCACTTGGCCCAACACTGCCTATGCCTCCCACGTGCAAAAAAGGCACTGACTGATTGATGGTGGTCAAGGTTGGTCACCTGTTTATCTTTGAGAACATGGAAATAGAGGGACCAGGTAAAGAAACACTTCTTTGGATCTACCCATATCTAAATGGATAAATCACCAACAAGGAAATTCAATGGCTTATTTCTCACCGCCCTTCATTTCTTACTCTGCTCTTGTAGGCAGTTGCTGGTACTCCAGGGTAAAGATAATGAAAGTTCTTTTTTGTATCAAAGTCTTTGCCGCAGGAGACAGAGCCCCAGCATCAGCCAAAGAGAAGGCCTGGGCTCAGGATCCTGGCTTGGAGGCCCAGGACGTCCAAGCAAGTCCTTTCCTGGGAACAAGCTGGACCTGCAGTGATGAATAATTAGTTTATAAATAACATTCCAATACCTGCTGGCTTCTTCATTCATGACTAGGCAAGACCAATTTTTTTCCCCTTAGAGGTGAGATTTTCAGCAAGAAAAGAGCCTTGATTTTGCTGTCAATGTGTCCCTGGGTAGGTACCACATGCACAACATGCATCGTATCTTCGCAAACAAGCTGGGGCTATTATCTTTATTTTGCAGTTGAGGAAGCTGAGGCTCAGACAAGTTAAAAAACTTGCTCATGAGCATTAGGACAATAAATGGTAGAGTGGAGATTTGAACCCAGGACTGTCTGTCCACCCCCCACAGCCCTGCAGTTTCCAGGACCATCTGGTTCTAAAGCCCGCACTCTCCCTCTGCCATGCTCATGTGGAGACCTGAACTCCTTCTTCTATGTCTTGGCTGCAGCTATGGACTGAATGTGTATAGAGTACAGAGAAGCAAATGTTAAGTTTTATTTTTCTATATTGCAATTCCACCCTGCTATCCCAAGCTTTCAAAAGTAAGTCTCGTTTCCGTGAGACCATGTTTCACCTGTGCTAAGGGGAGGGGTGGTGCAGGGGTTGGCTTGTGTCCCACAGTGGAAGCAGCTCCTGAGCCAGACCCTCCTGAGGGGACAGGTGACAAGCAGAAGTTGTGGCCTAAGCAGACATCTCCTAGGTTCCCAGAAATGTAACCAAACCTGGTGCAAAAATAAACATCCTGCACAGCAGAGTTGGGGGTTCAGCTTACTGGTATTTGGGCACTGGCTTTGAAGGACAATGAGAGAAAACCAACATGAACCAGGTAAAGGAAAAAGTGGGGGATTTAATGGGAATGAATTTAAGTAGCTTGCAGGTGTACTTAAGGGAAGTGTGATCTCCAAGGGACTTGGAAAAATCTTGGACTTGTGGATTACAATAATATCTACATCTCAGCATTGCAATGAGAGAGGAAGTGCCATGTACATGCTTGTTGTCAAGTTATTATCTATCGTTGTGCAAAAAACCAGCCTACACACAGTGGCTTAAAACACAACAGTCATTTACACAACAAGCACCCCTGACTTTAGACTTCCCAACCTCCAAAGATGTAAGAAATAAATTTCATTTCTTCTTAAATTACTCAGATTCAGTATTCTGTTATAAGCAACAGGAAACTGACTCATATACTAGGAGATCCAGGTGGAAGCTCTATGACATTTTATGAACTAGCCTTGGACATCACATAATATTTCTTGTACTATATTCTATTGGTCAAGCAATCACAGAGTCCAGATTCAAGAGCAGGTGACATAGTCTGTACTTCTTGATGTATCTGAGAATTGTGGGGTCATGGTTTGAAACCACCAAAGAGTAGTGGCTGTATTGTTGGTTATTACTGCAAAGCAAAGCTGATAATTCAAAAACAATGATCTTTCATGATGTGCCTGTGAGGGGTCAGGACAATGCTGGGTGCTTTACGTGTGCTATCTCATTTATTCCTCCCCAAATCCCTGGGAGGCTCAGGGAGGTGGTAGAAGTTGCCTAAACAGGCTGCAGAGCTGGGAAGTACTAGAGTTGGGATTTGAACCCAGGATTCAAAGGCTGAGGCCTGATTCTACAGGCTGGGGAGTGTGCTAATTAACCGGGGGACTGGAGAGGAGCAGAGGCAGACATGGTGAATGTGAGCATGTGAATCCGTACCCAAAGGGTGGTAGCACCTAAGGGTGCCAGTGTGGAGGGTGGGCAGGGGTCTCCTCATCTGTTTCACACCTGTCTCTTCAGCCTTCCTCTCTCATTTATGTCTTTCCTTGGAATAGTCCCATGAAGACCTCAGGGGCCCCTCTCCCGCTTGCTTATGGCAGATGTGGATGAAAGAGAGAGGCCTCCAATCAAGCCTCTTCCCTGTGCTCTGGAACATCTAAATTTCCCTGTGGCTCTCACATGGCCAGCTGGCAGGGAAGCTCAGTTTCCCTCTGGCTCTCAGAAGGGTCTGATTTGTGGAGCTGGTTGAGATCAGATAGAGCCTTTGGGGTTCAGGTGGATGGGGTTCTGCCCCCCTGGGCTGCTGGCAGGTGCCATCTGGTTGTTTTGGACGAGGCTGATGGAAGTGGATCCCACCTTGATAGTGTCTGAGGGAAGACCTGGTGGGGACAAGGGCAGATGCAGAGAGTACCAGGGAGGCGTGGGCAGCTGCTCCCAGTGCTCTTGGAGACTTTTCCAGGAGGCTGTGTCTAGACAGCCTCTGTCTCATGTCTCTGTTTGTACCCCTTTACACCCACAAGATACCTCCCTGGCCCAAGGCTTTCCCACCAGGCTGACGTCAGGATGTGGTGTTTGTTGAACAAAGTCTAGATGTGTGTGTGAGCAGTACCGGGCTCAGCATTGTCGAAGAATGAAAAGCAGCTTCTGAAACTCAGCTCTGCCCCCCGTGTAAGCTGCCAGTTTTGCTAGGAGGCCTAAGATCTTGACGAAGTATGAGGGAGTGCCCCCACGTAGACCCCCAGTGCTATGGTCTGAATGTTGGTGTTCCCCCAAAGTTGTATGTTGGAACCTAATCCCTAATGTGCTAGTGTTAAGAGGTGGAGCCATTGGGAAGCAATTAATTCATGAGGGTTCCAACCTCACGAATGGAAATAATGCCCTTATAAAAGAAACTCAAGCAATCTCTTTGTCTCTTCTGCCGTGTCTCACATGGCAGACATAGCAACAAGGTGCCATCTATAAATCAGAGCAAGCCCTCTCCAGACATGGAATCTGCTGGCATCTTGGTCTTGGACTTCCAGCCTCCAGAACCGTGAGCAATAAATTTCTGTTGTTTGTAAATTACCCAGTCTAAGGTATTTTGTTACAGCAGCCCCAATGGACTAGGCACTAAAGGGAGTGGGTCTTGCAGAGGTCATTTCTTCCAGGCTCCTTTTGTCATCTCCATAAAGTTGCAACTTAACAAACCCCTCTAGAAGTAACTCTAGAAGGTGCAAGCTGGGGTCCAAGGGTATTTGGTATGGTGTTTAAAAAATTTGGATGCAATCGTTTAATAATTGGGAGATTTACGTAGCACCTGGCTTTTAGGCTTTCTTAGTGCATTGGAAGATCTGGCAGCCATGGGCCATGTTCCCACATGGAAACAATCAGTGGGTGCAAGAAAAGACACAGCATCCCCTGCCTTTTAATGGGACATGTGCTCTAGTTTGCCACAGACCCCACCATTCTCTATTATTTTTCACCCCTTCTTCTATGTTCATTTATGTTACCTGTCTGTATTCTGCAGGCATTTCATCTGTGGTTCCTGTTTTATACAGACCCCTGGATTGTGTGGCCTTTTCTGACCCTGTCAAATCTCAGGTTCCCAGAGAGGGGCCAAAACAGACCCTCCACATTGTGGGGGGATCAACAGAAGTGCAGCAGGTGAAAGCTCTTGGAAAGTCTGAAGCTCTCAGAAATTGCAAAGCTATACAAATTTGAATTATTATCATCATTATTTAATAAGAACTGGAAGGGCAGGAGACAAAGAAGCCAGCTCCCACTGCACCCTCACCATCAAGCCCAGAAGGGTATTGCGCCATCATCATGGCATTTATCATGGACATTGACAGTTATTATTAAACCGTGTCAGCGTGCAAATGTGAAATGTTTATCAAATGAACTAAAATGAGCTGGCAGAAATAATATCTAGGCACTGTCTACCTTCAACTGCTCTGTCCATAAACTGCTGTGGCATTTCTCCAGGGTCCATAGTCAACGAGCAATTAAAAAAATGACTCCTCTGGCTTGTCCAAGGTGTGACTTGTTATTCCAGCAGCTATCCTGCTTGTACCACTGTCCTCCTGGCACTGTCAATGTGGAGTATGAGATCTTGGAGACTATACGATGCTGGCCAACTCTCTCCCCAGGACACAGTTATTAAAAAGTGGGTGAAGTGTCTCTCCCTTTGCCACTGTCTCTTCCCCACATCGAAGCTGATTGACAACAATGCACCATGTTCAAGCTCAGATTGCAGGCTGAGGTTAGACATAGAATTTTGCTGTGTTCTGCAAGTGGGCTGCATCTTGAAAACATGATGGTTTATATAATCGTGTCTGTCTGTGGCTCCCTTACTGCTCCCAACTCCCGTGTCACCATGGCTTTGTTTAATGCATTCCCAGGACCTAGTGTAATCTGGCCTGCCTCTCTCTGGGTCTCCTTCCCCTCTGTGATCCTCTCCCTGCCACATTTATGGCTCCTGGGGTGTGCCGTGTAGATTCGCCTCTCCATGCTACTCTGTGTAAAATGTTTTCTCCTGAAGAGGCTTCCTACGAACATCTTCTCTTTCCAGACTTACTTTGATGATTCAGGAGCCTACAAGACTTGAGTCCTATAATTCTGAAAATCATCTCCTAATTCTCAGGACTCCAGGTAGACCAGCATGACTTAGGGGAGGAGAATGGCCTTTGGGGAGAGAATCATGTGAGTGTGAGCCCTGCTCTGACCCTTACTGGCTATGTCATTTGGGACAAGGTATAAACCTTACTGAATCTCAGTTTCCTCATCCGTAAAATGGACATAATAATAGGACCTAAATCTTGTTGTGAGAATTAAATGTGATAATGGATATAAGGTGTACATCATCACAACGCCTGGCACATAAGGAGTGATTAATAGGAATAACTAATATAGTGTATGAGCTGGATCCGAAGATAGATTGACCCGAGGTAGACCCTGGAAATGTTTTATCCTGATGTAATATCACTTTATGTTTTACTTCTAGGCTCTCTTTCCCTAAAAAGTAAGTGCAAAGAAGGATCTAGGAGTTTTTGGTTAATCAAGGGCTTGCTGTACTCCAGTGGCTTCACATTGATTTTAGGATAAAGACCAAAATCCTCAATATGGTCTACAAGGTCCTTCATAGCCATGAGCCTGTTCATCTCTCCAGCCTCATGTCCCACTTCTCTCTTTCTCACTCTCTGGGCTTTGGCACACTGCCACAGGGCCTTTGCACATGCTTCTCCAATCTGCTGAATCACCTGAATCCATTTTACTTACCTACTTCCTCTGGAAACCTTCCTGGACTCCCCGTGCATCAAACCATATTATTTCTCTACCAAGCACTTACTCTGGTTTCTGATTATACATTCATGACTGTGTTTAATCGATGAATGCCTAATTCCTCCAGTGGACTGTGAGCTCCATGATGGCAGGGACCAAATCTGTGGGCTGCTTACTGTGGTGTCCCCAGCACCTAACACAGCAGCTGGCTCATAATGGGTATTCACTAAATAATAATTTGTTGAATGCACAGGTAAATAAATGACTTACTGTTTTAAGAATGTGTGCTCTCAAGATGTTTGCTTGGAATTACAAAGTCTTATTCTCAAAGAAAGAAGAACCAGAGATAAATCACTGGAAAACAGAAAATAGTATGTTGGAGCTGGGTTGCTGTCTTGAAATCTGGGAAATGGGCCTTTAGGGTAGATTGTGAAAGAAGCAGGCATATTTAGTCTCAATGATGAATTTCCTCCTTTTCTTGGTTAAATTGGCTTCTAATTTTGGGGCTGAGTTTCATTTGAGAAAAGGGCTACTGCTGGTGGAGTGGTTTCTCCTGCCTCGCCCACCACCTGTAAATGGGGTGTTGGGGAATGGGTGGCCTAACCCTCCTGAGGGTTCTTACAGGGTTTCAGAAGAACAGTCTTTATCTGCTAAGTTCCTGACCTGTATTAAGAGCACACCTTAAATAAACCAAATATTTATTAGCCAGAGCAATGCACACCTGCTCTTGATAAATTCATTAAAAAAAAAGAATAGAAAAAGAAAATAAAAATTAGTCAGTATTACACCACCTGGATATAATCATATTAACATTTTGGTACATATGTTTCTGATTCTTTTAAAAAATATTTGTGTTTCTGTGTGTGCTTTATTTATACCTAAACATCTATTTATATATGTGTTATAATCTGATTTTTTTTCAATTTGCAAATGTATCATGAATAAGAAATGTCCAGGAAAGCAAGTATCTCCCTCCTTCAAGCCTGGTATAATAGTACTAGCATTGTCCAAGAGGTAGGGAGTCCCAGAACGGCAGAGCATCTGACAGAGGTGTGATGGTGGCCTTCAGAAGGAATGACTATGACAAGGTAAGGAGACAGGTAATGGTGGAAAAAGAGACATGAAAGGATGGAACAGTTCAGGTGTGACATCCCCTGAATACTCACCAAGAGATAATGGGGGAGGGGGAATGTGTAGGGACCTCAAAAGTAGGTCATCATGCTGATAATCTGGAAGGTAGGGTCTGGGAGCCATTGAATTTCACATTTATTCACTCAACAAGCATTTCTTGAGTGGGTAACATGTGCCAGGTGCAGCATAGGTGGTGGGGATTGTAAGTAACATAAATGTGACCTTGTTCGAAACATGCACTATCCATTTATATATATGAAGTGCTTGACACAGAGTAGAAGCTTGATACAGGGCAACCATACAGATTAGCATTAATTACTTTCTCAGAATCTCATCTATGGTTGATGATTATTCCCATGTTGCCAAATCACCACAAGGGGCAGAGAGCTAAATTTCCGTGACACCTTATGTTCCTATAAATGGTTGCTATGCATATACGTGACCCCCTTTACTATGTATATAACCAATTGAATGCGAGCAGTTTATGGTGCAATATCAGCAAAATTCACTCTGCCACCATTAACCATAGCTCTGTTACATTATTCAGAAAACTTTCCTTGGGGCATTGGGGTAAGTTATTTCTCCTTCAATCACATCTGGGTCCTTGGAGGACCAACTGTGAGGCCAACTTTTATTACCCGTTGTTTTTTTAATCACGTCAGGGAAATGATGGCAAGGCATGAGGAGAGGAGACTTTTCATATAAGATGAAATGAGCCAAGATTGGAAGATGACATTTTTATTTGCCTTACAAATGAAGTGGATATAGCGTGAATGGCTTTGTGAATGAGATGAGAGGATTGGCTGAGCAGGAAACCTAAACCATTTACCTGGTGCAGAGGCAGAGAGCCTTCTAGATGGACTGGCTTCTGTCAGAGTTAGCTGCTGTCATTTTCCTGTGGCAAGGGGTCTGGAGTTGGAGAGTACCCATTTCATGGTCAATACCAATTAGCTTTGACTCCAGGCAACATGTGTGTTTTTTGATTCATTAGGCACGAATTCTTCCTGGGACCTATGAGTTTTTCAAGTGTCTATAAAAATATTTCAGACCTGAAAAACAAAACAAAACAAAAAAGAAACAAGAAAAATAAGAAAACTTACTGGCTCCCAAATGCAAAAAGAAATGGTGAAATTGAAATGAAGGAATATTTGAAAAATTACCTACAAACTGTGCCATTTTGTCAATATTACTAATTGTTAAATTTGGTGTTTGCAGGGATTTCATTACATCTGAAAATGGAGATGGTTAGAATTTCTCACTTTCAAGAGCTTCTGAGTATGCACAATTGCCAAGAAATCACATCCAATCAAAAATGAAAGAAATCACTTATTGCCAAATAATTTCAGGAGCAAAATAAAAAATAGTCACAAAAAATTCTATAGGAAAAACTCCATTTAATGTAAGATGTAGGCAAATTTGTAGTATGTTTGAAATGCTATCTGGTGAGACCTCTAAAAGTAAGGGTGTCTAGGGTGTATAAAATTCTTAAAAGGGCCTTATCATCCTTCTTTCCTACCGAACTGTAAAATAGATAAATAGATTAGATAGAAGCTATTTCTAAGGGTGGTTCTTTTGTGGAGTGTTTGAGCTTTATAATAGATTCAATTATTGTTCAGTAAATATTCATCCCCTCCCCAGTGACCTCATTGGTGTTTGACTAGACCATGTGACTTGCTTTGCTCTGATGGGGGGTACAGTATACTTCCCTAACCTTTGACTGTGGAATTGGCCATGACTTTCTTTGGCAAATGGGATATCGAGAGGACATAACTCTCATGAGAGGCTTGAAATGCTCTTGTGTGATGAAGCTTGCCCTTTTCTGCTTTTGCCTTCTCCATGAGAACAACATGCCTTAGTCAGGCATTGGTCCTAGAAAAATGAGACACATATCTGTAGACCTGCAGCCTCAAGCAGAGCTGCTCCAGCCAACCCATCCATGCATGGCTCAGAAACAAGTGCTTGTTGAGAATTTGTGGTTATTTGTTTCACAGCATTATTGTGACCATAGCTGACTGCTACAAGGTTCTACACACAGTGATGCCTACTCATGTTTCTGAAGAAAAAAGTTTGTCATTTTCAACCACATCGCTGCTTATTTGTTATTCTCAACCATATTGCTACTTACTTGTTATTTTCAACTATATTGCTTAGGTTATAACTCTGAAAACAAGTTCAGCTACTTTGCACATGCTCTTCACTCTGCCTGAAAACTTTGCCCGCTCTTCACATAGATGG
Organism: Cynocephalus volans; assembly: GCF_027409185.1. Classification (NCBI taxonomy): domain Eukaryota; kingdom Metazoa; phylum Chordata; class Mammalia; order Dermoptera; family Cynocephalidae; genus Cynocephalus; species Cynocephalus volans. The sequence continues at coordinate 109,625,242 of NC_084465.1, forward strand.
CTCTTTATCTCCGATTCTGGCTTTAAATATTACTTCCTTGGAATAACTTCCTCTAATACATTATTAAAGTACCATCTGTGATGGAGCCTGCTATTTGCATATTGGAACATTCACATTCCCTTTTCTTTCCTGAAAGACAGACCTATTTTGTGTGTGTGTGGAAAAAATTTCAAACTTAGAGACAAGTTTCAAGAACAGTACAAATAGCTTTTCCCCTCCCCTGAATCATTTGTAAGTGTCTGATATGCTGCCCATCATCTCCCAATACTTTACTGTGTATTTCTTACAATAAAGGACCTTGTCCTATATAAACATAATACAACCATTAAATCAGGAAATTAATATTGATACATTACTACCATCTAATCCACAAACCCCATCTAGGTTTTTCTGACTGTCCCAATAATGCCTTTTATAAAGGATCCAGTTCAGGATCATGCATAGCATTTAGTTGTCATGTCTTATTCTAGAAGGGTTCCCCAGTTGCTTTGTTACTTTCTTGACCTTGATACTTTCAAAGAGTACATGCCACTTATTTTGTGCAAGGTCTCTCGTTTTGGGATTGTCTGATGTTGTCTCATGACTAGATTCAGGTTATACACCCATTCTAGGCTTCAATACCTCATGCTGGGCCTCTGTCCCATCCCCTGTCATGGATGCTTACCTTGTTTGGTTCCATGTAATGACTTTAAGACTATATTTTTGATAAAGGAAGGAATATACAACCCTGATTACAATTAGGGTGACAGACTCTACTAAAAATACCCCCACATTTTCCAGTCTCCCATGAAGCTAGCTGTGGCCATGTGATTTAATTTTGGCCAATGAGATGCAGAGAGAAAGGTAAAATGGAAATTTTCTCAGAGGGACGAACATATCTTTTTTGACCATTCTTCCTATTGCTGGTCTTGGATCAGCAATGGTTGCAATGGCTGGATCTCCAGATGCCATATTTGACCACGAAGACAAGTCCAAATGAGAAATGATGATTCCCAGATTAAGGCCATGGCTTAAGGAGGTGGATTAAAGAGAATGTGGCAATTGGTTGAATGTGGGGCGTGAGGGGGAGGGAGCCAAAGACTTTGTTTAGGCTCAGGTAACTGGGTGGATGGAAACGACATTCACTGAGAAAGGGAGCCCAAGAACAGGAGTAAAAGTATTTGGGAGGCGGGATAAATTCATCTTTGGACAAGTTGAGTTTGAGGTAACCAATGGACACTCAGTGGAGTTCTCTAAGGTCACAGGAACTGAAAACAGATTTTAATATCAAGGCAGTAGATTGACGGGTCAAATCATGATTGTGCTACTTGGAAGGGAGGCTGGAGGTGAGACCGTGAACATCTTGTTCCTTCTCAATGCCAGTCATGCTTTATGTTTTCTTAGCACTGGCACAAATTATTGGAGTCTTCATTCTAGAAGAGAGCATGGGGACAAATGCCTTCCAAGGTCTTTAACTAGTCTACCCTTTGTATGGGAAACGGTACAGATTTTTTTTTTTTTCCAATGAGTTCTAACCTTGCTGTCTCCATTTCTGGTGAACATGCATCACCTCATTCTATCCACAAAACAACTCACGAGGAAGGTACTATTACTGTGCCCATTTTATAGATGGGGAAACTGAGGCTTAGAGAAGTTAAGTTGTCTGAGGTTACACTGGAACCCAAGTAATCTTATTTAAGAGTTTAATCTCTTAACCACCACACTATTCTGCCTTCTAGCAACTCGTTCCTAGTGAATTTTTACTCCTAGTAGTGTTTCATAGCTTACAAAGAGCTTTCATATTCTTGATCTCATTTGGTCCACACAGCAGCTCTATGGAGAAGATAGGACAGACACTGTTATTTCCTGTTGGGGATGAGAGTACTAAGAACAAGAAAGATTGAAGGACATGCCCAAGGTGACCTAGCCAACGAATGGCAGAGTTAGATAAGAACTGTGGTCTTCTGGAGCCTTACAGAACACTTCTCCCACAGTCCAATCCTACCTCTCTTTATTTGCATCTTTGAAAAATATATTCCTTTTATGGCACTCAGCTGCTCAGAAGCAAGCAATACCCCCAAGTCAGCATTGTGAGACTCATTTCACAGATGGAAAGTGGAGGGTCCATGGATCAGGGAATTAACCTCATTTATGTAGTGTGTCTGCTTTTTTGGTGGCATTGGTGTTGTGGATCCACAACTCAGTCGTGGCTGAGGCTTGGTCTATAGTGAACCACTTCACAGCTGGCTGGTTGGTGGAGACAGAGGTCCAATAACAGAATTTCCCAAAGCAGAGAGTGTAAGCCTAGCCATTCTCCCATACTGGGAATTATCAGAAAGAAAGAAAAAAAATAGAGGAAATTACAAAGGCATTCCAGCGTGGTTCCTGTGACAGATTGTGCCAGTCTTATAACTTCAAATTCTCAAGGACATTGCAAAGAATTTCCAATTGTACTAATCAAAATTGGCTGGCCCTTGTGCCAGGGTTCCACTGACATTAAGAAAACGGAATGTTGCCTGTCGTCTCTGGATTATGCAAGGATTCAGTTTCATTACAATCTTGGCCAAGAATTTAAAAAGCAGAAAGCTGCGAGAAACTGATTTCCACTGATTGGATTTACATATTTGCTGCAAATATGCTTTAGATTGCCTTTATCTCATGGTTGGTCACTTGTACTGACCCTCTTGGTTTGCAAGTTGTTCTTGGAACTGAGTGAAACAAAAGCTTCTCTGACCTGAGCAAGTCTGCTACTTCAAGATCCCTGGTGCCCAAAGGGATTTCTGGGTAGAAGGTGCATTCTTTTGCATTAAGAATTCAGATCGTTTCCTGGTAGGAAGTGGGTCAGGGCTTCAAAGCTTGGACTCTTGTGTCAGACTACTTAGTTTCAAATCTTGCTTGTCGCTTATTTGCTTGTGATCTTAGGTAATGTATTTAACTTTCCTAAGCCTCAGATCTTATCTGCAAAATGAGATAATGTGGTGATGATTAAAATAATATATACATTCATATGTACATGTGTGTATAAATATATATACAAGTATGTATACACATGAGTGTGTATATATATATGAGAGTATCTTAAAACGTTCATGGAAAGATTCATATTATCTTTCATCTTTTAATTCTATTTTTCCATGAATGTTTTGAAGTACCCTTGTATTTATGTTACTCAACATATGGCCAGGAATGGATTAAGAGCTCAATAAATAGTCATTAAAATCAGTTATTCCTAATTCCTTTTCCGGCTCTTTCTTTATGAGATTTGGAGATCTATTTGGATAGGATAGGAATGTTTTCAACTGATGCCTAATGGCAAGGAAGGGAAATGAAACTCTGGAAATAAAATTACATCAAAGGAGAAGGGCATCCGTGCTGTTGACCCAGCTTAACATTAGACTAAGAGTAGAGTGGCATGGTTCCAACTCAGGTCTGCAGGATGGGACCCTGAAGGCCCTAGAGGGGAACACACGGTGAAAGTTTTGAGTGTTTGCGTGTAAGTCCAAACAGCTGGAAACTGGGAGCTGAAGTACGGAGGAGGACCACTGTGTCCTATGTGGGGACTGAACTAGGGCAGCATCACAACAGGAGGTAAAGCCACCCTAGCTGTACTGAACTGGCTTTCAACAGCGACACCTTGTGGCAGTCTTGGGAACACAGGGAGGTGAAAACGGGGCTGCCCCTAAACGGATTGGACTTCACAGGTTTCTGTCTGCCTGGAGTTTGGAAGCAACCTTTGGATTAACTAAGTCTTGAGGATTTTTGGACCATGAGAAGGGAGGTCTAGAGGGAGATATTAGGCTTCTTGCTCCTATGAGCAAAGGGGGTGAACATGAAACTAATTAGAAAAGTAAGAGACATGACTGTTTCCTGGGTTAATAAAATGGGTTGTGCCTGTTACACACATGAGAACTCATTAACCATCATAAGAGATCTTCAGGGTTGCGTTATTATTGAAACCTCTCATGATGGCTGACCAGGTACTGCATGCACTGATTCCTGTGTACACCTTGATCTCATCTGTGATTACTTTCTGCCTTATTCATTCTGATCCAGCCATGCTGGCTTCTATTCTTTTCCATGAACAAGCTAAGCTCTCTTCTACCTCAGGGCTTTTACATTTGCAGATTCCTCTGCCTGGAATACCATGCCCCAGATCTTTGCACAACACACCCACTCTCATCTGTTGGGCCTCACCTTAAGAGTTACCCTTTCAGAAAGGTTTTCTCGTTCATGCCCTCTCCCCTAAGTTATTCTGCCTCTCATCACCCTTTAACATGACAGTGCTCTCCATCTCCGAAATGACCTTGGCTACTTACGGGTTTGCATGTTTAGATGCTGTTTTTTCCACTAGGATGTAAGCTCTGTGAGAGTGACTGGCATTGCTCAACCTTATAGCCCCAGTGGCCTGAATAGTGTCTGGTACATACTAAGTGCTCCATAAATATTTGTTGGAAGATTTAATGGATCCTCATTTTACTGATGAAGTATTGGGGGTATGGAGAGATGATATCACTTCTGTGTAGTTACACAAGGTAGCAGATACTTTCAGTGCTCCCTGCATATCTTCCTACCCTTTCTCTTAAGTGTCCAGTGGCCCAACCAAATGCATTTGTATTTCTCATCTGTGGGACTTTTTCTGGTTGTGAACTCTCTTTGCTCACCCACTTGACAGCATGGAAGTGCTGGGGAAATTAACAACCTTCCCAGGAACATCCCTCCATCAGGGACTGATGGGAGTTGGTGGGTAGCCACCCGAGGTTCCTCACCCCTTGGGGGAGATAGCTATGGGGCATGGTCAGTGGTGTGCTAGAGCTGGCTCGCACCAGCTTGCAAGAGCTGCCTGTGCACATCCTTTCCTGAGTCCTTGTTCAGGGGCATCATGTTGGTAGTGTGAAATCAGCCACAGTGGGAGTATTTACACCATGGATATGGGCAGACACTACACATCTGAGGTTTTTTTATATTTTTCTGGAGACTCAGTCATTAAACATTTACCAGCACATTACTGGATGTGTTCTACACTGTTTCCATAGTTTCCCAGTGGCTGAAGCTTCAGTTGTCCAAAGCAGTGACTTGCTGGATCCTATACCCTTTTTTGGCTGCTTTTTCCCACCTCTCTCATTCCCCATAGTCTGTTTATTACTTCCCAGATAAACTACTTGCATTTGGGTTCTTGTCTCAGGGTCTGCTTCTGGGCAAACATAAACTAAAGCATGCAACTAGTAAGTGATGGAGGCAGGATTTAAAACCAGGCCTGTCTGACTCCAGGTCCATGTGTATTTTCACACTCCACCACCCCTCATGTCTGCCTTGCTCTTTGCTAATCAGGGTCACATGAGTCCTTGTGATGTGGAGCGAGACAAATGCATTATATTGATGAAATTAGCTGGCAATTAACAAGCTATCCTTCTTATGTTAAAGGCTGGGTTAATGAGATAAAACATGAGGAAATCAAATTTACTTATTAAATTATTCTTTATAGAAAAATATTTTAAACATGGTTATGGTTTCCATAAAATGTGTTGGCGCCAAGACAGATTTTATTGCTCTCCTGTGGAATAATCCATATCAGTCTTCCATTTCACGCTTGTTATAATTTATTGTTTATAGTTTCTAACTCTCTGGGTTCAGTATTCAAGGGCTTCACCAAGTGGTTTAACAGATTTGGCACAATGACTGTGTTAGGTGCAAACGAAATAGACCCTCTGCTGAAAAGAGGCTGAAGGGCAGAGTAGAAATAGTTCAGGCTTTGGAGTCTTATATTAGTCGGGGCAGTTTTGCTCACAAGTAAGAGAAACTTAGCTCGAATTGGCATATGCAAGAACAGAAAGAAATCAATGCCTTAGGAAATTGGTAAGTTTAAGGATGTGGAGTTAACTTCAGGCATGGCTGGATCAGGGGTTAACAAAGTCTCTCTTCCTCACTAGAATATATGCTCCATAAAGACAGGGGCCTTGTCTGTCCAATACATTGCTGCATCCTCCATCATGTAGAATAGTATCTGCTAAATCATCATCATCATCATCATCATCAAAACAAATATTACATAGCACTTCATATGATCATAGTACCGTCTGAGTGTTCTATGCATATTAACTCAATTCTTTCAACCCAGTGAAGTAGATAACTGCTAATTGTAATTCCCATTTTTCTAGATGGGGAAAACTGAGGCACTAAGTCATACAGCTGACAAGCAGGGAAGCTGGGATTTGAAGCTAGGCCCTCTCTCTCCAGAGTCTGTGCTTGTAACCACGATGCTACATTAATTCAGTAAGCAGTAGTTGATTGAGTGAATGCATAAGTGAACAATGATGTAACCGGCCAGAGAGAGAGTGTTCAGTAACTAGAAGTTATGATATTTATTTGGGCAGCCTCTGTCTTCTGTATCCCATTAGCACTGGGTACTGGGCTCTTTCATCTGCAGGATTCAGCATATTTGACACTGACCAGTGTTGGGGGAGTCAAGGCTGGGAGTATTCCTAGAATTTTTTTTTTACAGAATCAGGAATTTGGGGGTCATGGATCGATAGGTTTTAGCCTGAGTTTTAAAAAGTCTTGACAGAATTATCTGCTGGACTGACAGGGTCTGGCAAATGGGAAACATTTTGAAGGAATACATTCCAAACCCAGATTTCTTCATAAGTCTTTCTGGACAACCGTAGGGAAGTTATGAGTCTTTCCTTCCTGCCTTTGTGATGGAGAGTCAAATACTAGAGTATCTGATATTATCTGAACGGGAATAAAATAGGATGATATCAGGTCTTTTAAGTGTCAGGGTGGTTGTTAATGCTGTTCGCCAAGTATTTCCACTTCTCTGCCTTCTTGGCACATGCCGGATTACCTCTGTAACTCCTACCTGCAAAGTTAGACATGACCATTGACTAGGTTTGGCCACTGACATATGCATAGAAGTGATGGTTGTCACTTTCAGGCGGAAGCTCTAAGAGCCAATACGTGACCCACACTCTTCTCTCTGCTGCAGATACTGGCAACATCCCAGATAGTGACTGCTCTGTAAGCCTGGGTCCTGGAGTGGAGTCAGCACTGAGCAGAGCCTCATCTGACCTACAGTGGGCATGTTGTATAAGTAAGAACTGAAATTTTGTTGTTTTAAGCTACTGAGATTCAGGAGCTGTCTGTTACGGCAGCACAGCCTAGCCTATCCTGGATACAAGCTCTTGCTTACATGGGAAGTAGTGATTGAGTTTAGAGAGCGAGGGGTAGAGGAGAGAGCATAGTTAGAGCAGTTGGTTAAAGCGCAGTCTTATAACACGAAGGTCATGGGTTCGGATCCCTGTGCTGGCCAGCTGCCAAAAAAAAAAAAAAAAAAAAAAATCAGAGGGATGGAGTTCCAACTCTTCACTCACTGGCTATGTGACCTTGGTGAAGTTCCTTAACCTCTCTGAGCCTTCCTCTGCATTCTCACCAATAGTAAAATTAGAGCCATAATAGCTATTTCTTGGAATTACTTTGAGTATTAAAATAGAAAAGGTCAGCCAAGGGTGTTAAAATAGGAGGTGCACATAAATGTTAGCTGTTACTTTTGTTATTATGTAGCAAAGTATAGATTACTTTCATTATTAAAAAAAAACTTACTATCAGTTAAGGATAGAGTGGCTTGATTAAATAAACTCTGTAAGCAAACAGGATGGGTTTTAATTTTCTTCCACTCTCCATTTATGCTTGAGGATTTGACAGTTAACTGAAGGCTGACTAGCTTGAGGGCTGAGACATCTGCATATAGACTTACCTTTTGTTCTTCCCATTAGTGTAATTAATTGTTTCAGGACATCTCTGCTAACGTATTTCCCCAATATCCATCTAGCTGGAGCTATTATGGCCCTGATAAGGACTTAGTTTCCCCTAGGGTCTTTAGAGTTACACAACGGGATATTCAAAATCGAACCTGTTTTGGTTCCAGAAAGCCTGAGATGTTCAGAAATAATCGGAATTTCTCTGTAAATGTTATAAAGAATATATCATTTTGGCAGAGCCGGATGCAGGTTTGTGGAGCCTGAAGCTTATCTTATATGATTTGGGGATCTCTGTTTGAGGAAAAGAATACAAAATAATGAATATAAAATTATGCACAAAAGGGAATATTTGTTTGGAATGAAAAATTAGATAAAAAATTCCCAGAGCCCTTGCATATTTGCATTCCATTCTTCTGAGATGTCGTAGGCAATTAATCTGAGGTCTGAACATGGAGCTGCTGCATTCCTGCAACCTGGCTTTCCTGTCTCACCTAGAGCTCTCCACAAGTCCGGCATTTAAAGAGACTGGTGCGAAGGAAAGACTCTGAAGCCTAAGCTTCATTACCTTCATGGTAAACTTGTCTCTGCTCTCTGGAGAAGTGGACAACAGAGGCCTTCTCTGAATATGGAGAAGGCTATGTGTGTTTTCATTTGCATGAGATCCAACTTGAGTACATGGGAACCTAGCTCAATTTTCCTTTGAGGTGAGCTTGAAGCTGTGGGTCGCTGCCTCTCAGATAATATAGACCCATTTTTCCTAGTAGTTGTAAAATATTCTGTCGCCAACTTTCCTGCAATCAGCTTGCCTGATTCCAGCCCAAGATGTATCACACACATGTGCACGCACACACACACATATGCACGCATGCACACGCACACATGCACATGCACACACCTAGCCACCCTACTATCAGAAGCCTGCCAGCTCCCAAGGGGCCAGTAACTTGATACAGTTCTGTTCATTATCTGACAGCATTTTCATTTCTAGTTTTTTCTTTCTTTGCCAAGAATCTAGCTAAAATATGACAGAGAATTTTTTTTTCATCACAAAATACAGATAGGGTGCCAGGTTACAACCCCACTGTCTCTATTTGACTTGGAAGTTTCTTCTGACTGTCAGATATGCATTGTTAAAGAAACAAGTTGTTCCTACAAAGTGTTTCCCCAGTGAGAGAGAAGGGGCCTGATGGGAAGGAAACCAGGAAAACAAACCAGATTCCCAGAGTGAATGTTAATTATTCATCAACTGTTATCAGCAACTGATTCCATATTTTAAAAATGTGTGTGTGTCTATGCATGTACCTACTATGTACCTGTTATGTACCAGGGATTGTTATTAAGTGGTGATGAGTTACCATGTATATTAGTCTGGTTAGGCTGCCATAACAAAATACCACAGACTGGATGGTTTAAACAACAGAAATTTACTCTCTCACAGTTCTGGTGGCTAGAAGTCTGAAATCGAGCTGTTGGCAGGTCTGGTTTCTTCTGGAACCTCTCCCCTTGGCTTGCAGATGACTGTCTTCTGCCTGTGTCCTTACATGGCCTTTTCTCTGTGCCTGCACTACCCTGATGTCTCTCTGTGTATTCTAATCTCTTTTTATAAGGACACCAGTCAGGTGGAATTGGAACTCACCCTAACAGCTTCATTTTAACTTAATTACCCTTTAAAGGCCATGTCTCCAATTATAGCCACATTCTGAGGTACTGGGGTTCAGCATATAAATTTTGGGGGGCAGGGACTCAATTTAGCCTGTAACACCATGGATGGCTGAAGAAAATATCCCTGATCACACTGGGTGCTGGCTGGACTTGAACAGGGCCACCGCTCTCTGTGCCTTTCACTTTGTGAAGGGCCACCTGAATAGTGATCATCTGAGTCCTTATCTTCCTTCAATCCCCAATTCTCCACTTTTCCCAACATTGGGAAAAGAGATAATATGTCTGTGTTATAATGTAGTGGTAAAGAGCATGGGCTCTGGGTTTAAACTTTGACTCTGACCCATATTATCTATGTGACTCTGGACAAGCCATTTCACTTTATTAAACCTCAATTTCTCCTTTTATAAACTGGGAACTAATAAAAGTATCTTACCTCACACAGTATAGAGAGGATTATGTGGATTAATGGTCATAGCATACTTAATATTCGCTGAATGCTGGCTACTGTTAATAGTCAGGATTATGTTGGTTGCAAGAAGTAGAAACTCAATGGAAGTAATTTAGGCAATAAAAGGGGGAATTTATTGACTCTCAAAACCAAATCCAGGAAGTATAAGTGTGCAGCTGACCAGCAGGGACAATGAAAACAATGCAGCCGGCCACTCCCCATGTATGTCATGTGTTTTCACCATGGTGGTTTTGGTTTATCAGGTTGGTTTTCCATCCTTGGCTAGAACCATGGCTGCCAACAACCTTTCCCATTTCATAATGGGAGACCTTTTCACATGGTTACAATGTGAAAAATCCCAGGGAAATACTCTGATTGGTTCAGCTCAGGTCACATGACCACCCATGAGGCCAAATCAGGGGTTGGGTTACAGGTCCCATGAAAACTGCTTAGGTAGAGCAGGTGCTTCTGGGTAGATAAAAATAATTAATGCATCCTGCCTTATCTAAGTGTTCTTTGCACTGTACCAGACCTTTGGTAGAAATTAAACAAATTTCCTTTTTTTCTCTTTCTTTCTGACCCTCATGCCCACTTTCTATAACACAAAAAGAGTAATCCAAAAATGAGTAAGCTAAACTGAGGGACTTGGGACTGGAGTAGTGAGATAAAACTTGCAGGATATTAGGTAGGCATGGTTGGCTTAGGATGGCGTGGGCTCAGAATGAAAGGAAGACATTATAGCCTAAGGCCACCTGGGAGACCTGATTCAGGTTGTTATATGCCTTCTTGAAGATTAGACAATTTTCAGACACTGGCTCATGTTTAAGTCCTTAGAGCTGACTGATGATACTTATTGTCTTAGCAATTGTCCAAGACCATTGACTTAGCAAGTTCACTCATAGAGTGTGAAGAACTATGAAGGGTCTAAGGTATTATCCTACTTGCAAGCTAACAGAGTAGCCTGTCAGGGTTTCTGTTGGCAGAAGACACAAGACTGGTTCAGAGGCAAAGAACTTTGTTTTTCATGGCACAACAGGAAGTACGAGTTTTATGTTTGCGCCAGTTCTCCTTGACCCCCAGACCCTCAAGGGTGATGCAGAGGTACACAGAGGTGGATGCTATTCATGCATGGGTTTGCATCACAGCCGAGGGAACCCAAGTTTGGAAATCTCAGTTTTTGTAAAGGGGCTGTCAACCTTTGCCCTGGAGGGAGACATCATCTTGTCAACAAATCCTGGTCAACAAATCAATCTGTCTCCTGTCCCATTATCTCTGTCTTCTAATGCTGTTAGCTATGCACACATCTTTGTAAAGATAGTCTGGAACAAAAGCTGATATCAGATATGCAGAAATGAGAGAGACACATGGAGAATTGTCACCCAACATAGACAGTCTCTCCTTGAGAAATTATCTGAAACACATCCCCAAAATTTATTCGTAAAGCAAGAAAAATTCAACTTTAAGGGAAGAGGTTAAACCGACTGTTGTTGGAATATTCTGCTGTTTCTAAAGAAGATCTTGAAATGGCAAGTGGAAATGTTCAGCTTAAAATGAAAAGTGAAAAAGGTCAGACTGCAAAAATTGAATATATGTTTTTATTAACTACGTAGAATCGTCTATTATAGAAAAACTTGGGAAGGAAATTTGCTAAAATGTTGGTAGTCTTTCTCTGGTCAGTGAGTCTAGGGTCAATGGTTTTTCTTCCTTTTGCATTTTTGCAATTTTTCTATAACGAACATTTTGTTATTCTCCTAATAGGAAAAAACAAACAAACAAAAAAAACCCCAAAACACAACAAGATAAATGATCTTTGAAAGTGGTTCCAAGCATCCAGAATTTGGCAAAAGCAAGAGAAGAAAAGCACAAAATAAACAGGAAAAAAAAAAATTCAGTTAAATTAGATGTCCAATTAAGCTCTTTGCTTGGCTGCAAATATCTTTTTGACAGACAATTAGTTCTGGGCAAGTCAAATGTTTCAATGGTGCATTCTTATGGGGCAATTAAAGTAATTCATACTTGATGTGTGGATGTGTTGTGGTTATTGGGAAACTTCTCTGAATGGCAGGTGAAGCTGGGCTGGTTGTATTTTATTCTTCTTCCTTGAAGTTGTCTTGATCGAAGAAAAAGTGAAGTCATTTCCTTGGCAAGTCATCTAGCCGGGTCTAGTGAAGAGGCCTTGGGCTAGGAGATTTTAGGATGGAATTTCCATTGGATATAGGAAGTTATGTTGGGGACAGACTAGAAGGGTCAACAGTAATAACATTAACATCATTTGTTATAATATGGATGGTATCAACTACAATCATACCATACATATTTTGAGTGCCAGACATTATATTAAGCATGTTATTGATTAGTTTCTACAACTATCCTCTGTGATAGATATGATTGGAGTCTCCATATTACAGATGTGAAAACTGAGGGCCAGAGAGGTCAGGTGACTTTTCCAAGATCACAGAACCAGTTAGTGATGCAGCTGGAATCTGAATCCAAGCAGTCTGACCCTACAGCACTTGTTCATATGCTCCTGGACTTTTGTGCTAAAATTTCATTGAAGATAATAATGTTGTATATGTTTCTCTGTCCTTTTCTGGATAAGGTAGTATGATTTCCTTCCAAAGCAAGCAGGATATATTGTATTTGCTCCATTTGAGAGAAAAAAGCTGAAGCCCAGAATGGATTAGGAATTTACCTAGGCCACATAGTAAAAGAGAAGGAAAATTTCACTTTTAAAATAACAGAGCTTTTAACAAAAATATTAATATTATTTAATATATAAATAATTAATATAAATATTAATGGTGTTTGTAAATTTTAACTGATAATGTCTTTTATGTTTCATGAAACTGAACGAGAGGTGAGGTGGTATATTAACCAAAACTCTTTCAGTTACATCTTGCTATCATTCCACGTAACTTCAAAGCCCATGAATAGATCTGGACTTCAAGTATGGCTGGATCTGGGTGCTTAAATGATGTTCTTTGGAATTGGTCTGATCTCTAGCTCTCAGCTCTTTTTTCATGCATGTTGGCTTCATTCTCAGAAGGCTCTTTCCTTGTGTTATCAGCAGCTCCTGACTTATCTCCTACCAGCTCAGTAAGCCCAGGGGAAGATGCACTTATGTTTGCAAAGAGCATTGACATAAGAAGCCCTGGTGCTGACTCTCATTGGACCACGAGGGTCATGTGCCTGTCTCTGAACCTATTGTTGTAATTATGGAAGTAGAAGATGGTGATTGGTCAGTCCTGGTCATGTGCTCATTCCTCCTAGCACCAGAGGATGGTGTCACCCCTACCCAAACTATGTGAATGAACAATGAAGGAAGAACAACAGTCCAAAAGAAAACAGACATGCTGTTACCAGAAAAGCAAAATGGATGCTGACTGGGTAAAAATAACAGTTGTGTCTGCAACCAGCCTCGAGTATTAGAAAGAACACAGAAGACCGGGTGTCTATTTCTGGCTCTGCTGCAAATTAGTTATGTAATTAATTTGTAGCTGTAGCCAATTACTCACCCTCCCTGGGATTCAGTTTTCCTAGCTGTAAAATAGAAAGGGCTGGACCAGAGGTCTGGAGTTCAGTATTATTTCACAGATTTCTGAGAGTCTGGTCTTGTGATTTGCAAGTAGCAGGCACTCAACCATGAGATGGTCTCACTACTGCCTTATAGCACTCCTTTAGAATTCAAGCTTCTGTTGCATGTCAAAGGTGACTGCTATCAGTGTGGGAAAAAGCCATCTTATTAAACAAGGTGTGCACAGGGGTAGTTGAAATCAGATGCTTGCAAGGTTTTGTCAGGTTTCTGCCTTGGGGGCTGAGGTTGAAATGTGCCTGCTCTGATTATTTCTGGTGATAATAACTCGACTTCCCCTGGGGAGAAGGAACAACATTCACAATAGCAAATTTAATCTGCAGATGCTAACAGGTAATTGGTCAATGACATTGGTACTTTTTGCTGTTGATCTCAGTTTAAAGGATAATATGTTTAGTTGTGACTGTTTTTTAGTCATAGCGAGAAAGGAAGAAAGGGAAAAAGTTAGGAAGAAAAGTCAGCTAACATTTATGGAGTCCCTTAATAGCTGACTTAATCTTCACATCATCTCCTAAGAGGCAGGTGACAGTATCTTCATGTTACAGATAAGGAAACTGAGTTTGAGAGAAATTGGTCTGTGAGCACATCAAAGTCACATCTTTTGGATTTGTGTCTTTTGTTGATATTCATACAGCAAATGTCTATTAGGCTCCCACTATGTGCTTGGTATGATTTTAAGCCCTAACAACACAGGGATAATAAGACAGACACCTTCCCTGCATGCAGAGAGCTCACATATTAGTTGGAGAGACAGACAGTAAATAAGGATTTTCTAGAGTAAGAAGTTGTCTTAATAAAACAACACTGGTGATATGATAGAGAATGTCTGACTTGGGGAGTGGGAGTGTTAGTTGGGGTGTTCAGAGAAGGCAATCAGGAAAATTTGAGCTAGTTACTTGAATGGTGCAAATAGCTGGGTAATGACCTGGGGGAAGATGTTCAGGCAGAGGGTAGAGAAGTGAAAGGCCCTGAGACAGGGAAAGCTCTGGACAGAGAAAAGGGCAGTGTGGCTGGTGGAGAGTGAATGTGGAAGCATGGTAGACAGCGAGATTGGTAAATTTAGGCAAGGGCAAAATCACACACTTCCTTTGTCTCCCAGGAAGGGGTCTGCATCAGTGTCCCTTTTGTACTCGGTCGTCAGCTGGGAGCATCCTGTGGAAGCACATGGATTTCAGAGCACGGCAGCTGGGGCCTGATCAGTTACTTCCTCTATAAAGGGAGGTCTGCAAGGCCCATTCTTGAGGCCACCACATAATGATCCAGGCAGTACTGGGCTAGCATAAAAATTGATTTGGCTCACACAGTATTACATTTAAAAAATTAGTTATTAGCATTCAATAATCTGTGTATTTTATACTAAAAAAAAAAAAAACTCCTGGATATCCTACATTTTTAAAAAAAGTAGTAGCAGTCTGGCAACATTCCGCCTGTTCCTGCAAATATTGCAGAATTCAGTTCTTGCTGCCTCCTTAGATGAGATGTGTGCTCCCCAGTTTGCCACAGTCCCCACCTGGCCCTGTCATCTTAGCTTCAGTCTTCTTTACTCATTTGTGTTACATGTCTGTACCTGTGGGCATTTGAGTTTGCAACCTGTGCCTTCAAGACATCTGAGAAATTGAGACTATGGCAATCAAGTTCAGCCCTGGAATCTAACAGAGGAGAGCAAAGCTGGAGATTGGGAGACAAGGCTAGAGGCTGACCAAACAGGAATAGAGCAGGGAGCCTGAGCCACAGAGCTCCTGAACTTGCTGGGAGAGAGCAAAGTTCTGATCTTCATGGAGAAGTCTTAGTTGAGATAGATGTCTGAGCAAGTGGACACTCTGCTTTTGTGTCAGGTCATTCCTGGAGTCGCTGGAACATTTTGACACTTGTTGAGAGCTGTGTTTCACCCCATCGCTCTGTTCAGCAATGCAGACCATAGTGGATTTCAGGTTGTTTTTATTTGCCTGGCATCCTTTTATTTAGGTAGTGCTCCTTTCCTTTCCATGTGATTTGGTGAGGCTGCCAATCCTAGAGCTCTTTCCTCTCCTGTGAACGTCACCTTGTGTCTTAGGCTGGGTTTCCCCAGAAGCAGCCCCTGTAATAAGGATTTGCATGTAAATGGTCTATATATATTATATAAGTAATATAATATATTATAAATAAAATAATATATAACATATAAGTCTATTATATATATATTATGTATACCTTCAGACTGTCGGCCCCCCTAATCTCATGAGTGTGTGTGCATGTATGTATGTACATGTATATACATGTACGCACACACTCAGGAGATTATGGGGGCTGACCAGTCCCAAGACCTGCAGGGTGAGTCAGGAGGCTTGAGACCCAGGAAGATCAGTGTTTCAATTTGAGTCTGAAGGCTGAAAAAAGCCAGCGTTCCATTCGAAAGAGCTTCAGACAGGAGGAATTCTCTCTTACTTGGGTGGGGAGTGGGAATCAGACTTTTTGTTCTATTCAGGCCTTCGACTGATAGGGCGAGGCCCATGCTTTTCATCTGCTTTACTCAATCTACCAATTTAAATGTTAATCTCATTCAAAAACACTCTCACAGAAAAACCCAGAATAATGTTTGACCAAATATCCAGGCATCCAGTGGCCCAAGTTGATACATAAGATTAACTAGCACAGGTAAGAATGAGACAAGGGGGGATTTTAAGCCACTGTGGAGCACGGTAATGAGCTGTTACTTCTATGAGCGAGTGGGGCTCAATGCTTTGGGTGTGCATTGGTCGATGGCATGGAGCACACTTAGAGCGCCTCCCCTGAGTGTTGGGGAGAGCAAGATATTCACCTTCCATTTTCTGTCTAACTGAGGGATGCTCCCAGGGACTTTTACTTCCTAGAACTTCTGGGCTGCCTTGCCTAGACCAAGCACAAGCCTTCAGGTGGGGAGTCTCAGTGTTTGCAGAGGGATCCTTTTGGCTTGTATAGAAGGGCAAGGACCCAGGGGATGTGGGTGGGGCATGTTTGGTGTCTGCTATGATGGGTAAATGACATATGCCTGGTCAACCATAGGGCTCCATCCATCCAGCAATGTTGGACCATGGCACAGCACATGATCTAAGCAGGGCCCATCAGAATCTTCTCTTAGGATTAGTTTATCATAAGTTCTAAACAGAGAGGATGTGAATCTGGAACTGTCAGCATCTACTTTTCCTCCTATATAGAGAGAGATGGAAAATAAGTGTGAGCAAAGACAGAGAAGAGAAACAGAGAGTGTGTGTGTGTTGGTGGAAGTAAGTCCTGTTTCTTGTCCCTGAGGCTCTGATTTTTGTCCCTCCCTTTTGTAAACTACCCCAGCTAGATGAACCTGTGTCTTCCTTTCATGATTAATTAGCTAGAGTTGGGTTCTGGGCATGCAACCAAAAGCCCAGTTATGGTGGTGCGTTGGGGGTGGGGGGAGGGAGATTTGGGATTGAGAGAGATTGTCCTGGGCCTAAGAGCTTTCTCTCCTTATTAGCTCCCAGTGTCTGAGATTTAAGGTGCTGGTAGGAAGATGAGTTTATGGTGGATATTTGTAACTGACCATTAACTAGAATGGCACAGCTAAGCCCCTGTGCCCGACCAATTGTTTGGACTTAAAAAACAGCTGATAAAGAAAAAGCTTTTAGTTTCAGAGCTTAATTAGCCATTCTTCTCCTTCCTGACTTTTAATTTTATGACTGTAGCTCGTAGGATAGGATTTTATTGTACTCGAGTATGAATTAAGCCCAAACGAGGACTCTCCCCATGTTTCTGCATCTTCAATTTAAATTTATTCTTTGTAGGGTGACATGAAGTACTACATTAAATGTTACATGTGAGGATGTAAATTTTTAAAAAACAGAGACAGAACAAGCATCATTGTGATCTCTTTTCTAAATGCTATAGAAACTCATGCTAATTTTTTAAAAAGTAAAGTTAATGCTGTTGTTTGTCTTCTTAAAAAGAGGTAGGGAGTTTTAACTGAAGCTCTTTAAGAATTGGCACCCTAAAATATGCAATGATGAAAAATAATAGTAGTGCCATTTGTTGAAAATTTATTAGTACTGTGTGAGTTCCTTAAAATTCATTATCTCCAATCACCCCGAGATGCTTTGAGAATGGATGATCTCCAATTTCCCTGTGAGGAAATGGTGGTTCAGAGAAGACTTAACCAATGTCTCAAAGAAAGAAAAAATAGGACTAAGATCCAATTTGCATTAAGATCTTTTGACCTCCAGAAAAATCTATGTGTTTCCCACTTGCAAAGGGTGTGTTTTACATGTGCTGGATGTTGGGGTGATTGAGATCATGGTGTATGTGCTGTATATTTCAGTGCTAGACATTGTGCTGGGTACTGCACATAGTAGGCACCCAATAGCATTTCTGTCCAGTGAATTTAGAATGTGTGGGTAACTGAAACTTCATCAGATTGAGGGGGAATTTATCTTTCCATTGTGTCTGAGCAAAGGTCTTGTTAGGTAAAGTAATTATATTTGTGCCCTGTGGAAATTATATTTGTGTCTCTATAGAAAACAAAGATTTGTTTCTCTCTCGAAATTCAAAATAAAATAAAGATCCTTGCTGATATCTACCCTAATACTTGTTTTGTAACATGGCAGAGCATAACTCAATCGGAAGAGACTAACACTGTCCTGCATTTGCACAGCACTTTATAGTCTGGAAAGTATTTGCTCATCATGTCCCTTTTGATATCCCAACAAGCCTGTGAGGTGGAAAGGAGAGATACTGTAGTTCTTCTTTTACTGGTGGGGGAAAAAAGATTTGGGGAGATTGGATGACTTGCCCCAAGGTGACACAACAGTTATGTGCCTAAATCAGGACTTGAGCATGTCTTAGTTAATTTGGGCTGCTATTAAAGAAATACCAGAACTGGTCAACTTAAACAACAGAAGTCTATTTCTCCCAGTATTGGAGGCTGAGAAGTCCCATGATCTGGGTACTGGCTTATTTGGTTCCCTGATGAGGACCCTTTCCTTGGCTTGTAGACAGCTGCCTTCTCTCTGTGTCCTCACATGGGGGCAGGTGGTGGAAGTGGGGAGAGAGAGAGAGCACTCTGGTGTCTTTTCTTTTCTTTTTGTGGCTGGCTAGTAGGTACCTTGGTGATGCAATGTGATAGAGTTTGGATGTGTCGTCCCTGCCAAAACTCATGTGGAAATTTGATCCCCAATGTGTCAGTGCTAGAAACTGACTCACAGGGGCAGATCCCTCATGCATGGATTAATGCTTTCCCTGAGGGGGGAGGAGTAGTGAGTGAGTTCTTGCTCTATTAGTTCACATGAGAGCTGGTTGTTTAAAAGACCCTGGCATCTCCTCTCTCTCTCTTGCTTCCTCTCTCTTGCTTCCTCTCGCCATGTGATCTGCATCTACCCGCCGGCTGCCTGCTGCTTTCCACCATGAGTAGAAGCAGCCTGAGGCCCGTGCCAGATGCAGCTGTTCCAGAATCATAAGCCAAATAAACCTCTGTTCTTTATAAATTACCCAGTCTCAGGTATTTCTGTTATAGCAACACAAACTGACTAATATACAACACTACACTCTAACCAATTGAAATAACTGGCCAGCCCCAGGTGTCTCTTGTTATAAGGACACTAATCCCATCATGAAATACCCACCCTCATGACCTCATCTAAAACCTAATTGTCTTTCAAAAGACCCATCTCCAAATACCATCACTTTGGAGGTTAGGGCTTCAACATATCAATTTCAGGGAGACCCAACTCTGTCCATAGCAGTGAGGTTCATCTGACTTACAGCTTACGCTTCCTGAATATGATTTTGGAGTGATATAAAGCTTTCTTCAGAACAACTGTTTTTTGCTTTTTTCCCCCAAGGCATTTACAGCCCATTTTAGCAGCCCTCAACTGCATGCCTCTGATCTATATGCTAATTTTGGATATGCCTTATCTCTTAAATAATCCAAACATATGTGTGTGGATGCTCCTTGATTTGAAATCCTTATGTGCTTAGAACTAATGGGGTTGTAAAACATGCTCCAGAGTTTACACTTCTCTAATTCAGCCTGATTTCTCCCATCATTCCACGTTAGCAGGGCTACCTCACCCCTGCCTCTGCTCAAGACTGTACAGAGCAAAAGCTCAAAGTGAGCCACCTGCAGTTTCTTTCCAGTGCTGGAGGCCAGGGTTGGCAGATGGGTGAGGGTAGGGGATTTGAATTGGAGAAAGACCTTTTAATTTCCTCCTGTTCTCTTTAGCTTAGGAAATTACATGCTGTCTGGAGGGTGCATCTTCATTTTATTATTTATTTACTTATTTGTTTATTTATTACAAAAAAAAAAAGGCAAAACAACAACAAAACATCGGAGGATCCTCTCTGTCTCTCATTGGAATAGCTGTGCTCTAAAAGTGAAGCAGCCAAACCAGAAATTGGTGGCCCTTTGCTGAAGTTCAGAGAGCTAATGCCAGCTTTATTTCTGATTATAAAATTTAAACTTGTTCTTTTTAGAGAATTAGGAATAAAAAAAACACTATTAGATCTAAAGAATGAGATAGACATTAACACCATAATAGTGAACACCCTTCTTTCGACATTGGACAGATCATCTAGGCAAAAAATCAGTAGAGAAACACAAGATCTAAACAATACTTTAGACCAATCGGACTTGGCAGATATCTACAGAACATTCCATTCAACAAACTCAGAATATTCATTCTTCTCATCAACACATGGAACATTCTCCAGGATAGAGTACAAAGCAAGTCTCAACAAATTTTAAAAAATTGGAATTATTCCATGTACTTTTTTAGATCACAATGGATTGAAATTAGAAATCAATAACAAATGAAACTCTGGAAACTATACGAACACATGGAAATTAAACAACATTCTACTTAATGACACATGGATCCAAGAAGAAATTAACCAGGAAATCAAAAAATTTCTTGAAACTAATGAAAATAATGACACATCATACCAAAACCTGTGGGATACTGCAAAAGCAGTACTAAGGGGGCAATTTATTGCATTAAATGCTTACTTCAGAAGAATTGAAAGATGGCAAATAAACAACCTAATACTTCACTTTAAAGAACTAGAAAAACAAGAACAATCCAAACCCAAAGTTAGTAGATGGAAACAAATAATTAAGATCAGAGCAGAACTAAATGAAATAGAAACTGGAAAAATGATACAAAAGATCAATGAAGCAAAAAGTTGGTTTTCTAAAATGATAAATAAAATTGACAAATCTTTAGCAAGGCTAACTAAGAAGGGAAGAGAGAAGATCCAAATAACAAAAATTAGAAATGAAAAAGATGATATTACAACTGATACCTCAGAAATACAAGGAATCATTAGAGACTACTATGAACAACTATATGCCAACAAATTTGAAAATCTGGAGGAAATGGACAAATTTCTGGGCACATACAAACTACCAAAACCGAGCCAAGAAGATATAGTATATCTGAACAGACCAATAACAATAAAAGAGTTTGAAGCTGTTATCAGAAGTCTTCCAACAAAGAAAAGCCCAGGACCGGACAGGTTCACTGTGGAGTTCTACCAAATCTTCAAAGAGGAATTGACACCAATTCTCTACAAATTATTCCCAAAAAACGGAGGCCATTCTACCAAACTCATTCTATGAGGCAAACATCACCCTGATACTAAAACCAGACAAAGATACATCAAAAATAGAAAACTACAGGCCAATATCCTTGATGAATATAGACATAAAAATCCTTAATAAAATACTACCTAACAGAATACAGCAACACATACACAAAATTATACACCACGATCAAGTGGGATTCATCTGCAAATTAATAAATGTGATACTCCACATCAATAAAGCAAAGACAAAAACTGTATGATCATCTCTATAGATGCTGAAAAAGCATTTGACAAAATTCAACATTTGTTTATGATAAAGACTCTCTACAAGTTAGGTATAGATGGAAAGTATCTCAACACAAAGCCATATATGATAAGCCCTCTGCCAATATTATCCTGAATGGAACTAGACAAAGATGCCCACTCTCATCACTCCTATTCAACATAGTGTTGGAAGTATTAGCCAGAGCAATCAGAGAAGAGAAGGAAATAAAGGGCATCCAGACTGGAAAACATGAAGTCAAACTGTCCCTGTTTGCAGATGATATGATCCTATATATTGAATAGCCTAAAGCCTCTACAAAAATCCTCTTAGAATTGATAAATGATTTCAGAAAAGTTGCAGTTTACAAAATCAACACACAAAAATCAGTAGCGTTTCTATACTACAACAGTGAACATGCAGGAAAAGAAATCAAGAAAACTATCCCAATTACTATAGCCACCAAAAAAACCAAACCAAACCAAACCAAAACAAAAAAACAAAAAAACCCACTTAGGAATAAAGTTAACCAAGGATGTGAAAAATCTCTATGAAGAGAACTACAAACCACTGTTGAGAGAAATTAAAGAGAACATGAGAAGATGGAAAGATATCCCATGCTCTTGGATCAGAAGAATTAACATTGTGAAAATGTCCATGTTACCCAAAGTGATCTACAGATTCAATGCAATACTCATCAAAATTCCAATGACATTTTTCTCAGAAATGGAAAAACTATCCAGACATTTATATGGAATAACAAAAGACCACGTGTAGCCAAAGCAATCCTGACTAAATAAATAAATAAATAAATAAATAAATAAAACTGGAGGCATAACACTACCTGACTTTAAACTATACTGCAAAGCTATAATAACCAAAACAGCAAGGTACTGGCATTAAAACATACACTCAGATCAATGGAATAGAATAGAGAACCCAGAAATCAACCCATACACCTACAGCCACCTGATCTTTGACAAAGGCACCAAGTCCACACACTGAGGAAGCGACTACCTCTTCAGCAAATAGTGTTGGGAAAACTGTATATTCATATGTAGGAGAATGAAACTAGACCCATACCTCTCATCATATGCCAAAATCAACTCAAAATGGATTAAAGAATTAAATATATTTCCTGAAACAATAAAACTCCTTAAAGAAAACATAGGGGAAATGCTCCAGGAAGTAGGAGTGGGTACAGACTTCATGAATATGACACCAAAAGCACAGACAACCAAAGGAAAAATAAGCAAATGGCATTATATCAAACTAAAAAGCTTCTGCACAGCAAAAGAAAAAATCAACAGAGTAAAAAGACAATGAACAGAGTGGGAGAAAATATTTGCAAAATATACATCTGACAAAGGATTAATATCCAGAATATACAAGGAACTCGAACAACTTTACAGCAAAAAACCCCAAATAACCCAATTAAAAAATGGGCAAAGGCACTGAATAGGCATTTCTCAAAGGAAGATATACAAATGGGCAACAGAGACATGAAAAAATGCTCAACATCACTCGGCATCCAGGAAATGCAAATCAAAACCACTTTGAGATACCATCTCACTCCAATCAGGATGGCTAATATCCAAAAGACTGAGAATGATAAATGCTGGCGAGGTTGTAAAGAAAAAGGAACTCTCACACATTGTTGGTGGGACTGCAAAATGGTGCAGCCTTTATGGAAAATGGTATGGAGGTTCCTCAAACAATTACAGATAGATCTACCATATAAACCAGCTATTCCACTGCTGGGAATATACCCAGAGGAATGGAAATCATCCTGCCGAAGGGATACCTGTTTATTACTCGCATGTTTATTGCAGCACTATTTTTAATAGCCAAGAGTTGGAACCAGCCCAAATGTCCATCATCAGATGAATGGATATGGAAAATGTGGTATATCTATACAATGGAATACTACTCTGCTATAAAAAAAAGTGAAATACTACCATTCACAACAACATGGATGGACTTAGAGAAAATTATATTAAGTGAAACAAGTCAGGCACAGAAAGAGAAATACCACGTGTTCTCACTTATTTGTGGAAGCTAAAAACAAACAAACAAACAAACAAACAAACAAATAAAGGATGGTGGGGGGGAAGAAGACACAACAATCACAACAATTCCTTGAACTTGTTAAGACAAGTGAACAGATATGATGTAGTTAAGGGGGAGGGGGGAGGGAGGGGGGAACGAGGAATGAGTAAAGGGACATGAAAATCAACTACAATGCATATTGAGAAGTTAAAATAAGAGTAAAAATTAAAAAAAAAGAAGAAAAATTGTAAAGTTTTGTCAGTCACTTGTGAGCCATTGGGCTGGTTGGTCAGAAGTCACTAGTGTTATAGATATTCATTGCTCAATGAAAATTAATTTATCAGAAGCGGTTTTCTTGATGATACTAATATTTATTGGTTGATTGCACTGAGTTTGGCTAAGCGTTTTACATATATGATCTCATGCATACTTTTATTTTCCAAGTGAAGAAATAGGCTCAGAGAGGGCAAGAACTTACCTATAGTCACACAGCAATTGAGTGGGGCAGCTAGAATTTGGGTTCAAATAATCAGGCTCTTAATCTCTTCACCATCTTACTCAAAAGATAACAAAAGTCACTTTTGGTTTGAAGAGGATTGCATAAGAAAGAAATAAAAGTACGAAACAGAGAAATGGAGAGTAAGGAAACCAAAGTTCCATTTCTAGTCATGAGCTATATTAAAAAATAAAGCAGAACTGATGGCTTACGCTTGAGCATTGTCCCTACCATACAGCCATTATTGTAGTATGCTGCCAGTGCTAAGAACACAGGCAACCTTTTTGCCTATAATCTTTGGAATCAATAGCATGTTGGCTCTGTGAGGGTGGATTGGATTTTTTTCCCCCTTAAATAGTTGGAAGTCATTTGTAGCCAAGTCAGGTGAAAATTGTAAATGACCAAGCTCATTACTACAATTTTTATTGAAATGAAATGTACCTTGTAGTGATGAGATTGATTTTTTTTTCTTTTTCTTAACTCCAGAGGGAAATTTGCCAAGAGCAGTGGTTTTCAAACTTTTAACAAACTATCCTTAGGAGGAAAGGAGTATGAATTCAAACCCTGCAGAGTGTAGCCTGAAACAGCCTCTCCAAGGGTGAAAATTTCTTTGAAGTCTCCTGTTTTATCTTAGATATTTGTGAATTCTGCATTCTACTTTCTGCCACATCTATTTTAAGTTACTATTATTTTTAAGAGGGTAAAGTCTGTTGATGATCCAGGAAGATGGTCATGTTTGTACTGTAATTTTGTATGTTCCAAGGATACAGTAGGGTTCCCCCGGGGTACCTGATGCCCCAGTTTGATAACCTTGGTTCTATTAGAGGAAGTCTCAAACTATGATCCAGGATGCTGTTTGTCCCTGAGGACATTCTCTCTCTCTCTCAACAATGTTTTGAATAAGAAATATGGCTTAAAGTTCAAAAATGAAATAATACAAGAAGTATAGTAAAAAGTCTCTCTAGTGTCCTCATCCCCCATCTTCTCAGTACTCCTCTGAGGTAGCCAGCTTCCAGGACAGCCACCAATGATCTCTGCCTACTGACACTACACCCTTGTGTAATCCCCTCCCACCTTGGAACAGGGCCGGTCTTTGTGATCAACAGACTGCTGCAGAAGTGATGGCATGCCACTTGTGAGGTTAAGTTATAAAAGACTGCAGCTTCTGTCTTTAACTCTCTCTCTTGCTTTCTTGGGTCAGTTTCTTTGGAAGAAGCTGGCTGCCACACTGTGAGGACGCGCAGACACATTATGGAGAGGCCCATGTGGGTAGAAATTGAGCTCTCTGGCTAATAGTGAGTGAGAAACTGAGACCTGCCAACAACCACATAAGTGAGTTTGGAAGTGTGTCCTTCGGCTCCAGACAACCTGCAGGTGACTGAAGTCATGGCTCACATTTTACCTGCAGCCTCACGAGAGACCTTAAGCCAGAACCACTCAGCTAAGCTGCTGGTGGAATTCCAGATCCAGACAACGTGGGATAATAAATGTTGTTTTACGCTATGTTTTGAATAATTTACTATACAGAAATAGATAATTTTTTTGTTGTTGTTTCTGGCCAGTACAGGGATCCGAACCCTTGGCCTTGGAATTATTAGCAATGAGCTCTAACCAAGTGAGTTAAACAACCTGCCCAGCAATAGATAATTAATACATCCTACCTTCAAGAATTTCATATGTTCTTTCTAGAATTTATGTATACAAATGCAAGCAAATAGAAATACAGACTTTTCTTGTCTCTTCGCTGAAAACATAGCCTGCTACAATACTGTTCTATACTTTGCTTTTCTCAATACGATATTTTGGAGAGATATTAGTACACAGAAATAGTATATAGAAATCTTCTCTGTCCTTTTTTGCAGCTGAATAATTTATTTCCTTGAATGGCTGTACTATAATTTGTTTAGCCAGTTCCTTATTGATGATGTAGTGGATTGAATTATGTCCCCCCAAAACTCCCTGAAGCTTGAATTGTGTCCCTCAAGTTTTATGTAATAGAAACTTAGCCCCTACTGTGACTGTTAATAGGGAGGGAAATACTATTACGGTAATTGAAAGGTGGAGCCTTGAAGAGTTGTTTGGATTGCAGGACCATGCAGTAGTAAATGGATTTAAAATGGTGGCTAGGGACATGGTGCTGAGGACTTCAGAAAAGGAGAGTCTGTCTGTCTCTCTCTCTGCTCTCTCTGCTTCCACCATCTTGCAATGTGAGACCCCCGAGTCACTGTCGCCACCACCAGATGGACTTTGGACTTCCTAGCCTCAGAAACTGTAAACAATAGATGTCATTTTTCTTTATAAAATACCCAGTTCCATGCGTTTTGCTATAAGCAACACAAACAGACTAATACAGATGGCCATTTCCAATGTTTTGATATTATACTGTTTTTATGAATCATCTTGTACATATACATGCAAGTACATTTGTACCATATATTTCTAGAGGTGAAATTTCTGCGTCAAAAGGGTATGTGTATTTGCAATTTTACTATAGTTAAACTCCCCTCCATAAGGATTATACTAAGTCACAGGTTTCCTACCCACCTTCCCCCAACATCATATTAGAGTTGTTAGGGCTTGAATCAATGCAAAAATGAGATTCTTCAGATCTAATGAGCTGATGAAATGTACCCCCAGAGACTTTCTTTTACTTATGACTAAGGCAGCTTTCCAAATTTAAGTGTTTTCAAAATTTGGTATTTATGAATGAAACTAATGTGTTCTGAGTTGCCGAGGATACAAATTCAGTTTTATGACTGGCTGCTATGCAGTGTTTGTCAACAAGTGCACATGCACACAGTGGGCACAGGTAAGGCACATGGTCATTGGGAACTCTTTCCCCACCAAAACAAGTGAGCTGCTTCAACATGAACATTTGAGAATTGTAGTTCTGGAGTACTCCAGAAGTGTTTTCAACAGTGACACCACCACCAGAATAAGTAGGTTCTTTCCCAAGGTGACAATTTTTTTTTTTACCTTATTTCTTTGTTTATGAGATACCACTGATTGTAAGTTAGATTGTTGATTTGATAATAGCTCTTTGGGAGAGGAAAAAGAAACACTCCATTAAATGCTCACATTGATTGTAAGATATATTTATTTTAGAGATGGTAAAATGTGCAAAAGCATGTAGCTTAGAGTCATGAGGACACAGTCACTCAGTTCAGTTCTATTTGGTTGAATCCAATTGAGTGCAAACCTATATTGGATGCCTTTCTTTTTTCTTTTTCTAAATTTCATTTCTTCTTTTCCTCTACTTTTCTTTCTCAATGAGAATATTGGACTGGAAGGGAGTAATGAAGTCAATCCAGATCTAAGGAGAATCGATATGATGGGTGGAGCAAGCCTGAACTGGAATCAGATGACCCTGGTTTGAAATGCTGGATTTTACCACTTAGTACCACCTGGGAGATCTTGGGCAGATTACTTAATTCACTGTTTTTTGGAGCCTTGGCATTCTCATCTGTTAAGGAGGGATAGCAATAACTGTTTTGAAAGGTTTGTATTTTGGGGGATATGTGAGGTTGCAAGTGCCAGAAGCCCAACTCAAGGTATCTTAAGTGCAAAGAGGTATTGGGGTAATTCATAGAACAAAAGGCCAGAGAAAGGTAGATTGCCTCCCAGCCTTGGAAAGCCAGTTCCAGGATTGGTGCATCTCTAGGATTGTTTTTGCACAAGACTTGGCATCTCTTGTGTAGAGCAGCATTCTCCATGAGACAAATCTGAAGCTTTACATGTTACTGCTTGAATGATGGCAATGAGATCCCAAAGCCCAAAATCCCTAGGAAAGAATCATTTGGCCCAGTTCTCTTGATCCCAAAGCCCAAAATCCCAAGGAAAGAACCATTTGACCCAACTTGGGTGATGTGTACATTTCTGAGTCAAGTAACTCTGATCAAAGGAGGGGTAGAGTGATTCTTAGAAAAGGGCGATGGGCAGAAAATACCAAGGGTGTCCAAAAAAGTTGCTGTGGGGATCAAATGTCCATAGTTCGAGAGGTCTTCACAAAGCTATTGGAAAGATTTGTGTTCTCTTTTAATTCTGTTTCTCCACGAACTTCTTGAAGTACCCTTGCTAGCTAGCTCATAGTCAATGCTCAGAAAATGGCCAGTACTAATAAGGATGATGGTATATATACTGGTGGCTAACATTTATTGAGCGTTTTTTCCACGTCAGGCACAATATTAAGCACTTTATATGCTTATCTCATTAATAAAACATTTACATTTTTATTTCTTATCACTAGTAAATCCTTCTCCCCCAAGAAGCATTTAAAAAATCCATAAACCGTAACTGACTTCCTGAGGAAGAGCTTAGTGGACACAAAATGAGAAGGTGAGTTTGAATCTATGTTTCCTGCCCAGAGATGAGTGAGTTTCTCCTTTCTGTTCATAAAGAAGAAACTGTGATGTTGGGTGATGCTAAACTTTTCGAAGTTATTGCTGCCTCCCAGTTGGAAGCAAAGGGCCCATGGTGATTAATAAATGTGTTTGCTGCTTTTGGGGTGAGGGGAAGAGAGCATGCACCTCTGTTGGGATAGCTCGCCTATGCTGTCTGGCTGGGGTCCAGATTTCTGGCACTGATATGACTTCTTAGCTCACTTGAGCCCTGAATATGGTTCAAACTCAGAAAGCCCCAAGACTTCTGGGCTCTGTAATTACTCTGGGCTTTGTCAGCACCACACTCAGCCAGTGAGCGAACCGGCCATCCGTATATGGGATCCGAACCCGGGGCCTTGGTGTTATCAGCACCGCACTCTCCCGAGTGAGCCACGGGCCAGCCTACTCTGGGCTTTGGAGACTAGTTTCCCTTATGAGCAAAATAAAGGTGGAAACTTGTACAGATGAAGAAGATACACTAAAGTTTGGGGTAAGCCTGCTATTTGCCGATGATGCTGGTGGCCAGTTATGTGGGATTAACTATCCAAAGGGCTATGGTCTTTTTGGAGCTGGAGGATCTGGATGAAAGAGATTCTCTTAGTCTATCCTATCTCTGGATAGTATCTGTCTTAGTTTTATGCAGCTACAACAGGATACCACAGACTGGGTAATTTATAATGAATAGAAATGTATTTGTCTCGTGTTTCTGAAGGCTGGGCAGTCTAAGATCAAAGGGTTGCATCTGGTGAGGGCCTTCTTACTGCATTATAACATGGCAGAAGGCATCACACAGGTGTGAGAGAGCACCCACTCCTGTGATAATCGCATTAGTCCATTCACAAGTGCTGTACCCCTGTGACCTACCTCTTAAAGTTCCCTCCCACCTCTCAACACTGTTGCATTGGGGATTAAGTTTCTGACGTATGAACTCTGGGAGACACATTCAAACCACAGCAGTATCTATGCTGGGTATTTTGTATTTGTCCCTGCAGATCCACTTTCCACCCCCTCCTTGCTGCTCTGTATCCCAGGAGGGTGGCCCCCATGGACTGTATTACCTGGGCTCTCTTATCCTCTTGTGACTGACTGGGTTTGGCCAATGGGGGATTCACACAGGAAAACAGAATGTGGGAAGAGAAACAGGTGAGGGTATTTTTTCCTGTGGCTCCTGTCATTTAGGTTGCCAGGGGTTGGCGGCTCCTACCAGGCAACTGTCTTTCCCCAATAGCTGTGGCTACTCTCCTTGAGTATCATAACTATTTCCTCTTATTTTCCTTCCAGGTCTAGGAGTGTCAAGGGATGCTCACTGTTGCTAGTCCTGGGATACTGCGACATTCCTTTTTGGTTTCCCTTAATCCTGCTCATACCAGCATACATAAATTTTTGCTAAACTCTATTCCACTTGAGAGTGTTGTATGTTTCTTGCCACTACTCTGATTGATACAGACTCCCAGAGAAGGGAACCAATGCACATAATTTTCTCACTCGTTTATTCATTCATCAAACCTTCCACAAACACTTACTCTGTGTCAGGACTTTCACTGGGGCTTTTAAGAGTGAAACACAATTTCTGTCTTTGTCTCTCTGTTCTGAGTTCTCAGTTGTTTACTGCAGAAACCGACCTTAAAGTAAAAAGAGAACATGCTGAGGGGATTGCTGAAGGACCAGCCTTGGAAAAAGACCCCTAACAAGGTAGCTCCAGAGGGCTATACAGCGGCAACTCCACCAAAGGCATGTGTTAGAGATGGGCTGGTCTGGGGTCTGCAGCTATCCCTGCAGAGAATCCATAGAGACCCAATAGGCCGGTGATCTTGCATCATGAGTCAAGTTTCCAAGGGAAATTATCTGATTGGCTGAGCCTGAGTCACATGGTTGGGGGAGGCGTACAGAAAGCCAGAGGCATAATCATAAGAATGAGAGATAAGGCAGCTCCTTGCAGCTCTGTTTCTGACAACTCCTCCTGGGTCTTCTCCAGTCCAGTCACCACCCTCAAGACCAGCAAGGGTGAACTGTGTTCAGGGGCCTTCCATGCAAGGAAATAACTCAGAATATATTTGTTAGCAAGTAACAGAAAACTCAACTCAAATAGATTAAACAATATGGGGAATTACTACCTTGCATAAGAAAGAATTTAGAGGTAAGATGACTCTGGGGTTGGTTTATTTTTTTAATTCAATTACATCATCAAAGACCTGGGTTCTTGCCATCTTTCTGCTCTGACTTACACAGAGTGTGGGCTTTGTTCCAGTCTTTTCTTCTAGTGGTCACAAGATGGCTGCCACAGCACCAAACATCACATCCTCACACAACAATGTCCAATGTCCAAAGGTCAGAAGAGAAAATTTGTCTTCCTTGTATCTCTCTTTAACAATGATAAGAAACCTCCCATCCAATGCTCATTTGTCAGAATTGGTCACATGCCTATTCCTAAAGAAATTATTAGAAAGAGGGCCAGTAATACTGTGATTGATTTAGTATCACCAAGATACACTCCTCAAGGCTCAGGAGGGGCCCAGCTTCCCCTGAATCATGTGACTGTTCAGTGGTTAGAAAATTGGGGTGGTCTTAGCAAAGAGGAAGGGGTGCTCTTTCTTAGACGAGCAATAGTAGCATCTACCAAAGTGTAGGAAAAGCGTGTGGGATGTGGTGAATGATGAGGCTGAACACTGAGAAGGCACCAGAATATGACATCCTGGTGAAGTAGGCAGGACCCAGGAATCTCAAAGGTGATTGTCCCAGTGTCACTAATGTCACTGAGACAATTGGTGGCAGAGGAATGGAGGAATCTAGAGGTCTCATTATTCTCTTCAGAAAAGGGTTTTTTTTTTCTACAAAAACTTTCTGCTGATCCTAGTGACCTTTAGTGACAACCTTGGCCCCCTAGTTTTCCCACAAGTGCCTAAATGGACTATCCTTGGACTTTGCATCTGTGAAGTACGTGGAAATGTGAACAGCATTTCCAAGTCCGTGGTCTCGTTTGCTCTCCACTTTGTAGTGGGAAACTGAGGCTCAGAAAGGTGAAGAGACCTACTTGAGGTCACACAGCTGGAAAGCAGGAGCCTCAGAACTCAAGCCCAGAAGTTTTAACTAAAGGTTCTGCTGTTCTTCCTCCCTGCCTTCTAGATAACTCCATATGGTCTACAGGTTAGATCTTCAATCATAATATATTAAAGGTATGAATGAATGCAAAAAAAAAAAAAAAGGTTAAAAGATGTTGTGCAAAGGTAAAAATCTAGTTTTGACTCTCACTGTGGACCCATGAATAAAGCAAAGTGAACAAATAGAGGCATCTGAGCTGCTGTGCAGAACTCCCGGGGTTTATAGGGCTGTGTCAGGCACCTCTGACAATGCCAGGTATTTACCTTGCAGATAAATGGATTCATTTTCCTCCCACAATGCATCACTGATGGGTAATATTTATGCAGATCGGAACTCATTCCCCTTACTTTATTTGGTCCTGGGATGACTGTACCCATTTGATTTTCTCCTTTTTCTCTTGACATTGTTCTTCAGGGGACCGTGATATGGGATGCATTTCGATAAACAATGCTGAAGTGACAGATTTCGGCTTTAAATGAAATTGTGTTCCATAAAATGGGAGACAAAGGCTGATAACTCACCGTCGGCTACAGACGTTTCAGCAAAAATTATCTTTCATGCTTTGATCTCCACTGTATCATTTTCCTGAGTGGCCTCATGTGCTCTATCAATCAAACCCACTGAAGATGCAGCACAATCACATTTAAAATCAAATACAAATCATAGATTCATCTGCCCAGGAGGAAGAGAAATGTGTCATGAATCCTAGTTTCAATCTTCTGTGATTACAACTGAATTAGTTTTTGAAAACTCCAGAGGATGAAGTTTTCCACTTCCCAACTTTCATATTATTGTTATTTTTTGGAAGGGGGCAATATTAGATTGGTGTGGAGGCAGACTGAAATTATTCAGCCGTGAGATCACAAAGCCTTGTTTTTCATCTAACTGTAGGTTAGGGCCTTTTAATATTCCTCTAACGGAGATTTTTTTTATGAAAGAAGAGATGTTAAGAAGAAAGATGTTTGTTAACATGAAAACATTTAGACAAGGAGGATATGACCTCTCTCATTCATTCTCGCCTGCTTTCTTGGCATACGTGGGAAGGGAGGCTGAGCCAGAAAGAAAATATTACTGGCTGATCTCCTTTCCCTGTTTGAGGCACAGGTTGTCTCACTTGATATCCACATGTCTGTGTGAGGTGGGTAATTCACAACCCTGCTTTATAGAAAAGGAAACTGAGGTCAAGAAACATGCTCATGGTCAGGAGAGCTGAGATGAGATCCCGAGTCTACATGATTCTGAATAACATGCTTTTAAAATGTTTGAGAAGGAATATTTCTTGTTGATTGCCTACCCTCTCTATAACCTTGGTGTCTGGCACATAGTAGGTGCTTGAAAGCACTTGTTCAGTGTCCAAACCAGCAGTCATCAAACTCGCTGTAAAGGCCCAGATAGTAAATATTTGAGGCTTTGCGGGCCATGTAGTCTCTGTTGTGACTACCCAACTCTGCTGTGACTACTCAACTCTACTGTTGTAGCAGGAAAATATGTAAATGTATGGGTGTGGCTGTTTTCCAATAAAACTTTATTTATAAACTCTGAAATTTAAATTTCATGTAATTTTCACATCAAGACGTACTTATTATTCTTCTTTTGATTTCACCCCCCAACAGTTAAAAATGTAAAAACCATTCTTCTCTTGTAGGCTGTCATCTGTAGAACCCTGGTCTATATAATTCCCTTCATAGTCACATTAGCAGGTACCAAGAACTGCCGTATCTCCAAGGTCAAGTTTGGTGTCTGGCACAAGCATTCTTTCTCTTTGGTGGAGTCCACTTAACAGGGTTGAGAGCCACGGTGTTGGGGGAAAGACAGAAGACAATCTCAGTTGCCTGGGGGTAAGAGAGATCTTTTGGGGTCTGTCCTAGGGAAAATGGGAAATGTAGGAGAACTTGGGAGGCAGGAAAGAGGGCTTGAAGAATATCATTGGGGGTTAGGAATTGGAACTCCTATTACAGAGTTTTTCACTAGGCACTGAATTGCCCCTGGTGTGTGTGTGTGTGTGTGTGTGTGTGTGTGTGTGTGTGTGTGTGTGTGTGTTTAAATTTGTGGAGAGTTTTTGGCTGTCTTAATGATGGGGATTGGGGAGTCACTCATGGCAGGGCATAGTTTTGTTGGATATCCTGAAAAAAAATGTGTGTGTGTGTGTGTGTGTGTGTATTCCCCAAATTCCACTTGATATTTGCATGATCTACCAGGCAATCATATGGGTTAGAAAACTATTTATGATTATCTGAGTCTAGATCCTTATTTTGTTTTCCATACAAACACTGAAGTCTCCAGGAACGCAGCTATAGTGTAACTCAAGAGAAGATTGTACTTTGTTTCATGTGGGACTTTTATCAAGAAGGAGCCCCCATTTTGGGACACAATGGCACTCTCAGTCATGCTGCTGTGAAAACACACTGCTCAGTCTGCATCTGTGACTGTCACCTTTACAGTTGTTCTACAAGCATCTGGCTGCTTCACTCTGTCTGTCCTGATGGAAATGCATGTAATCTCATTATAAATTATCTTATTATAAATTCCTCTCATGTCATTTATCCTTTTTAATATAATTAGGTTAAAATAAGGGTAGGTTGGGCCAGCCCGTGGCTCACTTGGGAGAGCGTGGTGCTGACAACACTAAGTCAAGGGTTAAGATCCCCTTACAGGTCATCTTTAAAGAGAGAAAAAAAAAATGAGGGTAGGTAGCTTATGTTACTGATGCATTTCCTTTTAGGATGCAAACGAGGGCTTTTCGAAATATTGGTTAAAACATGGGGACATTGGATCTGATGGTGCTGAGAATCCCTGCCTGGTGACATTCTTTGAGCTGATGTATGGGGAACTGCTTTTAAATTGCTTTGGGTTGCTCGAATATGTTTTCTTTGAACACAGAGACTGGGCGCCTGATTGTATTTGGGACACAAACGCATCAACTCTAGGCACCAGGCGGAGTGAAATGAACGGCTGCTTCCTTAGGGAGAAGCTGCTTCCTTGCCTGTGTTTTCCTTTTGTTTGCTGGGTAAAGCCAGGCGTCTTTTACCTTCTGCAGCCATGCTGGTTGTCTTGGCAGAATTTTGTTAAGTGCTTTGAACTCTCCTTTAGCTTACTTATTTTTTGATAATTTACTATACATACATGTGGGGTACAATGTTGATTTTCAATAATTGTGTACAATGTGTGATGGTTAGATCAGGATAGTTAGCTTATTCGTCACTGCAATATGCAATCATACTTTGTGTCCATTAACCAATACCCCATCAGCCCTCGTCCCTCTCCCCCTTTCCCCCTTTCTGCCTCTAGCACCCACAGTTCTTTTCTCTCTTTCTAAAAGTTCAATGTATTACTGTGATTTTTTTTCTTTCTTTCTCTCTTTATTGTTTATTTGTTTGTTTATGGATTCTGCTCCTGGTTATGAGAGAGGACATGTTGTATTTCTCTTTCTGGACTTGGGTTGTTTCAGTTAGGATAATTTTCTCCAGGCTCATTCATGTTGCTGCAAATGGTAGAATTTCATCCTTTTTCATGGCTGAGTAGTATTCCTTTGTGTGTATATACCACATTTCCTTACCCAGCCATGCACTGATGGACTTATAAGTTGGTTACTGGGGATATATCCAGAGGATTGGAAATCATCAGGTCAAAGGGATACCTGCACTCCCATATTTACTGCAGATCTATTTAGTTTAGCTCATTTTGAAGAGTCTTCCTTTCACAGTCTAATTACAACTGGAGCTGACAATAGCTCAGAGCAGCTGAGGGGCTGAGACCCTGTGCTTTCTCTTTCCCTAGAAAGTAGCTGATGTTAATTTTCTGTTTTAGACAGCCAGAAAGATTTTTCCCTTTTTCCTGGGGGACTTTGATAAAACTGGCATCTCCAGCCCTCCCTTCCTTAGGTTGGTTTTTCTGCCAAAGAGGGCTCAGAGGCATCATAAATGAAAAGGTTGGCAGGGCCTGGGTGGGCATTTTATTCTGATGGAAAATTCCACTAGGATTTTCTATTATTGCAACAGAGCATGGGTCCTCGATCAAAGCCTGCCTTTACCACTTACTAGAAGCTCTGTGACCTTGGTCAACTAATTCAACTTCTCTTGAGTTTCACTTTTCTTATTTGTAAAAGAGTGGTGGGATAGTTAGTTTTATGTATTACCTTGACTGGGCCACAGGGTGCCCCAGCTATGTGATCAAACATCATTCTGGGTGTTCCTGTGAGGTTGGTGTAGAATGAGATCAACATTTGAATAGGTAGACTGAGTGAAGTGGGTCGCCCTCCTTCATGTGGGTGGGCCTCATCCAACCAGGTGACGGCCTGAAATAGAACAAAATGACAGACCCTCCCCTGAGTAAAAGATAATTCCTTCACCTGAGCTCCTTCAGTCTAGGATATCAGCTTTTTCCTGCCTTCAGACTCTAACTTAAATGTTGCTTTTCCTGGGTCTCGAGCTTCCTAGCCTTGGGACTGAAACTTACACCATCCATCAGTTGTCTTGGGTCTTCAGCTTGCTGGCTCACTCTGCAGATCTCAGGACTTGTCAGCCTCCATAATTGTGTGAGTTAATTTCTTGTGATAAATCTCTCTCTGGGTATGTGTGTGTGTGTATCCAATTGGTTCTGTTTCTCTGGAGAACCCTGACTAATACAGGTGGCAATAATATTATGAGGATTAAATGATATAACACATAGAATATGCTTAACACACAGTGCTTGGTACATAGATCACTTGCTTAATAAACATCAGCTTTATCAAGGCAGTTATTATTTATCTTTATACAAAAATAAGATTCCAAACATATTCTCTTAAGTGTTCTCTAAATTATTCAATTGAACAAAAGCCTCTCTCTCTCTCTCTCTCTCTCTGTGTGTGTGTGTGTGTGTGTGTGTGCGTGCGCACGCGCACACACACGCACACCAGCCTAATATCCCTCAGGAAGTTTTTCCAATTATTGTATGTTCTCAGGGACATAATTCTGTTTGACTTTACATCTTTCCAATATCAGGAATGAGCATAATTAGCACAGCAATGCCGGTGTCTGTGAGATGTGCTTTCTTTCACTGTCCTGTTTGTCTTGCCCAAGGTGGGCATTGGAAAGGAGAAATGTTGGATGAAGGGCCAACTCTCTACTACTGTCTTAGTTTGCTCAGGCTGCCATAACAAAATGCCATAGACTTGGTGGCTTAGACAACAGAAATTTATTTCTCACAGTTCTGGAGACTGGGAAGTCTGAGGTCAAGGTGCTGGCCAACTCAGTTCACCAGTGAGGGCCCTCTTCCTTCTTGATGTATTTGGCGGAGAGAGAGTGAGACAGAGAGAGAGAGAGAGAGAGAGAGAGAGAGAGAGATATCTTTGGTGTGCTCTAAAAAGGACACTAATCCCATCACAAGGACCTTATCCTTATAACTTCATCTAACCCTAATTACATCCCAAAGACCCATTTCCAAATACTATTACACTGGAGTTCTGAGCTTCAACACATCAGTTGGGGGGCAGACGTGGCACAAACATTCAGTTCATAGCACATCCTTTTCCAGAAATCCCCCTTAAACCCTTCCTGTTATCCTTGTTATTTACAACTGACAGATGAGGAAATTAAGACTCTGAGACATTCCTTGAGTTGTCCATAGTTGCACAATTTATAAGTGCCAGCTCCCCCACAAATCGCACTCAGCCATAGCAGCAGAATTAACCACAGCATCATATCCAAACAGGGAGCATAACACCCCAGTAACCATAACAAAGTGGGGGGACCCAGCTTAAATTTAAGATGTGTCTGTGGTTGGGGTTCAGACTTACTTAATCTACCACTGAGATGTTTCACAAGTTTCATTCTCTCTGGTGCTTAATTTCCACATCTATGAAATGTTAATAATAACAGTGCCTTTCTGTTGTTGAGAGGCTTTTGTGTTGTAATGCAGGTGAATGCCTCTTGAGAGCCTGACGTGGTAAGTATTGGATTAGCTCAGGTGCACAATCGGCAGAGGTTTGGTTTTTACCAGTGGATCACATTCCTGTCTTTTGTCATTTAGGGCCAGCAGAGCCCTAAGGAGAGAAGACACAAGTCAGGAGAGTTCTGGCGGGTGGGGAACATTTCCGTCTGCTGTCTCAAACATGGATACACCTGGGGATCCCATGAGAGCCCCTGATGCCTTAGAGGAAAACATGGGTATGGACATGAGGAAAGAGGGAAAACTGCTTGGGGGAATGATGAAGGAAGAAGGAAGGGAAAACCATTCATGGAATGCTCAGCAGGTGCCAAGCATTTTCTATTTATTGCACCACTTAATGGTGAAATCACACTGCAAGGTAAGGGATATTTAACCCCATTTTACAGATGAGAGAGAGGAGGCTGGGCAAGTTAATAAGCTGGTTCAAAGTATCACAGCCAGAGAGGTGTAGAGCCCAATGAGAACCCACAGCTGCTCAGACTCCAAAGATCGTGCCTATATATTGAAGGAAATTTCCCCTTCAGCAGGCTCAGTCGGGTAAACTGAGGAAGAGGGTGACAAGCAGGCTTAAGAAAGAGATGTTTGCTTCTCCTTAAACATCTCCCTTCCCATTGCCAGTTGCTATCTATAAACTCTTTCAAAATGTGATAATGGTTTTGATTTTCCTGTCATCTCAGTTTGATATGAGAAATTTGGGATTTCCAAATTGACAGAAAACCTGATTTTAAAGATGCTGGAAGGCAAACATCTGTGAAAAATCATAGGAACACTGTCAACATCTGTCCATGTGAAAGGAAATTGCTGAGGTTCTCAGTTTACAGCCAATCCATCTTAGAGGCCAGGATGCTTGCAAATTTAAATGTATGTTGAAGCTACAGAAATGGCTAATTAATTTAGTTTGTATGAGTATAAGATTTTTCATTGTTTCTAGTTAAAAAAAATTCTTTTTTGAATAGGGAATGTGTATACATGGTAAAAAAAAATTACACAGTACAAAAAATGTGTACAGTGAAAATTAAGTCTCCTTTCCATCCCAACCACCAATTTCTCCTTCCCCAAAGATCACAAGTGTTGCCTGCTTCTCTTGAAACCTTCCAGAGATACCCATTTTATGTAGAAGAATATATGTACATATTGTTACCTTCCAGTTTTAAAAAATGCACATGATACACTGTATATAGTATTGTTCATCTTAATTTTTTTTCACTTAACACTGTATCTTTGTGATTTTGCATATCAGTATATATGGAGATACCTCATTCTCTTTAATAGCTGTGTAGTATTCCAGTATATGGATGAGAATAAATTAACCAGTTCCCTCATGGTGAACATTCAGAACGTGTTCTGTCATTTTCTGCTACAATTTATGCTGATATATCCATCTTGGTGCATATGTATGTATTCATCTGTAAGATACAAGTCTAGAAGTGCTGGACAAAGAGGATGTGCATTTAACATATGATGTCTTTTAGTTTAAAAGGGAAGTTTTCTTCTTTATCTTGGAGCAATCTCCTTCAAGGAGATCAGACAGGTGAATATGGGATGCTGTATCTGGGAACTTAATGACTATTCGCAGACGTCATGGCTGTTCTTATCTGCCCCAGCTTCTTCCTCAGGCCGGAAAGATGGAAACAATGTCTTTCCTTACCTTGTCAGGGCTTTTAACTATGCTGTTGAGATCCTGTGCTCAGAGATAAACTACCACGGATTTACAGTTTCTCCAGCTCACAAGGTCTGATGTGTTTCTTCCTTTATCCTAAACTTCCTTATCCTGCCTTTTCCTTCTCTTTCCTAGATCCACACCAGCCCCACCCCCCACCCTTATACTCAATCTTGCCAAGTCAAGGTAAACCCAGACCCTTCTGGTTTAAAACCTGATCTCTTGGGTAAACAGTCAATTCAGGATTCTCAAGTCAACTTGGGTTTTAAACCTTAATCAGTTCAAGGGGTCTCACGTCTTTCTCATTCCACTTTGGTCATGGGCTTTGTAGTGGGGGCTGCACCACCCAGACCTCTGCGCAGACCCACGGAATCGCTTCTTCCCAGCTGCCGGGAGAGTTGGCTGCTCAGCTCACAGCTGAGTCATGTCTCTGGCTGAAGGAAGCTACCGGGTTCCAGCAAATCCTCCCTCCCCACAAAGGCATCCCATATCCAATGACCGATCCTTGAGGGTTACAAAGGCTATGTCCCTTGCCTTGGTTTGGGACATCTATGAAGGGATGTCTCAGTTTCATGGCTCCCCATGGGGTTGCCTTGGGGGTCATAGCAACTGCTCTTCAGTCCCACTCCTCCCTCTGCCCATTGCTGCTTTCCTGAAGGTGCTGCCCCCCAGTAAACCTCCTGCATGCAGATCTCCATCCCAGGGCTTGTCTACCTGGAAACCCAACCTGTGACAGGCTTATAAACATTGCAGTGGAGCACTGGTGTAGGGCGGGAGAGCTATACCTCTGACCTACCAAGGGATGCCCGTCCCCAAGTGTCCTTGGGGAGGGGTGATGATACTTTTGTCCATATGGTAGGGGTGGAGGTGCAGGTGGTTCCTGTTGCTCCCTAAATTTCTCTTCTTTCAACCTGGTTCCATTTGTTTACTCTGCTACTTACAGCTAAAGAGTGAGGCATCTTTCCCACCTGTATATTGTCCTCGTGCAGTAAAAGGTTGACCCAGCAGGTCTGGGCTGTCCAAATCCTGCACATTCCATAGGATGGTCTGGCCCTTTCTGGATCCTGGGAGATAACCTCTAAGTCTTTGGACTATTCTGCTTGGTAAGTGTCTTCGTTTACCTGGAGCTGCACCAGATAGTCTATGCTACCAATGTGGTTCATGGCAAATGCCTGTTTTTTGTATGCCTTAGTCTTTGAGACATATGGTATCAGTTTAAGCTCTGGAGGGGTTGGAGACTGAATAGTAAAGGTCAGCCATGCAGGCACCTATGTGATGAAACCCCAGTAAATACCCTGAACACCAAGGCTCAGATGAGCTGCTGTGGTTGGTAGTACTTTGTGTATCTTGCCACATATCATTACTTGGAGAATTAGGAACTGTCCTTATGACTCCACTGGTGGAGGACAACTGGAGACTTGCCCCTGGTCTCTCTTTGACTCTGTCCTATGCACCCTTTACCTTTGTTGATTTTAATCTGTATCCCTTCACTGTAATGAACTATAACTGTGAACATAATGGCTTTTTTCAGTTTTGTGAGTCTTTCTAGCAAATCATTGAGCCTGAGGGTTGTCTTGAGGACCCCTAACTATAGACCCTACAGACAGAGACCATCTTCTCTTTAGCTTCCCTAGGAGGGAGAGGTCATGGGTAATGGGTGATAGGAGAACATTCCATTGTTTTAGGTATTGTTCTAGGTGCTGGTCATAGAGCAATAAACCAAAGGTCATTGCTTTCAAAGAGCTTACATTTTAGTGGAGAAGATGGACAAAAACTCCCCAAACAAACAGAACTGAAAA
Source organism: Cynocephalus volans (assembly GCF_027409185.1). Classification (NCBI taxonomy): domain Eukaryota; kingdom Metazoa; phylum Chordata; class Mammalia; order Dermoptera; family Cynocephalidae; genus Cynocephalus; species Cynocephalus volans. The sequence continues at coordinate 109,665,912 of NC_084465.1, forward strand.
CCTGACACATAAGTACTAGCATCCTGTGAATTGTTGATGAGTTTGTGTGAATGCATAAAATCCTTAGCAGTTTATCCAATCCCATCTGAGCCTCTGTCTGCCTTTCCAACCCAGCTCTCTCACCACACTTTCCCCATCCCCCTCAATATCTTATTTCCTCTGATGCACACCACTCCTTCTCACCCCAGGGCCTTAGCACAGATTGTTATCTCTGTATGAATGCTTTCCTTTTGCTGTATACCTTGCCAACTCCTCATTGTCCTTCTAAACTCAGCTTAAATGTTACAACCTTGGGGAAGTCCACTTGGACACTCCCCTCCCCCCAAGAGCAATTGTATCTGCCATTATATACCCTCATGGCACCCAATTCTCTTTCTTCACAACGATAACGTGTTTCCTCTCATTTTGATTTCAGTCATCATTCTGAGTGTTTGGGCATTGGGCTGGGTTGATTATCAAAATGAATCATTTAGGCAAAGTGTTACAGGCTCCATCAACATTCAGAATCTGGCCTTGGATTTGGGCTGTGATTCTGCCAAGCCACACTCTTCTCTGTGGGAGTCCGTTCTCCACTCCAGGCCTGCAGTGGGAAGCTTTCCAGGGACCAGCCAGCACCACTATCTCCAGGGCTGTCCCTCAGCCGCTGACCTCTTCATATGCTAGTTGGACCCTCTGGCTGCCTGCTACCCTCCCTCCAGGCCAGCTGACAGGAGAGCTGGCGAGTACTTGAAATGTTCCCCACAGAAGATAAATGAGAGAAGAATCTCAGCAGGCAGTGAGCTCTGTATCCAACAGTTGGCAGTTGGGGCTTCTAATTTTAGGCCCAGGAAGGAAGCTGATTTCTGTGATGAAGGTGGCCACATGCTTTATCAGGGGCCAATTTAGCAAAACTCTAAAATGCATATGAAGCTGTGATAAGTCTGGATTTTCTCAGCATTAATGCTGGGCAGTGAGCATTTGCTGTGTGGCTGCACTGCGGTGTTAATCACAGGTAGCATTATAATTCTCTAAAATGACAGCCACAAGGCAACGAAGGCAATTGGGGCTTATATTAAGAAACTGGTCCTTTTTCTCACTGAAGTTAAGCAACACGAGGCTGGTGTGTCCTTCTTTAAGCCAACAAGACATGTGAGGGTTGGCACTGGGAATTCCTGGGCTCTCTAAGCCCTTTGTGTCCCTAGTGTCTTCTCTTGGCCAACATGGCCCTGGGTTCTCTACTTCCTGCTAGGGTTACAGACACATATCAGGGGTCCCTGATGAATATACCAGCCACCCTTCCTAATTTTTTCTGCTTGATTCCAGGGGCTAACTTCAGTTCCATCCTTTGAAGATAAATTTTTGTTATTAACCTGATGTTTTTGTAGAAATTCCCTTTTCTTCCACTATATGGTGTTTGTGGAAAGTCTGCTCTATCATTTACTAGGTCTGCAAAATTGGGATAATCCCCTCATCTTTTTAAACTTTGATTTTGTATTGGATGCTGTTTTTGATTTGTCTGACCTTATCTATCTTTTTCTTCTAGGAAAGCCTTCTCCTTTGTATAATTCTGCTCCCTTTGCTTTTACCATCTGAGTTTTCCATGGGGGAATTTATATATTCATGTGTCATTCCATCCATTTATCCATCTATCTGCCCATCCATCCATTCATCCACCCATCATATATTTATTGAACATTTACCTTGAAAGATCCAATGCTAGATTCTGGGAATACATCTAGTTCTGGACAGGCCCAGCCCTAGGAACTCACACCTTATAAACCAACACTTGAGAGAGTGTGTGAAAGGTGGTATTATAGAAACAGTATTTATAGGGCCCAGAAGTGGCCCCTGTGAGGGAATGAACCACATTGAGCTGGATGAAGTGGAGAAGTAAAGGCTTACAAAGGAGGAGATTTTTTGTATGGGTCTTGAAGGGTGAGTAGGAGTTCACCAAGTGAACAGGGATGGGGCAAGGGCACACCAAATAGCCCTGGAGGGGAGTCTGTACTTTTACTTGTTCGGCATCCATCTGCTACCTTCTAGTAAGAGCAAAATGTGCTTTGGATGAACACTGCTCCCCAGGGTTGATAATTAGCCAGCACATACAGGTATGACCGCATTGGTTATTTCTGGCCAACATCCATTCTGACCAGTGGGTCCCTGTGCTGTGCTAGTTGTTAACCATTTTGAATATCACCCCTTCCTGTCCTTTATTTTCAGGCTATGTGGTTTTGGAGGAGCTGTTTTTCACCCACATTTTTAGGGGTTGGCATGTGTACCAGGTCTGGCCCGTCAGCTTACCCAGCATCCTAGCCACAGTGGTTTGTTCAGGGATGGACATGCGACCCAAGCCAAGCCAATGAGCATCAGCCCCAAGACTTTTGTTGAGACTGTCTATCCGCTGGTGTTGCTAAGTTGGTAAACGTAAGCTGAAAGTTGTCGGGAATAGCTGGTGCATGAGAAGAGCCATCTGATAATGAAAATGGAGGGGCAGGAATATCAGCAGGGTGTATATGTGTCACCCAAGTTCCCAAAGATATGACAGAGTTGAACCAAGTGCCACAAAGCAGTATTATTCTGACTCCTCTTTGTCTTTCCTTTGAGAATTCAGCTGCTTTCAAATTCTTCTCAGATGGTTCTGAGAATCCAGGGGGAGTTTTCTCCACGTTGGGAACATAGAAGCCTTTTGCATTCTCTACGAGGAATACAGTCTCATCTACCAACTGTTTTTTTACCAATCGTTTTTTTCTACCCCCATTTGTCCTTCTTCAGAAATTTGCCCTTCCCAGAGCCCTGGAAGATTCAGAACTCTGTATACTAGGGTACTTCAAAAAGTTCATGAAAAATAATTGAAAGATAACATAGATCTTTCCATGAACTTTTTGAAGCACCCTTGTACATGATTCTCTGGGCTCTGGCCATGGCTGATTGTATGAAGGGGTGGATATGGGATCAAAGCCAGCCCACGTGGGCTCCCTTCGACGGATTTGGAGCTTAGAGTCTCTGAGCTCATCTCTGGTGGGTGCTTGAACCTAGAGGGGATGGACAGTTGATGTCAGCCCAGTCAGAGAGAGAGAGAGAGAGAGAGAGAGAGAGACTAAAACACAAAAACAGAGACCAAGGAAGGACAGACCAGGAAATCCTAGAAAGAGAGAGGCTGTGTTGGCTCCTGCTATCTTTCTATCATGAAGCCTTGCTGTGCTTTCTGACTTTGGGTTTTGTGAGATACTCTGTTTAATGGGTTGAATTGTGTCCTCCAAAAATGTATGTTAAAGCCCTAACCCCCAGTACCTCAGAATGTGACCTTAGTTGGGAATAGGGTCATTGCAGACTTAATTAGTTAAGATCATACTTGAGTAGGGTGGACCCCTAATCCAATATAACTGTTGTCCCTATGAGAAAAATTTGGACACAAACGCAGTGGGAAGACACCATGTGACAGTGGAGGCAGAGATAGAAGTGATGCTGCTACAAGCCAAGGATTGATGGGCCTACCAGGAGCTGGAAAAGGCATGGTAGACCCTCCCCTGGAGTTTACAGAAGGAGCATGGGCCTGCAGACACCTTGATTTCAGACTTCTTCCCTCAGGAATCATGGGGGAATAAACTTCTTTTGTTTTAAGCCACCTAGTTTGTGGTATTTTGTTATATCTGCCCTAGGAAACTAATATGACTCGTGTCCCTCTTGAGTCAGCTCTATACCTTATCATGAGATGATCTCAATCTGAGAATCTAGATCCAGCTGCCAACTTGCAGGATCACAGGACAGGGGAACTTATTAAACTACCATGAGTGACCAATTAGATTAGCAGAGAAAGGCATTTCACCTCAAATTGAGGTACATTCTACAAAACCCCTGACCAGTACTCCTCCAAACTGCCAAGATCATGCAAAACCAGATAAGACCGAAAAAGCAACGTGTTTGTTTTGTGTGGTTTTCAGCATTGTGTTATTTTATATTGAAATGTCTAGACGGTGGATCCTCGTGACAACTGCTGGGTTTCCTGCCTTGCAGTTGTAGGGATGGGTCCTTGTTTTCTTGCTAGTTGTCTCCCCTGGGGACCTCTGTCAGCTTTGGAGGCCACCTGCATTCTTGGCCATGTGGCCTTTTCCCAACATGGTAGCTAGCTTCTGCAAAGCCAGAGAGGGGGTCTCTCTCTCCAGTCTGCTAAGATGGAATCTTATACAATAACACATTTACAAGGGAGAAACTCAGCCCCCTTTTCATATTCTCTTGCTTACAAGCAGGTCACAGGGTCCAACCATACTCAAGGAGAGAGGATTGTACAATGGGGCCCCCTTAGCTGTGTCCACCACAAATAGGTATAACAATCAGGAATAAGGCCTAGGGGCCATGCCTGGCCCATAGCAGGACTCCACGGGGTCACGCTTATTAGTTTAAAGGGGTTGGCTGATGCCAAAGTGAAATTCTCCTTGTGTGTTTGACAGCCCTACCCATGCATGTCGCTTTGGGTAAACTTTCTGTGACTTGGGACTCACCTGAGCTAGGACAACCATTTTTGGAACTTATCAGCAAAAGTGACAGCCCAGAGGTTTCTGGGCAGCTGCTTCTCAGACTCCAGGCAAATGATTTTGGCCCGGTCCTGAAGCAGGAATCATTTCAAGGGGATGCTTTTCTCGCTCTGGATCTACCAGCAGCAGATGCTCCAGCGGAGGACATGTGTCCACTCTGAGCGAGGCTGAGAAAATCAAATTAATTTCTTTTATGACCCGAGGCAAGTTTGAAATTGGCTCTACTGAGATGAAAAAGGAAAGGCAGGAGCAGCCCGCGAGGCTCCCCATTTCCTTTCCTCTCTGCCTCCACGTCCTTCCCATTGCTCCAGCAATTTAATTGGGGTGGGACTCCTTCCACCCAGCAAAGCAGCCTGCCTATCACTGTGGCTCAGGCCATGCCAGAGATGATTTTTTGAAGCAGCATCTGTGGGCAATGCTGCTAGGCTGGTGTGCCCTGGTAGATTGTAGCGACCTCACTGCAGTAGGCATCAGGGATTGTCAGCAGTGCCGGAAGTGGGAGGGGACAGAAGGGGTCACAGATAAGCCTCAGGTGGGAAGTGCATCTTTGTGGTCCTGTCACTGATGGTTGTGAAATGTTGCCCTTGCATCTCAGTCTCTAGTGATAATGGTTTTACCTCATATTTGGATGGTGGGTTTGCAGGAGGGTAACCATATGTCCTCGTTTGTTGGGACAGTCCCCATTATGCCTGCTTTCCTCGTGTTGCCTGTTTCCAAGGTGTTCAGGTTTGGGAGATAAGTTATATGGTCACCCTAATTTGGGGTTTCTTATCCTTAGCACTGTTGACATTTTGGGCTGGTAATCGTCTGTTGTGGGGACTGTCCTGTGCGCTATAGGATGTTTAGCAGCCTCCATGGCCTCTACCCACTAGATATCAGTACCAGTGTCCGCCTCCCCCCAGTCATTGCCAAATGTTCCCCAGGGGAGGGAGGAATCACCCCTCATTGAGAATCACAGCCCTAGTTAGAGGGCACTTTGAATCCTTCCTTCTGATACCGTCTGGGGGTAATTTGAGTACTTGGTTCATATTCTGGGGCCAAAACTTCCACAGAGTGATTCTCTGTTGGTTTTGCCTGATTGGCCTCCATCCCCCTTTTTAGTAGACCAGCATCCCACTTTTTTGGGGGGGTCACCTACCCTTCTCCAGTCTCTGTCTATTTTGGGAGACTCATGGGAAAGGGGAGACACTCACCTGGGTTGGGTAGATGGGAGAAGCCATTCCCCTGACTACAGTGACTGGTTCAGGAACAGACATTTGATATGGGCCACTGAGTGTTGGTTGTAGGACCTTTATTAGATCAATAGGGAAAAATGGGTTCTCTTCTTGCTGGGGTTGTGAACTGGTAGGATGGAAGCCTGGAGCTGCTGGTGGTCATCTCACCACCCTGAGGATAGCCTGCCTGAGAAGGAAGTTCCAGGAGAGCAGGGCTGAGAGAGGAGAAAGCAAGCTGGTCCCCATTGCTTAAGAGCCTACATTCTATCAAACCTCAAGACAGATCTCACCCAGCGTGATTTTTTTTATTTAATGTTTAGATAGAAAATTATTTTCTCAACATAGAAACCATGAAACAAGAGAAACATCACAAATTAAATTTAAAGTCAATGGAGAAGGAACAAGTTTAACACTAAAAGATTTACATCCTTAATGCAAAAAGAACTCTTCAAAATGAATTATAAAAATCTAAGCAGAAATTTGATGAAGGACATGAGCAGATAAGTCACACACCCTGAAGAATGACTAATAAGCACATTCTAAGATGTTGTTGCGAGGTGGGGTGGGGGCTGGCCCCGGCTCCTGTCTCAGTCCCCCAGGCAGCTGGCTCCCACACTGGGTGTACGTGGGGGTGGGGCTGGAGGCCAGAGAGAATTTCTTTTTTTTTCTTTTTTTTTTTTGTGTGACCGGTAAGGGAATCGCAACCCTTGGTGTGGTGTCGTCCGCTCCGTGCTCAGCCAGTGAGTGCACAGGCCATCCCTACATAGGATATGAACCCGTGGCCTCGGCGCTACCAGCACCGCTGCGCTCCCAGCGCCGCACTCTCCCGAGTGAGCCACGGGGTCGGCCCAAAAGAGAATTTCTTAAGGAGGCCAGTTTGAGTTGAGTTTCTGTCAACTTGCAACTCACAAAGGCCATGTGTTTCCATTGGATATTTCTCGAGCCCCTTTCCCAATCCATAGATTACATAACTTTAATTCTGCTAATGAGCAGTTTTGTGACACACCGAGCGGGAACATCACAGAAGCCTCCAGTCTTTCTCTCTCAATTCTCCCATCTTCTCCAGGGCTTGGCCAGCCCTGCTGGTGTCTTTTGCCTGCTCTTTCTTAACCTCTCTCCAGACTGCTGGAGATAACATCTAGTCCTTCTCTTCATTCCTCTTTACCTTCTCTCTCTCCAACACTATACCCCTCTTTTAATTGTTACCCACATTTACAAGAGATCCTGGTAACTTAAAGGCACACCCAGAGAGAAATAATCTTCTCTAGGTTAATTATCTAGTTTGCTGCAATATCCTGCACCAGGTTCAGCCCTCCCTGATGAAAAGGATGACTATTGAGGAAAATCTGGAAAAATGCACAAAGCCCTAAGAAATCCCATCCCACGACCCAGAGTAGAAAACTTTTGGCTTATTCCCTTCCCTTTGTCTTTCATATGTCTACATAATTGAGTTCATATTCTATACAAAATTTGACATACATATTTAAAAATATCATATTATTACAGAATCTCCCCAATTGAAAGTTGTAAACATTATTTTAATAATTGCAGAAGATTCCATTATATAAAAGCATCATTTCAAAAATGTTTTCTTATTGGTTGAAACTTTATTACTATTTGCAATACTGTGATAGAATCCTTGGGCATATCTCTTTGTCCTCGTACTGGATTGCCCCCCTAAAATAAATCCCTAGCTGTGTGATAGGGATCCAGTTTGTTTAGGTATTGCCACCAATATTTTAACACTACTAGCACTTCTGCCAATAATAATAATAATAATAAAATAGACTTATTGGAAGCTTATAATATCCGTCTCTCTCACTAGGAATTTTACTTTTGTTATCTCTTTTAGCACTTCCAGTAACCTATAGGTTAGGTATCATTACAATTCCCCCACTAACAGATGAAGATAATAAAACCCAGAGAGGTCAAGCACCTTGCCTAATGACCACAGCCAGTAAATGATGGGTCCTAGATTTAACCCTGGGCAGTCTGACTTCTACAAGTGTTATTCTTTACTGTTCAGCAAGACAGAGAAGATCAGTTGTAACCCAACCTGAATGGGTGGCTATACTGTGCACAGCTCACTAAAGATCTAGCTTGAGCAAGAGCATTGCTAAACATTGAAAAAAAAAAAAAAAGTCAGGGCTCTGGTATTAGTTTTTTCCTAGTCTCTCCCTCCTAAGGATATTGTCACCCTCCCAGCCATGTGTATGTCTAAGGGAAATGACTCTCTCCTGACTCTGTGAATTCTAAAGAATTTCTATTAACTGTATTTCTAAGCAGGTTTGCTTCCTTCCAATGTGCGCTCTCTGCAAAATGCCAGCTGCACCTATTGCCTGGGAAAAGCATTTCTCTAAGATGAGGTTGGGGAGTTTCTCATTGTAAAGATGTGGACTTGCCTAATATTTGGCATTACCTTTTGGGGGGCATGTACAGTAATTTCTGCGCTGTCTTCTTGAAAAGTCATTAATATTTTTTACTGCCTTTTCCTGGCTTGCAGGATCAACGCCTGGCTCCCAACACTTGTGACTGGACGAACAGTATCAGCATCATGTGGGTACTTATTAGAAATACAAATTCTCAGGGATTTATCCTAGACTCATTGAATCAGAAACTCTGAGAGTGGGGCCCAGAAGTCACTTCAGGTGATTCTGATTCATGCTAAAGTTTGAGATCTACTTCTTTACAAAATACTTTTTTATAAAATAGCAATAGTAGTCATAGTAATAGCAGCAGTAAGCAGTAATAGTAATATCTGTCTCACGGATTATAGGGAGGATTATATGAGTTAATTTAAGTCCTTGGTACAGTGCCTGGCATACAGTAAGCACTTAATAAGTAGTAGCTGGTATCACCATCTCTGAACTTGTCCAAGGTCGCTGTGCTGAACTTATGTCATTCTTATCTGCCCTGCATCCCCCTGCCATCAGGGACAGCTCTTCTCTTGCCTATGGGTCTGGTGGGATTGCCAAGCACAATTTCCTACTGCTGAATCCTCTGTCATGGTGTGACCACAGCATGGCCCACCAAATGCTTGTCTTCTGGGGATGTGCATCTTAAGGGAGATCCTCAGGGATGTAGAGTGCTTAGAGCCAAGTCATTCCATAACTCTCCAGCCCAGTGCTTCTTGACCTTTCATTTGCTTTGGACTAACCTGGGGATCCTGTTAATGTGCAGATTCTGATGCAGAAGGTCTGGGGTGTTTCTGAGTGTCTGCATTGCTTACAAACTCCAGAGATGGTGATGCTGGTAACAAGCTCCAGAGATGGTGATCTGTGGACCCCACATGGAGTGGTATCCCTATAACAGTGGATCTTATTTTTAGCCTCACATTAGAATCTCTGGGGGATCTTTGAAATGAGCCAAATAACTCCATGCAGGCCAATTAAATCCCAATTTCTGAGGGTGAGGACCTGACATGAGTGGTTTTTAACAGATTCTCCAGTTGACTTACCTGTAGCCACGGTTGGGAACCACCGCCATAGATACATGGTCCAATTGAAACCTCGTTAGGTATGGAAACTCCATTCTTTCTTTGATGCATTGAGTTCCCCCTTTTAATTTTTGTTTAAGATTTTAGTTCTGTTGCTTGCAGCCAGAGAACCTTAATGATAGAGTCTTAGAAATAAGCAGAATAAAGGCTAGTGTTAAGTGTCTCTGGCCTCTCCATCCATGAATCTTTCTGCTATGCCTCTAAAGTCTGCAAACCTCTCTCGGGTAGGGTTTTGATTTGTTTGGGATTGCACCATAGAGATAAGGAATGTCCCCTTTTCTCTTTGCCACCTTTATTGGCCACCTGAAGGACTGCTTCTCTCTAGGATTGCTTTGCTCTTTTCTTAGACTCAAGTCTGGATTTTGTGGGAGACAACTTCACCAGTGTTTGACAAGCCACACCAGCTGATAGGAGTGTGAACCAGCCTGCTCACTTGTCAGGTGGTGATGATGAAAACCGATGGTCTGCACCAGGCAGGGCAGTCAGCAGCTGGTATAGGACCTACTTCCTATCTAGGGTATGACTTGGACACTTCTGCCACCTGGGTTTAGCCTGGAAGTGACATCTCCCTGAAGCTGATTATATCTACCTTGTGGAGCTGATGTTCTCCTACTCCAAAAGGACTTGCTTTGACCTGGACCAGCTGGCTGTGATCTCTTGGAGACAACATTGCCAGGGAGACCCAGATACAAAACAGGTGTTCAGGATGCCTTGGCTGTAGCTCTGTCTGGAGGTCCAGATGTCGGCTCTCTGGTTGGATGATTTCCGCACCTCTGGAGCCAGTGAGCCCTTCACAAGCAGAGCTGATGTTCAATGACATTCACCAGTGTTGAAATACTTCCATACCATGGCAAACAGCTTGCTCCTCTTTCTGCCAGCCATGATCCAGCACTGAAGACTTAATGTCTGGCCTAGCAGAGGGGTTTCCAAGGCCAGGTTATTCTGATCCTCAGTGCTGTGCCATAGAATTGTTATATATGGGCTAACACCCTGCCACAAGAAACTGGTCCTCAAGGCTGAAGTACCGAGAACAAAGGGTGTTTGTGGCAGAGTCAGCCTTAAAAGATCAGGAGCTAAAAAGAGCTAACGGTGCCTGCCTTTGGGGAGAGTGATTGGATTGGGAGGAGGGCTGGAGCAAGAGAGCTTTGTTTTTCATTTCAAGCCTTTTTCTTTTTCTTTATTTTTAAATCATGTACTTATATTGCTTCAATAAAAAGAAATTTAAAAATTCCTGAAAAAAATCAGAACCAAAAATTCCTCTATAGCCATGGACAGAACAGTTAATAGTAATTAATGTTATATACTCATGTATATCAATGTACTGGGGTTTTTACATGTTACCTAATGCGCCTTTAATTCTCACTACAATCTTGGGTGACCAACCTGTCTTGGCTTTAGCACTTTCTTGGTTTTGGCACCAAAATTGGATTCCCTGGAAACTCTTCAGTCCTGGGCAAACCAAACAGAATGGCTGGTCACTCTACCATGACCCAAGAGGCAGCTGTTCTTAACCAAATGTGCTTCACGTGGGAGGAAACAAGCTCTGAGAGCTTCTGTAACTTGCCTAATGGCTAGTTAGCAGTAGACAATTAGTTAAAGGTCACACAGATAGTTACTGGTAGGTATGGTCAGCTAAGGGTCCCACAGCTAGTTAGTGGCAGATACAGCTAGCTGAGGGTCTCACAGCTAGTTGGTGGCAGGTACAGCTAGCTAAGGGTCCCACAGCTAGTTGGTGACTGGTATGGTTAGTTAAGGGTCCCACAGCTAGTTAGTGGCAGGTACAGCTAGCTAAGTGGCAAGTACAGCTAACTAAGGGTCCCACAGCTAGTTAGTGGCAGAGACTAGATTTGAATCAAGCACTGCATAATTCAGAGTCCTGTACTCTGTCACATCACATGGAGTCTTAGAACTGAAAGGACTTTAAGGTAACAGTGTCCAACACCCTTGGTTGTAGATGGGGGAACTTGGCCTGAGTGGTGAAGTGACCTACCCAAGGTCACACGATGAGTTAGTTTTGTGCTTCCAAGAGACCAGTTGGCTGGAAGTCAGAAGAGATTTATGCCAGGGCAGGGACCATTAGGAGGCCTGCCAACTGGCTCTGGGAAGAGTGCATCTTGCATCTCCCTGGAGAGGGCTGGCGTAGGCAAGCCTGGTGTCTGGGGCCAGGGGCCTGTGCCTGGGGCTGGGAGTGGGGATGGAGTGGGAGGCTGTTTCTCTTTATAATTTACATATACAGCAGTGACAGCCTGGGTGAAAACAACCCAAACAAACTCTCAAAGGATGTTTTGGACTTAATCCCGGATCAGAAGCAGCTCGGTGAGACAGATAAGATAAAGTCTGTGTGCCTCTAAGGTTGAGCGATCTTATCACTACTGCATTTGAAATATTCATGAGGTGAAGGGAGGTATGAGAAACAGCTACAGAAACACATTCTGCTTTGAAAAGGCAGAATTCAAAGGCATGAAAAATGAATCAGGGGAAATTAATGTTGGGGCGGGGGGGTGGGCTGATGGCGGTGGGAGCAATCGTTGCCCAGAAGGAATAAGGAAGGAGAAGTCGGGGAGATGTTTCAGACTGGGCTGTGACCAGAATTCTCTATCCTGCCTAGAGTATTTGAAATGTCAATCGTCTCATTTATCATTTGAAGTCAACACTTGGTCACAAAATGGATGATCCTAGCAAGGATTAAAAAACAGGGTGGGCTGGGAGATATGAATTGGGGAGGGCGGGGCAGGGAAGAGAGATGGAGAAAGACCAGTAAAGTGAGCTAACTCCTGTGAATTACGGACCAGTTTCTGATCTCTCAAAGGGGGCAGAAGCAACGTACCAGGAAGTAGGAATTTCTAAACCTGGTGCTGCCAAAAACTTCTGTGATTTCTTGCACATTTGTGAGCCTCAGTTTCTCCCTTTGTGAAAGGATGTTGGGCTAGATTCTGACTCCAGCATTTAGGGACTCTGGCTTTGTAATGTTCAGTACTTGGAAACGGAGGGTAGCTTAAGGTAAAATGGTCACGGGTATTGACTGGTGGTAGGAATATAGACATATGCTTTTGGTTAATGTTGGCTGTTGGCAGGGCTCCTCAAGTCTACCCAGTCTCAGTGAGGCCAGTGGGGTTTGGCCCCTTTTAAAGCCAAGCCCTTAGATTGTGGACTGGTGTGGCCATTCTGGAGAGATCTGACACTAAAGCAAATGAAGTCTGTGGTCCCAGGCCAGCTGCATCAGCATCACCTGGGAGCTTGTTAGACGTGTAAATTCTTAGGTCTTCTTCCAGACCTCTTGAGTCAGAATCTGCTTCTTAATAAGATCTCTGGGTGAGTTGCATACACATTAAAGTGGGCGGCAGCAATTCCACTCCTGGATTCATACCCCAGAGAAAGCTTCACCCAAGGAAGTTCAAGGAGGTGGGTTTGTGCGAGGAACTGGAAGTGATCGAGATGTCTTGAGGGGGAATAGATGAGCAAACCATGAATGCACACTGTGGAATACTACTGTGCAGCAGTTGGGAGAACAGAATACTGTGTATGCACAGCAACATGGATAGGTCTTAAAAACAAAACACTGAGGGGAGAAATGTAAGCAACAGAATCCTTTCTGTGGCATGACACCATTTTTATTGCTTAAAAATGTATTACACACAAACCAACACAACATGTTTAAAGCTCCAGGAGTGCAGAGATTTTTGTTCCATTTTGTATCCTTGGCATATAGTAAGCACTCAGTATTTGAACAAATGCACTTTATAGGAATACATACACATTCAAGAGAAAATGAATAAATCAAACGAGAGGATTTTGCACCATATGATGGTACTGTGCCAGTGACTGAGAAGCAATTCACTCAAATTTCTGCACCTGGGGTTAAATAAAAGCCCTCGCTCATGGGAGACGGATGCTGGACAGGCAGGCTGCGTTTGCAAGAGTTTGTCCCACCCAGCAGTTGCTTCACTGCCCTGCCTCTGGTCCACCCAAGGTGCTCGCTCATCTCTTGGCTTGCCACCTTTCTGCACTATCGCTAAGGCTTTATAGACTGTTTCTGTAGAAACAGACTCTCCAAGTCATGGCTCTCTGCTAAAGGCTTTGAATGCATCACCCCCCTTATCCTCACAGCACCGCCTAGAACACTGTTCTCAACTGGGACAAATTTGCCCCCCATAGGGGACATATGGCAATGTCTGGAGACATTTCTGATCATCATGCCTGCATGTGGGGGGAGAACTGTGCTACTGGCATCTTGCGTGTCAAGACCAAGGATGCCACTAGACATCCTACAGTGCACAGGACTGTCCCCTCAACCCCAGCAAAGAATGATCAGATCCAAAATGTCAGTGGCATTGAGGTTGAGAAACCCTACCCTAGGGTAGGTTCCTCTATTATCTCCATTTTTGCGGGTGAGGAAACTGAGGCACGGAGAAGTTGGGCAATGTTGCTTGAGGTCCTGCAGCTGGTAAGCAGTGCAAGTGGGATGTAGACCAAGTGAGGCTGGTTCCAGAGCCCTTGCTTTTAACCAGTCTACATGATTGCTTTTCAGAAATAGAAAACATAGGGATGAGCACAGCTTTTTACCCCTTTACTCAGTTAAGATACAACTAGAGTGACCAGATGTCCTGGCTTGCCCAGGACTGAGCAGTATCTCAGGATGTGGGACTTGCAGTGCTCAAGCTGGGATGGTCACCTTAGTGGAACTCAGGCTCTGTAAGCATCTGAGTTTGTGACTTGACTGCTTTATTTGATCTATTGAGCTCATACTATATGCTAGTCCATATTGATATAGGGACCAAACCCCAGTCCCAGGCTCACCTACAATGACGTTATCATCCATAGTGCTCAAGGCCATGGCCAAATTTCCTTGTTCTGAAAATGTTTATCATTAAGTCAGAAAGCCTCCAGGAAGATCAACATTCATCCTTAGAGGATTTCGGAAGTGTGTCTGAGGAATAGATCAGTTGGGGATGGTGCAATAGAGGGGTAAAAAAATCCCAAGGCTCGATGGCACATTCTGATGCCAAGGTCAGGGTGCTCATCTGACCTTGAGGAAGTCACTTAACCTGTCTGGGCCTCAGTGTCTCCATTTGTGAAATGAATCAACCATAGGAGCCCTGATTATGAGTACCTTGCTCTGTGCTAAGTGCTTTTCTTGCAGCTGTTTTATATGTTAGGTGTTATGAAGTTATCTCATTGAATCCTTCCAACAACCGGAGGGGGCAGCTCCTGGGGTTAAGCAGTCAGCCCAAGAACACAGCTGGTGAGTGATCTAGTCAGAATACAAACCCAGATTGTTCGGCTCCAAAGGCCACACTTTTAACCACTATGTAATGTTGTCTTCTGTGGCTGTGTCTGAGGAGACTGAAAAACATACCAATTAGGGCCAAAAAACAGGAGGCAGCCTCCAGGGCAGCACATTAAATGTGTTTGCAAAGGTGCATGTTTCTCTACCCCATAATGTCCAAAAGGCATCATAACTCCCCGACTCCTGCGTGCAAGGGTGCCCCCTTGCTGGGGCATCAAGTGTTTGATGTGACTGGTGGATTTGAAGCAGGGCTCAGGCCCCAGGAACTAGCTCCCAACAGCAGCTGGCCTGTTTTCAGCCCTACAGTGCAGGTCTGGATCAAGTCACAGTGATTGTGTCAGTTGTGAGTGTGCTTGTACACCCACCGAAGGTCCTTGATCTATTGCTGTGGTTTGCCGACGGTTCCAAGAACTGGGGTCTGCCTGCTGGGGAGTGAGAGGCTGGTTTTCTTTTTGTCTGTAGCTGAGTCCCTACTCTCACATGTTAATCATTCTGAGAATAAAAATGACAACCATTTACTCAGCACTTACTATGTGCCAGGTACCGTGTGGAGCCCTTCACATCAAATCCTTCTTTCCTCCTCCCTGGCTACTGGCTGTCTTTACCCTGATTTATTTTTTCTTTATTCCGTGGCTAGTAACTGTATTCTAAACACACAGAAGAGGGCCTGGAAAATGTAGTGACTCAATAAATATTTGTTTCACGAATAGGTGAGTATGTGTTAGGCTCTATGCTAAGAACATTATGTATATTATTTAACTTAAATCTCGTAATTCTAAGATAGGCACTGTTTTTATCTCCATGTTACAAAGGAGAAAATGTACTCAAAGAGGTCAAGTAACTCCCTCCCAAACACGCAGCCAATAAGTGTCAGAACAAGAATGCAAATTTAGTATTTCTCCAAATACTACACCATTGTCCTATACTATCTCCCATATATGGAGAGATTTTTGGTATTTACATATGTAAAACATCCACAGATATGTGTCCTGTTTAATATGTACATGTATAATATGTACACATATCCATGTGTAAATGTATCGGTCACTTAGAGCTGTATAGCAAGCAACCACAAAAAACCCCACTGAATTGTAAAAATAAGCATTTATTTCTTGTTCCTAGGTCTGCAGTTTGGCTGGGGAGACTCTGCTTTAAGCTGTGGGTTGAGTTCAGGTGTGATCCCTGCATTTACTTCTGAGGCTCAGACTGGAGAAGGGGTGGTTTCCTGGTGAAGGTTGGCAGCTTCCAGAGGGTTAAGCAGAAATATCTGATGCCTTGTAAGGAAGACCTAAGCTGGCAACTGGTACATGGTCGCTCTTGGTCCTGCTCATGTTCTGTTGGCCAAAACAAATCCAACATTAATGGGACAGAAAATTATATTCCTAGGCCGACCCCGTGGCGCACTCGGGAGAGTGCGGCGCTGGGAGCGCTGCGCTGCTCCCGCCGCGGGTTCGGATCCTATATAGGACTGGCCAGTGCGCTCACTGGCTGAGCGTGGTGCGGGTGACACCACGCCGAGGGTTGCGATCCCCTTAGCGGTCACGAAAATGCCAAAAAATAAAAAAGAAAAAAAAAGAAAATTATATTCCTCCCATGGAGGGGAAAATTGGGGAGGGGGGAGGTAAATATTTGTTAAGCAAAAACACACTCCAATCTATCATATTTTCATTATACACAGCTGTATTTGTAGTGTTTGTGCTCATGAACACAGTTTCAGTAAGGAGTTCCATTATGCCCCTTACTTCTACTGGGCATTAATTTCCTTGTTTGAAAAATAGTGACTATAGTTAATAACAATGTATTGACTCTTGAAGATGGCTAAGGAAGTAGATTTTGTGCTCTCATCACAAAAAATGATATGTGAGCTAATGCATATGTTAATTAGCTTGATTTAGCCATTCCACAATGTATGCATATTCTGAAACACCATGTTGCACATGATAAATCTATACAATTTTTGTCAGTTTAGAAATATGGTAGTCCTATTTTTAATTTTTTGAGAAACCTCCATACTGTTTTCCATAATGCCGGTGCTAGTTCACAGTCCCTCCAGCAGTGTGTAAGGGTCCCTGTTTACGACATCCTCGCCAACACTTGTCTTTTGATATTTTGGTAGTAGGCATTCTGACTGGTGTGAGGTGATATCTCACTGTAATTTTGATTTGCATTTCCCTGATACTTAGTGATGTTGAGCATTTTTTCATGTACTTGTTGGCCATTTGTATGTCTTCTTTAAGAAATGTCTATTAAGTTCTTTCGAACATTTCTAATTGGGATTTTTTTGTTTGCTTGTTTTTGCTTTTGTTGTTTAGATTGGGTTCCTTGCATATTTTGGATATAAACCTCATGTCAGGTGTGTAGATTGCAAATATATTCTCCCATTCTGTGGGTTGTCTCTTTGCTCTGTTGATCATTTCCTTTGCTGTGCAGAAGCTTTTTACCGTATGATCCAGCAATCCTACTCCTGGGTATATATCCAAAGGAACTGAAATCAGTAGAGGTATCTGCACTCCCATGTTTATTGCAGTACTATTCACCTAGCCTAGACATGGAATCAACCAAAATGTCCATCAACAAATGAATGGATAGAAAAAATGTGGTATATACACACAATGAAATACTATTCAGCCATAAAAAAAGAATGAAATTCTATCATTTGCAGCAACATAGATGAGCCTGGAGGACATTATGTTAACTGAAATAAACCAGGCACTGAAGACAAATACCACATGATCTCACTCATATGTGGAATCTAAAACTGTTCTCATGGAAGTAGAGAGTAGAATGGGGATTACCAGAGTCTGGGGAGCACAGGGGGAGCAGGTAATGAAGAGAAATCAGACAATGGGCCACAGTTAGACAGGAGGAATAGGTTTTGGTGTTCAATTGCATAGTAATAGGACAACTAGAACTAACAATATTGTCTTGTACATTTCAAAATAGCTAGAAGAGAGGTTTTTGAATGTTCTCATCATGAAGGAATAATAAATGCTTAAGATAATGGATATACTAATTACCCTGATTTGATCCTTATACAATGTATACATGTGTTGAAATATATTGTTCCCCATAAATATATACAATTAAAAATAAAAATGTATCTAATGACAATAAATAAATGAAATAAAATTAAAAAAGTAAAATACTTAAAACTTGACTGGTTTATGTTAAGAAGTAACTTACAGTATTCATTTGAGTTAGGCTAACACACACTTGAGCTCCCCACGTGTAATTAAGCGACACGGACAAGGTCTTGAGCTCTGAAGCTGGATTTCCTGGGTTTTCATGATTACCCAGGTAACCCTGGGGAAACCTCTCTGAGCCTCAGTCTTCTTCCCTGTGAAATGGGCTTAAAACGAGTATCCACATTATAGAGCACTGTGAGGATTAAGTAAGAGGATGCACATAAAAGTTTAGCACAGTGCCTGGCTCCAGAAGGCACCCAATAAATGTTAGCTATTTTTATTAATATTAATATCATTCTTAGAGTAAAGACGTTCTAAGTGCAAGCATTCTAATGCTGCTCAAGACAATTATCCTAGCCTGTTGACTGCTGGTCCCAACTTTTGTTCCCCTGATCCAGTCTCCTTCACAATTGTGATCCTACGCTTTCTTCTAGACTTGCCTAGGGGTTTGGTCCTTCTGCTTTGGCTTGACTTTCTCCCTACAGAAATGTTTGGACCCATTTTACCAATTTGTGCTTCTTTGGTTTCCCTGCCTGGTCAGACCCTGAGTACATAGGGCTGCCCCAATCTGGTGCTCGCAGCAGACTGGGTTGTGGAATTTCAACAAGGGAATGGGTGGTGGAAGGACCTTAGGATGCCCACAGACAGCAGCTTGGATGTATATGAGGTGGGGGTGGTGTCCTTTCCACCTGGAGTCCTTGGCGAGCTGTCAAGCCTGGAATCTTTGTGATTTAGACAGTCTGTTTGTAATGGTCTCAAGAAAATCCATTCTGCCTACAAATGTGGTGACCTTTAATTTTTTTTTAAAGAATTTTCCAAGACACGCATTGATTCTTACTGTCAACGTGGAAAGCTCTAATGCCGCCTGGGGCATTTAGATTGCGTTTGCCAATCGCTGACTGCTGTAGCCAATTTGTTCCTGATCTCAAGGCCAATTTTGAATAATTTTAGCTGGGCTAAGTCTCTTGCATTGAGTAACTGGGAAATAAACTATTAAGGTAGGGAACAGGGGGACTGTTTCTCTTTCATAGAAGGTCATTGATTTTGGCAAATGAGGAGGCTCCTAGCTCTGCCATTAGTGGACTAAGTGGCCTTGAACAAGGAGAAGGGATTAGACACCTGCCAAGTACCCCGTATGTGCTAGACTCAGTGCTGGGCACATTACTTGCCACAGTTATTTAATCCACTGTTTGACATAAACATTATGATCTCCATGTTACAGATGAAGAAACTGAGGCTAAGGAACTTGCAGGCTGGGATTGGGTCTATCTAAAGTTCATGTTCTTTTCACTGTCCCTCACTTCTGACCCCAGGATAGGGCTTGAAAACCCATCTTCTCCATGATAAAACTACCCTTGTTAGTGCATTTCTGCACCCCACACCTTCTCCTTGGATCAGCTCCTTTAGTCTGAGAGTGGGTCTGGTTTACCTTGTTTCCCAGCACGGGGCTCATGCCCCACCTGCTGCCTGGTCCCATGATGCAGACTTAGAGGTGAGCACAGTGCAGGCTGGAGGCTTACCATGTCGCCTGGGGAACAGGAATGCCTGATTTGACCCTGCAAGCAGTGTGACTTAGCCTGGGCTCCCTGGAAACCTGAGATGGGGATTTGAGTAGGTGTGGCTTATTCATGTTGGGGTCTCAGGAGAAGGGAAGTAGGGAGGGAGGATGGGGAAGAGGAAAGAGCCAGGTGAGGACAGGGTTAAGTGTAGTATTGGCCTGATCCCACATGGAGCCCTGGGGTATACTGTATAACAGAGCTGTCTTCACCTTGAAGCATGAGGACTAGACTTTTGTACCACCACCCCTCCTCCCCCACAAACCATATCAGTAGCAGGACGGGATGGCTTCCGTCTGGCAAGGAAGAATTCTCTGGAGAAAGTGTTAGTATAAACTGTTAAGCACTACTGTCAAAGGACAGGCTGGCTGGTAAAGGGGATCTGGGTGAGGCACCAGGAGCAGCTACAATATTATGTAGCCACTCTGTGCCTCAGTTTTCCTCATCTGTACAACAGGAATGTTGATAAAACCTATCCCTGAGCATTAATGCAAGGATTAAATGAGATACTTGCATTTATACTACTGACCTCATGTGCCTGTCACCAGCCTTGCACAAAATGAGGGCTCTTCAAAAGCATAAACTATTATTATTACTGGCAGTTATAGAATAATAACGATGACACAAAAAACACTCACTTATTATCTCATTTAATTCTTGTAACTCTTATGAGGTAAATTCTATTTCTACTCCATTTACAGATATGGAAACTGAGGCACAGAGAGAGGAAGCACTTGGACTGAGATTTTCAGTTCAGCCAGTCCAGCCCCAGAGCCCCCAAGTGGGTGGTCTTCTGGAACTGACTCTTCTGATTAGGGAAAAAAAATTTTTTTTAAAAAAGTCACTCTTTGTTCCTTTAATTTATCCATCTTCTCTCTTGTCTCTGAGTCTTTGCATATTCTATTTTCTGTAATGGAAACACTTCTCCCCCTTTAGCCTGATCTTCTCTAGATCATCCTTTGAGTCTGAGCTTAGATTTGGCCTCTTCCAGGAAGCCCTCCGGGTTATCTCCTCCCACAGCCCTTTGCACTTTTCCCCATCCAAGCACCTATTAGGGTATATTGCAATTTCCTGGTCACTTTTCTGCCTCCCCCACTAAGGGGTGGATATTTTGCCTGTCTCATTTATCATTGTGACCCCAGCACCTAGCAGTTTGTCTGGCACATAGTAGTTACTTGATACATGTTTATTTAGTGGCTGAACGAGCATTCCAGATTCAGAAATGAATACATTGGAGGCTTACAAAAGTTCTCGTTGAGTTGAATGAAAACAACATGGGCTAAATTCTTTGTGGGGGGGGGGGGTTTATAACCAAATCTGCTGGCATGGCTGATTTGAGTCTTCCAGAACCTGTAGACAGAGTCCACCATCTGTAGGTAGCGATGAAGGCTTAGGGAGTTAAATACACTTGTAGTGTAGTAGCTGAGAGTTCTACAGAGGCTCTTCTGACATTTTTATTTAATCACTGCTCAGTTCATCCACTTGTTGAATTTATTTCTTTTCATTATGAAAGTAAGAGAATCACATTGCTGAAAATCTGGGAAACTTAGAAGAGAAACCCACCCACTGTCATTTGATAGGTACATTTCTTTAGAGTCTATGCTCGCCATCTGTGTTCTTTCTTTTTATTAAACATACTTGGGACCACACTCTTAGTATAGTTGTGTATCCAGCTACATTTTTTTTTTCACTTAGCAAAATGAGATTTTTCCAAGTTTAATTACATGGTTTTAAAAATAACCATAACAATTTTTCTTATTTTCTCCCTTTTGAATTTTTTTTCAATTAAAGTAGTGTGTGTGTATAGTACAAAGAAAAAGTGCAGAGGAGCTTCCACGGTCTACTGAAAGCAGGGGTTCCTGCCCTTTCTCTCCTCGTTCCCCTCCTCAAGTCCTATTTCCTAGAGGCAACTGCTTGAAATGTTGTTTCCATTTTTAGGTCTTTTGGTGTTTATCTCTGTAACTCTAAATAAGATGCTTATGCAGCTGTTTCTTGATTTATCAATTTAAGACATTTTCTATTGACTCTCTGCCATACAAGATGAGGATTCAGTTTATCGACATCCTCCCTCCTCCCCTTCTTTTCTCCTTCCCCATTTTTATTTGGGAAAAGGAATAGATGTACATGGAAGATCATGGTGAGAGGATGGAAAGACCCCTCCTACCCTAATGCTTTAGTTTTCACCTGGCCCCTTTTCCCACTTTCTTGTGTTTCTGTGGTAGGTCTAAGACTACTGCAAAATTTTGGACATACCACATGTTGAGAAGTGGGGTCTATTTCCTTTCCTCTTGAGCCTGTCCTGTCCTGTGACTGCTTTGACTAACTGAGTGCCATAGAAGTAACATCATGCCTGCTCATTCTTGTCCTAGTCTTTAAAGGATCGTGCAGTTTCTGCATTCTGCCTCTTGCAACTCTTGGTCTTTAAGTCCTGAATTACTGTGGAAGAAATCTGAGGACACTGCTGGAGAGACACTTGGAGAGACCCCAAGATAACATGGAGAGGGAGAGGGGCTCTGCAGGACCCAGGCATCTGGTATGTCACTGAAATTGTCTTGGACTCTTCAGAGCAGACTGGAAGCCAGTTGAATACCATTGAGGGACCCCAGTGGACACTGAGTGGAGCAGAGGAATTGTCCAGCTGGGTCCTACTTGATTCCTGACACTCGATATCATGAGACAGAATAAAAACGGTTGTTGTTTTAGGCTGTGGTGTTTCAGAATTCACCAGAGCAGTATCTTCTGGAGATATTCCATGTGTCACAGATTTGGGGAGGGGTTATCTTAGCCCAGCAACAGCACCTGATACAAATATCCTAATGCTTTTTTAGGCCATGGAGTCCCAAAGAAGAAGGAATGAGCAATTCCCTCTTGCATTTTGCGTATGTAAAGCGGTGTTTATTACCGTGCAGGGCCACAGCTTGACAAAAACACAGCTGTCCCATGGGATACCTCTGGAGTCATTTATTTACCAGCTTCTCTTATTGGTCAAAGCTTGCTCTCCCTTTACTGCTGCGTTATGTCACCCAGCCCCTCTGAGTAGCTGCTGTGCAATCCAGAACTTCTGGGAGTTGAGGATGTGATGGAGGTCAGCCCTTACCCTCACCCAGGGTTGCAGAGTAATTTTCTTTTATTTCTAAAATTTTATTTATTTAGCAATTTTTGAATGGATGTCAGACATTGCCAATTTTACTTGTTGAGTGCTGGATATTTTTGTGCCTCATACTGTCCTAGGTGCTCAAAACCTAGCATTGAACAAAACAAAGGTCCCTACTTTTTTTGAACTTCTCTACTATTGTGGGGAAACAGTCAACAATAGCATAATTCACATTTGCTATTATTATCCTGTTACTTTTGAATACCTACCCTGAAACAGCCACGTTTTTAGTGGTTGCATAGTATTTGATTGAATGGTTATATCATTGTTTAATGAGTCATTTCTGTATTGATGGGTAATTAAATTACTATCTTCAATAGGAACCATCAGGAAGCTTAGAGGCTTAGGATTCTAAGTTCAACAAACAGAGGCTGAGAGGTCATTTATTCTGATGTTCATTGGGGGAGCAGTCAATCCTATACTTGGAACCAACGATTGATCCTCTTTGGCCTGTAAACTGGTATTGTCTGTGTATTAGTCTGTTTCTGTTGCTTATGACAGAATACCTGAAACTGGGTAATTTATAAAGAAATGAAATTTATTTCTTACAGTTATGGAGGTTGGGAAGTTCAAAGTCCAGGAAACACATCTGGCGAGGGCTTCTTGGGGGTGGTGAGTCTCTACAGAGATGCAGGTTCCAGAGAGCTAATATGCGCATTTGCTCTCCTTTTAAAGCCATCAGAATCATGCCCATTATTCCATGAATGGATAAATCCATTCACAGGGACATAGTCCTCACAATCTAATCACCTATTAAAAGCTCCACCTTTCAATTACCATAACAGGATTTCCCAGTCTTTTAACACTCACTGAAGATTAAGCTTCTAATGCATGACACTTTGGGGGACACATTCAACCCACAGTACCTTGGATTGGACTGTCCCACTAGGTAGAACGCTGGCCAGCAAAAGGGATGATGGGGGTTGTTAGGATGGTAGGAAGGACCTTAGACAATCCTCTTCCATAAAGTTCTCTAGCTCTTTGCCTAAAACCTGTATCCCAAATCTGCAGTCACCCAGGCCTAGGTTGTTGATAACTTGTGAATTTACACTTTCCCCTCTGTTATCATGCCTTTGTCTTCCTTTGGATTCTCATCACTTTTTTGCCTGATGGCTTGAATTGAGCTTCTTGTCTTGTCTTGCATTGATCTCCAGTCTCTGGCAATAATTATGTTGTTTGCATTGGAGTAGGTGGAAGACATGTTGATACCTTGCCCACATCCCCTCGGTACTTACCTTTCCTGCTGTGAGCACCAGCAGCAAGGACTGGGGCTTCCTCTGGCTGCCATAGCATACTAGACCTTTGTGGGGTCAGCTGGAAGTGCAGAGAATTAAACCCTCAGGAGAGTCTCTCCCAACCAACCATGAGGACAGCTGTCCCATCTTACTCACTATAGGGGGAGGCATGCTCCATGCTGTCTCCCAGGAGTCCCCAGTGGGATCAAGCCCCAGCTGCCTACAATAGCAACCTGCTCATCAACAGGACCTGGATTGGCTTCTTCCCTTTCTCTGTCTCATTTCTTTCTTTCTTTCTTTCTTTTTTAAAAAAGATGACCGGTAAGGGGATCTTAACCCTTGGCTTGGTGTTGTCAGCACCACGCTCAGCCAGTGAGCGAACCGGCCATCCCTATATAGGATCCGAACCCGGGGCCTTGGTGTTATCAGCACCGCACTCTCCCAAGTGAGCCACGGGCTGGTCCATCTCTGTCTCATTTCTTCACTATCATGCCATTGTTTCCTGGGATCTATTTCCAAATAATCCACTTGCCTTCAAATTCTTCCCTTAGGATCTGCTTCTGGGGAAACCCAACCTAAGGCAATGAAAAATACAAGGAGCCAGGAGGATGTATAATACAAGAGGGGGATCCGACCTAGTCTTGGCTAGTGGTGAAGCATGACTTCCCCGAGGAAGTGACTTTTCTAAGCTGAGACCTGAAAGATGAGCAGGAATTAGCTGAGCAAAGCAGGCATGGGGAGAATAGCAGGGGGAGAAGGTTCCAGGCATAGGGAACAGCACGTGTGAAGGTCGTGGGGCAGAAATGTTAGCATGGCTAGAGTGCAGAGATAGAGTATGGTGTGCATGTTGGGAGGATATATGGCCTGAAAATGAACTTGGGTCCCTCACTTTACATCTCTTTTGCCTTCATTCAGTAGGTTCTCTATATACTTTTTTTTTTTTTTGAACCCCATTATGGTCTGGCTTCACTTAAATGCATCTGAAATAAAATCTCTAGTGTTAACAGGGTTGTCAGATGTGAAGGCCTCATTTCTCTTTGGTTCTTTTTCACTGAACGCTATCTGTGAATTTCTGGGGAGGATATCAGGATTTTGATCATTTTTTTTTGTATGACCACATTATGTTAATTTCCCCATTGTCTTAGGATATGAGAACATAAAAGCAATAACTCATTTATATGAAGACTGAACGTGCTGAGAGGTTGTCATGGAAACCAGGGGGAAATATTCATGTTGGCTTGAGTAAATCGAATAACCCCCATTAAAGGATTGAACACAGAACTTATTTACCCAATCGTGTGGTGTTTGGAAGAGATGAGAAAATCAACATGATAAATGGGATTTTTTTTTTTTTTGGTGGAGGGAAGGAGGGGAGGGTAAAGAGGGTGAATGAATGCTAAGAATGTGTTATTTTTATTTAAACAGTTATTTCTCTTCTCATTCCAAAAATTATATTTTTGTTGCTAAATGGGATGGGGGGTCAGTAGAGAAAGGGTCCAAGGGAAATGGTATGGTAACATTGCTCCTGGGAAAGCCAAGCTTAGGGTATCCATGACTCCCAACACTGCCCTGAGCATTTTTCTCCCCTTGGAGCGTCCTCTGAAGTCTCGGTCAGAGCGGTTGAAAGGACATGAACGTTATCAGCATTTTCTGCTTTGCTTTTGGCTGGGTGGTTGACTGTTTCAAGCTGATTTTCAAAAACTACTAGTTCTGCTGTTTTTTATTTTATTTTAGTTTTTAAAGCAAATTGCTTTGGCTCTCCCTAAATAACTCCTTTAAAAAGAAACACCGTGGAAGCCAGATGAAGAAGTGGAGTTGGAGAGAGAGAGTTGATCACAGACAGGGCTCAGGGAGACCTCTGAGCCCAAGGGCAGCCTCCTGAAAGTGGTTATGGAGCAAGGGGGGCTTTAACAGAGCCACTTTGAGGCTTGAACCCCTACATATGGTTGTGAGGTTTCCCCAAATACTTTATGGTTGTAAGTCCCACAAGGAAGAGACTCATTGACCACAGAATAATCTTCACACAACCCAATGCTTGGTTCTCAGTAGGTAGTCAATATATTGTTTATTTAATTAAATGAATGGTTAAAAAGAAGGCAAATGATATGCAGAATCTTTGTACCTCTAAGTCAGCAAACATTTACTGAGGATCTGTTGAATTTTGTCTTACCTGCCCACCCTCCATGAAGGCTCTAGAAAATTTATTTCTTCACAGCTGTCCTCTTGTACCTATCACCTTGTCATTTCTCTGAGATCTATTATTTGTGGCTCTAGATCTCCAGCCAAACTTCTTGGCTATAACTTCTAGAGTTTGATAGTTTATTTATTTATTTATTCCACTTTCGCTGGACATAAAGACCTCCAGGCATAGTTCCAGGCACTTGTTTTGCAACAAGAAATTAGATGATGTTCAGATCATCTATTACTGCTTAAAAAATGACCTGTTCACATTGTAGCTGGAAACCAATATTTGGTATTATCGCTCATGACACTTGATTACTGGGCTCACTTAGGTGATTGTCACTTCAAGTCTCTCATGCAGGTTCAGTCAGGCAGTGGCTGGCGCTGGGGTCATCTGAAGTCTTGACTAGGTTGGCCATCCAACGTGGCTCAAACACATGGCTGGCATGATGTTGGCTCTTGGCCGGGAGTTCGGTTGGTGCTGTTGCCTGGGGTACGTTCATGTGGCCTTTCCATGCAGTTTGGGCTTCTCATAGCATAGTGGTGACTAGGCTCTAAGAGTAAGTGTTCCAAGAGATAGGAAGTAGCAGGTGTCAATCTTTTAAAATCTGGACCAGAAACTGACACAGAGTGATCTCCGTTATATTCTGTAGGTCAAAGCCATCACAGAGTCCATTAAAATTAAGGGAGAGGATGTAGATCCCATCTCAATGCGAGGAGTGTCAAAAGTGTGTGGCCATTTGAAAATGGCAAATGGCCACAGGTGATCTCTGCTGTTAAGAAATACAGAGTTAATATAGAGACAGCAATGAAACCTATGTAGTAGGCTGAACCACGACCACCCAAAGATATCAGGTTCTAGATCCTGGAAACTGTAAACATTACTTTATAAGGAAAAAGAATCTTTGCAGATGTGATTAAGTTGGAGATTTTAAAATTCGGGGATTATTCTGGATTATTCGGGTGGGACCTAAATCCGATCACAAGTGTCCTTTTCCTGAGAAAAGCAGAGGAAGATTACAGACAGAAGAGGAGAAGGTGGTATGAAGACAGAGACAGAGACTGAGGTAATTCCTTTGGGATTTGGTGAAGAATATTGTTCTGGTGAAGAACACTGATCCCATCATGGGAGCCCCACCCTCAAGACCTCATCTAAACCTAATTACCTTTTCCAAATACCATCACATTGGGGGTTAGGGCTTCAATATATGAATTTGGGGGGATGTATACATTCACTCCATAATCATACTTTTTGGACTTTTGTGTACAATGACTCTTTTACTTCTTCCTTTTGGATTTTTTTTTCTAACTTCACTGACTGGGACTTCAGTACTCCCTTGGCTATCAGGAAGCTGAAAACCAAAGTGAATGCTCAATCACAATGACTACATTAGCTGTGCTTTCTTATATATTTTATATTTGAACACATTTTTGGGGGGTTTCTATTTTGATGTGCTTTTTACTGTAAGCCATCTCAAATAGTTTTCCAAAGTAAATGGAGGTAAAATTATTCTAAGTGAGTAATACCTAATCTGGCTATTACCTGGGTTTATTTTGTGGACTATTGGTGACATTAATGGGTGAATATGAGCTTTATGAACTGTAAAATGTTGTGTCCTTTATCAACCAGAGAAAGAACACATTCATATTTAACTTTAACGAATGCTCCTACGTCCCCTTCAGTTTGCACTGATGGTTCTGTAATATAATCAAGTTACCTAAAACCTTTAAGATCTCCCCTAAAAATCTCAGTCACTCTGGGCTTATTCTGCACCACTCTTGTGTCCAGGATAACCTTTTCTACTTTATCTTTCTTCTGGAAATTTGTCATACATTGTTTGAATCCAGTGGTCCATGCATTCATATATTACAACAGCATTCACTGAGCACCTGCTGCTGGGTATGTATTGGTTGCCTTCCCAACAACCACTCCTCTTTCTTTCTTGCTGAGAGCACCCTAATTTTGTTCACGAATCAGTTGCCAATATGCCCAGAGAAGGTGAATCCCTTCTTTACTCAGTTGGCTTGAGCCAGCCATGCTCATCCTATTTCCCTTCACCAGTGACCTGGTTTAGCAGTGGGCATGTGACCCTGATCTTTGTAGAACAGATCAGAAAAATCCCCAAAGCCCTAACATTAATGAATTAACATGCCTGGACAAACTATGTCTGGATTTTATGTGGAAAATATAATAAAACTGTGTCATTTAAGTCACTTTTAGTTCAAATTTGTGTTACTTGCAGCTAAAAGTATCCTAATCAACCATCTTAGTTTGGGTGTTCACAAAAGTAGACTCTGAGGCAAGGGTTTGAGTGCAAATAGTTTACTAGGCTAGGGGAAGCAGGGCAAAGGGGACAGGCAGGGGGAAGGTAGCAATAAAGCGTGCATTATCAAGTCAGTTACCACTATGGGGATCACAGAGTTTAATCTCTCTGCAGAACTCTGGAAAATGGCATTGAACAGGGGTTTGCAAACCACACCCATGGCAAATCTAGCCAGCCACCTACTTTTGTTAATGAAGTTTCATTAGAATACAGTCACACCAATTCTTTTATGTATTATCCATAGCTGCTTTTGCACTACAGCAGCAGAATTGAGCAGCTGTGAGTGACCATGTGACCCACAAAGCCTAAAATATTTACTATCTGACCCTTTGCACAAGAATTTTGCTGACCCTAGTGTCAAATGTGCACCCCAGAGTTATCGCATCTGAGGGGTGAAGGAGCTGAAGTATTTATATACTCCTCCAAACAGTCATTGGTAAAGTCTTAATACTAGGGGTGTGTTAATTCCCCAGTGTTTCTGAGCTGCCATGTGCACAGGCAAAGTGGACCCTTGGCCACCAGAGAGGGCTCTGCTACAAAGAGAGGCAGATATTGGCTGTTGGGAATTGGGAAAGTATGGACCCAAATGGAAAGGCCAAAGCTGGACTGTGTATCTACAGGACTGCCACACTGGTGTATATGCATCCAGAGATGGCTGAGGAATACTACCATCCTCGAGGAGGACCCCATGGTTCCAAGGCAAGGTTGGAAAATGCCAAACATTTTATAATAAAGTAGAGTGATCCAGATGTCAGCTGGGGTCCCCTTGATTCTCAAAGAGCTAGGTAAAATTTACTCAGGCTAATCCTTGCTAATTTGGGGAGGGAAGTCTTCTCAGGGTCCCAACTGTCTCTGGCTCCGCTACCCCCGATGCTGTCTCTGTTTTACCCTACATGAGCCCAGATATGGAACTTTGCTTCTCCCCTTTGCCTACAGGAAACCTACTCATAGCTGGTGAATTCATGGGACTCCACTGAAGATTGGGAGCTTCAGGAGGTGGTGATTTTCTAGCACATGCAGGCTTCTGGAACCTTCTATCCTTGCCCCAACTCTACCCCTCCCCCCTTTCTTATATGGTTCCAAAATCTTTCTGCTTTTATCATGCAGGTTATCTCTCTCTAGTTCCCACTTCCAAATTTCCTTTCCTAAATGCTTCTAGGGCCTCAGCAGACCAAGGGACTCATCAATGAAGTTAAAAAAAAAAATTAAAAAGAAACCTAAGAAGCAAACAAAACTCTTTTCTATATTTTTCCTCTAGACAAAACATGCATCTTATTTGTGGCATCAGATGAGGCCCCCTTTGGAAACATTTTCCTACGTTCTGAGATTCTGCCAAATCCTCAGAGTTTTATCTCCTTTGCCAGGGGGATTTCAGGACCCACACAGTCCCATGCTTGGAATACATTTTTTCCATGCTCTGCTTCTGTTTTGCTTTCTAAAATAGAGACCACATGTCTCACCCAGTATGATGTGAGCTCTGTTTAGCATGATATCATTACACGGAGTTGACTCATTGGAAGTAATGTCTGTCTTGTTTTCTGATAGTTAATTAAATAAGTCATCCAAACACAGTCTAGAAAGTTCCTCTCATAAAAAAGTTCCAAGAGTTTAGGTCTTTGTCTTTCTTTCTTTTTTTTTTTTTGGAAGTAGTTGGAATACAAGTGAAAACAGTAAAAATAAGAAAGTCAAGTCAGATTAAGCAAATTCTGCAGTGCGAACTGTGCTTGGAAAATCTAACTAGTTGAGGTAGCCATGCTGGGGACTTAGTCTTCTCTCTTACATGAGGAAAATTCCAGGTCAGTTTCATCTCTTATGATAAGCAAGTCGAAGGTTCAGGAATGTGATTTTAATTTTATAAAGATTGTTCTTTTTATCCCTCAAGTACTTTGATTTTTTCCTCTCAGTTCATTTAGAAGTAAAAATGGAAAGGTTAGACAATTTATTCATTTATTTTTGTTGGCTGGATGGTAAAGGGATTGAACCCTGGACCTTGGTGTTAGCAGCACCATGCTCTAACCAGGTGAGCTAACTGGTCAGTCCCTTGACAATTCAATTACGTTAAATATTTTTGTATTCATTTCCATGAGGTCTCTTAACCCTCCCAGACAAGTTTCAGAGTTTTGTCTTACAACCCATCTTGTGTCTCTGCCACATATTTTCTGCACTTAAAATGACAGACAACCTTTAATTGGAATTCTTTAGGTTTTAAAGAGAAATCTTCCCTCCTCCCTGCCCTTTTTTTCCTTTTCTCCTTTCCCCTTCCTCCTTCTCTCTCTCTCTCTTGTTTTAATTCAGAGAATCAAAGCATCTCTCATAGGCTTTCATACCAAGCTGAACCATTGAAAAGCAGTGAGGTCCAGGAACCTGAGTTTAAAACAAGCATTGGCGTCTGGTAGGTAGATTTCAGGGATGCCACTTAACGTCCTACAATGCACAGGACAGCCCCTCACACTACAGAATTATCCCACCCTAAATGTCAGTAAGTGCCAAGATTGAGAAACCCTGCTGTACATTATATCCTGGGCTGTACCCACTTTTTGGATGTGAAAATGGAGACCTCGAGAGGCTAGGCACTTTTATTTATTATTTCTTTGTTGTTAAATAAAAACAAACATCTATTTTGTTTCAGGAAAGAACAGTTAGTATAATTTCTAAAGATAGATGCAGCATAAAATAAAAATAACTACGAAACCGTGGAAATGTGTTTTCAAGGGCACGCTGTAGACTGAGGACAAATTTTCAGGCTTGGGTTTGTCCGGTGAGGTTAGTGCTTATGCACTGGGCCAAGTCAACAACCTTTTAGTGGTGTCTGGTCTCCTTCCTGATTTAGAAAAGGCAAACCCACCTGCTGTCATGAAAAATACCTTCTAGAAGCTACTAGGTAATTGGGTGATATTTCTGGATTTGTCTTCCTGTCTAATGTACATCAGTTAAACTTTTGACTCTTCAGTGCCTTCTGGAAAAAGTAATAATCGGAAACTAAATCGACTTGGTTTTTTACCTCCCCCTTTGCCCTGTATTTGTAAAGATTAATCTTCAGT
Organism: Cynocephalus volans; assembly: GCF_027409185.1. Lineage (NCBI taxonomy): Eukaryota > Metazoa > Chordata > Mammalia > Dermoptera > Cynocephalidae > Cynocephalus > Cynocephalus volans. Next base: position 109,697,096 of record NC_084465.1, read on the forward strand.
ATCTATGAGCACTGGGTGATTTGTGCAAACTGCAGCTGCTTTATCAGTATCAACGTGGCCTCCATTGATCAAACCCTCATTTAGGCATTCCCTGCCGTCTGCTGGAAACAGCCCAGGGACAAGGAAGGAAGGGAAAAGGCCATTTTAGGCAGCAACCCTGTCTTGGAGTTTCTGCCTTTTTCTGAGAGGAGCTTGAAAGTCACTGCTCAGCAAGGTCAGTTGGAGAGGGGCGCTGAGGTTGGTGCTGTGGGTGAGTCATTGTGTGGGAATAAATCCTGATGGTGGGAAATAGAAATACAGGATGGTCTAACTATCCTGGTTGGATTGTTTTTCTTCTTTGTCTCACCATACTGTACTCCCTCTGCATGAGTTTGTGACCTCTGGGAGGCTAGCAGATAAAGGTAATGCATCTCCATTTGGCTGGAGGAGTTACTTGTGTGTATTCAGAGTAAAACAATACTCACAGTGCTTAGCATTTTGGGGGCACCCAGCATACACTGGACACTTCACATAATCAACTCTAATGTTTTTAGCAGCTTGTGATGGCCCCTCATTGATTCTCTAATTTGATTGACAAAACCTCAGTCAGTGGAATTCCTGCTTGCTTTTGCAATCTCTTCCGTCACCACCTTCTTTATGCTCACTCCATTCCAGCTGCACCAAACATCTCTCTGTTGCCTGAATTAATGTTGCTCACTCACACCCCTGGGCCTTTGCACGTGCTGTGCCCTGGGCTTAGTACATTTCACTTTCATTCTCTTACTCTCACCAATTCTCTCACCATTCTCTCATCCTCACAACAGGATTGCCCATGGCTGTAAAGATCAGAAAACCTGACTATAATGACTTGAACAGGCAGGGTTTTATTTGGCTTGAACAATAATAAGCTCAAAGGTAGGCAAGCCACATTTGGTAGATTGAGTTAGTGATGCCAGGACGGAACCCAGCTTTTTCATCTTCCTGCTCTGCCATGCTGTTTCCATCCACATGGTTGCAAAATCACTGCTTCACCTCCAGACATCACATCAGCAGGCATGGGAGCCAAGGAAGGACCAAGGACCAAAGGGCTAAAGGTATATATTCTGCCTTCCTTTCACTGGTCAGAACTATGTCAGATGGCCAGCCCTCTCTGCAAGAGATGCTAGTGGAGGAAGGTTTTTAGCCGGATACATTGTTGTCCTCAGGGAAAAAAAGACACAACAGGATTCTGCTTATAAAGAAGAAGGAGTAATTTTGAGGAAGTAATTTCTCACATTCTTCAGCATTCACCACTCAACTGAGAGGTCCTCCCTGAACCCCCAGGACTGACTTTGGGACACACAGGTGTCGGACAATCTCATGGATGGCATTGGAGTTACATGAAATTATAATTATATTTACTTATCTAGATCATAAGCTCCACAAAAAGGAGGAACTGGTTCACAGTTGTATCCCTGGTGCCTTGGGTTGAGTGTCCCCCCCCAAATTTAATCCCTACTGTGAATGTTAGGAGGGTGGGAAATCCTATTGTGGTAATTGCAAGCTGTGGCCTTGAAGAGGTGATGAGATTCTGAGGACCATGCCTAGTGAATGGATGAAACATGGTGGTCATGGGTGTGGTACTGAGGGCTTTAAAAAGAGAGTGCATGCGGAGCTGTCTCTCTCTCTCTGCTCTGCCATTTTCACACTGTGATATCCTGCCATCACTGTCACCACCACCAAGACCCTCACCAGGTGTGTTCCCTGGACTTTGGACTTCCCAGCCTCCAAATCTGTCAGCAATAAATTTCATTTTCTTACAAAGTACCCTGTTCAAAGTATTTTGTTGTAAGCAACATCAACCGACTAATATACCCAGTATCTACATAGTTCCAGATATGTGGTAGATGTTCAATAAATACTTGTCAAATAAGTAAAAAGTAGCTACTATTTTGCCCACTTTGCAGTTGACACATTAATTCCTTCATTTGATGTTTATTGTGGACCTACTATGTGCTAGGTCTTGTTCCAGACACTTGGGGTGCACCAGTGAACAAAGCAGATAAAAATTCTTGCTTATGGGAACATTACCCCAACATTTTCCTACAAAAATTTTCAAATGTTCATCAGAGTTAAAACAGTTCCACAGGGAATACCTGTACAGTTACTACCTAGATTCTGCCATTCCTTGTGGTACTTTTATTCTAGTGGAAGAAATCAGACAATAAACTATAAGCAAAATAAATAAGTAAATTATATAGCATTATAGAAGGTGGCAGCTGCTATGGAAAATATGGAGTGTGTGAAGGGGTTTAAGGTGTGCATTTGGGGGTGGTGGTGGCCAGGCTTAGCCTCATTGAGATGGTGACATTTGTGCAAAGACTTAAAGGAGGTGGGGGAGTAAGCCACGTGCATATCTGAGGGAAAAACACTTCCAGGCAGAGGGAACAGCCAGTGCAAATGTCCTGAGGTGGACATCTCCTGTGTTCAAGGAAGGTGAGGAGGAAAGTGTGGCTGGAGGAAAGTGAATAAGGAGGAGAGTTGAAGGTGATGGGGTCAGTACAGGAGGGGCAGGTGTAGGGGGAGATCAGTAGCTCAGTTTTGAACATGCTATGCTTGAGTAATGTGGGCAGAGCTGGGATTTAGACCACAAACCTCCCAACCCTTCTTTATTAGTCAGGGTTCTCCTGAGAAATGGAACCAGTAGGATATACTATTGACCCTTAAACAACATGGGTTTGAACTGCACCTGTCCACTTTTATGTGGATTTTTTCAATAAATACTGTATAATACTGTAAATGTCCTTATGATTTTCTTAATAACATTTTCTTTTCTCTAGCTTATTTTATTGTAAGAATACAGTATATAATACCTATAACATACAAAATATGTGTGTATTAGTCCATTTATGTTGCTTATAACAAAGTACACAGAACTGGGTGATTTATAAAGAAAATGAAATTTTATTGCTTACAGTTTCTGAGGCTGGAAGTCCAAAGTCCATCTGGTGGTGGTGACAGTGACTCAGGGGTCTCACATTGCAAGATAGTGGAAGCAGAAAGAGCAAGAGAGAGAGGAAGACAGATTCTCCTCTTCTTTTAAAGCCCACAGAACCACGCCCCTGACTACTATTTTCAATCTATTCACTACTACACGTCCTACAATCCAATCAACTCTTCAAGTCTCCACCTTCCAATTACTATAATAGGATTTCCCACCCTCTTAACAGTCACAGTGGGGGCTAAGTTTCTGATACATAAAACTTGGGGGATACAATTCAAGCATCATAATTCACAGAATTTTGGGGGGAACATAATTCAATCCATTACATTGTGTTAATCAACTGCTTATGTTATCAGTAGGGCTTCCAGTCAACAGTAGCCTATTAGTAGTAAATTTTTGGGGGAGTCAAAAGTTATATGCAGATTTTCCATTGTACAGGGGGTCGGCACCCTTTACCCCCACATTGTTCAGATGTCAACCGTGTACATATATATACACATACATATCTATCTATCTATACCTACATAATTATAGGAATTTGTTCTCACAATTATGGAGGCTGAGAAATCCCATGGTCTTCCAACTACAAGCTGGAGAACCAGGAAAGCCAATGGTGTAAGTCCCAGTGCAAATCTGAAGGCCCAAGAACAGGAGCTCCAGTCTCTGAGGGCAAGAGAAGATGGATGTTCCAGATCAAACAGAGAGCAAATTTGCCTTTCCTCCACTTTTTGTTCCAGTTTGGCTCTCAACAGTTTGGATGATTCCCACCCACATTGGTTGGCGCATATCTTTACTCAGTCTACTGATTCCAGTACTCATCTCTGTCAGAAACACCCTTGCAGACAAACCCAGAAATAATATCTTACCAGTGATCTGGGAAACCCTTAGCCCAGTCAAGTTAACACATAAAATTAACACCACACTTTCCATTTTGTGGCATTTGTCTCCCAGTCGTTCAAAGGTACTGTGACCAGCTGGTCAGGCAACAAGAGGGTCCATGGGGAACAGACCTGAAGGGCTGTAGGAGCAACTTCAATTTTATGTGGATGAATTATTTGGCAACCACTTAGTTTGAAAACAGAAGTGCTTGGATTGAGCCATTTCATATGTGGCACTCATCTTTATCACAAGCAACAGCATGAGGAGTGCAGATTAGAGCATCCTTATGAAGAGCAAGAATTAGAGACCTTGGTTCAAATCCTGGCTCTGCCACTTAGTGGCTTTTTAGCCTCCCTGAGCCTCACTGTACTGATCCATAAAATGAAAGTAATAATAGTATCCCTCCCTGAGAGTGGATGAGCTAATAAATGTATGTGGTTTAGCACGGCACTGGTGCACTGAGATGCTCTTGGACTCTCTGTCTCTCGGAAAGTCTGCGCCTACCTAGGGAGGCCTCATACCCACAGCGACGGAGGAGTGAGTCCTCACCAGCCCAGACTGACTTTCCATCTTCATATCCTCACAGGACCTGACATTTTCCAGCTACTAACCTTTGTTCAGTCATGTCCCGTCATTGAAAATGTCTTTCCTGTTTCTTGATGCCTGGGTGTCTATTCCTTTAGGAACTATCCCAAACTCCTCCTTGTTAAAGATGCCTTTTGTTACTGTTCCATTCTATAGGATGCTCTGTCTTGTCCAGATCCTTCGGCACTGCTTCCTGGGACTCCTAGATACAGAGAGTGAAATATCATGCAAGAGGTGGGGCCCATGGAACCCTCAGCGAATGGGTGCAGAGCTTACCGCAAGATGGCGCTATCGAGCCATCAAGGTCCATGGGTTTGTCTCTTAATTTTGTTACTTGATGAGATACGTGTGACTTCTAAACAGCCCCAGAAGGGATAGAACTGTGACCTGTGTCCTACGTTAAAAAGGTGATTGTGTATACCTCTGAGAGTCCTACCACATCGCCCACAGTTAAAAATTCCACCCCCACACCCCTGGGAATTGGAAGAAGCAGGTCACACACATGCCTCTCCCGCCTTCCGTGCAAGTTACTTGCTGTAGACACTCGGTGTCCAATACTGTCTCTGCCTTTTTGGATTATTCTATATGTTGGAATAGAGTATAAAGCCCTTGAGAGCAGGACCTGGGGTACGTGCTAACCCAGCAGAAGCTCTATAGGGTCTTGTTGAGCGGTATTGACTTCTCTAGAACACGGAATCCAAACAGCCTCTTGGAAAGCTGAAAAACCCATCTTTGAAAAAAACCCTGCTCCATTTCCATACCAATGGAAAGGAAAGCAATAAATCCTCTGTGGCTAAGAGTCAGTTCTCTTCATTTCTTTCTGGAAATGCTATTGACGGTGACTGGGGATGTCATTTGTCTCATTATTTTTCCTGTGGCACGGCCTGATCACTCAATAGCCCCTTCTAATGCCCCTCAGTGATGTAGGGGCAGTGTTCAGAAGCCCAGCATGCAGGCGGGGTTTCTTGCACAGAGAATTACAGCTGAAATAAAGAAACTTGGGTGGGATCATGTGACCAGGACTCAACCCTGTTTTCCCTCTCTCAGACTCCTGCAGAGAGGTACCTGAGTAGACACATGTGGGCAGACCTTGAAGTCAAGATGCTCTGTGCAAAACACCACAACGCTACTGGTATATTTGACTTAAAATAACCAAATTTTGTAATTAGTTATGTGCTAAGTTAGATACACATTACATTAGATTCTTTTACAAGCAGGGAGAAGTTAGTGCCAAGACTCAAAAAAAAAAAAAAAAAAAAAAAAAAATCAATGGGAAACATAATTTTTTTTTTTTACAATTAAAACTTAATTATTTAAACATTTTTATTTTTAGGATTTATTCATTCTTCCATTCACCCATTTATATATATAACTATTTATTTAACAAAGATGTTTAAAGATCAGTTTTATATTGCTGTTTATTTTTCAGATAGGTCTTATACACATGGCTCAAAATTTAAAAGGTACAGAAGACTGCACAGTAAAAGGTAGCTTCACTCCCATTCTTGTCCCAGACACTCTGCTCCCTCCCAGGGATGGCAACCACTGTTGCTAATTTCCTATGTTTCCTTTTAGAAATATTCTATTATTGTAAATGCATATCCATCCACCCATCCATCCATCCATCTATCCATCTATCCATCCATTTGCCCATCCATTCATTTATCTTTCCATCTATCCATCCATCCATGCATCCGTCTATTCATTTATCCATTCATCCATCCATCCATCTATATAATTTTTTTTCAGGAATGGGGAAGAGGCAGCCATGTTTTGGTTTTAGACAGTAGACCAACTTTGTTCCACTCATTCACTGGAAAAGAGATTGAGAATCACTGTCCTTGCGTAGCCAGCCACTCTAAGGATGTAGTGTTGAAAAGACAGAGATTTGTAAGCGAAGACTGGACATTTAAAAAAAAAATTATCTGTGGCTGTTGAGATTTTATTCTGGTCCAGCCCTATGGGCTTGTGTTTGATTCTGAGGGTGAGGGGCCTTGCAATGAGTGAGCAGAGAGGAATTGAAAGTGGGACAGTGAGGTGCCATAAAGAGGGTGGCTGGAGTCAGGCATTCCTGGATTTTTTCATATCCCATCCCTGTCCACATTAAAAGCTATATGATGAGGTTTTTTTTTTTTTTTTTAACTTCTTGGGGTCTCAGTTTTCTTATCTGTGAAATCGGGATAACTGATTAAAGGTTAGCACAATGCCTAGATATAGTCGGTGCTCATATCATGATAACTGCTGTTAATATCACTAAGCGCATGTGATTCTGCTTTTTTTTTTTTTTCAAGCAACTGAGATCTTTAGGTTGTTGATTCAAGATACAATGTAACACAGAGTCACAGAGCTGGTGGCAAAGCTGCATAATGCAGGGCAGGGATTTGGAGTATGGAATAGAGGGGATGGCAGAAGACATCTTCCGGCTGGCATGGGGATAGGTGCTGAGCTACAAGGCTACTCGAGATCCAGCAGCTTTGGGTCTCCTTGTGGCAAAGACCTTTGTTTCCTGCAGCCTCCCTACAGCATCCTTGGAGAAATCTTCCTATCCCACTGCCTCTGGGTAGGGTATTCACACTTATGGCTTGGATTATGGTCTCCCTGCTTTGGGGTTCACCCTCTATCCACAGCCCTCTGTGGAATTTTTCTAAAACACTTAATTAAAATCCCCCATCCACTTCAGGATGAAGTTAAATTCCTTAGCACACAAGGCCTTCATATGGGGGCCTTCTCTAATTCCTCCCACCCTAATTTTGTCCACTTCTAGGCATGCATCCACGTCTCGTGATTTAGATGCCTTGGCATGCACTGTGCTCTCTCCCTGGAACCTCTCTCTTCCCCTTCTTCACCCAGCTACCTCCTGTTTTCCCTTTAAGATTCAGCTCAGACCCTTCTCAGGAAGACTCCTCAAGAGGAAGGAGCTGGTTTCAGTTGACTTCGTTTCTCCATCGCCAAGCACAATGCTAGGTTCACAGTAGATGCTTCTGTACATCTCTTTGTATGAGATGGCCACAGGGGAGAGGAGGAAGGAGGGTTGGAGCTGGGGGTCCTTATAAATCTGTGAGACTGAGGCTGGTGGGAGTGGAAAACTAACACTGAGAAACCCAGTTTCTTTGCCATGGTTTTTCCTATCCCAGTTCATAGAGAGAGAACACTCATCATATTTTAATTTAATTTTAGTTTTACTTTTTGTTGTTTCTTTTTGTCTTTGCTGAGGTTTTAAAAAAGATTAAAAAAAGGGAATCATAAAAATGGCTTTGCCTTTCTCTCTAAACTTTGTGTATTGTTTTTTGATCACTATATCAAGTTTATTATAGAATACACTTAATTATTTTCATCAAACTATAAATAATATACAGTGGAGTTTTTTTTTTTTTTTTTTTTTTTTTTGTCGTTTTTTCGTGACCAGCACTCAGCCAGTGAGTGCACCGGTCAGTCCTATATAGGATCCGAACCCGCGGTGGGAGCGTCGCCGCACTGCCAGCGCAGCACTCTACCAACTGCGCCACGGGCTCGGCCCGGTGGAGTTTTTTTTAATGATATAGAACATTTAAAAAATTAAAAAAATTTTAAATAATTTTAGATTTACAGAAAAGTTGCCATGATAGTATAGAGAGTTCCTGTAAATCCCTACGCAGGTGCAGTTTCCTGTAACGTGATCCTCTTACATTACCGTGGTACATTTGTCACGACTGAGACACCAATATTGGAACTCAGTAACTAAATTCTAGATTTTATTTGGATTTCACCAGTTTTTCTGCCAATATCATTTTTCCTGTGCAGGATCCAATTCAGAATCCCGTGTTGCATTTAGTTTCACGTCTCTGTAGTCTCTTCTGATCTGTGACAATTTCTCAGTCTTTCCGATTTTCATGATCTTGATAGTTTCGAGGTGTATCGGCCAGGGATTTTGTAGAATTGAATGTGGTGATTCTAACCTAGGCCTGCCCATCTGCCCATCACATTATCAGTAAAAGCCTCTCCTGAAATTTACCAGTGGCATGAAAATTTCAGATGAGTCTGCCATCTTTGGTACTCCTGGGATACCATCTTGGAGACAAAGACCTCACAAATTCAGGTGCTTTCTCTGGTGGTGGGCATGTCTGTAGGCTGATCACAAAGGAGATTTTGGCCAAAGCCAAGGTTGCGGAATCGGTGCTAAAACAATTCCAGATTTACTTCCTTGCCATGGGAGGCTGAATTTCAAGTCCCAGCCCATGTGCAGCCTGCTTCACCAAATAATGAGGCTCTGGGTTCTTTTCAAGGCAGCTGACCTTTGGAGCAAATTATCCAGGGAAATCTGATTAGCTAGTTCACTGGGTTCTTGCAAAATGGATCTTGGTGTATTTCAGCAGCAGAAATGTCAGCATAATTGGAGTTCCTGGAGCTCAAAGAGCTTCTATCTCATTGTTTTCATCCTTTTGAGGGGAAAAAACCCAAACACCAAACAAACAAAACCCCAGCCCTCAAAGAATTGTTCTTTGACTTGCATTCTTTGCTTCTGCACGTAGTTCAGAAGCTGCTCCTGTGTTTATGACTTTATTAATCAGGGGAACAGCCTGAACATCATTTAAACAAACAAGCCAAAAAAAAAAAAAAAAAAGTCCCCAAACAGATGATGTGAGCTTAATAGAGATGGCCCAGCCAAAGACCTGAAATAAACTGACTTTAATTCAAGGGAAAGAGCATGTGTGTGTGTGTGTGTGTGTGTGTGGGGGGGTAATTACTTGAGGCTGTGTGCCACAGCGATGTAACCAAATTCGAAACTCGCTAATTTCATTATTTTAATGGAAGTCTGCATCCCATTCATTAGGCTGACATATGACTAGCCATTAGTAACAGCTCATTTCCAAAGCTATGGTGGATAAAGGGTGATTGGAAATGAGTGAGGGCCAGTCCTGGTGGAAGTTGACAATGCTCACAGGAGAACTTGTGGATGGGATTTGTGGAAGTGGCAGGGATATCAACTAGGAAAATTACCAATGTGGATGGACACAGCAAACCATAGAGTCAGAATACAGGCCTTAGATCCAGAGAGAACTGGTTCAAATTCTGGTTCTGACCCATCCTAGCTCTGTGACCTTGGGCAAGTTATATCCCTCTCTGAGCTTCAGTTTGCTCCTCTGTGAAATGGGGATAATAATGGCTCCTACCTCATAGGGTTGCTTGAAATGATTCAATGAGGTAATTCCTTACAGGGCTTTAGTATAGGGCTTGGCAGGTAGTAAGCACCTCATAAATGGCAGCTATTGTGATGATAATGATTGCCATTAACAGTATTTGGGGGCTAGGAGGTTTTGCTGATGAAGAAACTAAGGCTAACAGGGGTAAAGCTAGTTGACCAAGTTTGCTCCATCACTCAAATTTCTGATTTTCAATCTGATGCTTTTAAAATGTAGTACTTATTATTTCATTTTTTTTGAATAAGCAATTCATTCATGATTCAAAAATTGCAAATAAGAGTATTCTAGGCTGATGGAGTTTGGATGTTGTCCCCTCCAAAACTCATGTGGAAATTTGATCCCGGATGTGGCAGTGTTGGAAACTGATTGAGTCATGGGGGCGGATCCCTCATGAATGGATTAGTGCTCTCCCTGGGGGACGGGGTATTAATGAGTGAGTTCTCGCTCTATTAGTTCCCACAAGAGCTTGTTGTTTAAAGGACCCTGGCACCTTCTCTCTCTCTCTTGCTTCTTCTGGCCATGTGATCTGCTTGTACCCGCTGGCTGCCTGCCACTTTCCACCATGAGTAGAAGCAGCCTGAGGCCCGTGCCAGACGCAGCTGTCCCAGAATCGTAAGCCAAATAAACCTCTTTTCATTATAAATCACCCAGTCTCAGGTATTCTGTTATAGCAGCACAAACAGACTAAAACAGGCTATGCAGTGAAAATTCGCCCTCCTATCTCTGACCCTCCCTTTTCGCATCTTATTTGTTTCTTCTTTATCTTTGTTATTTGTTTCTTCTTTATCTTTGCAGAGCTTCAAGGATATATAAATAAATACAAGTGTATATACTCTCCTTTTTTATTGCACACAGTTCTGTATCCTCCTCTTTGAACTTACAATGTATCTTGCTTATCTTTCCCTTATCAGTATATAATAAGTTTTCATTCTCATTTATAATTGTATTTTTTTTATTATATGCATATATTATGATTTATTTAATTATTTCTTTCTTGATGGATATTTGGGATACTTCCAATCTTTTGCTGTTACAAACCACAATGCAATGAATAACATTACACATAGGTTATTATGTTCAAGCGTTTTTTTATCTGTAGGATAAATTTCCAAAAGTAGAATTGCTAAATTGGAGGGTGAGCGTGTTTGTAATTCTGATAGTGTTCAAAGGTTCAGGGTGCACGGGGACGGTGATTTAGCAGTGAGTATAAGCTGCCAGCTAGTAAAGGGGGACTTGTTTCCATTTGCCAGTTAAATCTGAATGACATGTTGCTCAACATGGTAAGAGGAAAGCTTGGGGATAATGTTGTCATTGGAAAGATGGAAGATGGGAAACCAGATTCTGTTGGGAAGAGAGCATAGAATTTTAAGGAACTGCGCCTGGGTTTGAATCTCAGCTGTGCTGCTCATGGCTGTGTGGCCTTGAGCAGATTGCTTCACAACTCTGAGCCCAGTATCCTCATCTATATAATGGAGATGATAATACTTCCATTATAGACTGTGGAAAGGATTAAAGGAGAGGACATAGACCGCAGTGAGTGTAATAACCGTCACACAGTGGGTGCTCGGAATGTAACTGGGGCCTCTGGGTGAGCAACCAAGACTGTAATGAGTTGTAACTAACCAGCACTGTATTATTTTATATTATCGTATTATATATACTATACCATATTATATTAGTGGGGAATAGCCAACATTTATTGAGTGTTTACCATGTGGCAGGCACTGTTCTTACCACTTCCCATAAAACACTCTGCTTACTCCTCATAACAGCTCTGTGAGGTGCTCTTGTTCTCCTCACTTTATAGATGAGGAAATCGAGGCAGGAAAGTTGAATACTTTGTCCAGTGACACGCAGCGAATAAGTGGCGGAGCTGATGTGCTAACTGAGGCAGCCTGTCTTGGAGGGCTCCTCTGATCCCAGTGTGGTGTTCTCTTGATCCATGCATTATGGGGTAAGGAAGGTGCTGTCCCAAGAGTTGAAAACATCGTGGGTGCAGCAGTCACCCCAGGGCAATCAGCTCCTTTCTCATCCCGGTGTGACCCCAATTCACTTTCCTCATCTCCTAGGCAAGATAAAATTTTGTTCCAAAAAATTCAAGGGCAATTGACCTCCTCCCTGGTTAGCTTTTCCTAAAATGGTCCATGATTTATGCTTTTGCTATGCAATGAGTCTAAAACCAGACTAAGATTTTTATCCTTACATGAAGAACAGCTATGCTGCCTAAACAACTTAACTCTCTATTAAAGATACCCAAGATTCATCTCCTGATTGTGGTCACAACTCCCAGGATCTTGGAGAAATTTAAACAAGATTCCATTAAAAAGTAAGCTTTGTGAGGGGAGACATTTTTGTTTTGTTCTCTATTATAACACCCGTGATTAGAAAAATGCCTGGTCCCATAGGAGGCACTCATATTAAATGGAGAGATGAATAAATGCATGAATTCAGGAGAAAGAGACTGCAACGGAATCCTACGAGATTTTATTGCTCTCGTTGTCATAGAAACCAGGCTATATCCCAGCCAAGTATGACTCAGTGATATCCATGTGTATATGATGGGGTAGGAAAGAAAGGGACGACTTTTCAGGTGGGACGCTGATTGGAGAGGGTCTCTGATTTAAAGAGTGAGGTGAGCTCTTGTCTGTCCTGTGAGCTCATGGCATTTAATGATCCTTCACATTCATTTGCAAAAGTGGAAGGATTTGAAATTTATTTAGACATCTTGGCCAGCGGTGCCAAATCTCAAGATTCCTAAATTTATTTACCAGCTAGGGGAAGCATATTCCCAACTGTAATTTTATTTACAAAGGGCTCTAATCTGGTGTGAAGCCTGCAGGCATGTTTGTTTAACAAGTTACTCAATTAGCCTGCAAGAAATGAACAAAGGAAAGTCATTATGCAGATGTATGCCCATTCAAAGCCATTCTGCCTTGAGATACTTTCTTTGCAGTAAATGGAGGAGGGACTCAAGTCTGCAAGTTTCCAGTCCCTGCTGAGTTTACTGCTAATTCTCTTCTAATATTAGACCATGAATGATTAATCATATTGCATTTCAACACTCTTAGATTTATCAATTTTTTCAGTCTAAAAGCATATAATTATAGGTTATTTTAAAATCTAGGAAAGGAAATCAACCATGAACCACACTCTAACTCATCCATAACCCTTTGGATATATTTCTTTGAGTATTTTTTGTATTCATAATTTTACGTTTGTAATCCTAGTGCACATATAATTGTGACTATTGCATTTTCCACCTATGGTGTATTACAATTATTTTGACTTTTATTATGAAACTTCCAAACATACAGAAGATCAAATAATGTAATGAACACCCACATATTTATCACTTAGAAATAACACTAATATTTGTCATATTTCTTTTTTTTTTTCCTGAAGTGCTTTAAAGTAAATTACAGAAATCATAGTATTTAACTCTAAATTAGAGGCTCTTGATTGAGGGGGATTTTTACTCCCTAGGGACATTTGGCCATGTTTGGAGACATTTTTTGGCTGTCACAAGTGAAAGGGAGGGTGCTGCTGGGATCTAGTGGGTAGAGACCAGGGTTGCTGCTTAACATTCTACAATGCCCAGGACAGCCCCCTCCACAACAAAAAATTAGCTGGTTCCAATGTTAGGAGTGCTGAGGTTGCAAAACTTTGCCTAAGTTATTAAGAATGTAGTTTTTAAAATGTAAAATTCCATATAGCCACATATCAACATAATTTTTAACAAGTAAGAAATAATTTATTAAAATCATCTAATCACTAGTCCATCTTTCCCCTATTTCTTTTCCCATATTTCCCTTAAAATGTCATTTATAGCTGGTTTTAACAACCACTTGTTCATTTTATTAAGTCTTTATAGAATCGCATTCTAAATGACTGCAAAATAGTCCATTGAGTGTACTCACCAAAATTTATTCAAAAGATCCATTATTTTTGGACATTAGTTTTGCTTCCAGGTTTTATTTATTCGTTTTTTGTTTTGACATCTGGCTGGTATGGAGATCCCTGCCCTTGACCTTGGTGTTATCAGCATCAAGCTTATCCAAGTGAGCTAACTGGCCAGCCCTTCTTAAAAAAATGTATTCATTTTTGTCTTGGTAACTTCCAGGTTTTAGACAAATTATATTTATGCAAATAATGACAGTTGATTTCATCTTTTCCAACTTTATGCCTTTTATTTATTTTTTTACTTGCCCGATGTCCTGGCTAGGAACTTCAGTAAATATTGAACATAGTGTCTGAGATTGGGCATCATTGCTTTGTTCCTGATTTTAGGAAAAAGAGGTTTAACATTTTCACATTAATTATGATAATAACAGTAGGTTTTCATAGATGCACTTTATCATATTGGAGATGTCCCCATCTATTTTTATTTTCACTGAGTGTTTTTATCATAGAGGACTGGCTATTTTTGTCAAATGCTTTTTATGCATATTTTGAGATGATTAAATGGTTTATCCTCTTTTATTCTGTTAGCGTGATAAATTACATTGACTGATTTTCATGTTAAACCAACCTTGCTTTCTTGGAATAAACCTCATTTGGTCATGATATATTATCCTTTTTATATATTGCTGAATTCACTTTGCTAATATTTTGTTTAGAATTTTTGTGTCTATGTTCATAAGAGATAGGCCTGTTATTTTTTTACTTGTAATATCTTTGTCAGATTTTGGTATCAGGGTTATGCTGGCCTTATAGAGTAAGTTGGGAAGTAATATCTACTTTATTTTCTGAATTTGTGCAGGATTGATCTTATTTCTCTTTTAAATGTTTTGTAGAATTCACTAATGAACTCTATATAATGGATGTTTTCTTTGTAGGAAGGTTTAATAGATGAGGGGTTATTTATTTTCTGTCTTCAGTAATAATAATTTGTAATTTCATTTAATTAATGTAAGTTGTTGAATTATTGGCATAATGTTGTTTTAATATTTCCTTATCTCTTTTAACATCTGTAGGATCTGTAGTAATGTCCAATTTTCATTCTTGATGGTGGTAGTTTGTGTTTTCTCTCTTTTTTCTTAATCATTGTTGTTAAAATTTTGTATTTCCACTTTATTTTTAGTATTTCCTTTCTTTTACTTATTTTAGGTTTACCTTACTTTTTTTTTTCCAGTTTCTTAAGACTGAAGATTAGTCAGTTTTATACCTTTTTTCCAATATAAATTTTAAAGTCATAAATTTCTCTGTAAGTACTGCTTTAGCTTTATCTCACAATTTTTAAATTACAAACAAAAATTTTTATATTGAAACATAATTGATTGAACATATCTGTAGGGTACAGAGTTGCATATCAATTCCTGTGTGTATCCCACAATTTTTGATGTTATATTTTTATTATTATCCATTTCAAAATATTTTTGAATTTTTCTTTTAATTTTTTGCTTGATCCATGGGTTATTTAGGAGAATGTTTTTTTAGTTCCCAATATTTGTTTTATTTCCCAATCATTATTGTTAATGATTTCATACTATTGTGTTACTCTGTATAATTTTATTCTTTTATATTCATTAAAACTTGTTATATGGCCCAGAATATGGTCTATTTTGCTAAATGTTCCATGTGCACTTGGAAAGAATGTATTTTCTGTGGTTTTTGGATGTAGTATTCTATAATTCTATGTCAATTTGGTTGATAAAGTTGTTCAAATAGTCTTTATCTTTACTGAACCTTCAGTCTGCTTGTTCTATCAATTACCAAGAGGGTATACATTCCTCAGCTATGATTGTGAATTTGTTTATTTTTCCTTTCAATTCTGTCAATCTTTTCTTCATAAGTTTTGGAACTCTGTTGTTAGGTATATATATAGGATTGTTTTGTCTTCTTGGTGATAAATCCTTTTTGTCTTCTTGATGATCTTTTTATCATTTTGAGATATCCTTCTTAATCTCCACTAATATTGTCTTAGAAGCTACTCTGTCTGACATTAACATAGTCATACCATTTTTCTTTTGTTTAGTGTTTTTTTGGTATATCTTTTTCAATACTTTTGCTTTCTACTGATCTGTATCTTTATAATAAAACCGTGTTCTTGAAAACAGGATAGAGTTGGTTCCAGCTTTTTCATATCCAATTTGACAAACTGCCTTTTTATTAGAATGGTTAATCCATTTACATTTAATGTAATTATTGATATGGTTAGACTTATGTCTCTCATCTCATCTTAGTATTTTTTTATACTTATTTTATTTGTTCTTTATTCCTTTGTTTATTTTTGTCTTCTTTTAGGAAAATTGTATATTATCTAACATTACATGTTATATCCTGTGTGGATAGTTAGATTATACCTCTTTTTAAATTTTTTAAGTGATCGCATTATTTGATGCATTATATTACAATGTATGTCTTTACAATATACCTTCAAATAATATTAAACTACATCACATTGTAAAATCCATACTACGGTATGATTTCCCTTATGTCCAATCCTGCCCTTTGTGCTGTTTTTATCTTCTATTTTACAGTGACATATGTTATAAATCTTATCATACATTTTATTATTTCCAATATATACAATTAATAGTTATTTTTTAAAAATTGAGAAAATGTGGATATAAAAATAAAGGTCCAAAAAAGGCCTTTTCCATTTATACAAATATTTATCACTTCTGATGTTCTGTATTCTTTTCTTCAGCCTGAAGAACTTCTTTCAGCAATTGTCTCAGATTTTTCTCTTTGAAGATATCTTTATTTCATCTTCTTTTTTTGAAGGATTTTTTGCTAAGTATAGAATTCTGCTTCCATTTAGTTCTATAAAGACATCATTAATTGTTTTCTGGCTTCTTTATTCTAGCTTCTGATAAGAAGTCAGCTGTTAATCAGTTCCCCCCTTTATATAATGTATCACTCTGCTCTTGTTGCTTTTTAGATTTGTTACATATTTTTGGTTTTTATGATTTTGACTATTGTGTGCCTAGGTGTAGTTTTGTTTATATTTCTTTTGCTTAGGGTTCACTGAGCTTCTTGGATCTATAGGTTTATGTCTTTTATCATTTTGGAATGTTCTGAGCTTTTATTATTACTTCAAATATATTGTCTGTCCAATTTTTCCTTTTCTCCTTCTAGGACTTTTATTACACCATTTGATGACAGGTTTATATCTATACTGTCCCACAGATCTTAAATATTCTCTTCAGATTTTTTGCATTGTTTTTTCTCTTTGTGATTCAGCTTATGTACTCTCTATTGGTCTACTTTCTATTTTACTGATACTTTCCTCATTTTTTTTTCCAGTTTGCTGTTAGGCTCTTCTAATAAATTCTTTCTTTCTTACATTTTTTTGGGTAGATGGATGATATGGGGATCCAAACCTTTGACCTTGGTGTTATAACACTGCACTCTAGCCAACTGAGCTAACCAGCCAGCCCTATTTATTTCTAATATTGTATTTTTTAAATTTGTAATTATTCTATTTGGTTTCCTTCTAGCATTTCCAAGGTTTCCTGCTGAACATATCTCTGAAATTTCTCATCTCTTTATGCACATTCTCTACATTTTCTGCTAGAATATTAGCATTTTAATCATAGTTATTTCAAAGTCCCTGTCTAATAATTGCAACATCTGGGTCATTTCAGAGTCTGTTTCTATTGATTGTTTCATCTCTTAACTGTGGACCATATTTTTTTTTGCTTTTGTTTTTTAAATTATTAATGTGTCTTTTAATGCTTGATCATATGCTGAGAATTTTATGTAATAGAACAGCAGAGAGCAAAGTAAAAAATATTTGCCTCCAGAGAAAAGCATGCTTTTTCTTATTAAGTGAGAGCTGAGTCCATGGCCTGTAGTTGAGCTCAGTCCGGACTTCACTGCAGCTTTAGTTTTATTCAGTTCACCACTGGCTTTAAATATTTTGATGATGAGATCAGAACTTTCATTCCAGCAAGTCCTGGGCTCTCAGCATTTGTGAGATTTCAGAAAAATGCCTGTAATTCCAAGCTGAGCCACCAGCTTTTGGGACTGTGAGGAATTTCTCACATTCTAAAGCTTGAATGCCTGCCTTTTGGGTCATTGGGGAGCTCCCTTGGCTCATTCTCCTTGCTTCATGAACATTGTGAGAGCTATTTTAGTTCTGATGCTCTGCCCTGGGTATTCTGAAGGGAACATTTCTTCTCTGTGTAAAGTACAGAATGCCTTGAAGTGGTGTTCTCTTAGTTCTGCCCTTCTTCCAGGCTTTGGTAGATAAAAATCTGTATCGCTTTGGGGAATCTCTGTTGCCCTGCTTGTCAAAAGTGCTTATGGTGGATTTATCTCAGATTTCCTACCCTGTCTAGCCCTCTCCCCTCATTTCAGAAAACAGCTACCTTGCACTTTGTGAAGGTCTTACACGTATCAGGGGCAATACTCTCACTCCTTCTCTGACTCCTAGTTTTGGTCTATTATCCTTAAGTGTTGGTGAAGACCAATGGGAAAGTGTTGGAAGGTGGGTGAAGACTTGCTCTGTGACTGGCGCTCCTTGGGATTCCAATCTGTGATGACAGCCTATGAATGGCCATTACCAGTTTGGTAGAGTTTAGCTATCTTCTCTTTACCTACCTATCGCTGTTCTTTCTCCTGAAGTTCTGCTAGAGATAAGATCAGTGGCAAATCTCTTCTTTCCTCTAAAATGATCCTCACTTTTTGGAGTTTAGTTTATTGGGATTTCTCTGTGTTCTTAGTTCACTGAAGAGTTTTTAAAAGCCGATTTTTTGGCTTATCTGGTTTAGTTTGGTTATCCGGGTGAGAAAAGCATTCTCTGGTGACTGTTTAACTCTGAATTGAAAATGGAATGCTATTAATTATACTTCAACAAAGAGCTGCATTCATAAAGTATTTTCTTTTTAATGTACAATACTTTTCTTAATATAGATTCTAGAAGGAGGATACCAAGTCAAACTATATAAAGATTTTCATGGCTCTTAATAATAAATGTGGTCCTATAACTTTCCATAAAACAAAAACAGAAGCCATATCTATTTTTAATGAGTAAGAATAACCATTTTGCTTCATAAGCTTTGAGAATTATAATTAATTTTATGCTGCTAATTTACTGGGAAAATACTATTATGGATTACACATCTTTAAGTACTGTATGGGATTAATATCTTATGTTCATTTTTTAAAGCAGGATTAGTTGACTTTACATATGGAATAAGTATCAAGCAAGCATTAGAATTGTTTGAGCAGATAATAATTTATTGAGTGTTTATTATGAGAAAAAGTGGTGATTTAATACTTACTGTTACCTGTGAGGAAGGTATCATTTAATTCCTTTTTTTTCTTTAATTTTAATTTTTATTGAATCTAAATTGATTATACATATTTTTGGGTTTCAACATTGAGATATGTTGATCAAATCAATATTACTAGCATATACATTGTTACAAATTGTAATTATTCTTTATGCCCCTCGTCCAATCCTTCCTCATCCTCATTTCTCTCCCCCCTCCCCCCTCTTATCACCCTAGATTTCTTCTCTCCCTCTGAAAGAATAGTGGTTACTTTGTTGATTTGCTGCCCGAATGATCTGTCCAATGCTGAGAGGTGTGATCAGGTCCCCCAATACTGTCATAGAGCAGATGTCTCTTCCATCACTATGAAATGGGCTCTGTGGAGACAGACATCCTCCTCCTTTCTTTATCTCTGCTGGTGACTCTCCTTGTGTCAACTCACTCCAGTGGCTGGTGGACCATCTGCATGGTGGTTGTGGCATCTAGCCACCTTCATGGCAGCCATGGTTATTGTGGTAGCTGTGGTGGTCCACCCACCTGGAGGAGATGTTTTTGGCCTGTTCTGTGGTGCTGGAAGTGTGCCTGGTTGTGGAGAGTGTCTGATCTACAGTTCCATGCCCTGGATCACCAAGTGGGTCCCAAGGCACTGGCATGGTGTGCCTGGTTGTGGGAGGAGAGTCCGGTCCCCTTCTCCATGCCTTGGGTCCATGGGCAGACCTGAGGCACTGGTGTGGTGTGCCTGGTGGTAGGAGGGGGATCTGGTCCCCTTCTCCATGCTCTGGGTCCAAGGGCAGGCCC
Organism: Cynocephalus volans; assembly: GCF_027409185.1. NCBI lineage: Eukaryota > Metazoa > Chordata > Mammalia > Dermoptera > Cynocephalidae > Cynocephalus > Cynocephalus volans. The sequence goes on from NC_084465.1 coordinate 109,716,721, forward strand.
CGAGACACTGGTGTGGTGTGCCTGGTTGTGGGAGGCGAGGTCCGGTCCCCTTCTCCATGCCCTGGGTCCCAGGGAAGGCCCTGAGGCCTTGACATGGGGTGCCTGGTTGTGGGTGGGGGGTCTGGTCCTTGGCTCCATACCCTGGGTCCCTGGGTGGGCCCTGGGGCACTGGTGCAGGGTGCCTGGTTGTGGGAGGGGGGTCCAGTTCCCTTCTCCATGCCTCGGGCCCCTGGGCAGGCCCCGATGTGCTCTCACAGAGTGCCTGGTTGTGGGAGGGGTTCCAGTCCCCAGCTCCATACCCTGGGTCCCCCTGTGGGCCCCATGGTGCTGGTGTGGGGTGCCTGGTTGTGGGAAGGGATTCCAGTCACCTTCTCCATACCCCAGGTCCCTGGGCAGGCCCTTAGGTACTGGCATGAGGTGCCTGGTTGTGGGAGGGGATTCCAGTCGCCTTCTCCATACCCCAGGTCCCTGGGCAGGCCCTTAGGTACTGGCATGGGGTGCCTGGTTGTGGAAGGGGAGTCCAGTCCCCGGCTCCATACTCCGGGTCCCCAGGTTGGCATTGAGGCACTGGTGTGGTGTGCCTGGTTGTGGGAGGGGGGTCTGGTCCCCTTCTCCTTTCCCTGGGTCCCTGAGTGGGCCCTGAAGCACTGGTGCAGGGTGCCTGGTTGTGGGAGGGGGGTCCGGTCCCCTTCTCCATGTCCTGGGTACCCAGGCAGGCCCCAAGGCACTGGCACAGTGTGCCTGCTTGTGGAAGGGAGGTTTGGTTCCCTTCTCCATGCCTTGGGCCCCTGGGCAGGCCCTGAGACACTGTCACAGCATGCTTGGTTGTGGGAGGGTGGGTCCGGTCCCTGGCTGCTAGCCCCTGGTCCCCAGGCAGGCCCCTAGCCATTGGTGGTGTGCCTGTATGTGGGAGTGGGGTCCGGTCCTTGGCTCCAATCCTCGGGTTCCCAGGTGGGGCCCTGAGGTGCTGGCAGTGTGAGTGGTTGTGGGCAGGGGTCCTGCCCCTGGCTCCATACCTCATGTCCCCTGGTGGACCCCAAGGCGTTCACAGTGTGCCTGGACCAGAACTAATTTTTTGTCCTTTGCTTCTAAAACAGGGGAAATTCCTGTGGGAACCAGTACTTGAGCTGTATGGTTGAGCTAAATTGCTGCTTTGCTGCTGTTTCTCTAGGGAAGGCTTTTTGTGCAGCTCAGGGTTTAATGGTTGACCTTATAGGTACTTCTGGCTCTCCAGATACTCGGTGCACCTGGGTTGTGTAGAGACTCTGATCTGGGCATGAGTTTTTTCATCAAACTGCACCCCATGCAATTCTGCATTCCTGACCAGTCTCCTCTGAGTGGTCCTGTGCTGATTGGGGGGCAGATCGGCTGTCCTTGCTATATCCCAGTGTTCTCCCGGTGGGCCTGTCTCCCTCACCACCCATGTTCCAAACAATTCCCATGGGATGGGCCCTGTGCCAGTCCCTTGTGATGACTCACCAGCCTCTGAGTGGCTCCCCTTTTTCAGCTGTTCTGGCTCCTCACTCCTACGTGGGTCCACAGGAACCCTATTAGTGGTCTTGCTGTCCTGGGGGCCGCCAAGGCCCTCTTCTCCCTTTCTGCCTCCAAGTGATTCCATCTAAAGGGCACAGCTGTAGCTTCTGCCACCTCCTGCTCCATGTGCTCCAGCATTAAAGTGGCTGCAGCTCGAAATGCTGAGAGCAGGTTTTTCTTTCTCCGTGGTTTCTCCTGCCTTCATGAACTCTGTAGGTCTCTCCTCCTCTTTACCTGAGCTCCAGCTGCCCTAGCTTGGCTGACGTTACATTTTTATAGTTGTAAATTCGTTGATTTGTGGGAGAAAATGACACTGGGGACCGTCTATTCTGCCATCTTGACCGGAAGTCCTTTAATTCCTTCTAACAGAGGATTTATTCCTTACAGAGGAAGGAAAAAAAAAAAAAAAAAAGGCTCAGAGATGGTGGTACAGACAGAATTTAATCCAGGCTGGTTTGAGCCCCAAACCTCAGTTAGTCACTTAACTTTCAAGTGATTTTTGTTATATGTGAACCCAACCAGTATCGTCCTCTGTGTCAGTCAGCTGTTGCTACCATATTGCTATATAACAAAGAACTCCTAAACTCAGACTTAAAACAATAGTCATTTAATCTCACTGAGCTGCAGTTCAGCCATGGCATTTCTGCTTCAGAATTTCTCAAAATTTCCCTTTTAAATATTTATTGAAGAAAAATGTATCAAATACTTCTTATTTTCCAGGCACTCTTCTGGGCTCTGGGGAAATAGCAGTGAATAAAATGGACAAAAATTCTGCCCTCATGGAGTTTATATTCTCAAAGGGAGAGAGACAATAAACAAGTAGAATACACAGTAGGGAAGATACTGACAATTTCTAATGAGAAAAAGACAGCAGGGGAAGAGGATAGAATGGGTTGCCAGGTGGAGATGGGGGTTACTGTTACAATGTCTTTTATCACCCCACTTCTCAGCATGCTGCCAAACTCCACCATCTCTATTCATTTTTAGAATGCAGAGTGGTTTCGCTACCTCTTTGGTTCTCTGTCTCCTTCCAAACTGTGCCCTGGGGTGGTGGTAGGGTGGGGGAGGACTCACGTTTCATAACCAAAGCTGCCTATCAAAGTATTTGCTAAAGAAAATATGTTTAGTCTGGAGAGAAAGAGTGTCTCTCCCTTAGGGACCAAAGCAGTTGCGGTCAGTAGTAGTTCTGAATGGCATTTTTCCCCCTGTCACTCATGATTGCAATTTTTTCTTTATTTAAACATTTGGAGTCAGAGGTGAGGATGTGTAGGGAACTTGAGGAAAGAAAACATATTTTGGGGGCACCTACTATGTGCGCTAGATCTGGTGCAAGCAGATATCTTCCCAATAATCCTTTAATTACACCTTATTATCCCCATTTTGCTGATATAAAAACTGAGCCCTGCACAGGCAAAATAACCCACCCTCAGACACATAACCAGCAGTTTTAGACACTGGATTTCATACCAAAGTGTGTCCTATCCTCTCCCCAACAACCCTGCTGTTCCTTTGGGCTGGATGTGGGATACTTATTTTCTAATCTTCATGGCTAGATCTGGGATGCTGACTTTGGGATCCTGGATCTCTTCTCCCCTTCATTGTTAGTCTGTGTGGTGTGCTGCTTCTAGTAATGGGAAGAGGCAGTCGGGTCTAGGGGGAAATGAACGAATTCCCAGGGCACTAGGCAAATGAATGAATTCCACTGATCTTATTTGGTTCCTTATGGGATCATCCATCATGATTTACAACTCGAACCCCAGTGTAGCTACAGGCATGCTTTCTGTCCAAAGTCACAGGGACTGCAATTCTTGGCTGAAAAACCAATTTGTTTTTCTGTTATTATTACCTGTATCATGACCATTATACTATATTATAATACTGTATTATCATATAATTTAGTCCTCCTGCTCAACTGCCATTTGCTTTTGAGAAGCCGTGATTTTCCTCATCCTGTTATAACTTACTAAGGTGAAAAATTCCCTGGATTTAATGTACGCAGATGTTTGTTGAGGGCCCACTGTGTGCACAACAAACAGGGGATATAGAAGAGACTTGCTTTTGCTCTTGTCCTCAGGAAACTTATCCTACTATTGTTTTATTCATTTTATTTATTTTTAGATATTTTTAATGCAATATTCGAAACACACGAAAGAATGTATATGTAAATTATGAAGCATATTAACAAAAGAAGACCCATAAAATCATTGTCTAACTTACTAAAATTACTGATACTACTGAATCTATCTGGGTGTTACTTACCTCTCCCATCCCCCAATCCCGTCCCTATATAGAAATCTACTATCCTGTTTTTGTGTCTATAATTCCCTTCCTTTTCTTTATTAGCTTTATCATTTATGTGATATGTGTGTGTGTGTGTGTGTGTGTGTGTGTGTGTGTGTGTACAAACACTCACATACATATTTGGTTTTGCTTGCCTTTGGTCTTCAGAAAATGGTATCCTACCATAAATAATATTTTGAAACTTGCTTTTTTCCCTCAGTGTGGTTTCTAAGATTTACCCCATTTTTTTCCTATGCTGTTTCTCTCTCCTTTCTTTGAATTGAGGTTTTTGTTTGCTTGTTTTTGTTTTGTTTTCATATTTTGCTTTTTTCTCTACTGGTGTGGAATTTTAAAATTCCAAAATTAAAAAATTAAAGCCCCCAAATTTCCTAATTTCCAAAAATGTAAAACTCCCTTTTTAATTATTTTCCTTGAAATTTTACTGTATATACTTAATGAAATTGAAAGTCTGTAAATATTATAACTTCCCCTTCCTATATAAAAACTTTATAATACATTAACATCAATTACTTCTTCCTGACTTAAGTGTTAATGTTATCAATAGTTCAATTTTGTGTTTTTAAAAAACCTTACAGATCAGTTTGTTATCATTAACATTATGTACAGATAATGTTTTAGATTTACCTACCAGTTTGTGAGTTTATTTACTAACTATTCTTCTTGCACCTGAGATCTTCCTTCTGACCATTTTTCTTTTTCCATTTCCTTTAGAGTTCATTTAGTGAAGATTTTATTTTTAGTTGAAACACAGTTGATTCTAGATATCTGTGGGGTACAGAGTTGAGTATCAATACCTGTGTGCAATATAAGATGCTCAAATCAGGATAATTAGTATAGTTAACATTATACAATGTAATCAAATTTAGTGAAGATCTATCGGTAGTCAAATTTCTCAGTATTTCTTTATATGGAATGTCATTATCTCATACTCTGTCTTAAAAGATACATTTTCCTGGTGCAAAGTTCTAGAATAATGGTCGTTTTCTCTTAGAATTTGCAGATATTATTCCATAGTCTTCTGGCTTCCATTGCTGTGCCTAAAAACTTAGATGACAATATAACTGTTGCTCTTTTGAGGGTAAACTGCTTTTTTCTTTTGGGAGATTTTAGATCTTTTCTCTGTTTTTGATTGTTCTATGGTATAGAGCTAGGGCTAGGGTCTGGAGCTCACAGACCCCTCAAGCCTGTTCACAAACCCTTCACACACATGTGTATGAGCTAGGTAACTGGCAAAAAGGTCATTGGAGCCTTGGTTGAAGAAGGAATAGTCTTTATTCAGCACACACATGCTAGGAACTAGGCAGTACAAAGAGAAACTCTGAAACTCAACTGCTACTGGCAAAGTCCACTGAAAAACTGAGCAGCTGCCAGCAGAGAAAACATGCTCTGTATTTAGATATGAGCTCTGCTGGCCAGCCTGCTTCACAAACTCAAGAACACACAATAGCAACAAAACGAAAAAGATACATTGGTGCACATGCACACTAACTCCACCCACACACAACTCGTTTACAAGAAATGTGTTGCTTGACCCCCAACCAGACCTGAGCCAAGGGAGCCTGACTAAATTATCCTGTTTTCTCCACATGTGGTTTCATTGTAACATGTCTAGGTATGGATTTTATTTATTCATCCTGCTTGCATATGCTGTACTTGTTGTATCTGAAGATTTATCTATTTTCTTTTTTGTCTTTTTCATGACCGGCACTCAGCCAGTGAGTGCACCGGCCATTCCTATATAGGATCCAAACCTGCGGCGGGAGTGTTGCTGCGCTCCCAGAGCCGCACTCTCCCAAGTGTGCCATGGGCTCGGCCCAAGATTTATCTATTTTACCATTCCAGAAAATTTCCATCTATTATTACTTTAAATACTGCATCTCATCCAATTTCTCTATTCTCTCCTCCTGGGACTAATATAATTAAACATATATTGGACAGTCTGTCTCTTTCTATTCTCTATATCTCTTAACTTATCTTTAATAGTTTTAATCTCTGTCTATTTGTGCTGCATTCTGGATAATTTAAAAAAACATACCTTCCACTTTTAATGATCTTTTCTTCTATTTTAACTAAATTAAGTTTATTTGATTTGATTTTTAATTAATTAATTAATTAATTAATTAATTTTAATTGACACATTGCAATTAAATCGAGTTTTTGACTTTAATAGTTATAAATCCAATTTCCAAAATATTTTGTTCTTTTTCAACTATACCTGGTCATTTTTTACAATCCTTGATTACTCGCTCATATTTCCAATTTCACCTTTTATTTGTTTAAATAAATATTTTAATCACAATTATTTTATGTTTTTGGTTGTTTCCATATGTGTAGTTGGTTGGGGTAAAAATATGCTGCGTAATTTTTCTGCTGATTCTCACTCATGGTGGCTTATTTCCTACTAAGTTTGGTGGCCTTTGACTGTGAGCTCATAGAAGTTTGATCTTAATCTATGGAAATCTTGATGACCTAAATAGAAAGTGCTTTTAGGCAGAGATGGTCTGCATTTACTTTTGCTAGGAGCAAGAGGACACTTTGTCACTCTTCAGAAAAACTGGCCTCATGTGGGAGTCTCAGATTTGTATCCCCAACCTTGCCACCGTCAATGATTGATCGTTATTTTAATCATAATCACATGGTACTTTTTAAAATGCCACACACTGCCCAGGATGTTCTACAAACATTATCTCTAAACTTCGTAATAACATTGTAACCCACTATACTGCTGAGGACATAAAAGCTCAGAGAATATGGAAATGCTCCCATTGTCCTGCATGTCTACACAATCTCTGCTCATCAAAATCCCTCCCTTCCTTCAACACCTACCTGCTCGGTGACACTATCCTTGAACAACAGAGCTGAGCTTAGGTTCTTGCTCCCCTGTATTTTCATAACCCTTCATTTGCACCGGCCGTTAAAGTACATCTATTTCACACATGAAACATTTGAGGTCACTGAGTTTCATTTATAGGCATTTGTGCAGATTTTCCTAAAAACTGTAATCTGGCATCAAGGACATTGCCTCAGTTACTTCTGCATTTATCCTTCTCTGTCCCTCCTATGCAAGCCTTTCTTATCCCATATGCATACAAAATGCGAGACTTAGAGGAAGCCTTGAAAAATGCTGAGTAAATTAAATTTAGACGGAGAGACCAGGAATAAATGGATGTTTTAGCCCGTTTTGTGTTGCTATAACAGAATTACCTGAGACTGGGTAATTTATAAAGAAGAGAGGTTTATTTGGCTTACAGTTCTGGGACAGCTGCATCTGGCATGGGCCTCAGGCTGTTTCTACTTATTTTTTTATTTTTTATTTTTAATTTTATTTTGTCGATATACAATGTGGTTGATTATTGTGGCCCTTTACCGAAACCCCCCTCGCTCCTCCCTCTCCCCCCTCCCACCCAACAATGTCCTTTCTGTTTGCTTGTTGTATCAAGCAGAAAGCAGCAGGCAGCCAGCGGGTACAAGCAGTTCACATGGCTAGAGGAAGCGAGAGAGAGAGAGAGAGAGAGAGAGAGAGAGAGAGAGGAGGTTCCAGGGTCCTTTAACAATCAGGTCTCGCGGGACCTAATAGAGCAAGAACTCACTCACTACCCCTCCTCCCCCAAGGAGAGCATTAATCCATTCATGAGGGGTCCACCCCATAACTCAATCAGTTTCCAACACTGCCACATTGGAGATCAAATTTCCACATGAGTTTTGGAGAGGACAACACATCCAAACTTCATCAATGGAGAACCGGCTACAAGCTTAAGTGATTGTCAGGTGATTGCTGTTGTCAATAGGAGCCCCAAAAGCCCTCTTAAGTCTTTTCCTCATTGGGCCTGCCCTGGCCCTCCAGCTAACTCAGGTAAACAATCACTGCAGTGGGATTATATTCAAAAATTACACTTGAAGTGTTTTTAGTGGGTCACTTTGGCTCTGCACTTTTATAAGCCAGATCTCTGGCATTTTATTGTATCTCATTCAGTTTCCTTAGAATTATCACTCGAAATTCCTTGTCAGTTATTTCAAGGGCTTCTTGTTCTATAGGATCTAGAGTTTGAGATTTATTAACTTTTGGTGGTGTACTTTCTTGATTTTTTGTATTTCTGGTATCTTTTTTTTGGTGTTTATTCATTGTGGCAGGGGGTTTCACAGTCCACCGGTTTGAGACTAATGACTAACTAGGATGTTGCTGTGGTTGCCAATTTGGTATGGCTCCCTCCGTGACTGCTCAGTTGGCCTCTAGTGCCTTGAGTGTATGGTTGCCTCAGGTCTTGGGCTTCTCTGGGGAGCCACCTTTCTGGTCAGCTTGGACTCTGCTGGGCTGGTGGATCACGTACCACAGGGTGTGTGATCTCTGCTGAGCTTTCACTTCCTGTGCAGGACTTCTCCCCGTTCCGTGTGCTCTGGCCCAGGCTGTTAGATCGTGCAGTGGCGACCCCACCGGGTGTGTGGTTTCTGTCGAGTCTCCACCTCCCTGGCCGCACGTCTCCGCCCTCTGTGCGCACTGTGCTGGGCTGGGGCGTGTCTTCTGCACCCCTCGTCTATCAGCTGGGCCTTCAAGACCCTGCTCGGCACCGCCTCGCCCAGGAAGTCTACCAGGTTTCTGCTAGGCACAGACGACCGGTCTCTCTGGGTGCCTTTGTAGCACTGTGTAGATCTTTCTCGGGTCTTGTTCACCTTTGTATCCCCCCGGTATAAACCGAGTCTAGTGCCCGCCTGCAGCCTGCTCTCCGGCAGGTTCAAGCGGACCTGAGAACTCTCCTACCACACTATTCCCAACCAGAAATTCGTTAGGCTTTTTTCCAAACTGGTGGCCGCAGAGATGGTATCTGCCTCCCAGTAACAGGAAGTTTACCGGGGGCCAGAGTCCAGGGTGTGGTGGAGTGACAGTTGGCCCGCCCGTACTTCCTTGCCCTCCCAACACTGGCCGGGGACGCCCCAAGCCACCAGCCCCGCCAGAGAACCGCGGAGGGAGTGGGAGAGGAGGCCGGCCCGCAGGCGTCTGGCATTTTATTGACCCATGTTTCTGAATTATGTTTAAGGAGATCTTCAGAGAATTTATTTTCATCTCTTTAGTTTGTTGACAGAAGTAAACATTTCCACAAATACCTCAGGAGCCTACTGTCACGTTTTTTTATTTTTTTACACATTTAAATAAAAATTACTTGAGTTACCAGTTTCTGGGTTGGTCAGAAATCTGGAATTACCTTATTGGGGCTTTTCTTCTCAATAGATCATCCAAAATTCCAGGGTTTTTGTGTAGTTAAAAGTCCAGGGTGCTTTGACAGTCTGTAGTGTTCCTCATTAACACAAGATGGCGCTGTTGGACATGGATCCAGCACTGTTGGGCTACACTGTAGAGCAGTCTGGTAACTTTCAGGGTAACCCCTCTTCAGAGGTCCTGTTTCAGATGAGGTTGTATATCTGTCCACTATGGGTTCCACAACTGTGCCTTTTCCAAAGACAGAAGGTGAGTGATATCTACTCAGAATCAGGCCATTTTTACTTTTAGTCCCTGTAAGAAAAAGGAAATTACAGCCATGTGCTGCTTAATGATGGTTCAGTCATGGATGTATCGCCTATATGACAGTGGTCCCATAAGATTATAATACCAAATTTTAATGTCACTTTTCTATGTTTAGATATACAAATACGTACCATTGTGTTATAATTGTCTATAGTATTCAGTACAGTTACATGCTGTACGAGTTTGTAGCCTAGGAGCAATAGGCTATATACCATCTACATTTATGTAAGTATGCTCTATGATATTTGAAAAACAATGAAAATGCCTAACATTGCATTTCTTAGAAGTATCCCTGTCATTAAGTGACACATGACTGCAATTTCATTCTTTTTCCTGAACAATAGGGATTTATTGCCTGAATTTTTTTAAAACAATATCCAGTGGGCAAGAAATGCTTAACCCTTAGATAAACAAAAAGGGCAGTCGGCCTTTGTGGCAGAAAGTGCTAATTATACTCCAGTATTTATCTTTGCCTTCTTCCTGTTAGTAGCAGAACCTCTCAAGCTTTAGTTGCGTACCTGACTACCCAAGTAGATGCTACATTTCCCAACCCCTTTTGCAACTGCGTGAAGGCATGTAGCCAAGTTACTACCGATGGGGTGTGAGCAGAAGTGATGCCTGCAAATTCAAGTCACAGCATTTGAAAGGAAAAGGTTTACACTGTATTCTCTCCTCTTGTTTTACAGGCTGGAATTTGGTGGGGTTCTGGTAAGCTTGCTTCACGCATGTGGATGAGGACAGTAGTCCAGAAGAAAGAAGAAAAATAAGATAGAAGGAAACGGATCCTTGGATGATTGCAAAGGGTGGAGGAATCATGACAGCCTAAGACTATTTACCTCTGGACCAATCAGTGAAGAGAAGTAGATCCTACTGTGTTTGAGCCACTATGGTTTTGGATCTTTTGTACCAGCAATTCATGCACTCTCTCTAGTGAGACTGAAGAACACTTAGGCTCTATCTTACCAATAAGCCAATCTCTTTAGGGCAGACAAGGAATTTCATGTACGTTGCATAAAGCAGCAATGAGCGAAACACAAGTTAAGTGGGACATTCCCCTGCATGTTATTTTTGGGTTCTGTGGACAGTCTATCAAGTTAAAGGAGGATGAGGAAGGTAGAACATGCTGGCCTCAGAATGACAAATGCAGGGAAGACAAAATCATTTGGGTCGCATCCTTGAGTGCTGGAGAGAGAATGGGTTTTGGAGTCAGATATTTCAGGGTTCACATTCTGTCTTATCATTTAATCATTCAAGTCACTACTTTCTCATCTGTAAAATGGTAATTGTGATGCATTTTTATGTACTTGTTGTAGAAATTCAATGAGATACTATTTTTAAAGATCCTGGCACAAGGTCTGGTAGAAATTAGGTGCAAATGAGAGTAAGTTTCCTTCTCATGTCAGCTCTTGTAATCATTGCACCAGCCTGCCTCTGCAAGGCACGCAGGACTGTACATCATGTGGCCCATTTGTACATCTTCATCCTCATTGTGGGCCACCTTTTCTTTGTCTGTGACTCTCTTTGACTCTCCCAAGCCCATGGCTAGCTTCTTTTCAGTACTACGAATGCCCCAAGTTCTTACCCACCTCTGGGTCCTTGCATTCCTTTTCCTTCTGCTTGCAACCTCTTCTCATTGTCAAATCTCAGAGAAGCTCTAAGATCTTTGCATCTAAAGTTTCTTGCCCATCGTGGTAGGACCCCCAAAGATGTCCACATCCTAATCCTTGGTACCTGTAAATATGTTGGGTGACATAGCAAAGGGAAATTAAGGTAGCAGACGGAATTAAGGTCACTGATCAGCTGACCTTAAAATAGGGAGATTATTTGATAATATTTAGCTGGACCCAATATCATCATAAAGGTCCTTAAAAGTGGAAGAGAGGCAGAAGAAGAGTCAGAGGAGGAAGTGTGATGACAAAAACAGGGTCAGAGAGATGCTATGGTGCTGCCTTTGGAGATGGAGGAAGAGGTCACAAGCTGAGGAAATGGATTCTAGAGCTGTGAGAAAAAACAGTCCTTCTGACATCTTGATTTTAGCTCAGTAATTTTAATCATGTTTTAAGCCACTAAGTTTGTGATAACTTGTTACACCAGCAGCAGGAAACCAGTACACCCATCTACCGGTTTAGTCTCCAACAGTCCAACACCTACATCACCTTGTTCATTTCCTTCCTAGCACTCATCGTGAGCTATCATAATTATTTTCTTTCTTTATTTATCTACTTGAAGACTCCAGTCAAATGTGCCTTTTATGAAGGCAGAAATGTCAATCTTATTCACCAGCTCCCCTGCTAGAATGTAGGTCATGCAGCACATACTCAATAAATATTTACTGAATGTATGCGCGAATGAAAAAATGAATGGAAACTTTGGAACTCATTTTCCTCACCTGCAGGGCTTCTTGTTTCAACAGGGACATTCAGCATTTCTGAGAGTGCACAAGGAGATTGGAAGGTAAAGGTGGCAGCGAACCATGTGACAGAGTGGTAGAAAACGCAGACCAAGAATTGTCACCACTGGCCAAACCAAGTCCTAACATTCAAGTTCTGTTTGCAAGTGAGGCAGAATGGAAGAGATAAAAACCCAGCCTTTAAAAAAAAAAACAAACTCATTTTTCCAGCCTCCTTTAAATCAGCTTTAAATCTTTAGCAAACACCAGGCAGTAAGCTGAATGCTGCCTTTTCTCAGGAAAACTCCTGAGGATGGGACACTCCAAGTTTTTAACTCTGCAACAGTTTGACTCACGCACAGCGAGACCCGGCCCTTGGCCGTCACTGGAGTGTGTGTTTGTTTAATTAGGGCGCCGGGTAGAGCCTCATCCGGTGGCAGATGTTGCCATGTGTAATATAATAAATAAAAGTCTTTATAGGACCCAGCAGGCAGTAGAGCCTTCAGTTAGCAGATGGCGAAATATTAAACTAGCAGAGCAATAACTTAACTGCCTGAATCAGCTGGTCCCTGCCCAGACTTGCTCTGACATGAATCAAGTTCATATAGGATGTGTCACTCAGCCTCAGACTCCTACCCCCACCTGCCCTCCCTCCCCTTCCCTGCTAGGACCCTCTCTCCTTGGCATTCCATTATTGAATTCAGTTTCCTGGGGAGTGAAATCTTGTAACCCCATTAACTGGTTGATGAGAGGCGCTTGCTGGGCTAGACTGCAGGATTCCTTTATGGAGGAAGAAAACGCAATAGTCTGTGGATGTCCTCCAGTGCTGGCTCCAAATTAGCCAGTTGGTGTGTTACCCGGCCCCTGGGTCCTCCTGGTGCAGGAGTACGATCCACTTGGCTCCAGGAATCCTCTTCGTTTAGGACTGGAAGGATGACTAAATTAGCCCAGTGGAGGAAAAACAGGCCTTTTTGGTCTGAAAAAGTAGAGCCTGAGAAAGGATTGACTGGCATCGATAAAACTGCTCAGGGGGTGAGAGGGGCATTGGACTTGTTTACCAAATGCTGGATTCTACTTCTGAGGTTGATGGAGGCTCACTACATGCCAGGACTCTGGATGAGGGCTTTGCAGACAAATCCATTCCATCTTCACCGTAACCCCGTAAGGCACTAACAACAAACCCTTCTAGCATTTCCTGTGTCTCAGACACTGTTCTAAGAGCTTTATGTATGTTAACTCACTTAACCCTCCTAACAGTAAACCTTGTTATTTTTTTTGATTGTGGTAAAATATATATAACATAAGATGTGCCATGTTAACCGTACAATTCTGTGGAATTAATTACATTCACAGTGCTGTGTAGCCATCACATCTATCTAGTTCCAAAACATTTTCATTATCTTAAACCTAAACTCTGTGCCCATGAAGCAATAACTTCTCATTATTTCTTCCTCCTGTTTCTGGTAACTCTTAATCTACTTCTGTCTCTGAAAAAATTTTTTCTTTTTAATTTGTTTTTTCTTAATTGACCCATGATAATTGTATATATTTATGGAGTACAATGTGATATTTGGGTACATTTGTACACTGTGCAGCGATCATATCAGGGTATTAGCATATCCATCATGGCAAACATTTGTCATTTCTTTGTGCTGGTAACTTTCGAATTCCTCTCTACTAGCTATTTGAAATTATACAATAAATTATTGTTAACTGTAGTCTCCCTACAGGGCTATAGAACGCTAGAACTTGTTTTTCCTATCTAACTTTAATTTCGTATCCACTGACAACCCTCTCCTTATCTGCCGCCTTACCGGTCTCTATAACCGCTATTCTACTCTCTCCTTCTATGGCATCAACTTTTTTAGCTTCCACATATGAGTGAGGACATGCGGTATTTCTCTTTCTGTGTCTGGTTTATTTCACTTAACATAATTTTCTCCAGCTCATCCTTGTTGCTACAAATGTCAGAATTTCATTCTTTTTTAAGTTTTTTATGGCTGAGTAGTATTGCATTTTTTGTGTATACCTGAATATCTTTTTCTTATGAGTATTGGCTACTTGAAGGGCTTTGTAAAAATATGTATTTTTTGTTGCTATAACTGAATACTTGAGACTGAGTAATTTCTTAAAAAATGAAATTTATTTCTTACAGTTCTGAAGGCTAGAAAGTTCAGGAGCACGGTGCTGCTATCTGGTGTGGGCCTTCTGTCTGCATCATAACGTGGCATGCCAGCTCAGGTCTCTTTTCCTCTTCTTATAAAGCCACCAGTCCTATCATGAGGCGCCCACCCTGGTGACCGTATCTAATCCTAATGACCTCCCAAAGGCCTCATCTTTAAATACCATTGACATATAAATTTGAGAATTAAGTTTCCAACACATGAAATTTGGAAAACATTCAAACCAGAGCACAATTGCAGGATGTTAGAGTTTTCTGAGCCAATTTGTGAGCTGAGGCAAACACTGTCCCGATCACAATGTTAGGTCTCCACCACCCTCTTCTACATTAACTTCTATGGGGAAAATGACAATCAAGACTGTTCTTGCCATCGCAGTCAGGGGAGTGAGGGTTCGAGGAAGTCCTCAGAGTCAGGCTTCAGAGTGTCCTCCGATTCCTGCCCTGTAGGGAGTGTTGGAGAGTCCTTGGCCTGAATGCGGGCTGACTGTTGCTGCTCTTTTCAACCCTTTGACGTTCTAGTGCCTGGAATCTTTCAATCTAGTTTTCTCTACGTCCTGCATTGTCAGACCCCCTGGATCTGTCAGATTTGTTGACCCCAGAGCTAATGGGACGAACACTCTGGGTCCCATGGACTTCCAGCCTGGATTTCTCCGTAGCCCGTCTCGTGACCTCTAAGCCCTGTTTGAGAAGGAGTCATAAGTCCAGGAGGCTGAGGTGGGCTGCAAATGTGTCCCCTAGTTTACCAAACCACAGAGTCACAGATATCAGAGTTGTTTAATTAGCTTACCCTCATTTTCTTTCAAATTCATTGTCCCTGTTTAAAAAACATACTTTTTTTTTTTGAAAAAACTTGTTGCAATAGTAATACATGCTTAGTGTATAATATGAAGTAGATGCAGAAAAATATAAATGATGAAATGACAGCCACCATAATCCCATAACCCAAAGACAGCCATTAACATTGGGTATAGTTATTCTTTATAGTTGTTCATACAGATGTTCACAACACACACACATGCTTCTCTACATGAAACGTTTGTGTAATCGAAATTATGCGGAATATATAATTTTGCATTCCAATTTTCCACCCTCATAAAATCAGTAGCAATTTCTCACATCATTAAACTTCTTCGTAAAAATTTATAGATATGGGAAAACATCTCAAAATAATATTAAAAAGAAAAAAAGAGCAGGATTCAAATTCATATGTTTGATTTGGTTTCAGCCATGTTAGATAAATACACATGAGCACATGAATGCCCACACACTAAAAAAGTACCGCACAGAATGGAAAGACATCCTACGAAACGTTAATAGAGGTTATCTTTGGGGGGTGAATTTTATTTTCTTCTTGGCATATTTTTCCACATTTTCAATAATGAATTTTTCTTATGAGACTGTTTCACATGGCAACATAATATTACAAGGTATAATGCACCATTGTTTATTTAATTATTGCCCTATTGAGAGACTTTGGGTAGTTTCTAAGTTTTTACAATGATAAATAATGCTGCATTAAATATTCATTTATTTGTTTAACAAATATTTAAGAATCTACGATGCACCATGTATCTTGGTGTACATACTGTTTGTTATGCAACTCCTATCACTTTACGTATGTGGAAACTGAAGAGCAAAGAAATCACTTAGTTAGTTGGGGGCATAGATGGGTCTGTGCATTCAAGTCTTTCAATTCTGAGCCTTGTTCTTTGCCAGACTGCCTCCTTAAACCTCTAGCCTCTCTTTGGCAGAATGGTGGCAAATTGGGGGGTTCACTTCGGGTGTACTGAGTCACATATCTCCTTGAATAGTGTGTGGTGCAGTACCTACCTGACTCCCACTTTACTACCTGGAGTCTCCTTCTTGCAGACTCACTGGCTCTTGAGCCAATGGGCATGTACTCTTATTCCACTCATACTTGTTTTTGTGGGAAGGCGTCCTCCCTCTGATTGGCTACTATACTGTCAATCTGATTAAGATGGTTCTTGCTTTCCAACTTGGTGCCATTTGACATGACACATTTGAAGCCTGACTCGAATGTCTCCTCCTCTCTGAAGTTTTCCAGATGCTCTCAGACAAAGCTCACAGCATTCTCTGTGCTTCCTTAATACTTTATGTCCTCATTAAAAAACATAGATCATCATTCCATGGCTGTTTATGCATACATTTTTCTCGTCTAATAGATTATTAGCTCTTTAAGGTGAGGGACCACATGGTACCCACATCAGTACCCTGTCCATCTGCTTCTGTTTCTCCGTCTCGCCTCGTCTCTTTATCTCCACTCCTACTACTCAAGTCCACAACATCCACCACCTCCCACCTGGAACACTGAACCAGTGTCCTAACGGGACTCCCTTACAATCCATTTTCCACACGGCAATGAAAGAGATCATTTGAAATCACAGATCAACATGATCTGGCCCCAGCCTACCGCTCTGACGTTACCCCAGTAAACCCTCCCCTTTACTCATTGTACTCCACTCTCTGATCCCGCAAAAATCACTTTTTACAATCACATCATTCTGTGTGATTATTTGGATGATTGCCCAGCAAATGTTCACTCCCTTTCCCCTCCCATTGTGGGTGAAGTTTTCCTCCTTACACCTTAATTTTGGGTTTGATCATATGACTTGTTTGGGCCAATAGGATATTAGTGGGTATGACACGAAATGGGATAGAGTTGTTGGGCTTGCCTGTTTCATTTCTGTCATGGCCATGAGAGCAACATGTCTTGGGTAATATACTGGTCCCGGAAGAACAAGAGATGGACAGCACAGACCCGAACAGAGGTGATGGCCTGGAGCCAACCACAGCCTAGATCAGCCAAACTCAAGCCGAACCATAGATGTGTGAATGAGATATAAGAATGAGATATGTTGTTGTAAGACATTGGTGTGTGCTACACAGCACTACTATGCATCCTTTTTACTTCCTTTACAGCCATTATTTTGAAATTTTTATCTTTTCTTATTAGGATATAGTTTCTATGAAAAAAGACACATTGTCTATTTTGTTCACTCTATAACTCTAGCTATATATATAGTCTCTGGTAAATACTTATCGAATGACTGAATGCCTCCAGAATACTTAGCACCATACCTGTACCCAATCAATATTAGCTGAATGGAATTGTTGAACCGTCCAAATCAGTTCATGTTGTGTCCTAACAAGTATACTTTTAAACTCAAGTTGGCACATGGGCCAGACATGGTTAGTGGTGACACTTCTATCCCCTTTCCTGCTCTCTCTGATCACATAAAAGATCCTCCTTGTAAGAATACTCAAGCTGAAAACAGATGATGTGTCAGCTTGGTAATTTAAACCATGAATCTGCACTTGCTTAAAGATGAACTTGTTTGGAAGAAAAATGAGAAAAATGCTTGTGACCATCTAACAGAGCCCCTGATAAGTGCATCAATTTTGGTTCTTAGCAGATCCAGCACATAATAAAAGAAAACTGCTGAGGTCAGCAGCAGAGAAAAGCCACACTTCTTATTTTCACAAACACAGTTTTGGGGATGGTAATCATATCTATTAACAAGGGTGACACTACTGTGGGCCTGGCAGAAAAATGAGCTCTCCCACATTGCAAAATGAGCAAAGTGGAGATCGATAAATCATAAAATTAGTTGAGACATCATCTATCTCTTGTGGTTTTCCCTTTATTCCTGCCACGGTCCCTGAGGGCACTAATTCATTTATTGCATTTTATCATTGGGACAACATGTCAAGGTTTGGAGGCTGCATTCAGTTAGGGGAACAGGGGCGATAATGTGTGTCATTAATTAGGCAGGTTTGGGAGGTTCCATCCAAACTCTGGTCTCAACTGACTTCCATAAATTGAGTTTTAGGACTGCTTCTGTGCCTTGTATTATTTCATCAAAAAGGAGTGTTATTGAAATATGCCCCGAGAGGGAGAGAGAGTGGGACATGTCTGCTCACTCTGAAGAAGCAATAAATTTAGGGAGAAACCAGGTGATAAGCCAGATGCAATCTGGGTTGTCTAAAGATTCTTTCTGTTATCTGCATGTAATTGTAGTGGATGTGGGACACAAAGCTTGCAGTACAAATATGTGTCATCTGTTGGCTATGCTCTTGAATCATTAAACAGATTTTAAAAAATTTTTATTTTGTTGTGGTAACACTTAACGTGGGATCTACCCTCTTAATATTTTAGTGCACAACACATATTATTGATTATTGCTACATTTTGTCAGCAATCTCTAGAACTTATTCATCTTGCCTGACTGAAACTTTATGCCCATTGATTTACTCCCCATTTTCCCCTCCCCTAGCCCCCCAGCAACCACCACTCCACTCTTTGATTCTATGAATTTGACTATTTTTGAAACCTCCATGGAATTATGCAGTATTTGTCTTTGTGTGATTAACTTATTTCACTTAACGTAATGTCCTCAGAGTTCAATCTGTGTTCTCACATATTGCAGAATTTCCTTCTTTTTTAAGGCTTAATAATATTTCATTGTATTTAAATGTATTTTCTTTACCTGCTTATCTGTTGGTGGACATTTATGTTTTTTCCACATCTTGGCTATTGTGAAAAGTGCTATAATGTACATGTGAGCACTAATATTTTTTTGGGATACTGACTTCAATTCTTTTGCATAAATATCCAGAAATGGATTGCTGTATCATATGTTAGTTCTATGTTTATTTTTTGAGGAATTTCTATACTGTTTTCCATAATGGCTGTACCATTTTGCATTCCCACCAATAGTGTGCAAGAGTTTCAACTTCTTCACATCCTTGTCAGCACTTCTTGTCTTTTGTTTTTTTTTTGATAATAACCATCTTGACAGGTGTGAGCTGATATTTCATTGTGATTTTGATTTGCATTTAGTGATGTTGGCTATTAATGTTATTGAGCATTTTTTCCCACATACTTGTTGGCTTAACTAAGAAGGTGAAAGACTTGTATATTGAAAACTACAAAATATTGATTACAAAAATGAAAAAAGACATAAATAAATGGGAAGACATCCCATATTCATGGATTGGAAGACTTAATGTTGCCAAAATGACCACACTATCCAAAACAATCTATACATTCAATGCAATCCTTATGAAAATCTGAAAGGCATTTTTCACAGAAATAGTAGAAAAAACAATCCTGAAATTTTCATTAAACCACAGAAGACCACAAATAGCCAAATCAGTCTTGAGAAAGAAGAATGAAGCTGGAAGTACCCACACTTCCTGATTTCAAAATATATTGCAAAGCTACAGTAATCAAAGCAGTGTGATACTGCATAAAGACAGACATAGACCAATGAACAGAATAGAGATTCCAGAAATAAATATATGTATATACAGTCAACAGATTTTTGGCATGGGTGCCAAGAATATGCAATGGGGAAATGATAGCCTCTTTAACAAACAGTGTTTGGAAAACTTGATAACTGCATGCAAAAGGAAAAAATTGGATCCTTATCCAACACCATACACAGAAATCAACTCAAAGTGAATTAAAGATTTAAATGTAAGATCTAAAACTGTGAAACTCCTAGAAGAAAATATAGGAGAAAAGCTTCATGACATTAGTCTTGGCAATGATTTCATGGATATGACACCCAAAGCAGAGGCAACACAAAAACAAATATAAACAGGTGGGACTATATCAAACTAAAAAAGTGTCTACAAAGCAAAATAAACAATCAACAGAGTAAAAGTCAACCTGTAAAATGACAGAATATATTTGCCAACCATATATTTGATAAGTGGTTAATTTCCAAAATATATAGGGAATTCCTATGACTTAATAGCAAAAACAAACAAACTAACAACCTGATTAAAAAATGTGCTAAGGACTTGAATAGACATATCTCTAAAGAAAACATTAAATAGGATTCTAAAATCATGATGTGTTTTTTATTTTATATGTGTATTTAATGTAGGCTTATTATTATATCAAAAGTGTTCTAGAACCAAGGAAACATAGTACTTATTAGACTTGGTGTTGTTGCTTTGCCTTCCACAGATTTGTCACCATTTTTCCCCTGGGTGATGGAACCACCAAAGATTACTCAAAGCCCATCTCTTCTGAGCAGTGAGAAGCCTCAGAAATTGATTAAGCTCCCATCGCCCTCAACAGTGAGGTGTTTCTTCCATTTGGGAAATTAACCACGAATTGGGGTTCTCTTCCTGCATTTATTCTCCAGACCAAGAAGTTACAGGAAGAGACCTAGGTGGGGTTTTGCTAAGTACAGTTTAACAAGTTTAACAATAGAAGCTGGTAACATTCATTAAGTCAAGTCAGGTGACATTCTGTTAGGCAAAAAGTGATCCACTAACAAAGGCTTGATTTAGCAAACATTCTTTTTCCCTCCAGCAGCTTTTTAGTAACTTTACATATCAATTAGTAACTTGTCTGTCTTTGAACCAGCAGCCTTGCTGTGTTTCAATTCTTATCTTGCAACAGAGACTCAATAGCCTGGGGAAAAATTTCTGTCCTTTGCAAGGTCAATATTGGAAACTGCAAGGCTTTGGAAAACCAGGCCCTGTGAGGTACACTTGCTTTATAGTATGTTCCACAGGTGTTTTAGTTTTCAATTGCTGCATATTAAACAACCCCAAAACTTAGTGTCTTAAGACTAACTTATTTTTGCTATAATTCTGTGGGTTGGCTAGACTCATCTGGCAAAACTTCTGCTTTGTGCAGGATAAGTTACTGGATGGCCTTGGCCAACCCAGCTCTTCCCTCTTTCTCACTTGTGGTTCTCAAGAATAACTGAAAATGTGCTGGGAATGCACCGTCCTGAGAAAAGGAGGAGCTGGTCAGAACAGCCTGGACTCTGTTCCTGTCCCTTCTAGAACAGGATGTCCGGCAACACTTTCACCCAGCAATTCCAATTGCCCCTGGGTCTAAAACCTTCAGCTCCAGCATGATGTAGGGCACACGCCGACAAGCCTCCATTCACCCTGGGCAGCTTTCCTGAGCACTGGAAACTGTCTCACTATGAATGCTAGGCTTCTTTTGTTCCTTGTTGTCTATCAGTAGGTATCTGTAAGTAATAAAGTTGCTTTGCTTAACTTGTGTGAGTGTTCTTTCTCACCAGACTCATGCAAGTGGACTGATACCAGGGCATGGTGTTGGTGAGGTGTTTAGAGTTCTTCCTTGGGATTGATAACATTGCACAGTGAACCTGCTTCACATTCTATGTGGTGTTAGTAAGGGCTGCAGTCTTTGGGAGCTCAGATGGGCTGGAGCATGCAACATGGCTGGCTGGTTGGTGTTAGCTGTTGATGGGGAGCTCAACCTGAGTGCCTCAGTTTTCCTCCATGTGTCTTCTCTGTGTGGCTTGGGCTTTTCCCAGCATGGTGGTAGGAAGTGAAAGTTGCCAGTCCTCTTCAAAAGACCTTACACATCACTTTCTTCATATTCTATTGCTTGTAGATGGTCACAGGGCCAGGCCAACCTAAAACAGGGGAAATAAGCTCCACTTCATGTGAAAAATGGCATGTGTGTTGGGGGCCATCTTTGGAAATTAGGTACCCAGTGAACCCTGGTGTGAAGTCTAATATAAACTCTCCTTTGCTGTGGTCCTTCTGTGCAGCAAAATAAAACCTATCCTTTCTTTGTGCAGAGAAGCTGGGCTTGGCTAGGCAAGCAGGAAGTTTTTCCTAGAAGGGTGTATTAGTCCATTTATATTGTTTATTAAAAAATACCTGAAACTAGGTGATTTATAAAGAAAAATGATATTTATTGTGTACAGTTTCTGAGGCTGGGAAGCCCAAAGTCTATCTGGTGACAGCAACAGTGACCCAAGGGTCTCACATTGCAAGATGGTGGAAGCAGAGAGAGAGAGAGAGACTCTCCTCTTTTAAAGTGCTTAGAACCAAGCCCCTGACCACCATTTTTAACCCATTCACTACTGCACAATCCTACAATCTAATCACCTCTTCAAGGCTCCACCTTTCAATTACCATAACAGGATTTCCCACCCTCTTAACATTCACAGTGGGGGCTAAGTTTCTAATACATAGAACTTGGGGGACATGACTCAAGCTTCAATGAGCTTTGGGGGGGACATAATTCAATCCGCTACAAAGGAAAAGGGCTCCCTCCTCCCCTCTGAGGAAGGGAGTGGTCAGTGGTTTCCAAAAGATTCTATCAAGCCCTTCTAGTCCCTTGATGTTCGTGGGATAAAACATCACCAACTTTTCACCTGCACCCGCCAACCCCAGTATATTTCCCTGAGACTCCCATCTCAGTAAATGCCACCCCACTACCCACTCAGTTGCTCAGGTTTTTAAATTTGGAATCATCCTTGCCGTTTTTCTTTCTCCCACATCTGATTTATCTGCAAACGGCTAGGAAACATCTGCAAGTCTTCTATCCACATGTGTCCATCTTCAGCACTACCCCCTTCATCCAAGCCACCATTCCATCTCCCTTGGACTATTTTATTAGTCTTTGTAATTGATCCCCCTGCTATACCTCCTGCCTTATTCAGTGTATTCTTCATACTGAAACAAGAATGATCTCTAGACTAAACATAATTAGATGATGTCACTACCCACCCCGACCCTGCCCAGCTCTCCAGAGGCTATGCATTGTACTCGGAAAAAAACCCCAAATCTCTTGCCATGGTCTACAAAGGCCTTTATGGCCTGCCCCCTGCCTACCTGTCTTAGCACTCATCTACTGCTATCTTGCCACACTGGCCTTCTTTCTTCTCCATGGCCATTTGTACCTCAGTGCCTTTGCACCTGCTGTTTACTCTGAAAAAAAGCTAGGCTCTGGGGATGTTTCAGCAACAGTCCCTGCTCTCATGGAGCTTTCAGAGAGGGGAAAACAGTGAACAAGTTGACATATGAATAAATGCCGGGAGGTAGTGAGCAGTATGAAGATCAATAAAGTGAGGTATGGGGATGAAGAGGGATAGAGGGGGGTGCCTTGATTCTGACAGGGTGGTGAGGAAAGTCCTCTCTGAAGAGGTGGCTTTGAGCAAACACCGAAATAAACCAAGAGGGTGAGCCATGCAGGTATCTGAGGCAGAGGAAGGAGATGTTTCAAAGGCTCTAAGATGGGCAAATACCTGCAGGGCTTAGAAATGGTGGCTAAAATCACAAAACATGCAACAATAGAAGTCTCGTAATTAAATATAAAGGTCATACAGCTGACGCAGTTGATATGGGTTGAGTGTTTGCCCCCCTCAAAACTCATGTCAAAGACCAAGCCACAATGTGGCTGCGTTGAGAGAATGGGCTTGTAAGAGGAGATTGTATTGTGAGGACTATGCTGTCACAAATGGATCAATCCATTCATGGAGTAATAGGTTAGTGGTTTTGTGGGTTGTCATGGGTGTAGACTGGTGGCTTTATAAGGAGAGCACATAAAAACTCTGTGGCCATTCTTGCCATGTGATTGCATGCATCTCCATGGGAGATGTGCTCCTGGACCTTGGACCTCCCAGCCTCCAAAATGTTAAGAAATAAATTTTGTTTTCTTATAAATTACCCAGTTTCAGGTATTCTGTTATAAGCAACAGTAAAAGAACTAATACAGCAGGGGTGAGTTTTTTTGTGGGGGGTTTATGCAAAGAAGTATTTTATATTTAGAGAAAAACCCTGAGATATGTGTGCTCGAAGGAAATATTTGTTGACTTGGATGGAAAGGACCTGTCCTCAGCTTTCATTCTGCTCTGCCAGGCTGCCTCTCAGTTCAGGTTTAATGCATGAGGCTTTGCCAACTTGATTTCCCTGTAAGAGCTGGTGCCTGATATGAGGGCAGAGTGCCAGCCCTGCTGATAATGAAATCTTCACATCCCTGTTGACACTTCTAAAAAGGATGGAAGAGGAACCACGAGTTTTCATTCTGATCTTTTATTCTTGTTTTGTCACCCCTGAGAAGATAAGTCAGAAAGCTTATTGGATCTGAATTTGAATTTCACCATGATTTTTACTGCTGTGGAATTTTGGTGAGAGCTGCTCAAACCTGAGCTCAAAGGGGAGCTATGGTGATGGTGCTTAGATTTGGGTTACTGGTATTGTGGTTCTTTCCTTTTTGTTTTCAAATTTTGTTTATTTTTGTATACACAAAACATTTACATCATTCTAAAGTAAGAACTGAAATATAAAGGTGTTCTCAGAACAGGTGCAGGATGAATAGTTGCCCATCACCAGTATTGTTTGGAATTGCTAGTACATGGTGATAATAAAAACAGACAACCTTTAGTTGCTTTTTAAAAAATTTTACATTGTGTATTCATTCATTTGCCATTCAGCATGTCTCATATATTTTTTAAAATAAACTTTTTATTTTGGAATTATTTTAGATTTACAAAAAAGGTGCAAAGATAACACAGAATTCCTGTACTTACTCTTCATCCAGCTTCCCCATGTATTAGCATTTTATATCACCATGGTACTCATACATTTGTCAAAACTAAGAAATTAACATTGATGCAATGCTATTAACTAAATTATGGACATTATTCAGATTTCAGAAGTTTTTCTACTAATGCTTTTTTTTTTTTTTTTACCCAGGATCCAATCTAGATGCACCCTTGCATTTAGTCATTGGTTTTATTATTGCTTTTTCGGTTCTCTACAGACAATGAGCCTACTGATTGCTCCTGGCAGGGCAGACTACTCCCACACTCCCCCTTTCTTGGTACTTCCCCCCTTTTCAGTTTCAGAGATGTTCCATTTTCATTCCTATCACGCTACTCTTCTCTCCCCACCCAAGGGAACCATTTTCTGCTGGTTTATCCTTCCCGTGTTTCATTTTGCTAATGTAGACAAATATATATTTTTATCCCTTTTACTTTCTTCTAGAAAACTGTGTACTCCTTTCTGAAGCTTGCTAATTTTATTTGAGAGATATAAACTGTAGATTCCTCCATACTAGGGGTGTAGAAATCTTCCTCATTCTTTCGGTATGATTTCATAGTACTCTACAGCGTGGATCTATGATAGTTATTCACCCATTCCCCTATTCATGGACATTTGGGTTGTTTCTATTCATTGAGTTTATGATATTGCAATGAATCAGTTGCCCTTTTCTTAGGGAAAAAGATGAGGCTGAGAGGGAGAAAAGTGATGTTCATTTATAAATTATGGATAGTTCCATAAAGAATGGGACTGACGTGCCTTTTCTATGGAAACTCGGATACCCGTCCACTTATCTTTCCTCTTCCCTAAGGGATTATCCCTTTGTGATGGCCTTGATTGGGAGGTAGGCTTTGAAGACCTTGTCCTTGGTGATAACCAAGGGATTCTGTAGATGAGGCCTCAAGATTTGCACTTGCTATTGCTTTGCAACAATTGCTGGAGGAAAAAAATATGCCAGCTCAGGAAATAGACTTCAGTCAATAAGGCCTTCAGAGCAAATATTCTCTTGGAATAATTTATTAACTCCCTGCAGACCTTGTGGTCAGGCACAATAAGAGTCTTCTCCCGCAGAGGCTGCATGCCATTTAACAAGCTGGGGATACCACCTGCAACTTGGTATTGAGGAGGCCCAGGGGACGTCGGCGAATTGAGGCAGGTGAAGGCGGAATTGAGAAAACAGCTTGATGTAGAGAAAAGAGCCAGGAATGTGCAGGTAGCAGACCTGGGTTCGAATCCTTACTCTGCTAGTTTTTTAGCTGGGGTCCTTTGGACAGGTTACATTACCTCTCTGAGCCTCAGTTTTGTCAGCTGTTAGATAGGTGAAAGGATTGTTGTGAGGCTTAAATGAGCTAAAATATGTAATGCACTTAGCACAAAGTATATATTAAATGACAGTAATTAGTTTGGGGAGATGTTTCAACTCCATGGGGTACAAAAATGAAACAGTTTTATTTTATTTTTTCTACTGTATTATGAGCTGTGTGTTAAATCTCTCTACAACACTGAGTGGCAGTTCCTTTAACTTTCTGACCACTTTTTGCTATTACAAAACTCAGTTCAGTCCAGTTTAAACCCCCATGTTCAGGTCCAATTAAAAGTTCTGTCCTTTGCCCCTGGCCTGAATCTGAAGAGGTGGGGGGCATGTTTATCTCTATATGTAGCTCCCATCCCTCTCCTGTGTGTTGAGATGGGGAGGAGGGAGAAGAAAAGGGGGTAGGATATCTCCAACAAGGCCTAGGAATTTGATTTTTGGAGGCACCTCTGATGATTGTGATGCAGAAAGACCTGGACTCTCTTCAGTCCCTGAGTGGGATATTTAATTTTGTTTTAGAATGTCAGTAGAGGCCATGGTGATCTACTGAGGCATCATCATTAGGAGTGTGACAGAGTTATGTGTGTAGATGATGCCTGCCTTAGGACAGGGTTCTCAGTCTTGGCTTGTACGATGGGATCACATGGGTAGCCTAGAACCATGACCTATGTCCGGGTCTCCCTGAGATTGCTTGTATCTGAATCTCAGGGTGGAGCCTTGGAAACGGTATTTTATTTTTGCTGATTCTTATTTTATTAAGCATATGGCTATTCATAGATTCATTCACCAGCACTTATTTATTCAGTACTGTTTTGTGCCAAGCATTTTTCGAGATATAGAAGTGAATAAGCCATAGACTCTACCATCATTAAGGTTATCTTTATTGTAGTATTGGTAGACAATAAGAAAATAAACAAATATTAAGTAAATATATTTATGAAGAAATATATGAATATAGAAGAGTCTGGAAATGATGTGAATAGGGGATTTCTTTTTTAAAAAAAAATATAACAGCTTTATTCAGATATATAATTCACATATATAATTCACCCATTTAAAGTGTGCAACTCAAAAGTTTTTAGTATATTCACAGAATTTCACAACCATCATCACAGTCAAATTTGAATATTTTCATCACCCCTAAAAGAAACCCTGTACCCATCACCAGGAACTCCCATTTCCTCCCATCTCCCCTTCCCCAGTCCTGAGAAACCATTAATCTGCTTCTATGGATTTGCCTATTCTGGCCATTTCACATAAATGGAATTATACATTACGTGGTTCTTTATGCCTGGCTTCTTTCACTTAGCATGGTGTTTTTAAGGTCCATCTATACTGTGGTGTGTATCCTTGTCATTGCTAAATATTCCATTGCATGGATATGATGTCAGAGGTTAAGTCTGGCGGGCCCGATCGACAGCCTCAACCTACCCAGTCCTCTTACCAGGTTCTTGACTCCACTGAAGGAAAGAATTCAAGGGCAGAGTCACAGTAGAAAGTGAGAACAAGTTTATTATAATAGATAAGAAGTAAAGGTTCCACAGAGAGACTGCAGCCTAGTTCCAGAGACTGAGCAGGGCCCACACCAAGTTTAACACAAAAGTAAGTTCAGTACAGGCATCAGGTTTAACAAAAGCAGGAAAAACGTACTTAAAGTTCATTAGAAAGTGCAGGCTGGCTCAAGAGAATGAGCAGCAGCTTGCTGAAAGTAAGCTGGATACAAAGTCAAGAATACACACCTCAGCCAGCGGGTCGCCTCCAGGAAAGTGAGCAAGAGCCCCACCTTCAGCTGGCATTTGGCTTTTATAGTTTCTCTACTCAGTGAATATTCACTTAAGGGGGTGGCTCCCAGTTATGTAACATTTAGTCTTGCACATGCTCAGTCAGTCCCTTCCTGGAGCATTTTCATGGGTCAGACCCTACCACATGCAACAGGCATATTCAAGAATGTTCTGTGCTCTCTATTGAGCATGCTCAGTCACTGGACTTGCATAAGTCAGCTCCCTGTGGTCTCCCCCCCCCCTCCCGTGGGTGCTAAAAATAGGTTTCACTGGCAACTGGCAACAGTAACTTTTCTCCAGGGGAGAACTCAGAGGAGGGGGCCTGAGACCTCAGGAAGTGGCTGGAAACCCAGAGGCATGTCCTGAAACCTGAGCCCAGGGAAACTGAGCGCCTCCTGTATCAGATAGAGCACATTTTGTTTATCTGTTCACCAGCTGATGAACACTTGGGTTTTTTCTGCTTTTTGGATATTATGAATAATGCTATTATGAACATTTGTGTATTAGTTTTAGTGTGGACATATGTTTTTAATTCTGTTAGGTACCTACCTAGGAGTGGAATTGCTGGATCATATGGTAACTCTACGTTTAACTTTTTGAGGAACTGCCAGCTTTGTATTCCAAAGTGACTGCACCGTTTTACAATCCCACCCATAGTATACGAGGATTTCAATTTCTCCATATGGTCACCAACATACTTTTTTATTATAGCCATCCTAATGGGTGTAAACTAGTATCTCATGGTGGTTTGGATTTGCATTTCCCTGATGGCTAATGGTGTTGAGCATCTTTTCATGGCTTGTTGGTGGAAAGCTTCCTCAGGTTATTATAATGTTTAGGCAGAGTGGAAAATTCTCTCTGCATTTAAAAAAAGCAGAGATTCTTGTGGGTTAATGTCATTTGGAAAAGCTTCCTGCAGGAAGGTATGCAGCCTCCAGGGGTTAGACTTGCAGCTGGACCGCTGAAAGGGTAAGATCCCCCGGGAGCTCCTGCAAAATTGATCAGAGGGGAAAGAGCTGGAAAGCAGAGAGCCCAGATAGAAGTCCTTTTCAGGCCTCCAGGTGTGAAGTGAAGGGGGTCTTCACCGGGGAGAGGACAGTGGCAATGTGCAGGGCTCATGACAAGTTCGAGTAGAGCAGACTTCAGGCTCCTGAAGTACTGGGGTCAGGGCGGAGGGTAGAGAGGGGGAGAAAGTGTCAGCTTTTGAATTTGTTCCATTTTAGTGGCAGAAGTGGGGAAACCATTTTGGGAAAAAAGATGAGGATGGGTTAGATCTGGGATAGGATCAGAGAAGCATGAATAGCATGAGCCTAGGGTACCTCCTCTTATCTTTCCTGAGCCTCCCTTGGCTTGTATGTAAATGGTGTGTGTGTGTGTGTGTGTGTGTGTGTGTGTGTGTGTGTGTTTGTGTGTGTGTGTGTGTGGCGTGTGACAATCCTGTCACAAGGCTCATGTGGGGATTAGGGATGTAATTGATATAGCCTGGAAAACTATATTGACACACACTCTGTTCATACTTCTAACTCATTACCTTATGTTATCATTTACATTTGGCTCTCACTAAGAGATTGTCTTATTTATTTTTATAACTGTCTCATGTATTTGCTTAACCTCACGGCCTATGACAGGGTCAGATTTCCCCTCATTAGCCACTGAGCACTCACCGTATGCCAGTGGTCATAGATATGTGTTATGCTATGCATGGGTCATGTATGTATGTTATGTTATTGTATAGGTTGGGTTACATCTGCTACCAACAGCCCTGTGAGGCTCCCATCCTCGTTTTACAGGTGAGCCAAACGAGGCCCTGCAGAGTTACTTGTCTGTGGGCTGAGTCAATTTGTGGTGTGGTGGGGGAAGAAAATAAAAGTTTATTGGCTGCATGTTTTTTTTTTAACCCCCAGATTATGTAGTTCTTATTTAATCCTCCAATCCCCTAGTAAGGTGGGCACAATGATTCCCATTTGGCAGATAAGGTAACTAATTGCCCAAGACCCCACAGTTCGTGAAGCGGCAGGATCTGACTTCAAAGCCTTTGACTCCCACCTCTACTGAGACCTTCCTGCCATGGAAGAGATCATGGAGGGGAAAGGTCCACAAGGATGGGAGGCAGAGTTCAAGGGTGGCAGCCCGCAGTGCTACCTTCTGCTCCTAGATGGCGCTTAAGGCTCAGCTTCCAGGACACACAGGGGTTCCCACCCGGCTCTGGTGAACAGGCTACTGCTTTTATGCAACAATTTATTTCAAGGAAAGGAAGAGATTCTTTCATTTTTTTCCCCTTCGGTTATTGTTTTGTTTTGCTTTAATTTCTGCTTGCAAAGGCAATGTACTGCCTCTAAGCCTCTGCACTAGCAGCCTAACATTCTGGCAATACCCTGGGGAGGGGACCAGCAGGGTAAGACATTTCAAGTAAAAAAATAAAGTGAAATGGCTCCATTGTAGAGAACCCCCTCTTGACCCTTTAATCAAAGTTGGCATGGTTTGTAGATGTCAGCAAATTTCCCCACCCTGGAAAGTGGGACCTTTGTCAGTCAGAAGAAAGAATATTGTCAGGGGTGGAAAGAGTTTGTCATTTGGTGTCTGACCCTCATTTTGTGGATCCAGAAACGGATGGCTGAGTAATGGGTCTGAATTCAGGACTTTGGGTACAATTTTGCTCACCCATCCTCCTCTTCTCTTTATTTAAAAAAGCAAATGAAGTTTAATTATTTGTTGCCTAGACTGGGGTTTGGGTGTACAGTGGGAGGGGTGGTGCTTTGGAGCTTCCTCTCCCATCTGAGGAGGCGACTGTCATGCAGCTCCAGCTGTGGGGAGATGCTATATTGCCTAACTTATTTTTTTTTGCTAGATTTTTAACAAAGCAAGACATCTGGATTCTCATGTGAAATTTCCTAATATTTAATGGTGGCCAATTAAGTTAAAACAGCAACAATGACAACAATGAAAGAACTAATCAGAAGATCACTAGGAGGCTTAGACAGCTGCGAAGGAGATCTTGGGTTCCTGGGATGTTGTCTGTTTTGGGCAGCACCTCAGGAGGGGGAGGAGCGGGGCAGCTGAGTGGAGTGGAAGTTGGTGGTGGGTGGGTACGGGGAGGAGCTAAGACCAGGCATGGAGTGCATGGGGTCAGTTTGGAAAAGTCTTGTGCCTCTGGTCGGAGAGGTGGCTTGTCTGGGTTTTCTGCTGGTGGGACCCATGTACAAAGGAGAAACAGAACTGTTCCGTGAAATTGAGTGTTGTGCCATCTTTATTTCCTGTTTTCCTCTCTGTGATTATTTTTAACATCTAAACGTGTGAATCCTCTTCCTGCATATTGTGGATTTGTATACTAACTCTAATGTCTACCTCCTTGCTTTGGCCACCAGGGAGCTCAGAGCCCAGTTGAAGTCCAAATGCCTAAAAATTGTGCAGAACCTAATGTCTTGCATAAGACATATTTCCCTTTGGTCTTTATTTCTTGTCCCATATATATTTTCCCTGGCTTTGTCTTTTAATTATATTTTCCAATTTTATTGTGTTGCATACATTTTTTTAGAAACTGCCTTAAGTCCCTCCTGGAATGAATAAAAATGCTTGTGTAGTAGGGCATTTTGACCTACTGAGCTGGGGGTTGAGATGCCTTTACTGTGGACAATACTCCCCTCCTTTTTTTTAATGGGAAGGAGAAAGATAGAGGGGATGGAATAGCACCCTGTAATAGCACTCTGTGCTGGGCTTGAGGTCCCATGATTAGTACAGAGGCTGACAGCTTTTTTTTTTTTTTGGTGTGTGTGTGTGTGTGTGTGTGTGTGTCTGTGTTTGCAGCTGGCCTGTACAGGGATCACATCCCAGATCTTGTTGTTAGTACTGTGCCCTATCCAGTTGAGATAACCAGCTAGCTGTTGACAGCTGTTGTTCATGGGAGGCTTGATGACATCCTAGGTGACGCAGAGTGGCTAGGAGTTGGCAGACTCTCAGAAGGACTTTATATCGCTCTGGAGACAAGCAGAACAGCTTCAGATCCAGGTAACAATTGATGACCAAACTCTGGCTCCCAGACTCTGCAGGGACATTTGCTATTTGCTATTCTCAGGCAACTCAACAGACTGGAGGCTTTGAGAGCTGCTGGAGTAATCTGTAGGCTGGAAACAGCAATGATGCTTCCTGAGCCTCTTTGTGGGCAAATGTGTTTAGAGCAGACACAAAAGAGCTCTGTGAACTCTGATTGTTAAACACAGATGGGTACATCACAGACACTCTTCAAGCTGACCAGAGACCACTCCAAAGGGGTTAATTTCTGCAAACCATCAGGATAAATAGGGCACACGCCACTGTCATTTGTGTAGAAAAGAAAGTATGGATAGTTTGTCAAGATCTATCAAAATTAAAGGCATATATCTCCACTGATACAACAATTGCATTTCTTGGAATCTGTCCTACAGAAATGTTCATGTGTGGGCAGAATAATATATGTTCAAGGTGTTCATTGCAGCATCATTTGTGATAGTGAAAAATTGGGAGCGAGCTAAATGTTCATCAATAAGGGAGTGGCTGAATTATGGTACATCTACACTGTTGAGTGCCATGTAGCTGTTGAATAGATGAGAAAAATTTGTATGTGTTAACATGGAAATATCTCCCAGACATACCAAGTTTACATGAACTCTGTGTGTGTGTGCATATTTTTTATATATAGTTTATATACAGTATATATATTATAGTTATATATAATATATATATTAGTTGACTATATACATTTATATATGGAAACATACAAATATATCACTAGATGTGGAAATACATAGTTTATATGTTATATATAACTATATATAGTTATCTATGTGTAACTATGCATAGTTAACTGTATATAATTATATAGAGAGCTATATATCTATAGTTAACTACATATAGCATATAACTATATATTATATGTAAATATTAAGTGTAATAAATATAAAATATAAATATTTCTGTATAATATATATGGTTATATATAACTACATATATAGTTTTATATATGGAGTGTGTGTATATGTGTGTGTGACTTTATTTATATACAGTAAATATCCCTCTGCACCAAAGGAAGGTGACTAACTGATTATAGAAAACTATTGTCTGTGGTCAGAATCATACTCAAAATATTTGGTCACCTGTGGGGCACGGGCATTGACTCACCAGAGTGGATGCTGGGGTGGGTCCTGGAGACCCCTTGCCGTGCCAGGTGTTAACATTTTAGCTCTTGGATAATGGGAAGGAAAGGTCAGGGGGTGACTGCTGATGAACAACTGGTATTTTAATATTTAACAACTGGTGTGGCTACACTGGTACTCCTGGTTAAATATTGGCTTTGGCATTGGTAGTCATGTTTTAAAATTCTGATAAAAATATGGTGTTCTTATACCCTGATTTGTAAGTGGTGAACTGTAAAGTGAGCTCCACAGAGTGCAGGCCTTCAGGAATTTCTTTATCTTAAGCCCTGGACTTGCTGCTCTGGGAACTGGATCCCCGATCTGGATCTGACATTGCTAATGAGTCCTGCCACATCACACCCTTCGAGAGAACTAACCCAATCCTGCAAAAAACTTGGTATAATTAGGCGTTAATAACCAGAGCCCAGGTTCCCCACAGAGCAAATTGTTTCCGTATTGATCCCCACCTGCACTGTCAGCACTCGGGAAAGATTGAACTTTAAGTGCTTAATTCAGCCCCATTCAACCAATAATTTTGGTTTTGTCCTCCAAACAAAAGCACCCTTGTTTATTCTTCTTTTTTCCTCTCACAAATAATGAAGTCAATGCATTTCTCCCCCTTCTCCCGCCCAAACCTAGTCTGCTCCTGTAATCAATACATTTTGAAATGTCAATGTATTCCTGAGTGCGGACCTGGGGAGGGGCTGGATGAGGGTGGGGAAGGGGGGTTAGGAGCTGATGGGAAGAGGCTTCAGCATCTCCAGGCAGGCAGGTTGCTGTGTTAATCCTATCCTGGCAAATCCCCACCCATATCAAATCTCTGAGCTTCTGCACATGGGCTCCTAGTGTTGGACATGGTTTTTTGGATGTGGCTGACAGAAATACATATCAACACTTCCACATCTGCTTCGCAACCTCAAAACCAAACTGTTAAGCTCCCGGCTTTTTAAAAGTTATCAAGTAAAGCGTATGGGAATCATGCTCGTCCTAACGCTATCCCAGAACACACTCCCCAAGCCTCACCTTACCCGTGAGCCTAGAGTTGTGTGGGGGCCATTAGAGGGGCAGGGGGTATGGACAGAGAGAGGCTCACAGCTGGTCTATTGGGTCAGTGCTGAAGCATATTAAAATGACTGAATCCCAGCCAATCAGAGGGCTACTCATTCAATTTAAGACCTTAATAATATTCCTGAAGAATAAAGGTCTGGGCAAGTATTCAGAGGTTATTGTTTTGGGAAAGAGATACTAACATATTGAATACCTACCATGTGCCACTAATGTTGTAAGTAGTACTTTATATTATCACAACAACAAAATTTTTTTTTTTTCAGAGATGAGAAAACGAACAGAGACTAAATGAATTGTCTCCAAGTCACAGATCTTGATACATGACAGAGCCATGTTGGAAACCATGCTTTTCTGACTCCAAAACCCGGTGTGTGCGTGTGTGTGTGTGCATGTGCGTGTATGTGTGTGAGTATATGATCTCTCTGTGCCTCATTTGCTTCATTCAAAAAAAAAAAAAAAAAAAAGAGAGAACAACAATAATACTCATAGGGTGATTAGAAGGATTAAATGAGCTATACCAATAAAGTGTTAGTCATATTAAGTACTTGAAATAGTTGATATTGTTATTATCATTATAATTATTCCCTGGGTATGCATAAAACATTCACTTTCAGACATTTCTGGATTTAGCATAGTTGCAAAAATTCTATTTTTTCTTTATTTTTATCCTTAATACATTTATGACATTGGAAATAAGTAAGACAGGATCTCTATCCTGAAAGAGATGACCATCTGCTTATGGGCTGGGTGGGAGAGAAAGAGGAAAAAAAAATCAAATTACAGCAATTACAGCACTGTGTCATGGTTGTTGTGGTGGGAATGTGTTAGAAAGAGCAGAGAGGAGAGTAGTCTCCTACAGCCTGGGAGGGGACATCAGACATGACCCACGGGGGGATTTGAACTCATGAAAGATGATGATGAGGTATTGGCTTAGCAGCCTAGGAAGTGGAAGGGAGTTGAGAGGAGAGGAGCAGCACCTGCAAAGGCCCGGGGATGTGGAAAGGCCCGGTCATTTGGGAGAGTTGTACGCGGACTGTTGCATCTGAAGTGAAGGGAGCTTGTTGAGAAATGGATAGAGATGGGGCCGGGCTAGATCAGTCTCTGGCTGAGAAGCAGAGACTTTATTCTGGAGATCTGTGAATCCTTGAAGGTTTTAAACAGGAAAGTGGCACAGACTCTACTTGGGGAGAATGGAAGGAGTAAGACCACCCTGGAGGTTGCTGCAGTAGTTTAGAGAAGACAACGTGAGCTTACAGTGAGTCAGAATCAACTATGAATGGAGAAAAAGGTCAGATGAGAGCCATTTCAGACCTAAAACCTACAAGAATTTGGGACTGATTGGATATGGAAAAGGAGGGAAGGAAAGTCTAGAATGATTCCAGTTTGGGTAGTTGGTGGAGCCACTGACTAAGAAAGGAGACAGGGAGAGAAATATATTTTAAGAGAAAGATGGAAAGTCAAGCATCTTAGTCAACCTGAGCTGCTATAACAAAATATCATAGACCCAGTGGTAAAGCAACAGATGTTTATTTCTCTCTGTTCTGGTGCCTAGGAAGTCCAAGATCAAGGTGCCAGCTGATTTGGTTCTTGGTGAGGGCTCTTTCCCTGGCTTGCAGGTGATTGTTTTCTCCCTTTGTCTTCAAATGCAGAGAGAGAGTGACCAAGCTTTCTAGTCTCTTCTCATAAGGGCACTAATCTCATCATGAGGACCCCACCTTCATGGCCTCTTCTAAACCTAGTTACCTTCCAAAGGCCTCATCTCCAAATGCCATCACATTCCCAAACGTGTTAGGGCTTCATCATATGAATTTTAGGGGGACATAATTCATCCCATAGCATGAAATGCAATTTCTGGTAATGGGTATGCTGCCAGTATGAATCTGGCCCTCACATCATGGGCACAAGGGGTGACAATTAGCTTTGTATCTCATGCATATTCATAATAAAAAAAAAGGGGAAAAACAGGACATTTTGAATTTTGGGTATTTTAGGCACCCAAGTGGAGGACATGAACAAGATATGTGGTGCTTAACCCTGTGCATAGAGCAGAGTAACCGGTGATCAATGGATGATTAATAAATATTTGCGGAGTGAAAGATTAAGTGGCTAAAATTGTAATGTGGATGAAATTTTCCAGGAGGAACATGAATCAAGTAGGGTGCAGAGAAAAGAGTCTTGGGGAACATGAACTAACCCACCAAACCCCAAATAGTAAATTGAGAAGAATGAAATTCAAGATTAATAAGGCTCAAGAGAAGAAGATTTAGTGTACAGCGAAGAGTCGTTTTCAATACAGATGTTGACCTATAAAGTTTATAGACTAGCTAACCTTTTTCTTTCTTAGAAAAATGGCCAACACTTATTGAACACTTGCTGTGTGCTGGGTCCTATGTCAAGCGCTTTACCTGTATTTTTACACTTATCACTTACAACCTGGTGTAAGGGAGATACTCTGTTTATTCCCTGAGGAATAAACTTAGAGACACTAAGTAATTGGTGAAAGTCCTGCCACTGATATGCAGAGGACTTGAGATTCAAACCCATATCTGGCTGACTTTTGAGCCCAAATTCTTCATCGCTCTTTTGCTTCCTAAATTTCCAGTCATTTAAAAATCAAGGCTGAGCATATGAGGCTGCGTAAAAGGTGCTTTGGCTCATAGGACAACCAGGTTGAGAGAGTGATACTGTTTTGAAGAAAAATGAGAAATATAAGTTGCTATCAACCATCTGCCTCTCCTTTTCTTTGTGACATTTAGTTGGTTGCTTTTGAAAAGGTGTCACATTTGAGAATGGGATGCTCAGTTTCCCAGTCATGACTTTGAGGACTTCTGTCCATCCAGATGAGCATTGAGATCAAGGGTGAGCCAGTCCCAAGATCAATAGATGAACAGAATATTTCTTTTGTTGGCTTGTGGAAGCCAATTAGTAATTGTGGATCAATGGATTCAATTAAATGCCTTCAATGGGAGTGGTCTACTGGGAACGGTGATCAATTTCCAAACGGGCAAGGGACCCATCTGGACTAAACATATCACCTTTTCCTGTCTTTGGTAGCTTCAGAGTAGCTCCTTCAAGGATCATGAAGAAGCTGGTCTACCAGTACTCCCGTTCATTTGTTTTTTGAGCAACTTGTTTTCCTCAATCTTCATCCCTTATAGTGGAAAAACCACAGTCTTCAGAGTCAGGCAGACTTAGTTTTGACTTCTAGCCTTGCTTCTGGCTAAACACATAGACTTGAATAGTAAATCTTAACCTCCCCAAACTTCAGTGTTCTTATCTGAGAAGTGGTGCCAATAGAATTCACCTTGCCATATCCCTAATTGTGGATGTGAAATAGGATCACATATTTAAGGTGCTCATTGCTTGGCCTGGTACTATAAAAGTACTCTATATATGTGAGTCCCTTTTCCTGAAGGGAATGGAAGATGTAACCCTAGTTAACTTGTAGCTGGCTACTTATTTTATCATCCTAGGGATGGGTTTTAATCTTTTTAACCAAATGAGATCTAATATGAAAATGACCCCCATGTTTTGTCTGTTTTGCAAAAGTAATTAGAAATTGTCCAAGGAATTCAGATGTCATAACTATTTGCAAATCTTGCTTCTTAACTGCAGGCAAGAACTCCTAATAGAGCCCAGTACATGTACTTCTGTATTATTTACGGTACAGAATTACATGTGTTGGATTCCAGTTTCAGTGACGAACCCTATTCTCCTGGGAGGGGGTGGGATGGGGGAGAACATAAGTGGTACAAAATGAGTAGAGGCAGACTGACATTCACACCTTGATCCTGCAGTTGAGGAAGCACGATACTTAAGGGAACTTACACGACGTTTCTCTGAGTCCCGGGCATTTTGGATGCTGATGACCTGTCATAAATTGACAACCAAGTAGCTCCAAAACTCAAGTATGTTGTGATGGGCAGTTGCAAGAATGAAGTAAGAACTGGTGTGATATTATGATATCTATATTTTTGGTTTTTGTCCGTGGTTTCTGTCTCATAACTCTCACAGCCCTTGTTATTACTTAAGCGACTAAAACAATGAGCACAGCACATTGGGTCTCAGGACACAGAATCTCTCTCTCTTATCTTCTCCTGCCCCTTTTGCTTGCTCGTTTTTCTCCCCAGGGCAGGTCATAGAGCTGATCTTCCACTACTTTTCTGCCTTGAAGCTGGTCATAAAATATTTATCTGACCCACTTTGTCTGCTTGTAGGTTATGGGACCCCCATTCCAGAAGGGCCCCTGCCCCATACCTGGGAGGAGGGAGTGCTGCACAGAGGCCAAGAAGAATCTGAACAGACAGGCCTTGCTGGGTTTCTCCATTCAGTCTATTAGTGTTAGATCATACCCTTTTTGTCCAATCACATTTCTACACAGTTATCTATGTTTCAATCTTGCTGTCCAATAAAGTCTCCTTAAAAAGTCTAAGAGGATGGGATATAGAGAGATTCTGTAAGGCTGAACACATGGAGGTTCCTGGAGGGTGTGTGCCCTGGGGGCTTCCATGCCCCTTCCCCATACTTTGCCCTATGCGTCTTTTCATCTGTATCCTTTGCAATATCTTTTATAATAAACGGGTAAGTGTATTTCCCTAAGTTCTGTGAGCTGCCCTGAAAAATTAATTGAACCCAAGGAAAGTGTTGTGGGACTCCTGATTTACTGACAGTTGGTCAGAGCACTGGTAAACACCCTGGGGCTTGCGATTGATATCAGAAGTGGGGAAAATATACATCTGACAAAGGATTAATATCCAGAATATATAAGGAACTCAAACAACTTTACAAGAAGAAAACAAGCAACCCAATTAAAAAATGGGCAAAAGAGCTAAGTAGGCATTTCTCTAAGGAAGATATACAAATGGCCAACAGACATATGAAAAAATGCTCAACATCACTCAGCATCTGGGAAATGCAAATCAAAACCACATTGAGATACCATCTAACCCCAGTTAGGATGGCTAAAATCCAAAAGACTCTGAACGATAAATGCTGGCGAGGTTGCGGAGAAAAAGGAACTCTCATACATTGTTGGTGGGACTGCAAAATGGTGCAGCCTCTATGGAAAATGGTATGGAGGTTCCTCAAACAATTGCAGATAGATCTACCATACGACCCAGCTATCCCACTGTTGGGAATATACCCAGAGGAATGGAAATCATCAAGTCGAAGGTATACCTGTTCCCCAATGTTCATCGCAGCACTCTTTACAATAGCCAAGAGTTGGAACCAGCCCAAATGCCCATCATCAGATGAGTGGATAGGGAAAATGTGGTACATCTACACAATGGAATACTACTCAGCTATAAAAACGAATGAAATACTGCCATTTGCAACAACATGGATGGACCTTGAGAGAATTATATTAAGTGAAACAAGTCAGGCACAGAAAGAGAAATACCACATGTTCTCACTTATTGGTGGGAGCTAAAAATTAATATATAAATTCGCACGCACGCACACACACACACACACACACACACACACACACACACACACACACACACACACACACACACACACACACACACACACACACACACACACACACACAAACCGGGGGGGGGGAGAAGATATAACAACCATAACTACTTGAAGTTGATACGACAAGCAAACAGAAAGGACATTGTTGGGGGGGAGGGGGGGAGGGAGGAGGGAGGGAGGTTTTGGTGATGGGGAGCAATAATCAGCCACAATGTATATCGACAAAATAAAACAATAATAAAAAAAAAAAGAAGTGGGGGACAGTCTTGTGGGACTGAGCTCTCGACTGGTGGCATCTGACACTATCTCTAGGTAGATAGTGTCAGAATTGAATTGGAGGGTGCCCAGCGAGTGTTTGCTACAGAATTGATTGCTTGCTTGCTGGTGGGGAGAAATCCCCCCACATCTAGTGTCAGAAGCGTGTTGTGGAGCATAGAGGGGGAAACTAAGCTGCTTGTTTTCTACTCACTGGTCTTGGCAGGACAGTGTGAGAAGAGTGGGCTGCACTTTGACGGACTCTTCAGGATGTTTTGTTATGGAATCTTGGAGTGGCAGAGTAAAAGGTGTAGCAGGAAAAGCAGACCCTGAATAGAGAAATAAGGCATACCCCATTGCTAAGATATAAAGTAATGAGTAATAGATCAGAGAAGAGAAATGCAAAGTCGCTGTAACATATAATAAGTGCACACTACATGCCAGGTGTTTTTGTAGCCTAAAGATTCATCTAAGTTT
This sequence comes from Cynocephalus volans, assembly GCF_027409185.1. Taxonomy (NCBI): domain Eukaryota; kingdom Metazoa; phylum Chordata; class Mammalia; order Dermoptera; family Cynocephalidae; genus Cynocephalus; species Cynocephalus volans. Next base: position 109,756,545 of record NC_084465.1, read on the forward strand.
GACAAAGTATTCTAATGGCAGGGGGCGGGGGGAGATAATATACAAAATAAATAAGTACATTATTTTGTATATTAGCAGAAGATAAGTGACAATGTGGCAATACAGTAAGGAAAGCGGATGGAGAGTTCAAAGCAGGGGGAAGATATTGTAATTTCAAGTAGGGTTTCGGTGAGCGAACAGCACTTAAGACAGACGTGTTCTCATACTCTGAGAAGAGCGTTCCAGGAAGAGGGAGCTCCGAGTGCCTTGCAGTGAGGCACACACCTTCTCGGCATGTTCAGATAAGAGCGGGAAGGCCAGTGGAGCTGGAATAGATCAAAGTCAGGCAAGAACAGGGTGATGGAAAATGAAATCAGAGAGCTCACAAGACAGATGGTTCCTGGGACAGCCCACTCGATATTTGTTTGATAGCAGGTCTTCTCGTCATTATCTTCCTTCTTATTCTTATCCCTCTGTCCCTTGCTCTAACACTTGTCAAAGTGTCTGGGTACTGTAACAAGCTCATCACCTGTAAAATCTTCTCAATCCGAACAACCAGCTTTGGAGGCAGGTAGGATTTCATTTGCATCGCGTATGTTAATAAAACAAGGCTTGGAGGGGTTAAGTAAATTTATAAGGCCACACAGCCCAGTGGCAAAGTCTCAGTGATTTTTCTATCATGCTATCCTGCTTCCATTTTTAAAGCAACTTTTGTGTTCCACCTTCTGACTTTTGCTCACAGCCTTTCAAATAAGAGCTTCCAGGAAGCTCTCATTAGTCCCATTAATTACTTTTGATGCTTCATCTTCCTTCTCGTGGGGAATGGAATTGATGGTAAAAATTGAATAGACACAAGTTTTGAGTCTCCCTGTTATGGACTCATGTTTGTGTCCCCCACACAACAAATTTATATGTTAGGGTTTTAACCCTTACCCCCAGTGGGATGGTATAAGGAGGTGAGGCCTTTGGCAGGTGATTAGGCTTAGGTGAGGTCATGAGGGTGGAGCTGTCATGATAGGGTTAGTGTCCCTATAAGAAGAGAAAGAAACTAGAGTTCTCTCGGCCATGTGAGGACACAGCGAGAAAGCTGCTCCTGAAACGGGTTCTCACCAGAACCTGACCATGCTGGCATTCTGATCTTGAACTTCCAGCCTCCAGAACTGTGAGAAAGAAATTTCCATTGTTTAAGCCACCAGTCTATGGTATTTTTGTTACAGCAGCTTGACTGATAAAGGCACTCCCATTCATGCTGCACAACAGTTTCTTCTTGAGTTGTGGCCATGGAACCTTGTTCCTGCTTGGATATTCCTCACATGCTTGGTGACTCTTGGTTGTGAAATCATCTTCCATAACCAAATACTCCTGCCAAGAGCATTCTTTTTATCTTTTTTCCTCTAGCTAGCTATTAATTTATGTTTTCCCATTTTCTTCTTTCTTTCCTGGTAGTATGTAGAAGCTGGGTTTAGCAATCGTTCATTGCTGCATGTGGAAGCTTGCTTTCTCAATATTGCAGAAGCTGCACTGGTAGGAACTTTCAGTACCCAAGCATTTCTGGTTGTACCTCCTTTTGGGTAGAGAATTACACATCTCTACCACTTGGCATTAGGTGATGTCATATGAACGGAAGTGACGCATGCTACTTCTACGTGGAAGCGTTTAATCACTGGAGTGAGATACTCCAGGGCTTTTCACCTTGACAAAGGCAGACCCTGAAACATCTGTTGAAATTGAGGTTCATGACCTGAAAGGAGACTGGAGTACTAAGCCAACATATGATGGACGGTGGCTGCCTGTCCTGGAAAGCTGCTGAGGCTCAAAGATATAGCTTTTGCTGTGCCATATTACTGCAATTTTGAGGTGTGTGTGTGTGTGTGTTTTGTTACTGTCACATTACCTAGCTTATACTGATCGAAAATGCTTTTTCATCAAGCCCAGGTTTTAAGTCTGGCAATATCCTGCTTTTTTGCTTAGCAGCATAGCATGAGTTTAGAACTCAAGGTTTGCAGGCAGATAGGCTTGCACTGAATCACACCAAGCAAGCTACTTTATCTTTCTGCATTTTCTGGTTTTCTTTTCTGTAAATTAAAGCAACTTATACTCACCTTCTAGCGTTGTCACGGGAATTAAATTAAATGCGGCACACAGTAGGTGTTTAATGAATGCTTCTTTCCTTTCTTCCTTTCTTGCACTGTTATTAACTTGAAGATTATGTGCTCCTTCTTTCTCTCTCTCAAGGATTCCATCACTTTCTCATTAACTGGTGTTTCCTTGTTGCCAGGATTTAGTGCCAAGTAACCATTTCCTTTGTTGCTTCCTCTGTCTTCTGAAACATGAAATCGTCAGCAAGGCAAGGCGAGAATTTATCAGATGAGACGCCCAACAGATGTCCAGAGAGTATAAATCCCCACTCCTGTTCTGTCTTGCCTCTGCGCCAGTTTTCTAATCAGTATTAGGAAAACATGGTCTGGTTGATTGCTCTGTAATAGACTTTCACAACATTAACACTTGTTTCTCTTTCTTTAGTTCTCCATGATATTTGTTTTCATTTTCAATTTTGATTCAATTCAATTAGATGCTTGTTTTGACTCAGACACAGAGCTGGGCATAGGGGATACTGAGGTAGATTAAGGCATAGCTCCTGCTTTCAGAAAAGTCATTCTGGTAAGGGAAACAGACATATCTGCCAACCAATCAACCAACGCAGAGAACAAAACCCCAAACATTGTGACAGTAATTAAAACACGAGCATATACATGATATGGAGAGAGGACTAGGAGGAACTCCTGAATTCCACTGGTGTAAGAGTGGGAGACGGATGAAAAAAGGCTCCTTCCAAAAGATATGTTTCAGCAGGGTTTTGATGCATAAGTAGGAGTTCACCAAGTGGATTGTGGAGGAAGAACATTTGGGAAAAAGGAACAGCATTTGCAAAGGCACAGTGACAAGAGACATGAAACATAGTTCTGAGCAATGTAAGCAATTTGGCATTTAATAGAACATAATGTGCAAAGTAGAAAGTGGCAGGAGAAGAGAAAGGTGGTTTTTCTAGGCAGGCCAGGGAGAAGAGGATATAATCTTGAGCTTTGAGTATTTATTAGAATTTCTTCCCTTTGCAATTTACCCTTATTGCTTTATACCAGCCACTGAGTTAGTGTTTATAAGGTTGAATTTGTTGCCTTGCCTGATAATGTTGAGTGTTCAGCACTCATGGGTCTGGAGGTAAAGGACTCTGGCAATAGGCTTAGGAGAATGTGGAGTCAGGATAAAGACAGATTTGGGCTCCAGCCCCAACTGTATGCTTTGTCAACCCCATGTTCAAGTATCTGGGCGTCTCCACTCCTCTCCTGCAGAATGGGGAAGATCATTCCTACCTCACTGAGCATCTGTGAGGAATAAAAATGAAAGAAATACTTAAAATACCCAACCTGGAACTTGGTGTCCATTGGGTACTCAATACATCTCCCAGTAGGAGGAATCAGTTATTAGTGTTTGGGGATTGCATTAAACTCATGAAGAAATAGCTGGAAATTATTAAAATTGATTTTAAAAAATACAGTTATGCTTTTTTTCCTCTTTTTGAGAATAGTGCATTCCTTTTCATGACAAACCTTTCAGTGCCCTCAAAGGAGGAAAACAAACTTCCAAAAAAAACCAACAAAAAAACAACAACTTGAAACAATATGACATTTCTGTGCTATCAAACCTCAAAGGTCTTACCTTGAGATTATTTTGGTAAATCCATTTACATTTTTTCCTCCCCACTTCCTCCCAAATGTCACGTGTTAGAAAACAGCTATTTTGACATCTCCATTGTGATATTTATTTTAAGCCATCAGTAGAGTTTTAAATATCTCAGCAGTGAACTCTGGCCTTTGTGGAAGGCAAACTAATTATTTCCCAAACCGTTCCATAAAGCAAGCCCCTGGCATTTGTTTCCTGGCAGCTTAGAAAGGAAATGAGGAGCCAGATGCTTTTTAAGGAAGGGGATAGGCAGTCAGATCAGAGCTCAGAAGCTTGGGGCTTAAAGCCATCTCGGCTGCTATGTCTCAAAAGGAAGCCTTGTTGTCCCTGGAGAACAGCTGGACCACAGTTTCACACAAGTGGTTTTGCAGATGAATCCAGCCAAACAAAAACTGTGGTGATGGGTGGGATAAAGGTTTATCAGCACAGTTGTTGAGAGCTGACTGAGGTCTTATGTAGTTATTTAGTCATCCAACAACTCTATGAAGTAGAGATCTTTTAGTCCCCTTTTATAGATGTGGAAACTGAGTCTTGGAGAAGTTAAGTCTCTTATTCAAGGTCACAGGGCAGGAAGTTGAGAGCTATTATTTGCCTTACACCACAGTGTGTGATCTTAACCACTCAGCTCTGCTGCCTTAGAATCTTCATGCTTTGTGACCTTGGGAAGCTCACCTAATCTCACTGAGCATCTCAGTTTTTTCTTCCATCAGATGTGGATGACAGCACCCACTACTTACTCCGTAGTTGTGCTGATTACATTTGCTTCCAAAGGTGGAAGCACTTAGAGAAAATAAGTGAAGGCAAAACGTTGTAATTAGTTGGGTTTTGAGTAATGCTGTCTTCTGTCTTACTGTTACAACATCCCTAGCTCTTTAAGGTTCCTTACCTGGCTATCAGTTTCCTGGTGTAGGTGGCACTACCTTGGCCCACAATGCACATTCCTTCATCCCCTTTATCTTTACCCACCTCTCCATCTCAGGCTTTTGTTTCCTCCCCAGTCATCTTGCTTACAGGGTTGCCTGACTTTTTAAGTTCTCACTGATATTCCCTTTCTCAGAAATATTATAGTTTTTATAGTGGAGGTGAGCACTGGGGTTACAGAGAAGAGATGCCGCTGACCAGCCTGTAGGTTTGGGGGAGCTTCCTAGAGGATCTGACTCTTGGTTGATGAAGAGGATGTAGGTAGACGGACAGAGGAGAGGGGAAGGGGCATTGTAAGCTTGTGCAAAGGCACAACACATTCTGGGACCCACAGGTATTTGTGAAAGATAAGGTGGATGTGGGTGGAGTGTTGGTTTTGTTTGTCAAATATTGGATGAGGATTTTTGTCCATGGTCTCCTCAGCTAGACTGTTAGTCCCAGGAGAGCAGACTGAACTTTAATTCCATACCCCCTGTAGTGCCCAACCTAGGGATAGGCACAGATCCACCCCAGGGAAAGACTCAAGTTATTAATTTGTTAATGCTTACATGCTAATGAACTGTGTTTCACTGGGTGAAATGAGCAGCACAGCAATGCAGAAAGGCCATGAATTTGGAGTCAGACCTTATGCAAGATACCCTCTCTCTCTGAGCCTCAGTTTCTCCCATCTGTGAGATGGGCGTGCTATATATATATATCTCCTAGAATTGTTGGGAAAATGACATGAGATATGAGCTATGTGAAGGGATGAAAAAGGAGCAGATGCAGCATGTGCTGGTCCTTGCGGTTCTTGCTGACTGCTCTGTACGTTAATCCTCACTCCTTTGTGGAGGCTCCAACTTTGTTGATAGCAGCTAGGGATGGGTGAATTAGCTAAGCAGGTAATTGCCCACATTGGCTACGGTTCAAGTTAGCTCACAGCCACCACCCCAGAAGATGCTCCATCACCTCCCTGTCCTGGGTATGGGCATTTGATCCCATAGCAGGCAGGATAGCAGAGGCTGTGAGGATACAGGAAGCAGCTTGTTTATTTGTACTTTCCTCTGCTAAAGGCGGTGGCAGTTATTACAAGCCTGTAGGACCTAGGAAGTGTTCAGGCTGAATACAATCCCTTGTATCCACAGTCCTTCACCTTCCCTTTGAGAGCTCAACCTTTGCCCATTACAGTGTATGCCCCACAAGTGCGGGGATCTTTGTTTTGTTTGTATTTTGAGCTTAGGACAGTACCAGGCACAGAGTAAGGGCTCAATCATTTTGTGGAAAGAATAAATGCACAACCCTTTCCAGCCTCTATCCTTTATTTGCTTCAGGATGAAACTGGTTAGATCACACATTGTCCCACTGTATTATTACTCTCTTAATTTGTGTGAGCCTGCTTTTGTTCTAGTATCATTAGCACGGAGGATGGTATATAGCGAGGTCAACCAGAAATTGAGTTCATACAGGGGGCTCTCATTTGCTCTCTGCTTTGTTTGGTCAAACTTGAAATGAGTTCTTGGCTCATCTTGGTCTGTGGCTGCAAGACTATCTATGCTCTGTGATGTTTGATCAGCTTGCTTCCAATGTGCCTTTGATTCAATGACTTGACACACTTTGAAGCTACTTTCCCAAATGAATAGATTTCTCTCCCCCTAATAAAGGATCAATAGAAGGTTACCATCAATATTATATTAATGGGGCAGCAGAATCTCCTCCCTCTTTCGCCAAGCACCTGCTGTGTGCACTGGGTGAAACACATTCATTGACCATTTCTTTCCCTCTGCATCTTTTATAGGTATCATGGTTGTCTTCACATGCACACGTACGTCTAAGAAATGGATTTACATATTCAACTGTACCTATGTCCTGAAAGCTCATCTGGCTGACATTTTAAGACAGTTGAAAAGAGGGTAGCTCCACTCCTCTTGAAAGTTCATTTTCACTTTGATTTTCTTATTCCACACAATTTGGCGTTTTCTTGAAAGGGAGGCTCTGATTTAGGAGCCAAAAGTTGGGTCAGCGTCATCAAGATAAGGGTAATTACTGGCAAAAAAAATAATTTCAGATAGAATTAGTGGATGAATCCTGTCTGCCCAAGCTTTGCTGCTAATTACAACCCCTCCACCATCTCTCCTTCTGAAGGAATAACTCATTTCAAGCTGAGCTTCAATTTAAAATGGGAGGCTGACTATCAAACAGAAGCTTCATCCAGAGCAGTGACATCAGGAGAAATAGCTTCGATAGGTGTAGGTGCTGGAATGGAGCTTAATGAATTGGGGATTTCAGGAATGTGATATTTCTGTTTTCATTTCGCAATCAATAAAGCCACGAATGAGAGAAAAATATGTCGGTTACATTACTTTAAAATAGCCTAGCAAAAATATAATTTCTTATTGATTAGTTTCCCATCAAAGGCAAAGTCTGGGGATAAAAGAAAATTGACTGCTGAAAATTCTAAAATAAAGAAAGTAAATGAGGGAAGATGTTTAAATTTTTAAAGGGTGGAAAAAGGTGTAATCGATGTACCCAAATATGCCACTTAGAAAAGTACTGCTGGAACCAAAATCTTAGCTGGTCTTGATCTGATTGACTTTCTTTCATTTACTCCAATATTCAAAAAATGTGAAATGGACTGACTGGCTTTGGAAAGCAAAGCCCATGGAAAAGGTGCCATGGAAAATAAAGAATGTAGGAGTGAGAATTATTCTTGGAAATTGGGTAGGGAATTACCTGATGGATTACTATGTGGTCATGACTGCTTTGTTGCAGGCAATACAAACCTGATTCAAACTGGTTTAAACCAGTGTTTCTCAATTGGAGGCGGTTTTGCCTCCCACCCTCACCCTGGGGACATTTGGCAATGACTAGATATTTTTGGTTGTCACAAGTGAAGGGGCGTTGAGGATGATTACTGATATTTAGTGGGTAGAATCCAAAGATGATGCCAAATATCCTACAATGCACAAGACAGCCCCCATCCAGCCAAAAAATGTCAATAGTGTTGAGATTGAGAAACTCAGAAACTTGTTGGTTTAAGCAAAAAAAGTAGAATTTATTGATCTGTCACTGAAAAATCCAGGATGGATCTAGCTGGATCCAGGGTGTTCAAACAATGTCATCAGAAGTGTCTTTTTCTCATGGGCCCACTGCTTTCCCTGGAAGCTTCAGTCTTGGGGAGGTTCCCCCCCATTGTCCCAAGATGGGCTCTAGCAGGTCAAAGGTACTTCCAGCTCAGGGCCTCTAGTGGAAAAGGAGCTGTCTTTCTCACATGGTCATTGTGGGGCTAGCGTATGCTGATTGGCCAGACCAGGGACACACCCCAGCCCTGATGCTGGGGGTGAGGGGTGTTGAATTGTCATCATCTGCACCAGTGTAGTGGTGGACTGAGAGGGCAGGAAATTGGGGTGCTGTGTCTGGAATAAGGAAGAATAGGTGCTGAGCAGCTAAAAAATATATGTCTACTACATTTGTTTTCTGTGGAAATTCAGAGGAGGGATGGTATAGGAGCCCGGAGACCCTTCTCCTCCACCCCTCTCATCCTCTGACATTCTCTGTCTTTCTTTCCCTCCTAATACTCATCTTACATCATAATAAACTTATTTATTGACCTATCCCTCTGTTCCCCTGGACTTTGAAGTCTAAACACAGTGATCATGTCTCATTCATCTTTGTGTCTCCAACACCTTGCACAGAGTAGAGAACATAGTAGGTTAAAATAGACCCCCTCATTTTTTTTTTTTTTCAGTAAAAGAGTAAAGAAGAGCTGAAAAGTCAATTTGGTCCTTTTAGACTATTGATCACTCACTAACCAAGCATTTATTGAGCAGCTACAATGCACCTGATGCTGTGTCAAGCCCTGGAGACATAGCAGAGAACAGTGTAGGCACAGGTGGAGTGTGACATCTTGTGGGGTGGCAGCCATTGGACAAATGATCAAAAGTGAGCTTCAGTCTGCAAGGGGGAAATTCTGAGAGCTGTGGAAAGTACAGCAAAGGTCTATCTTAGAGTAAGAGTCTGTGGAAGTGATACTCAAAGGTGGGCAGTCTGGAAGATGAGTGAGATACAGTTTTGTAAAAAATGGGTGCAAGAGCTCTTTGTGCAGAGGAAACAGACTGTGCAAAGGCCTTGAGATGGCAGCGGAGCATATAGTCATGGTTATTACGACCTGTTTGCAAGATGGGGTTCTATTTCAGGTTTGATTTAAGGAAGGGTGGCGTGAGCTCTCTACTTTAATGAGTCTTTCAGGCAATGGTTGTTCAATTGCAAGGAACAGAACTTCATTCAAAGAAATTAGATTGAACAGGGAGGTTTTTTTTTTTATCAGACGGCTCTCTGGGAATCCTATGTAAGCAGCTGGACCTCATGGGACCTGGGCTGTTATTAATCAACTGTTCTCCCCATCTCACTCTCTGGAGCTAATCTCTGCACATCTGCTCCATTCTCCTCTCTACAGATTGGCATCTGCCATTGTGATCTCAGGTTTTGCTCTTGTCCAGGGCTGTGGCCCTTATTTTTCATGACCTTACAGCTCCAGCTTCTAAGACCCTCTGGCCAATTCAGCATCTTTCTGAGCTGTAAGAATTTCCTAGGTATAAGAATCTGATAGGTCCAGGTGGTGGTAAGTGTCCAGTCTGGTCCAATCAGCTGTGGCCAGGTGGGGGTGTCACATGGGTGCCGTGGCTGTGGGTGGGCTAGAGAGGGTCTGGAGAAGGTATGCAGTTGGGGAAGAACTAATGGTCCTCTCTGGAGTGGGATGGCTAGACACTGAAGATAATGAGGGGGATGTTGCTGCTGGCACTTAATAGGTACCCAGTCCCTTCCTAATAACTTTACATGTGTGAGCTCATTTAACACTCATAACCACCCAGTGAAGGGTTAACATTTTTCTCTTTTACAGAGGAGACAACTGAGATACAGAAAGGTAGGCAAACATTCCTTCAAATGTTATTTTTGTGAAATGTTAATTGCCTAATATATCTGGATTCACCCTCAGAGAAAATGTCAGCCCAGATAATAGCCTGAGGTTACATAGCCAAGGTAATTTTCACCTCACTCTCTTCCTCACTCAGCATACTCCAGCCAAGCTGGTATTCTGGTTTCTCAAACATACAGCCTTTGCATTTCCTCTGCCAGAAACGCTCTTCTCTCCCATTCTCTACTTGTTTAATTTTTATTCATCCTTCAAGTTTTAGCATAGACACTACTTCCTCAGGGAGATCTTTCCTGATTGCCTGAACAGAATCAGTTTTAACCTATTTATTCTGGCTCCTGGCACCCTGTTCTCTTCTCTTAGCTTTTATCAGAATCTGTACTCTTATAAGTTTTGCACAATTATCCTACCTAGACTGTTAACTCTTTGAAGGGGAGGAATCACATCTGCCTGGCATTTAGAATCAATAAATAGTGGTTAAATCAATAAAGTAAATGTAATTGTCCAGAGGGAGGCAGGCTCCTTTGAAAATTTTGTTTACAAAGAGTAAAACCTTAAGCTGCTGTTCAAAATGATTTCATCTCTCTGTGGATGTAGGGGAATGCCTTAAATAGGAATAACTCTGATGTTTGATAAGGTTCCTAAATTGAAGATGCCCAAATTAACCTCACAGATAAGTTAGAAAGATCCATTCTCTTCTACCAGGTTTCTGTCTTCTGTTCTTTTTGGATGATTCAGAGGGCCAACCTGTAGCAAAATTTGGGGAAAAAGAAGGGAAACGAGTGTTTATTGAGAATCCATTGGCCAGACACTGTGTAAGGCACTTTATAAACACCATCTCATTTAATTCTCTTGACAGCCCTGCATCATGTGGGTGATAAACTTTGTGGATGGGCTCCTTCAACTTCCATTCCAGCCTCTGTCAACTGTGCTGGTCTGTACTGCAGAGGCTGTGATGCTAAAAAAAAAATGCATTTTCTTGACTCCCTTGCAGCTAGGATTCTGGATATGACTCAGAGCCTTGAATTCAGAACTCCTGTGAGCCTTGAATCCAGAACTGAGTTAGGAGGGGAGAAAGGCATCATGCAACCCACTTTGCTTCTGTGGATCATCACAGAGTCTGGGTGCTTCTGTAGCCATTAGTTTGCTGATGTGGTGACTTCTTGTAGCAGTGGACCAGTTTCCCCATCATAGCAGAGCCAGCAGAGCCAGAGTGATTTGGGGGACCAGAGACTTGTTCTTGGAAGCTCCAACTTTTTGAGCCCTTCCAATGGTTTTCTGTCACCTCATATTTGGCAATAAATTCCTTTCCGCTTAAAGTGCCTGAAGTGGTCTCTGTCGCCTGCAACTGAACACTAGTGAAACAATACCGCTCTTTTATGTACCCTTTTTCTCCATTTCTACAGATGAGACTCTGAGGTCTGAGGATCAGAGGGTCCAAATATCTTGCCTTGGGTTTCACAGCAGGGAAGTGGTGGAGGATTTGAAACCAGAAGTGCTTTTTCCATCTGTCTATCTTCAGCGCTGCCACCTAGTTCTCTTTGTGGGCCCCTTTCTCTCTTTTCTCCAGTATCCTTCTCTCATGGCATGCTTTGTTTCAGATAGATGGGATCTGGCAGTCAAACTTATTCCAAGGCCTTAGGGACCTGATGGATCTCTCCTGGGCACCTATATGTCTTTAAGAGGACCATGGTGAAAGGATGATGAAGAATTCCAAGGCACATCACATCTGCTTAAGGAGGAGGTTAAGGGGGCAGAGGAGAAAGCTGGGATGGGATAGAGTGGAAGGAAGGTCAGGAAAAATTACTTGGGCTCTCATCTCTTAATTGTCCTGGCCTGATTTCCTGTGCTAATCTTCCCAATTTGCTGAGAGAGGCTTGCCCCAGGTGTTAAACTTGCTAAAGCTTTGGATTGGGGTTTATAAACCAGTTGGAGCACACTCTCCTTCTGACCCATCCCCAAGAGCTCTCCTGTCAGATTTTAGATGTGCCAGCTAATTCCTTTCTATAGATTCGCCTGGCTTTATTAGGAGTAATGGTATCATGGGTATTTTTCTTTATAGACATTATAATTAGCAATTGTTTGGAAGGGCAATTGCTGTTAAACTACTTATTTTTTTCTTTTCCTGGAGGACAAGACAATTTCCAAGACTGATTATTTCACAATTGAAATTCCATGTCTCCCAGAGGTAGATTTTTATAGCAGTTGGTAGAAGTCAAATTCTCTCTTTTTATTTTATTTTTTCCATGACACATTTAGGCACAGACATACAAGGGAAAGAAACGTTTCTGGGAAAGGAAGCAGAAAGATGAAGCCTGCACTGAGTGTTCAACAGCTTTTATAGACAGTTTCCTGGCTCTCTGGCTAATGGGATGGATGATAAATGCTCCCAAGAGACCATTTCAGTCAATTAATTAGTTAATGTTTAAAGATGGAAAGTGTCATGTGGATAGAGAGCATTATGACTCTCTTAATAAAAAAGACTTAAAGTAAGAAAAAATAGAGATGAGGAGACAGTGCAAGTTTTGCCTTTGAACTCTAATTTCTCTCTTTGATTCTTGTAGGCAGGCACAGAGCTGCAAGCTCCTGCGTATTGTTAAGTCACCTTCATGAAGCTTTTTCTTCTGGTCAGAAACTGTTAGTTCAGTAAATATGGCAAGGTAATGGATTATTATTATTATTATTTTAAATAGAACTGGGGTAGTATCTTCATTCATTTGGACTACTATAAGAAAATACCATAAACTGGATAGCTTATACACAACAGACATTTATTTCTCACAGTTCTGGAGGTTGGGAAGTCAAAGATCAAGGTGCTGGCAGATTCAGTGTCTGGGGAGGACCTATGTCCTGGTTCACAGATAGCCGGCTCTTCACCATAATCTCACATGGTAGAAGGGACAAAGGTCTCTCTGGGGTCTCTTTTATAATGGCACAAATCCCATTCAAGAGGGCTCCATCCTTATGATGTAATCACCACCCCAGAGCCCTGCCTCCTAATATACCCTCACCTTGGGGGTTAGTATTTCAACATGTGAATTTGCGGGGGACACAGATATTCAGACCATAGCAGGTAGGATTGTCCAGGGCTGGGCTTGTTGTTTTGGGCTTTGAAACTGGGTTGGAGAAATTTCCTCAATCAGTCATGCTTAGGAATGACTGGGAGATGGGGAGAGGGTGGCATACAGACCTCTCTTTTGGGTAGCCCCAAGGATCAAGATCCACAAAGTAAAATTTAGTTCTTAATTGTGAGGTTTTTGAGCTTCCAACTAGAGACAAAAAAATAAATCAAAGGATGGGATGTCAATTGAAATGAAGAAGGGAATATAAGCAACAGTGTTAATAAAAGAAGGTCCGCCAAATGGCTACCAATGGGGCCGCAGGGCCTAGTTCTCACAATGTTGCAGTGTTGGATTCTGGGCTCGGTGGGTGGTCACTGTGGTGAGAAGGTTTGCATTAAGAAAAACAGCCCTCATCACATTGTTACATTATCCGAGTCTGACAGCTTGCTGCTTGAAAAGCCAATGACTGGAGAGGCAAGTACTGGTAAAAAAGAAAGATAGCTTTATTCAAGAAGCTGGCAACTTGAGGAGCTGACTGACTATTATCCTCAAGACCATCTCATATTTTCAAGTTAAGGGATTTTATGGGATAAGAGGCAGGAAGTAAAAGCAGGAGGGAGCTATGTGTATGAGGCCAGGTGCAAAATCTCCAAGCCTGTCAGTCTCCCAGCTTCTGATGTCATCTGTGGGGCCAAGACTCCATCTGGTTTCTGTTTTCATCCTTGATTTCATCTTAGTGTCCTGCAGGATTCTGATTGGCTTCGGGGCTGAGTCAGCATAGCTTTATTGATATCTTCCTTGGTTTCTCAGGGTCTGCAAAGTACATGCCTCAGTAAGTCTGCAGCTCGAGGCTGACTGGAAAACAGCTCTACACTTATGTAAATAATGTCATCCTGTCCCATAACCAAGGTTCAAAATATCAAATAATCATGGAAAAAGAAGGAACTCAGAGAAATGCACGCTAAGCTAGCCTTTATGCTTATCTTATAGTCTGCAAACAAGCGTCCTTCTTTTTCTGGGGATTTAGACAGCATGTTTGCCTTGCAAACTTCCTCCAAGGCTCAGGCTTCCTCCAGCTCTAGGAGAAAAGGATCAAATACGATCAAATGTGGGGGGTTCTGCTGTTACAAAATGCAGGGTTCATAAAATTCATCCACTCCAACCATCCTAGACAGACAGAAGCCTGTATCACCCCTTCTACTGCTTGGATCTCATTTGCATATTGAGAGGATCCCAAATAAATGGGTAAATCAGAGAAGCACAGAAATGATGGTTTCCTAAATTTCCTTTCTATTCTGGTATTTGACAAAATGGCAATGAAGACTCATCCCTGGTATGACATACTCACAATTGTGGGCTGAGAAGACATTTTTCTTTCCTTGTCACAGCTACTCAGATATTTTTCATTAATGGAAGTTAGGAAACAATTGATTAAGGCATAATCTCCTGTCTTCCCACACAGTATCTAGCAGTGACAGAGAACGTGCACTCTGGAGTCAGACAGTTCTGCGGTCAGAAGCCTGGCTCTACCCTGCAAGCTGTGCAAATTTGTGGAGTTTCTTTATCTGCTCAGAACCTCAACTTCCTTTCCTGATAATGGGGATAACAACAATATTGATCTTGTGAGGATTCAGAGAGAAAATTATTTATTGTGGTGATTAATTTTAGGGGTGGCAACTTGACTAGATTAAGGAATACCTAGGAAACTGGTAAAGCATTTGATGGAGTTTGGATGTGTTGTCCCCACCAAAACTCATGTGGAAATCTGATCCCCAATGTGGCAGTGCTGGAAGCTGTTTGAGCCATGGGGGCAGATCCCTCATAAATGGATTAATGCTCTCTCGGGGAGGAGGGGTAGTGAGTGAGTTCTCGCTCTATTAGTTCCCACGAGAGCTGGTTGTTTAAAAGACCCTGGCACCTCCTCTCTCTCTCTCTCTTGCTTCGTCTGGCCATGTGATCTGCTTGTACCTGCCGGCTGCCTGCCACTTTCCACCATGAGTAGGAGGAGCCTGAGGCCCGCACCAGATGCAGCTGTCCCAGATCGTAAGCCAAATAAACCTCTGTTCTTTACAAATTACCCAGTCTCAGGTATTTCTGTTATAGCAACACAAAACAGACTAATATAGCATTATTTTTGGGTGTGTCTGTGAGCATGTTTCCAGAGATTAGCATGTGGCCTGAGTGGATTAGGTGGGGAAGATCTGCCCTCAATATGGGTGGGCACCATGCCATCTGCTGGTGGGGGATACAAAAACAAAAACAGTGGGAAGGAACTTTATCTGCTGGGGCTGGGATACACTTGTCTCTCCTGTTTGTGGACATCAGAACTCGAGACTCTTCAGCCTTTGTTTTTCAGGACTTAGACCAGCAGTATCTCCAGGTTCTCAGGCTTTTGGCCTTGGACTGAGCTACACTACTGGCATCCAGTTTGCAGACAGCCTATCATGGGACTTCTCAGCCGTCATAATCACATGGCCCAATCCACTTGATAAGTCCCCTCTCATATATCTATCTCCGTATCTTATTGGTTCTGTTTCTCTGGAAAACTCTACCTGATAAATTTATTCATTCATTCCAGAGATTTTTACTGAGTTTCTATTATACGGGAGGTGTGGAATGGCATGTTGGTCTCGTAAAAGTAAGACAGGAAAGTTTCTTGCTTTTGTGAAGCTAGTATATTCATGAGAAGGCAGACAATAATTGAATAGTCAATTTAAAATGGTGATATGTTATAAAAAATACAAAAAGGAATATGATAGAGAATAGCTAGGAAGGACCTTTCTGAGGTGACATTGAATTAAGAAATGAGTGATTACAGGGAGTAAGGCAGGCAAATATCTGAGTAAGAGCATTCCTGAGAGAGGAAACAGCAAGTGCAAATGCCCTGAGGTAGGAAGAGCTTGGCATGCTCTGGAGAATGGAAAGGGCCAGTGTGGGTACAGCACAGTAAGCTGTGTGGGGACATGGTCAGTGATGCAGTCAAAAAGGCAGGTGGGGGCTGGATCATGTAGGTCCTCGTAGGCTATGATCAGGAGTAAAAAATGCATTCTCAGTCCAGTGCCTGGCACGGTCAGTGCTCAATAATCTAATGTTTCCTTTCTTTGTAATTCCTTTCCCTTAAAACAGGCTGGAAACTTGGTCGCGGTATTGAATTACCATTCTGGCTGCTGCTTCTCTCTTAGAACTGAAAGGATCTATTAGTTACATAACAAGAAAGGTTTATCTTTTCTCACAATTCCATAGACCATGGAAAAGCACCAGGTTGGAGTTTCATGTGTCTCAGAGGGAGGCGAAAAGGATCCAAGATGCTTAGGAGTCTGAGTACCCATCGAGCAGGTAGAATACGAGACATTAATTTACCAAGCTTGGATTTAGATATCTGTGAGAGTATCATATTAATAAGAATATAATACAACTTATATGAGCTGGACTTTAAGAATCTGAAACCATCAAATAACCAGAAAACACATTCTATATATTTTGCTTCTGAGAGAAGGGCAAAGACAAGGAATATGTGACAGTAAATAGTTTTTAAATAAAAACCCCACATGCCAAAGAAGTCTGCCAATTCAGCCTAACTTCTAAAACTATCTTTCATCCCAGAATACATGATCCTTAGGACTGCGAGATGCTCATCTTTCCCAGAGAGACTCACTTTCTTTGGGGGAATTTATTGACAGTGGGCAGCAATGTGGGCTAACCTCTTGATTCTTTTTTCAAGTAATGAGGGAGGAAATAAATGGGATTTTCAGTTTTATCCCTCTGCTAACCAGGAAAAAAACCCCAACCCACCGATGTACACTGAGTCCTGGTTAATCAAGTTTCTGCTGTGGTTGGCAGACAAAAGCTGAGCAGATTTCTTCCAAGCGTGGTGCAAAGTAGGACTGGATTTTGCTGTAATTTTGTCATTAGGACCAAAAGAAGAAATCACATCAATCAGAGATAATTTCCCTGGGCTTCCCAGAGGGGTATGAAAGGCAGAGTGAACTCCCTGTTTCTCTGAAGTGGCAGTGAGTGACCGTCCAACAGATGAATCGAACAGATGGGTGGAGGTGTCAATGTGAAATTGATATGCACCCTGGTGTTGAAAAAGAGGAAGCTGCTTAGAAAATGACACGGGATGCAGAGAGTGGAGATCTTGCTGAATACTGAAGGCCTCGTCCACCCTTGGTTTGGCATCTGGAGAAGGACGGCGTATAGGGAGACATTTGGCCAAAACCTCATGGAGGCAACAATTAACAAATAAGTTAATTACTTTAATAAACATTTATTAAGCATCTACTATACACCATACACTATGCTTAGGTGATGAATAAAGAAATATATCAGACCTTTTCTCTCCCAAAGCTATGTCTGCAAGGTGATGAGAAGGGCAGACAAATGGGGACACACAGGATATTGATGATCAAATTCAGGGTGATGAAGTCTGTATTAGTCTGTTTTTGTTGCTTATAACAAAATACCTGGAACTGGATGATTTATAAAGAAAAACAAAATTTATTGCTTACAGTTTCTGAGGCTGGGAAGTCCAAAGTCCATCTGGTGGTGGCTACAGTGACCCAGGGGTCTCACATTGCAAGATGGTGGAAGCTGAGACAGCAGAGAGAGAGACAGACTCTCCTCTTCTTTTTTTTTTTTTTTTTTTTTTTAAAAAAAGATGACTGGTAAGGGGATCTTAACCCTTGACTTGGTGTTGTCAGCACCACACTCACCGAGTGAGCAAACCGGCCATCCCTATATGGGATCCGAACCCGCGGCCTCGGCACTCCCAGCGCCACACTCTCCCGAGTGAGCCACGGGCTCAGCCCTCTCCTCTTCTTTTAAAGCCCTCAGAACTACGCCCATGACCACCATTTTTAATCCATTCACTACTGCACTGTCCTACAATCCAATCACCTCTTCAAGGCCCCACCTTACAATTACATAATAGGATTTCCCATCCTCTTAACAGTCACATTGGGGGCTAGGTTTCTAATACATAAAACTTAGGGGACACAATTCAAGCTTCAGGGAGTTTTGGGGGAACATAATTGAATCCACTACATTCCACCCCTGGCCCCCCAAAACTCATGTCCTTTTCACATGCAAATACATTCATTTCATCCTCAAAGTCTTAACTTGCTTCAGGTCAAGAGTCCAAAGTTCAAAGTCCCATCTGTGAAATCAATATAAGTTATCTACTTCCAAGATACAATGATAGGACAAACATAGGGTATGTATTCCCATTACCAAAGTGAGAAATAGGCCAAAAGAAAGGGGTAACAGGTCACAAACAAATCCAAAACCCAGCAAGGCAGGCATTAAATCTTAAAGCTGGAGAGTCATGTACCTTGACTTCATGTTCAATGTCCTCTGCATGCTGGTGTGAGGGTTGGGTCCCCAAGTCCTTGGGCAGCTCTGCTCTTGTGGCTTTCTCCCAGGCTGGTGTTCCACTCTGGTAGCTCCACAGGTTTGGGGTCTCCATGGCTGTCCTGCTCTCATGGCTCCAGTAAGCATGGCACTGATGGGGTTTTTCTGCTGCTTCTCTGACCTCACATTTCCACTTGGCATTCCTCTAGCAAAGGCTGTCTGTGATGACTCTACCCTTGAGACAGATCTCTTCCTCTGCCCCAGGATTTTCCATATATCCTTTGAAATCTGGGTGGAGGATCCCAAGCCATCACAGCTCTAGCATTCTGGGAGCTTGCAGACCTAACACCACATGGACACAACCAAGGCTTCTGGCTTGTATTTTCCAAAGCTGCAGGTCCAGCCTGGGGCCAATTTACCCACAACTGGAGCAGCCAACGCAGCTGTGGTGTTGGTGCTAGAAGCAGCTTCCCGAGGTGGTCCTGGGCAGTGAGCCCATGGAGGGCTCCTCAAGCCTGTTCCCTAATACCATTCTGTCTCCCTAGGTCTTTGGGCCTGAAATGGAACAGCTGGCCCCAGAGGCTTCTGCAAGGCCTTCAGGGCCTTTTTCTCCTTCTCTTGATAATCCCTTTCCTTTGTACTAATCTTCTTACCTAATGGTTGCTGGGCTGCGCCATTGCATGCTCTCCGCTTCTCTACCACATGGCCAGGCTGCAAATTTTCCAAATATTTACACTTTGCTTCCCTTTTAAATTCTAGTTTTATGTCATGCCTTTGCTGCCATAACTCAGCATGGGCTGTTGCAAGTAGCCATGTAGCTTCCTGAATGTTTTGCTGCTTAGAAATTTCTTCCACCAAATGCTCTGGTTCGCAACTCTTAAGTTCCGACTTCCACAAAGTTCTAGGGTATGGACACAATGCAGCCAAGTTCCTTGCTATGGTGTAGCAAGGGTGATCTTTTGTCCAATTCCCAATAAGTTCCTCATTTCTATCTGAGACCTTATCATCAGCATGGCCTTTACTGTCCACATTTCTATCAACATTCTGGTCATGATGATTTAACCATTTAATTGTAAAATGTTCCAAACATTTTCTCACCTTTTTGTCTTCTTCTAAGTCCTCCAAACTCCTCCAGCCTTTGCCTATTACCTAGTTCTAAAGCTGCTTCCACATTTTCAGGTATCTGTATAGCAACACCCTGCTCCTTGGTACCAATTTTCTGTATTAGTCCATTATGTGTTACTATAACAGAATACCTGAAACTGGGTAATTTATAAAGAACAGAGGTTTATTTGGTTTATGATTCAGGGACAACTGTACCTGGTGTGGGCCTCAGGCTGCTTCTACTCATGGTGGAAGGTGACAGGCAGCCAGTGGGTACAAGCAGATCACATGGTGAGAGGAAGCAAGAGAGAGACAGGGGAGGTGTCAGGGTGTTTTAAACAACCAGCTCTCATGGGAACTAACAGAGTGAGAACTCACTCACTAGTCCCCCCACCTATGGAGAGCATTAATCCATTCATGAGGGATCCACCCCCATGACTCAAACTGCCACACCGGGGATCAAATTTTCATATGAGTTCTGGGAGTACAATATATCCAGACTCCATCAAGGTCCATAACAGAGGGACACATGGGCTCCTGTCTAGGGGCTCAGGAATGGCTTTCTGGAGAAGACATCTGGGATGAAATGTTTTCTAATTATACAAGTACTGCATGTTGTCTCAAGTTGGGATCCTGTATTAGTTTTCTATTGTTATGTAATAAATCACTCCCAAATTTAGTAGCTTAAAACAGCACACACTTATCATCTCACAGTATGTGAGTCAGGAATCTGACTGTAAGATAGTTATATCCTCTGCTTCATGGTTTGCACAGGGCTGCAATCTAGTGTTGGCCTGAGGTTTGTGGTCTCATCTGAAGACCTGACTGGGGACGTACAGTAGTCCCCCTTTTTCTGTGGTTTTGCTTTATGGTTTCAGTTATCTGCGGTCAGCTGCAGTTAAAACTACTAAGCCAAAATTTCCAAAAATAAACAATTCATCAGTTTTAAATCACATGCTGTTCTGAGTAGCATGATGAAAAATCACTCCGACCTGAGTATTTGATGTGCCTCTCATATGTGATGTGAATCACCCAGGATGTGAATCATTTCTTTGTCCACTGTATCCATGCTGTATATGCTACCTGCCTGTTAGTCACTTAATAACTGTGTTGGTTCTCAGATCCACTGTCACAGTATTGCAGTGCTTGTGTTCACTTAACACTTATTTTACTAAGAAATGGCCCCAAAGTTCAAGAGTAGAGATGCTGGCAATTCCGATATGCCAGAGAGAAATTGTAATGTGCTTCCTCTAAGTAAAAAGATGAAAATATTAGACTTAATAAGGAAGGAAAAAAATTGTATGCTGAGGGTGCTAAGAGCTATGGTAATAATAAATCTTCTAGCTATGAAATTGTGAAGAAGGAAAAAGAAATTCATGCATAGTATATATAAGGTTGGGTACTATCTGTGGTTTCAGACATCCACTAGAGGTCTTGAAATGTATCCCCATGGGTAAGGGGGGACTACTGTATCCATTTCCAAGCCCACTCAGTAATTGTTGGCAGCACAGAGATCTCTGGCTGTTGGACAGAAGCCTCCTCCAGGTCCTTGCCACGTGGGTCTCTCCCACATGGAAGCTTGCATTATTTGATTGTGTGAGGTGAGAAGACCATCTAGAAAGTATGCTAGCAAGATGGAAGCCACACTCTCTTCTAACCTAATCATGGAGCAACACCCATCACCTTTAGATTTAGAAGCAAGTCACACTCAGAGTGAGGGGTCTGCACAAGGGCATTGATATGGATTAAATTGTGTCCCCCAAGTTTTATGTATTAGAAGCTTGATCTCACCTTGTGACTGTTCAAAGGTGAGAAATTCTATTATGATAATTGAAAGGTGGGGTCTGGAAGAGGTGATTCGATTCTGAGGACCATGCCCTAATGTATGGATTAATAATAGTGCTCATGGGCTTGGTTCCGAGGGATTTAAAAGGAGAGCACTTGACAGTCTCTTTCTCTCTGCTCCACCATTCTGCCATGTGAGAACCCTGGGTCACTGTCGCCATCAACAAGGCCTTCACCAGATGTGTTCCCTGGACTTTGGACTTCCCAACTTCTGAAACTGTAAGCAATAAATTTCATTTTTTAAAAACCGAGTTCCAGGTAGTTTGTTATAAACAACAGAAACAGGCTAATATGGTCATGAACACAAGAGGTGGAGATCATTGGAGGCCATGTCAGAAGCTGCCTATCACAGGTCCTAGGAGCAGATCCTGACATGAGTGCTCATTAAAAACTAACTTATTAGGAAGCATTTCCAGGAGAAACCCAAGCAAGTGTGTGATAATAAAGTCCTACGGAGGAGAACTTTGGCCCAATTTGTGGTGGAGATCCAGAGAGAGCATATTTTGTAGTAATCCCCATCAGGAGGCAAAAGAACTGAAGTATTTATACCCCTGCACTTGTCAGTCATTGGCTAAGGGCTGTTGTGGGGCTGTTGTGGGGCTGTTGTGGGGCTGCATAAGTTGCATTTACATTCTCCAATAAGGAACTAAAAGAAAGAGAAATCAAGAAAGTAAGCCCATTTACAATAGTCACACACACAAAAAAGATACCTAGGAACCTATTTAACCAAGAAGGTGAACGATCTCTACAATGAGAACTAAAAATCTCTACTGAAAGAATTTAAAGACACAAAAAGATGGAAAGACATTTCATGCTCTTGGATTTGAAGAATCAACATTGTGAAAATACTCATACTACCTAAAGTGATCTATAGATTTAATGCAGTCTGCACCAAAATGCCAATGGCATTCTTCAGAGCAATAGAAAAAACAATCCTAACATTCATCCTAACATTCATATGGAACAACAAAAGATCTCAAATAGTCAAAGCAATCCTGAACAAAAATAAATAAGTAAATAAAGCTGGAGGCATAACACTACCTGACTTCAAATTATACTACAAAGCTATAGTAAACAAAATAGTATGATACTGGCATAAAAATAGACACATAGATCAATGGAACAGAATCAACTCACAGACTTACAGCCAACTGATATTTGACAAAGACAACAAGAACATACACTGGGGAGAAGACTACCTCTTCAATAAATGGTGTTGGGAAAACTGGACATCCATATGCAGAAGAATAAAACTAAACCTGCACCTCTCACCATATACCAAAATCAACTCAAAATGGATTAAAGATTTAAGAACTGAAACTATAAAATTGTTAACGAAAAACATAGAGGAAACACTTCGGGAAGTAGGACTGGGCAAAGATTTTATGAATAAGAGTCCAAAAGCACAAGCAACAAAAGGAAAAATAAATAAGTGGTATTATTCAAACTAAAAAACTTCTGCACAGCAAAGGAAACAATCAACAGACTGAAATGACAACCTAGAGAGTGGGAGAAAATATTTGCAAACTGTACATCCAACAAGGGACTAATATCCAGAATATACAAGAAACTCAAACAGCTATACGGTTAAGAAAAAACCATGGGCCAAGGAGCTGAATAGACGTTTTTCAAAGGAAGACAGACAAATGACCAACAGGTGCATGAAAAAATGCTCTACATAACTAATCAGCAGGGAAATGCAAATTAAAACTACATTGAGATATCATCTCACCCCAGTTAGATTGGCCATAGTCAGAACGACTGAGAATAACAAATGCTGGTGAGGATATGGAGAGAGGGGAGTGCTCCTACACTGTTGGTGGGACTGTAAATTAGTACAACCACTACGGAAAACAATATGGAGGTTTCTGAAGCAACTGCAGATAGATCTACCATACAATCCAGCAATCTCACTCTTGGGTATATACCCAAAGGAATGGCAATCATCATGTTGAAGGGATACCTGCACTCCCATGTTCATTGCAGCTCTGTTTACAATAGCCAAGATATGGAACCAACCTAAATGTCCATCAGCAGACTGGATAAGGGAAATGTGGTATACATACTCAATGGAATATCACTCAGCCATAAAAAAGAATGAAATTCTGCCATTCGCAACAACATGGATGAGCATGAGGAAATTATGTTAAGTGAAATAAGCCAGACACAGAGGGAAAAATACCATGCATTCTCACTCATAAGTTGGGGCTAAGAGAGAAAGAAGGAAGGAAAGAAAGTCCACTGTGGTGTGTTGGCCTTGCAGAGGGAGAGAGCATACCTAGGGGTTGTTGGGGGAGAGGGGGAGATGGGAAGGGAGGTCAGGGAGAGGTTGGGTGGGGGACATGGGGAATAATTGCAATTTGTGGTAATGGGCGTGCTGCTAGTATTGATCTGATCATCACATCTTGGGCACAGTTAGTAATGGTCATCTTTGTGCCCCATGAATATGCTTAATCAGCAGTAATAAAAACAAGAAAGTAAAGGATAGAGTAGAGATCCATGGCACGGGCTTTTTCTGGCCTGCATGGTGCTTTTTTTGAGCCAACATTGAAAAATGACAGATTCTACAAAAAAACCCCAAAACCAAAAAGCACCCCCTTCCCCGAAATTTCCTGATTCTTTTGGAAACTTGGAAGAGCTCACAATGTTGAATCTGTATTCCTGCTGGGAAAGAGGGCTGGAGCTGTGAAATGAATTGGAACATGCACTCATGGTTTTATCTAGGCCCAGCACCCTGCACTGAGTCTCTGTACACCTTCAAGATTGGGAGTCATGTGTCTGACCGTGTCGGGGGAATGGTGGAAGGTGAGGCTGGCAAGAGCTACATCATTAAGGGCATCAAACATCATGCTGAGGGCTGAAGAGTATGTCCTGTGGCAATAGGGAGCCATTGAAGGTTTTAAGTAGCACTATGGCATGGTGAGATTTGTGCTGTGGGA
Source organism: Cynocephalus volans (assembly GCF_027409185.1). Lineage (NCBI taxonomy): Eukaryota > Metazoa > Chordata > Mammalia > Dermoptera > Cynocephalidae > Cynocephalus > Cynocephalus volans. The sequence continues at coordinate 109,780,394 of NC_084465.1, forward strand.
AGCCCCGTGTTATTTGACCCCACTGATCAGGTCTGGGGATCAGCTCTTACTTAGAGGAAACTTTTAAAATGAACTTCAGATGTTCAGAATTAGGTTAATTATAATTCTTATTTATATAACGCTGTTATCATTTCTCTAAGAATGGATATTTTTTAGTTTACTTAATTGATTAACTATTTAATAATCTAATAAATACCCTTGAACTTATCCAACCAGGAGCTGTAACATTGATGACAATGTACATCTCTTCCTATTTTACCTTGTAGTGGGATTCTGGTGTCTTTGCTTGTTCAGCACCCATTCTCCACTATTGTAACCTGGTGAAGGTTAGACGAGCTTAGAAGTCATCTAGTGCAGGTGTTTTTAGAGAATCTCCCTTTTAGAGAATTTCTCTATCCAGTGATGGGAAATTCATGACTCAAGCAAGCAGCCAGTTCTAGCTGTTAGAAAGTTGGGCCTGCTCGTAATGCCTGTCCACTGATTCTAGCTGTGCTGTCTCTTAACTTCCTTCCATCTACCTGGACCCTGGTAAACACAATCTTCATTCAACCTGTATTGAGCACCTGCCTTGTACGAGGCACTGTGGGGAATACAAATATGGTTAAGACAAGGTTTTCCTTCCCCGGCAAAGTTTATACTTTTGAAGAGGAGATAAGACAAATACACAAATAATTATAATACAATGTCAAGAGTGCTGTGTATTATAAGAGAGGAACAAGTGAAGTGTTATTGGAATTCAGAGAAAGACAGAGATTAATTCCTGGTAGAGGAAGTTGTAAAAGAGGAAGCATTTGGGCTGTGCTTTGATGGGAGGTGAGATGATGGTTTTGCAGGCTGGGGATGGGGAGGGGACAAGAGAGTGCTATACAAGCAGAGGGAACAGCATAGATAAAAGCATGGGGATGGGAGAACATAGGGTTGGTGACTCCCAGGGACATGAGTATGGACTTACCTCTGTCATAAGCTTTATCTCTGTCCTATCTTACGATGGCTTTGTTATTTATTATTGTGATCGTGTGTTTATGTCTTGGTCTCCTCCATAAGACCATGATCTACAGAGGACTGGACTTTGACACTACCATCTCATCAGTACTTAGCACAGTGCCTGGCATATGGTAGGTATTCCATATGCAATTGCCAAGTAAGTGAATGTCATTTTGGTCCTGCTGCTGTCTACTTCTTTCCTTCATTACACTGCATGCATGTTGAACTTAGAGTGTTTATTTAGTACCCTCTACTTTACCTTCAGCTGTCACTCAAGGTCTTGACCTTGTCTTACTCTGTGTATATTTTCATTTTATACTTTTGGACCCAGATTCCAGCTCCCGTACTGGTCCATCTTACAAAGGAACAGTTTGAATAAATCCCATTAATTCAGCCAACCTGCTCTATTTTGAGCCCTAATACACAATCCCTTGGGCATTTTTCAATTCAACAGTTATTTATTGAGTGTCTTCTACACACCAGGGACACAAGATTAGGGCAGTGCTGTGTTGTCCCTGGGTTGACCCAAGTTTGGCTGCATTCCTAAATCTCACCAGAAAAACTAAGAGGCTGGAGAAAATGGCAAGTTTCCAAGGAGGAGAGAGGTCTGATGTGTCAACCAGATTAATTCATCTTGTGCTACTATTAAATGAGCGTTTGGGTCCATCAGGCAAGTCCTGATGACAGCTACCTCTTCTGCTGATCATCAGGAATCTATCTGGGCTCTTTCAGGGGGAACGAGAGATTGTAATTCTGAAGTGGAAAAGAAAGAAATGTAATTGGATCAATGGGCTGGTAATGATGCTATTGAACAGCTTTCTGCCGGAGCTGTGCTGCAAGTGGAGCTGGCCACAGAGAACCTGGCCACGGCCACGGGAATGCTCGACTTTGACACAAAGACCTGCAGATGGTGAAGTGATTTTCATATGCATCATCTCATATGATTCATTATCATCCTCCCCAGCCAGAGACAGTGTTTTAGTGGTGTCAAGGCAGGCCTGCCCAGCATTTGGCTGTGTGTCTGGGGCTGGGGAGAAAGATCCACATGGACACTTGCGCTTTACCAGGTGGTTGCCAGCGTCAGCTGCCCTTGTGCTTGTAGCTGCATTGTTTCTGTAGGGCAGAAATGGGAGCAGAGTGTGTGCCCATCCACAGAGGAATGACTGAGTTCTGGAGCATCCGCTCGTGGGCTGGTATGTGCCTGTGAAGGAGAGTGAAGCAGAGCTGTATCACATAACTTCAAAGGCTTTCAACAAGGAATTGCTGAGGGAGAAAAGCTACATGGACAGCAGAGGGAACAACAAGATCCCATATCTGCAAAACAGACAACGACCACCCATGTTCATATATGTCTATATGTCTGTCTAGAATTAAATGAGGATGGAGAATATGTAAAAGATCAGAGACTGGACTGTTAATATAGGGTTTTCTGGTGGGGCAGTTTGTGGGGCAGGAGAGAGATAGCAATGGGGGAGGGAATGAGAGGGGACAAGGCAACAAAGCAAAAAATGAGAAGGAAAACAGTACACACCTTTTCTCTCTCTCTCTGTCTCTCTCACACACACACGCACGTATTTTCTCACTTTTATGCATTTGTATAAAATTTGTGTATGTATTGGATATGCATGTATAAGGCTAAAGAATTGAAAAAAAAGCAGCAAAGGAATCAAGCAACATTATTTATTTTTATTCACATACCATGCATCAGTGGTATACTCTGTACCAGGTACTGTGCTTGGCATGGGTGATATGGTGATAAGCCCCAGGACCCATCCTTTAGAAAGTATTTTGTAGTGCATCAAAGAACAATACAAACTAGAGTGGTTTCAATCCTGGCTGCACATTAGTCACCGCAGGTAGCTGGAGCATTAAAGAAATCCTGATGCCTGGGGCCCCACTCTAGATCAATTAAATCAGAATCCAGAGTCTGGACACCTGCATTTAAAAAAATCTCCCCTAATGCGAGAGTTGAGAATCATTGCCTTAAAACCTGAAATTTAATATCTCAAAACATATTATCCTAAAGAAAATATCTATTAATAACTTAATCTAGCCTTTTGCAAAGATTGCATTTATGTAATAAAATTTATGTAATAAAAGGCAGTTTTGGCCACATGGAAGTGGCTCCTATCATTCCAAGGCTACTGAGCTAAGGGGGCAACCAGGGAGGATATTAAAAGGTGGATGGCAACCAAGAAGGGTGGTCTGATCTCATGACCCCTCCCTGCCATCTGCTCAAGGTCGGTCTCTTTGGCTTGGTGGCATTCAGACAAAAGCAGCCTCTCCTTGGCTTGCTCTCTTACCTGGCTGAAGCAGTGTGGTTCTGAAATTAACTAGGGGCTCTATTTCCTCTGAGATGTTGGCACTTCCTAATGAATTGTTTTCCCACTTAAGAATACACACTCATGTCATTTAAGGAAACTCAACAGGTGAAGCCCAGTAATTAAGGATCTCTGCAGGAAGGGGAAACTGAAAGCAGCAGCTGGATCTCCTCTGAACAGTGCCATTAATCAGCCCACCTGCACAGGGAGAGTGAGATACCAATCACGAAGCAAGCCCAGAGGATAGGCTAGTGTCCCCCTCAGGGTTGTCACTGCCCCACATTTCAGGGCTGTGGGAGGGAAGCTGCAGAGCCTGGTTAAGATGCCTAGGATACAAATTAAAGCTGCACTCACCCTGCTCCTGCATAATCATGGGCCCCACTTTTAAGGAGGCACCCATTCTCAGGGTCTTGTATGTGCAGAGTCAACACCTGAGAGTGAGTGCCACCTTAAATTTTCCACCCCAGGTGCCTTCCTTGCCTAATCACTGTCCCAGCACTAGCAGGGTGTGTTGGCTTTGGGGACAGACATTTTTTCTGCTTTCTAGCTCAGTGATTTGGGGCTAGTGATAGCCTTCCTCTCTGAGCCTCGGTTTCTTCATCTGGAAGATGGAGAATTAAATGTAAAGTACCCTCTCCTATGCCAATGTGCATGTTTGATAGTTGACATTATTCTTTAATGGAAAAAGTTTATTTTAAAAATTGGCTGCTATTTGAATTGGTTGATCTAAGAGGATCAGGAAGACTCCCTTTGAGACAACTGCATTTTTTTTTTTTTTTTCAGAAAAATTGGTGTGGGGGCCGGCCCGTGGCTCACTCGGGAGAGTGCGGTGCTGATAACACCAAGGCCCCGGGTTCGGATCCCATATAGGGATGGCCGGTTCGCTCACTGGCTGAGTGTGGTGCTGACAACACCAAGGCAAGGGTTAAGATCCCCTTACTGGTCATCTTTAAAAAAAAAAAAAAAAAGAAAAATTGGTGTGGTTTGCTTATTTGCAGTGGGGCCTCCCCTGGGGCATAATGGAGATGGGAGAAGTTCGGTAAAGAAAAGCTGCATTGGTATGCATGACACAAAACAGGAATTTGAAGTCTTCTTCCAACTCCCAACCCGCCAGGAGATAGAGTCTTGTGGTCTTGGGGGTCTTGAACACTGCAAAAAATGAAAAGAGGATGGAGGAGAAGGGACTTGGTAGGGAAAGGATTCAAGCAAGTTGGGCTTTGTGGAAAGTCTGTCTAGGGAGTGAGAAATTCCCTAGGGTAGGGGTGAGTGGGAACTTCAGGACAGAGGTAACTCAACTGCAGGGAAGTCCTTGCTTCCTGTGTGCTGTAATCCCCCTCCAGTTCCTGACAGCTTCAGTAAAGTCGGCTTCATAAAACACCCCTGTCTTAGAGGTGCTTTGGAGAAATGAAGGAAGAGATGAGGTCCATTGCAGGTTGTGGAGGGATGGAGAGAGGCTATAAGCCAGAATTCACTGAGGGAGGTAAGTGGTTCTTCAGGAGTGGGAATTCAAAGTAGGACATGAGTTCAGAAAACCCTTGGAAACTGAGTCAAAGAACACACTTTCTACCCTATGGGAGATGGGGTCTTGAGACATTTTTATTTGGCTTTTCAAGGAAAGAGTGACCCTAGAAGGACTTGGGGACATCCAAGCAGCAGATATGTGGGTAACAGAATTGTTAGCTTTGGGATCTGTTTGGAGACCACATGCCCAGAACAGGCCTTCTGTAAAATCTTCCTGGAAATCATCCCCCGCCTGGGGCATGGGATTGGGTCCAGAGGGATCATTTGACTTTAGTGCTTACAATCCATTCCTCATGCCAAACCATTAAGTAAACCTGGCATTCAGCATTTGACCCTTTCAGCTCCACTTCTCTGTTCACCTGCTATGGCTGGCTTTCTCCTGCCTCTTTGTTCACCTGCCCCTCTGGTATTCCCTTTGAAGTTGTGGAAGCTACTCCTCATGCTCCGTTCTTTGCCTAGCTTCCAAGTTTTGGCACCTCCTGAGTAATAATACATTCCCTGGAGGTATGTCCCTAGTGATCCTTCATTTGGCAACTCCTGGAGCCTATCTCCTTGAGCATTTCCTTTGCGGGCAGCTGCCATCTGACATACCCTGCTGGACAGTGCTTGTTCACCCATTCCAATCATCTATATCCACCGAACTTCTCATCCTTCCCCACTGCTCATGGGCAGTAAGAATCCTGGTGGAGGAATACCCAAGATGAAGCATTGTCCTGGTAGTTTTGGTATAAGCCTGTTTTTTTCCCCAAGTAGTTAAATCTATCTATTTAAAAAGTAATATTGTACCTGAACACGATTACTTTAATAAAGTGATTTTCTTTATTCAAAAATCACTTTTCTAATGAGTCCTTCCCTGATTCTCCTATTTAAAATTGAAATTCTTCCCAGCCAGTCTCAAGCTCCTTTTTTTGATTTTTTCTCCTTATAGCATTTCACCTCATTGCTGTGGATTGAATGTCTCCCAAAGTCATCAAAGATTAATCTCTATTGTAACTGTTAAGAGGGTGGGAAATCCTATGGTAAACTTATGGTAATTGAAAGTTGGGGCCTTAAAGAGGTGATGAGATTGTGAGGACCATGCACTAGTGAGTGGATTAATCCACTGGTGGTTTAATGGTGGTCATGGGCGTGGTTCTGATGGCTTTAAAAGGAGAGCAACTGAGAAACTTAGCTCTCTCCTGCTCAGCTATTTCACTATGTAATACCCTGCGTCACTGTAGAACCACCACAAACAAGACCCTCACCAGATGCATTCTCTGGACTTTGGATTTTCCAGCCTCCAAAATTGCAAGAAATAAATTCTATTTCTTTATAAATCACCCAGTTTCAGGTATTTTGTTATAAGCAACAGAGACGGACTAATACAGCCATCTACCATTCTATATGTTATACTTCTTTATTTGTAGTCTGTCTCTCCTCCTCTAGAAGGTAAGATTCATGAAGGTAGGGAATGTTTGTCTGTTTTGGTTACTATTATGTCCACAGCACCTAGAATGGTGCCTGCCTTATAGTAGGTACTCAATAAATAATTGTGGAAAAAAATGGATGAATCATGTCTCTCTATATCTCTTTATCTCTATCTCCATTTGTTTATATCTAGTTCTGTTTATCTCCATCCATCCATCCATCCATCCATCCACTCACCCACCCATTTGTCCATCCATCCATCATGTTAGTGAACCTGCCTGGTTAACCCTCCAGCATGGCTTAAATAATAGTAAGAAGAAGTGACAACTAGGAGCAGATCAATTAATATCAGAGAGTGTCTATGGCTCTGCCGGCTCCTTGTTCTTGCTGAGCATCTGTCTTTGAGGCAAGGAAAGTCTATGCTGGTCATAAAGACAGTTCTTCAGCTAAGCAGAGTTCAGATTCTGCTACATCTGAGAGGCATCATTAGGGAACAAAAACTCTTTCATGCCTAAAACTTTAAAAAGCTGAAACTGCACACATTAGAGAATTTCTCTTTTTAATCTGAGCAGCTTTGGTTCTTGGGGTTTGGGAGGGTCATTGCAGTAGCATGAGAATCATTCAATCTTTATTTTATCCTTAGGGAGATTTATGAGTTTTTCTCTGCCCCTCTACATTTTGGGGTCTTCTCTGTTTTTAAACATTTGCTGAGGGATTTTTTTGTGACTTTTTCTGGTCACACAGTCAGGCCAAAGGTGAGACAAAAATACATTCAGGCCAGTTGCCTGGGGCTGGTGTTGTTTTAATATGAGAAAAGGGTTGGCGGGGGAGGTGGGGCATACATTCTGTCTCCTTGTCACCAGTGGCCAGAATCTGCCTCATGTGGCTGAGGTGAGGGCAGATTTTCCCTGTGTTTGCAGCTTTGAACACACAGTCAGAAGCAGAATGACCATAAACTGTATCTGGTCAAAACATTATTTTCTTTAGCTCACAGAATACTAATTTTATTTTACTTTTCTTTTGGACACAGGCTCCTGGCCCATCAGCAGTGATCTATGCAAGGTCCCAGTGCAAGGAAGAATGAACACAGCAGGAATGAGGTTACCATCTTTAGAAAGGGCTGCTTTGGGACTTGACCCTTGTCTGGCATCTGGGAATGTGGCTTTTGGATTGTTTTCTTATGTGGATAAGACTGTTTTGCCCACCTGGGGCACTGAATACATTCTTCCCTTCCAGAAGCCTGGAATTTCAATGGTTGTGTCTAGTTGTTGTGCCTACATGACTGGCTCCCAATTAAACTCCTGAACTTTGAATCTAAACATGGGCCTTCCTGGGCAGAAACACCACACAGGTGTTGGTAAATTCTGCCAGAGGAAGGGGCATGTTCAGTGTAATCCATAGGGAGGAAGGGAGGCAAGGGGAATGTTGGGAGCCTGCTGTAGTTTGAATGTCCCTCCCCACCAAAACTCATATTGAAGCTTAATCCCCATTGTGGCACTACTGAGAGGTAGGGCCTTTGAGAGAGGTGATTTGACTGAGCGCTCTGCCCTCATGAATGGATTCTTCCATTCACGGGTTAATGAGTTGATGGATTGATGGGTTATCACAGAAGTGGCACTAGTGGCTTCATAAGGGCAAGTGAGTACATTAACATGCTCAGCCCTCTTACCATGTGATGCCCTGTGCCACTTTGGGACTCTGCAGAGAGCTCCCACCAGGAAGAATGCCCTCACCAGATGTGCCTCCTGGACCTTAGACTTCCAGTCTTCAGAACTGTTAGAAATACATTTCTTTTCTTTATAAATTACCCAGTTTCAGGTGTTCTGTTCTAAGCTACAGAAAATGGACTAAGACAGAGCCCATGCACAGATTCCTCCAGACTGTACCTGGTGTGTCCTTTTTTCTCTGCTGATTTTGTAATAAACTATAGCTGTGAGCACAATTGCTGCTCAGTTCTGTGAGTCTCCCCAGAGCATCACCAAATGTGTCTCTTATATCTGTAGGTGCATTTCCTTCTATCCCCACATTTTGTTCCCATTCTTTGCATTTTCTGTCCATTTATAGGCCACCACTTATGCTTAGTGTATATCTTTCTGTTTGTGTATGTTCTTGCAGAATGCTATTTTGTGTGTATATATATGTTTATTTCTAACATAATTCTTTATTGATTGTGGAATATGACTGAATCAATACCTTATTTATTTTATATTTTAAATTATCATACAATAAAGTGGACTCTTTTTTGGGGGGGTATATAGTTCTATGAATTTTAACACATACATAGATTCACGTAACCACTATGACCGCAATGAGGATACCGAACACTTCCATTATTCCAAAGAAGCCCTTCATGGTACTTCTTACAGTCATGCCCTCCTCCCACCCATAATTCCTGGAAACCACCAATCTGTCTCCATCACTATAATTTGTATTTTCAAGAAGTCATGTTGTAAACTGAATGTTTGTGTCTTCCCCAAATTCATTTGTTGAAATCTTAACCCCCAATGGGATGGTATTTGGAGATGGGACCTTTGGGAGGTAATTATATCATGAGGGTGGAGCCCTCACCGATGGGATTCGTGCCGTTATAAAAGGAACCCCAGGGAGCTCTCTCATCCTCTTTCTGCTGCATGAGGATACAGTGAGAAGTTGGCCACCTGCACCTTGGAAGAGAGCCCTTACCAGAACCTGACCCTGATCTTGGACTTCCAGCCTCCAGAACTGTGAAAAATAAATTTCTGTCGTTTATAAGCCACTCCGTTTATGGTATTTTGTTATAGCAGCCTGAATGAACTAAGACAGTGACCTTTTGAGATTGGCTTCTTTCACTCAGGATAATGCCTTTGAGATTCATCAGGAGTGTGTATGTATCAGTAGTTTCTTTTTTATTGCTGAATAGTATTCTGTGGTATGGATATTTGTTTATCCATTTTCTCATCAAAGGGCATTTGGATTGTCTCCAATTTTTGGCTGCTATAAACATTTGTATATCTGGGTATGGTTTTTTGTGTTAACATAAGCTTTCATTTCTTTAGGGTACATGGGAGTGAGATTATAGGGTCATATTCTAAGTGTATATTTAGCCTTATGAGAATCCACCAAACTGTTTTCCAGAGTGGCTGTACCATTTTGCTTTTCCGCTGGCAATATATAAAAATTCCTAATTGCACTGCATGCTTGCCAGTCCTTAGTATTGTCAGTTGAATCTAGATCGTTTGAATGTGCCCCCTCTCAAGTTTTATTGTTAGTTAATATGTAATTAACATGAAGAGCACAATCTTATGTGTACAGCTTGATGTTTTCTTTCATATGTACAGACCTGTGTAATCACCACCTAGATTAACATATAAAACATTTGCAGCACTGCAGAAATCTCCTTTGTGAATCCTTTAAGTCTATCCTTCCCAAAAGGAACCACTATAATGACCTTTAACGCTATTGATTAGTTTTGCCTGATTTTGAACTTCATTAAATCATGCTGTATGTAGTCTTCTGTGTCTAGCCAGACAGAAGCCCTTTTGCTCAACATTATGTCTATGATATTCATCCATTTTGCATATAGTTGTAGTTTGTCCATTTTCATTGCTGTGTAGTATTCCATTGTATGTATCCTTAATTTCTCTATTAACAACTGGCTCTTTCCAGTTTGGAGCTACTATGAATTAAACTTGTATGTGTCTTTTGGTGGATACAAACACTCATATCTCTTAGATATAGGTCCAGGGGTGGAATTCCTGGGTCACAGTATTTATATTTAGCATTAGTAAATATAGCCAAAGAATTTTCCAAAGTGTGTGTACCAATTTACTCTTCCAATGTGCACACTTTAAAAAAGATTGATGTACGTGCAATTGTACTAATGATCTCATGCCGTTTTTTACTCCCCCTCCTCCCTCTTATTATAGTTATAAGGTTTATCTCTAATACGTAAAATGTCCCCGCTAACACTTGATGGTGATCACTCATCCACTTTACCTGTCTACTTCCCTGGTGATAAACACCCTTGTTACCTCCAACTTGCTGATACCACAAATAACCTTGCAATAATTATCTTTGCATGTGTCCTTTTAAGGAGCTTTGTAAGAATTTCTTATAGAACTGCTGGTCATTGAGTCTGTAAATCTTACTTTGATTAAATAGTAACAGGTTGCTCTGGTCACACAAGTGTCACTCCTACCAGTTGTGTGTGAGGGTTCCTATATCTCCACATTCCTGCCAATATTTACCCTTTTGAAATTTGTCTGCATACTAGGTATGAACTATCTCAATATTTTAATTTGCATTCCCGTGCATACAAACACATGTTAGCATCTTTTTAAATATGTTTAATGTTTATGTGGGTAAGCTGTGGTCCTTAAAAGCAGGGTTTCTCAACCTCGGCACTGTTGACATTTTGGGCAGAGTAATTTGTTGTGTGTGTGGAGGGGTGGTGGTGGTGGTGGGTGGGCTGTCCTTCGCGTTGCAGGACATTTAGCAGTATCCCTGACCTCTACCCACTAGATGCCAGTAGCACCCCTCATGCCCGATTGTGAAAACCAAAAGTGTCTCCCGATATTGCCAAAAGTCCTTTAGGGAGCAAAATTGTCCTTAGTTGAGAATCAGTAATATAAACAGACCAGACAAAGCAGACACTAATTAAGAAGAAAATATCCATTGGTATAGTTGATACAGTTTAGCATTTAGGGGTAGTGGAGTTAGAAGAGCATGGAAGTTTGGGTTACCGGGATGTGGAATTGTTGTATCCTCTGACTTAACTTGTTCCCAGGGGCATCAAGCTCTGGAGTTGCAGTCCCCCACATTTTGCAATGGGTCATCTCCCCATGACCTATTGATTTCTGTCTAAGAGCCTTTCAGCTCCAGAGCCAGGCAAACCTGGTGAAGAGTGCCACCCAAGGGGATGATAGGGCACTGAAGTAGGAGGTTGAGAAGGTCAGGCTAGTGGGACATACCCAGTGGGGCCAAGCAGAAGGAGATTCCAATTGTGGTCAAGGCAAAATGAAAAAGTTGTGGCTGGAGACACAGTGCCCTTCATCAGAGCTGGAGACGGACCTGGAGATCCAGAGCTGGGTGGACCCAGGAGTGGATTGGATGAGGAGCCTGAAACAGGGCAGACAAAGTATCTCTGTATGCCTGAAGGGCATTGAAGTCTTGCTTCTGAGGATGCAAGGTGCACCCCTGGCCTTCTGTTCTTTTCCCTGAACACTGCAAGGTTGTTCCTGCCTCAACACCCCCGGGGCGTGATGCTAGCTCTGCCTTGAATGTTCTTCCTTCCTTTCCTGCTTGAGTTAGCCAGCTCCTTCTCTCATTCAGGACTCAGCTTGAATATCACTTTGGGTCACCCTATTACTCACTGCCGTACTCCCAGCCCTGAGAACAGTGCGGAATTAATTATGAATTTACCATGATCATCATTTCATAGGCGAAAAAATTTCAGAGAGCTTAAATACTTGTTTTAAGGTCACACAGCGATTAAGTGGAAGAGTTGGGACTTGAACTCATGGTCTTCAAGGCCATGGTCTCATCTCTATAATATACTTAAACTCTGTGATACAATAAGAACTATATATTTGGTCTTTATCTCCAGTTCCTGACATAGAGCTTCTAAAATGCTTAGAATCTTTTGAGTGACGGGGTGAGAGAAACATCTTTTGTTATTCATAGCAAGTCCCTTTCAATCACACCTGAGTTTATGCTAATGAGATGACTCTTGGTGGGGCCCTAGAAGCTTCAGGATGGGACTGGTTGCAGAGAACCAACCACAGGGTTAGAGGGTTGGAACTTTCAGCCCCTCTTCCCGTCCCAAACTTAGGAAGGGGCGGCGGGCTGGAGTCAACTGCCATGGCTGTAATCACCAAATGGACAGTGGTTTAAATAGTCATGCCTACATAATGGAACCTTTCCAGAATTCCTAAATGATGGAGTTTGGAGAGTTTCTGAGTTGGTGAGTGCATGGTGCTGGGAGGGTGGTGTGCTCTGGGTCCCTACCTCCACACCTTGCCTTAAGTATCCCTTTCGTCTGGCTGTTTCTGAATTGTACCCTTTATAACCCTTTATAATAAACTGGTAATAGTAATAAAGCACTTTCCTGAGTTTTGTGAGTTGTTCTAGCAAATTATCAAACTCAAGGAGTGTCGTGGGAACCCCCAATTTATAGCCGATTGGTCAGAAGTACAGGTAGCAACTTGGGACTTGCAATTGGCATCTGAAGGGGGAACAGTCTTGTGGGACTGAGCCCTTCACTCGTGGGGTCTGACACTTGGCTGGTGTTCACAGAAAATCAGAGAATCGCATGGTGTGAAAAATCCCATACATTGGGTGTATCAAAGTTCATAATCTTCATCTGTGAAATGAGATGATAACTTCTGTCCAAATTAGCAAATATTCAGCCATGAGTCTGCAAACCCTAGATGCCGGGATATAGTGTGGAAGAAGGTGGCACGGGCTCTGGTGGTGTGAAGCCCATAGTTGGTAGGTCTGACCCACAGGAAGGTAATTATAACAGACTGTAGTGGGTGCTGACACAGGAGATACCTGGGGAGGAGGCGTTGGCCAGGGTTGAAGGACAGGGGATGATGGAGAGAGCTGTTCTAGGAGGGGAGACATTGCATATGACAAGGGCCTGACGACTTTGAGGAGCTGATGGAAGTTCTATTCCACTGGAGGGGAGAGGAACACTCGGGGGGTGAGTGGGGGTCCCGGAGATAAGGACCGGAGGGGCAGAGAATTTGAACTTTATCCCAAGGGCACCGACTTGCATTAGAGACTCAGATGGGATGTTGAAGACATCTGGGTTTAGGGCTTTTCTAGGTGGATCTTATTTGTCTTGGTAAACCAAGTACCCAGCCCTGGCTTTGATGGGGTTTATTAGCTAGGTGGCTGCACAGGACCAGCCGCAGGAGCCAAATTAACTAACTAACCATTTAATTAACCACTTAATCCCTCAGATAACTAACCAATTAATTAATTGAAAAGTAGGCTTTAAGTGCCTCTTACAAGTCAGACACTATTCTAGGTGATAGGGAGGGAGCTTTGAATAGAAAAGCAAAACACCCGCCTTCGAGGGGCTTACACATGCCTGGAGGAAGAGAGGTGAGTGCTAAGTAAAATGTGCAGTATGTCAGGTGGTACATGTGCCGTGGGAAAGGGTAAAGCAGGGAAAGGGCTAGCAAGTGACAGAGAGGGCAGAGGCTTACAGTATCAGACAGGGTGAGAGAGAAGTTCTCACTGAAAGATAACATTTGAGCAAAGTTCAAAGGGAGGTTGGGAGAGATCAGGTACCAATGACCTTGAAGGGGAAGTGTCCTTGATGTGTTTGAGAATCTGCAAGGAGGACCGTGGAGGTGGATGCAATGTGCTCACTCCCAGGGTGAGTTGCAGATCAGGTGGAAAGAAGCCAAGCCCACCATTTCTGCAACCTGAAGGTGAACATCCCGAAGGCCCCTGGAAATTGTAACTAGGTTGTCCAGGCCATGGACCTGTCAGCTGGAGCAGCTGGTGCTGACTGGCCGGTGTTAATTACATGTCTCCAGCTCCAGCTCCTCAGCCAGGGTGGCTTAACTGAGATTAAGTCTTTGATTTAATACAAGATTTGTGTCCCATGGGCTTAAGGATACAGCTTGATTTAATGGTTGAATCTATAAATTGACCTTCCAGTTGGGAGTTTTCTTTTAATCTCTCAATTAGATCCAAAGATGCTAACTCTGTTGGCAGATGGATAGATACCAGTGCACTTCAGGACTTTTGTACCTATACAGAAGGTCCAAAGGGGATTCAGTTGACTTGGCCTAGCCTTAGGACAAGCCCTAACTGTTCTGGGGCTAGTCTTCTTCCTTATGACGTACATTATACACCTACAGGGAGACAAAAGAAGAAAACCCAGAGAAAGAACTTTAAAGGAGGAAAAATAGTAACATGGAACCTTGGGGTTTTTTGTTTAAAAGAATAAATGGAAGAGGAAGTTGGGAAGAGATACCCGCAGGTGTGGCCATTCAGTCCTTCAGAGAGTATTTATTGGACAACTACCATATGCCAGGTACTATTCTGGGTGTTGGTAATACAACAGTAATCAGAGTAGACTAAAGTCCTCGAGCCCATAGGACTTACATTCTAGTGGCATGGTGGGAAAGGAGACCAATTAAAAAAATAGGAAAAATGTTGTGTATTAGATGGTAAAAAATGCTATGAACGAAAACAAAGTAGGGCCAGGGCCCTGGGCATGTCGCAGGAGATGGGGCTCCAGTTGCAAACAGGAACTGGAGCTATAAAGGAAATTATTGGGAAAATCGGTAAAATATGAATAAGCTTTTTGGATTAGATAATAGTGTTAAGTTAATGTAAATTTCCTAAGTTAATGTAGTAGTTACCTAAGAAAATGACCTTGATTTTAGGAAATACACAATGACGTGTTTAGGGGTAAAGGAATATCATGATCCCAACTCACCCTCAAATGCTCCAGAAAAAAATACAATTATGTATATATCAAGAAAAGATGATAAAGCAAGTGTGGGAAAATATTGACCAATTTGGAAAAACTGGGTGAAAAGCATTCATGAGAGTTCTTTATACCAATTTTACAACTTTCCTATCAGCATGTGGTTATTGCAAAATCTAAGAAAGGTTACAAAAGTAAGCAAATGGGGCCGACTCCATGGCTCACTCGGGAGAGTGCAGCGCTGAGGCCGCGGGTTCGGATCCTATATCGGAAGGGCCAGTGCACTCACTGGCTGAGCACGGTGTGGGCGACACCAAGCCAAGGGTTACGATCCCCTTATTGGTCACACACAAAAAAAAAAAAAAAAAAAAAGTAAGCAAATGAAGTGGTCAGGGACCGTCACAATTTCTCCTGCTCGTCTTTCACTAATCGGCTCCCGTATGTCCAACGCTATCACTTTACTGAATTGCGTGTAACCCTGCTTTTTACCACTCCTCACCACTCATCCAATGTGCTTTTTCACAGTTTCCTGCCTTTGTTTGTCTCTCCCTTTGCCAGAAATGACCTTTCCTCCTTTTCTCCCTGGAAAACTCGTATTCATCCTTTAAAACCCTCCTCTATGGAAACATCCGTTTGTTGTCTCCTATATTCACCAAAGAGAGTAAGGAACCCTTTTCCGTGTATCTTGTTTTTCCTTATATTACTGGATAAACAACACTATTATTTTTGATGTGGTGTAAATCTTCTACCCCGTCTTCCTAACTCTGAGCACAGGGAATCTCCTAAGGCCTGGGTCTCTTTCGTCTTTCCATTCTCAGCCTAGTCAAGTGCCCAGCCCAGGATAAAACCTCGGTAGAACATTGCTGAAATGAATTGGAGGATCTGATGAGAGAACAGGAGCTTGGGAGAGAGATGGCACAGTGAGAGAAGGGCTTCTGATAGAACAAACTAGCATCGGCTCAGTCAGCAGAAAGACCTTTTCATGGAGACACATAATGACACACCTGCAGTCAAGGCAAGGCTGTCTGGGGAGTCTTACAGGGCAGGGAGACATCTGCAGAACATTTGCACCCTAGGGCTGGCAGACAGTAACTGGGTGCAGGGCAGGGGCGGGAGACTGACGGGAGTAAGATCATGGTTAGAAGTATGACTTAGGTTGGTCTAAAAATAAATTCGTAGTAAGATATTAACCAGTCAGCCTTTGTCATTAAATTATCAAAACTTTTTTTTTTTTTGACAAGGATCCAAGTTTTCTTGCCACTCTCAACTCTAAAAATCACATGAATTCAGGGCTGGACAGAAGCACACAGGCCATTAATCCAAACCCCATGGTATGCTCTGGCCCCTCATTATTTTGATGTCCCTAGTTTTAAGACTCAGAAGGAGTGTGACCCTGAATGTTAACCTTCCAAGTGGCATGTAGAACACAATACTTTTAACAGACCTATTTGAGTCTCACTGGGTGATGTGGGAACAGACATTCTTTGTTGTATGTGACACAATTTTTAGTCATTGTAGCTATCAATATAGTTCAAGCAAGGCTTTTCCCTAAAGTGTGGAGACTCAGATACAAATAGATTGGGGCAAAGTTGAGTCATATGGAGTTTGCAGGAATCTGCTGATGAGGGAGCAAAAGAGAATGCCGTGGAATGGAGTAACACGGTGGTTAGAAAAAAAGTAGTATTGGAGACAGACAGCTCTGGGCTTGAGTCACAGCTCAACCACTCACCAGCTGAGAGACCTCAAGTAACTCACTTGTCCTTTCTGAGTCTCAGTGTCCGCATCTGTGAAATGAGGATGTTATTGTACCTACCTCAAAGGGTCCTTGTGAGGATTAAATGAGTTGATGCATGTGAAGTGTTTAGTGTAGTGCCTGGCACCTAGTTCGTAGTCGATAAACTTAGTGAATAATATAATAAAAAATAATGAAAAAATACAAATAATAGATCTCATTTTCTGGTCTGTTTCTTCTACTATTCTATGAGCACTTCAGAGCAGGGACTGTGTCTGATTTATCTGTGCTGTCACCCCACATCCTACAAGTCCTGGCACAAAGAAGATGCTTGGTGGATGCATTTCTTGAACTGAGTGCATTATCCTTGCAGCCCAGATTCTGTCTCCAGGAAGGGCACTGTGTCCACCTGGTTCACAGCTGTATTCTGAGCATCTAGCATGGCACCTGGCACATGGTAGACAGTTAAACGTTTGTTGATTGGTAGAGGAATGAATGAAAGGGGCAGTAAACAAGGCTTCTGAGAGGCATCCCCAGTCTTGCCTCATGGGTGCCCCAGAGACCTGGCAAGGCTGCTGGGAGCTCCTGTATATTTCATCACTTGTATATAAGTATGTAACATTGTATTAAATATGATTTTCTTACATGTGCACAGTAACATTGTGGAAGGGTGAATACCAAATTGTCACCAGCAGTTTCCAGGGGGTTGGTGCTCTGGCTTTTTACTACATACTTATCTATTGCTTGACAGTTTTAGAATAAGCAGGTATTACTCTGGTAATTAAAACATCAATTAAGATTAAGAAATAAAATTTTGAATGAAAGAAATAAAACATT
This sequence comes from Cynocephalus volans, assembly GCF_027409185.1. Classification (NCBI taxonomy): domain Eukaryota; kingdom Metazoa; phylum Chordata; class Mammalia; order Dermoptera; family Cynocephalidae; genus Cynocephalus; species Cynocephalus volans. Next base: position 109,797,627 of record NC_084465.1, read on the forward strand.
GAGAAAGGATAGGGGGAAGATGAGGAAGAAGAAAGCAGAACAGAGATAAGCAGATTTTCTGCAAAGAAAAGTGACAGGCGCAGGTGGGAGGGAACAACCCTTGGTCTCACATTGTTTCCCCCAAATCTCAGTTAACTTTCTGCCCGGCAGGGGGCGCTGTCTTTTCTTGGTACATCTTAAAATAGCTAGGTTCCTCCACAGAGAAGGGGTGAACTTGGCACATTTTGGGGCAGCGTTTCATCTGGCGTAATGCTAACAACTTGTGAGAAGAAGGATTTTGCAGGTGGACAGATCTTGGTTAAAGTGCTAGCTCTGTTATTTGCTAGTTGGACTGGTTATTTCACCTCTTAAGCCCCAGTGTTCTCTTTAGAAGGGAACGAATAAATGCCTATTTACTAGCATTGCTTAGAGGATTAAGTGAAGTAGTTAGTGTTGTCCTACAGCCTGGTTCTTGGCATATAGTAAAACCCCTCAGATGCCTACTATGATTGTGATGATGATGGCATTTAGTTGATAATTAGTAGCTAACCAGTTACTAATTCACACCCATATTTCTCCAACCTATCCAAAGATTTATCCTGAGCTTGTTTTTAAATTTTCATCAGATGCATAGATCGGCCAGCCACCAAAAATATATAAATACGTAAATAAAGATAATAAATTTTCAAGTCCTTCTTTTTTTTTTTGAAATTGACATGTGCTCTATTTTTTAAAATGGGCTTTTTTAGAGGTCCAACCTGGTAATCCTATGTACATAGTTACAAAGTGCATTTTGGCACAATATACTCTTGGCAAGTTTATGGCAGGTTTTATTGATCAATCTTCTCTAAGCCCCCATAAATCTGCTATTTTATAATTTGTTCAATATTTTCTTCAGATAATAAGTTTAAGAGATCTATTGCACAACATAGTGACTATAGTTAATAATGCATTGTATTCTTGAAAATCGTGAAGCAAGTAGAATTTGTGTTCTCATCAGAAAAAAATATGTGAAGTAAAGCATGTTAATGAGCTTGATTTAGCCATTCCACAATGTATACATATTTCAAAACATCATGTTGCACACGATAAATATGCACCATTTTAATTTGTCAATCAAAAAATCAATTAATTAAAAATTCCCTTTCTCTGGTTCTAGGTTATCAACTTTCAACTCATCCCCATCCCCTTTGTAGAAACAGACAGCCCAGTCACCTCTCTCCAGCTTTTTGGTTTCTCTCAAAGGTGTCACAGTTCAGATCTTTGAGGGTAGCTCCATGGACATGAGCAGGAATTCTGAGACTTTGTTCATTTTGCCTGGAAATTTGAATGCATCTAAAGCAATGTTCTTTTGCTAGCTGCTCATTTATCTCAGATTTCAAGTTTCTCTTAATGGTGTCTGTTTTTCCATTTTGCTCTCGTTTATTTATATTTACTTGAAGAGCAAACATAAATTTGCAATTTTCTCTGTTACCCAAAGGGACAGTTGGTTTGCTGCCCAATGCCCAATCTCCTTTTCTCCTGGTACCTGCTTTTCCTCTGGAACAATGTGCTTTGGATGGTGTTGGCTTCATGCTGGCCAATCGGAGCATTGTATTCTCCTATCTCCTGTGATTGTTGCAGAGAGGGGCGTGTGATCCATTGGTGTGCATTAGATGCTGTTGCATCTGTTGAGGAAGAGGCAGTGGCACTTTTCTTCTAGAACTGCTTATAAAAAATGTAAAGTGACAGTGGGCTTCCAGAAGCCACTACCTGGGGCCTGGTACTGAAAATGCCCCAATATCAGGCTCCAGGTGGAGGGCTTCACCGAGAGATGAAAGGTAAGTCAAGCTGAAAGTGCACTGCGGAACCAAGCTATTCCCAAAGTCAGTCTTTCCCCTGGATTTCTCAATTATTTACGCCAATAAATGCCCCCTATTGCTTAATCTAGTTTGATTTGGGGTTCTTGTTACTTGCAATGAAGACTCCTAATCAATACACTTAAAATAGCAACAACAAACCTCTGAATGATGCTTTAAGACTCAATTTTCAGCGGCCCTTAGCTTTTTATTTTTTTGGAAAATTATTCTAGTATTTATCCCTCCCTGACCATATTCTTGACATTTTATGCCATTCTGTGGTGTTTCTTTCTTTCTTTCTTTTTTAAAAAAAATTTTGTTGAATCAAAATTGATTATACATATTTTGGGGGTTCAACATTGAGATATGTTGATCAAATCAATATCACTAGCATATATATTGTTACAAATCGTAATTATTCTTTATGCCCCTTGTCCAAACTCTCTCCATCCCCTTCTCTGTTTCCCCATCCCCCTCTAATTACCCTGGATTTCTTCTCTCCTTCTGAAAGAATAATAGTTACTCTGTTGAATTTTTTGCCTAGATGATCTGTCCAATGCTGAGAGGTATAATCAGGTCCCCCAATGTTATCATAGAGCAGATGTTTCTTCTGTCACTCTGAAATGGGCTTTGTGGAGATAGACATCCTCTTCTTTTTCTTTATCTCTGCTGGTGACTCTCCTTGTGTCAATGCACTCCAGTGGCTGGTGGACCATCTGCGTGGTGGCTGTGGTGTCTAGCTGCTTTTGCAGCAGCCATGGTTATTGTGGTGGCTGTGGTGGGCCGTCCACATGGAGGTGATGTTTTTGGCATGCTCCTTGGTGCTGGTGATGTGCCTGGTTATGGGAGGGGGGTCTGGTCCCCAGCTCTAGACCTCAGGTCCCCGGGCGGGTCCCAAGGCCCTGGAATGGTGTGCCTGGTTGTGGGAGGGGAGCCCGGTCCATGGCCTGGGCCACTGGGTGGGCCCTGTGGTGCTGGCATGTTGTACTTGGTTGTAGAAGGGGGGTCTGGTCTCTGGCTCCATACCTCAGTTCCCTGGGTGGGCCCAGAGGTGCTGGCACAGTGTGCCTGGTTGTTGGAGGGGAGTCCAGTCCCCTTCTCCATGCCTCAGGTCCATGGGTGGGCCCCAAGTCACTGGTGCAATGTGCCTGGATGTGGGAGTGGAGTCTGGTCCCTGGCTCCAAGCCTTGAGTTCCCAGGTGGTCCCCAAGGCTCTGGCAGTGTGAGTGGTTGTGGGCAGGGGTCCTGTCCCTTGCTCCATGCCTTATGTCCCCTGGCAGGCCCCAAGGCACTGGTGCTGTGCCTGGGCCGGAACTAATTTTTTGTCCTTTGCTTACTTCTAACACAGGGGAACTTCCTGTGGGAACCAGTACTTGAGCTGTGTGGTTTAGCTAAATTGCTGCTTTGCTGCTGTTTCCCTAGGGAAGGCTTTTTGTGCAGCTCAGGTTTTAATGGTTGACCTTATAGGTACTTCCAGCTCTCCAGAGACCTGGGTTGTGTAGAAACTCTGATCTGAGCCTGAGTTTTTTCATCAAACTACACTCCATGCAACTCTGCATTCTCAGCCAGTCTCCTCTCAGTGGCCCTGTGCTGACTGGGGGGTGAATCAGCTGTCCTTGCTGTGTCCCAGTGTTCTCCGGGTGGGCCCATCTCCCCTACCACCCTGGCTCCAAACACTTCCCATGGGACAGGCCCTTCACTGGTCCCTTGTGATGACTCACCAGCCTCTGAATGGCTCCCCTTTTTCAGCTGTCTGGCTCCTCCCTCCTGTGTTGGTCCACGGGAACCCTATTAGTGGTCTTGCTGGCCTGGGGGCTGCCAAGGCCCTCTTCTCCCCTGCCAACTCCAAGTAACTCCATCTGAAGGGTGCAGCTGTGACTTCTGCCAGCTTCTGCTCCATACACTCAGCATTAAAGTGGCCATGGCCTGAAATGCTCAGAGCAGTTTTTTCTTTCTCTCATTGTGGCTTCTCCCCCTTCATGAACTCTGTAGGTCTCTCCTCCTCTTCCCCTGAGCTCCAGTGGTCCCAGCCTGGCTGATGTTACATTTTTATAGTTGTAAATTGATTGATTTGTGGGAGAGAGTGATGCTGGGGACCGTCTATTCCACCATCTTGACTGGAACTCCTCTGTTGTGTTTCTTTCTTGATCATAAGTCTTTTCTTATATGTGTTGTAAGGTTTAAAATTCTAAGCAAATCCCTAGCCTGGACCCATGATTTTTAAAATTTAACAGTGCCTTTTTTTTCATGAGAGAAGTATTTCAATTTATAAATTTAGAAAAATGGGAGAAAAAAATTACCTAGTGGTCTACTACTCAAACAAAACCAGTTAACATTTTCCCCAAATTCTTTCTCAGTCTTTCTTGTCCCTACATACATAATCAGATTATGCGTTATAAATAGTTTGGTTTATTGCCATAAATTGTTTTTGAAAAGTTAACACATGCATATGACACAAAATTTGAAAGATGCCATGCACTCTTCTGCACCTTGCATTTTAAAAATTAATTTTATTTTTAATTGACAAATAATAATTGTATATATTTATGAGGTACAATGTGACATTATGATTCATGTACACATTGTGGAATGATTATATCAAGCTGGTTAACATATCCATCACCTCACATACTTATCATTTGTTTGAGAATATTTAAGATTGAATCTCTTAGCAGTGGTAGTTACCAGAGGCTGGGGATGTGGTGCACAGGACATGGGGAGATGCTAGTCAAAGGGTACAAAGTTTCACTTCAACAGGAAGAATAAGTTCTAGTCATCTACGGCACAGCATGGTGACTATGGTTGGTAATAATATATTGTGTATTTCAAAATTGCAGGCATTTTTCACTTAATGGTTAATCTCAGAAATGGTTCTATGTCTATAGAAAGAGAGTCACCTCATTCTTCTGCTATATGGATGTACCAGAGATAATTTAAGCAAACCCCTACTGTTGGATGCTTAGTCCATTTCCAGATTTTGTGCCATTATAGCCAGTGCAAGTCATCTTTGTACATGAAGCCTTTGTGACAGTTCCAAAGGATGGACTCTCTGAAAAGAAAGAACATAGTCAAATGTCAGGAATGCTTTTTAAGGCCATTGACACTGTTGTGAAATTATCTTCCCAAAAGACTGCTGCATGTGCTATTACCTCTGGTAGCAAATAAAAGGGCTATATTTGTTTATTTACAGCACTAAGATCACTGCCCACCACACAGTGAGTGGCTTAATATATTGGATATTATGACTGCTGTCATTATTATTATTTTTCCTTTGATTTCTCACTCTTTTCTACCTCATTCATATCATTTGAGAACATACTGTCAGCATTTCACTTGTGCAAATCTGTCTCCCAAGCCTGGGGACCATGATCTTGGAAACATAAACTTTTCTCTGAAAGTCAGGAAACATTCTGATGGAGTTTGGATGTGTTGTCCCCTCCAAAACTCATGTGGAAATTTGATCTCCAACGTGGCAGTGTTGGCAACTGATTGAGTCATGGGGGCGGATCCCTCATGAATGGATTAATGCTCTCCCTGGGGGAGGGGGGAGTGATGAGTGAGTTTTCACTCTATTAGTTCCCATGAGAGCTGGTTGTTTAAAAAGACCCTGGCACCCTCTTTCTTTCTCTTGCTTCCTCTTGCCATGTGATCTGCTTGAACCTGCCAGCTGCCTGCCACTTTCCGCCATGAGTAGAAGCAGCCTGAGGCCTGTGCCAGATGTGGCTGTCCCAGAATCGTAAGCCAAATAAACCTCTTTTCCTTATAAATTACCCAGTCTCAGGTATTTCTTTTATAGCAATACAAAACGGACTAAAACACATTCCGTTCCCTTCTCAGGGAATAATATATATGACATCATTCTGAAAAAGAAAAAGAAAAAGAAAAAGGAAACAGGTTGGGTAGGTTGAAATCTAAGATAGGACTTTCTTCCAAATTTCCATTTTTTAAGGTCTAGTCAAAATCCCACTTCCTTAGCACAGATCCGGGCACATACTAGATACTCAATTTTGAATGAATGATCAATTGATTGATTATTGGGCTCTTCGACTAATGTCTTTAATAGTCAACTCTAAGCTTGATGAGGAACCTAACTATCTTTTCTTCTTATTTCTCGTGCACTAAAAATATAGTAAAAATGTGATGGATAAGTGTTAAACAAATGAATGTGTATATCCAGGTATATGGATTGCTACTGAAATAATTACAAAATGATCCTTATGTTGTGACTCTAACAGTTTAGAACTTGACTGCTTCTTCAGCATCATTACCTGAGATTCTTTTTAAAATTGCTAATGTAAGAGTTGGAACCAGCCTAAATATCCATCGACGGATGACTGGATAAGGAAACTGTGGTATATATGCACAGTGGAATACTACTCTGCCATAAAAAGGAATGAAATTCTGCCATTCGCAGCAATACGGATGAACTTAGAGAAAACCATGTTAAGTGAAATAAGCCAGGCACAGAAAGAAATACCGCATGTCCTCACTTGTAAGCGGGTGCTGAAGAAAAAAAGAAAGAAAGAAAGAAAAGAAAAGAATAGAAAGATTCAACAGTTACAATAATTCCTTGCATTCTCAAAAGGAGAGAATGAAACTGAGGACACCAGAGGTGGGAAAGGGGGAGGGGGAAGGGGGTTAGAGAGAAATGGGTAAAGGGCCACAAAAAGTGTTTACATTGTGTAATGATAAAATAAAATAAAAAATTGCTAATGGATTCCCAGGTACCACCTTAGACTCACTGGACTAGAGACTCTAGGGATGGGTTCTGGGTTCTGTATTTTAAACCTTACCCCCTGTAATGGTTAATTTTAGGTGTCAACTTGACTAGATTAAGGAATACATGGAAACCTGGTAAAGCATTATTTTTGAGTGTGTCTTTGAGGGTGTCTCCAGAAGAGATTAGCATGTGGGCCTGAGTGGACTGGGTGCAAAATATCAGCCCTCAATATGGGTAGGCACCACCCAATCCACTGGGGGCTGGAGAGAATAAAAATGGAGGAAAAGGCAAATCTCTTGTGCTATTCCACCAGAGCTGGGATACACTCTTTTCTCCTGTCTCTGGACATCCAAACTCAAGACTCTTCAGCCTTCGTTTTCCTGGACTTACACTAGTGGCACCCCCAGCTCTCAGGCCTTTGGCCTTGGACTGAGAATCACACCATCATCTACTCTGGTTCTGAGGCTTCTGGACTCAGACTGAACCAAGCTCTCAGCATTTAGTTTGCAGAGGTCCTATCATGGGACTCCTTAGCCTTCACAATTGTGTGAGCTAATTCCCCTGAAAAATCCCCTCTCATATATTTATATACGTATCTTGTTGGTTCTGTCTCTCTGGAGAACACTGATTAATACACTCCCCATCCCCACCCCAGTGATTCTGATGAAACCATCCTTACAGAAGATCATGGTCCAGTGCTTGAGGACCACTGGTTTTCCTTTCCTATTCCAGTATCCCATTACAATTTTTTATTTCTGAAATGGCCTCTTGGCTGCTCTGTGGGTGATCTTATCTGTGAGTATACACTATTTCATGCTGATAAGCCACCCTGCCTCTCCAGCAGCTCCCCTTGGCTTTAATCCTATTAATAAACCTGTCCCCTGGCCTCTGAGGATGTGCCCTTTATCTTGCCCGTTAAGGCTGCAGTGAACAGCTTTTCCCAACATCCCACCACAACTCAGTTTTATTACAAAGTTCTGCTCTCTTTTAGAGAAATAGACTTGATGCTCGCGATTTCAATCACCAGGCCCTTGCCGGCCAAATGACTCATCAGAGTGTTTTTATGGGGCTCTGGCGATTCCACCATATTGTGGAAGGAGCAGACTGAGAATGAATTAGCTTTGGGCCATCCCTTTTATGTGCAGACTCTGAGGGCATGGGCACGTGACATTACATTAGTGAGTGGGTATTGTCATTCCACTTTTCAGGTGAGGAAACTGAGGTCAGAGAAATTAGGTAAATGGCCCAAGGGCACCAGTTAGTAAGACGCCGAATGTCAGGATGTCAACCCAGGTCTGTAAGATTCCAAAGTCCCAGCTGGGAGCCAGGGGAGAGCATGGGATGTGGAGGTGTTTGGGCCATGGGCCCTGGGAGATGGGGGAGCATCAGGATTAGGGCACAGGATTTAAGGAGCCAGGCAGGCTAAGTCAGTAGGAGGGGCTGAGCAGCAGCTGTCAAGTGCCAAATAAAGAAGGAAAGATAAAGTGCCAGAGGCAGGAGCTGAAATTCTAGCAATGGCCCAAAGCATCAAGTTCAAAGGGGGCTGGGCAAGATGCAGGAACTGGATCTAACACATGGGCGATGGACCTAGGCCAGGGGAGACTGAGTGCTTGAGCCAGGGTGGGGGTGGCTGAGTCTATCCGGACAGGGCTCCTGAGACTGTGTCTGGGGAAAGGAAGAAGTGGTGTTGGGCACTTGGGCAGTGGGTCTGCAGGCATATCCAGATCATAATTTGCCACTAGCTAAGCCTGTCATTTAATTTAATCATTCAAGAAACATTTATTAAATTCCTTGTGTGTGCTGGAGATGCCCGGGTGCTGAGAAAACAAGGTGGAAAAAGGTCCTTGCTATTTTGGAGCATCTATAATACTATATTAATAAGCATTATAATTATAGCAACTAACAGTCATTGAGCATTTAAGTGCTAGGCACTGTTTTAATTACTTTACCTATATTAATACAGTCAATCTTAACAAGTACCCTATGAGGCAAGAACTATTATTATCTCTACTTTGCAATTGAAGAAGCTTTTGTTCAGAAAACTTGTGCCCCATGCACTCCCGAGGTGTCACACCCCATGAGAAGCTGTGCTGGGACTGAGACCATGGATGTTGGATTCCGCAGCACATGATCTGATCCACTGGACTCTGTAACCTCCCGGGTGGCTGCTTACCATTTGCCTCAACTTCTTTCAATAGCTTTTGATAACTTCCAGTTTCATTTACTGTGTTTTGTGTTCTTAATTGTTCTCACAGGCATTTCTTAAACAGTCTGCTTTTAAAACGTAGAGCACTTAATTGGCCTCTGTGGTGAAAAAGCAGGCACCTGCGTTTTGTAGAATGTCATCTGTATGCAAATTACCAAATGGCCACAACGTTATTCACTGCTTGAAAATCAGGGCTTTGCGGAAAACCCATCCCTGGCTTCATCACTGACCACCCCCTGCTCCTGTGATCTGAGACATTGATCTGTGATCTGTTGAGTTGTTCAGTTCCATAGGACACATTTTCTTATCTTTCCTCCTAAGGGCCTAATGCAGTGTGGGTAACCAAGGCATATGAGGCAAGGCATCTGCCCTTGAGGAGTCTACAGTCTAGCTGTGGAGTCAAGACATAACCGGGATGAAATACTGAGATATCCCAGCAATGCATAATTATACTAAATTATTCAGTAGGGATTGCCAGATGCTGTGGAGGTAGGGAGGGAGGTGAGATAGGTTTTGAAAGATTTGAATAAGTGAAAGTAAAAAGGGAGATCATTCCAGGCAGGTGCACAGCAAGGGCAAAACCATGGTGGTTGGAATGGTTTGACCTCTAAAAACATGGAGGAGATTAGATTTCTTGGAGCATAGGGTTGTACTGTGTTATGGATGGTGAAAAGTCTTCAGCACTGCTCTAACAATAGGAATAGCTAACATTTAAGTGCTTGATATATGCAAAGCACTATTTAAACTCTCTATCTTGATCCTTTAAAGTATATACTATCTTCATACTTGTGGAAACTGAGGTTCAGAAATCTGATGTAACTTGCCTTGAGCAACAGTGTAATGACAGGGGTGGGATTTGAACCCATGCAATCCAACCCCAACTTTCAAGCTCTGGAAATCAATGTTATATTCCTAAGACTGTTAATTATTATTTACATTTTCCAGATGAGGAAAAAGGCTAAAAAGGGTGAAGTTACATTCTCTTGGTTGCAGACAACAGAACTCATTGAAGGTAAAACACTATGAAGGAACACACAGACTCTCTCAAACGGCTGGAGGTTGGGCTTGCCAGGATCCCCACTATGGATCTGGTCTTTGAAGACCCCACTTTTGCTGCCCCTGAGCATGGGCACCAAGCTTGTGTTAGACTCCGAACACTGTCCTCACACCCCCAGATCTACCTGCCTCCACTGCAACCATTGCAGAGACATGGATTCTGTGCAGGTCCCACTTCCTCCCATTGCTAGCTTCTGAAATGATGTGTCTCACAAGCACACCTGATTCTCAGGGAACTGGACGAGAAAGGCTTCTGACTTCTCTCTCAGGGAAGCAGAACTTGTAAGGGGGAGATGCCCCTAACATAAGAAAGCTGTTGCCCAAAAAGTGCTGTGCAGCTGGAAAGCATGACAGTTTTCCACAATGTTAGTAAATACTGGAGTTGGCATCCAGTCCCAGGTCAGTCTGGCTAGGTACCATGCTCACAATGACTATGTCATGGCTTCCATATAATGGCCCATGTCTTAGGCTGGGCTGGCTGAAGGAGAATAAGCCAGGAAGTTTATTAAAACTGCAGTGTCCCAGGACACTTCTCCAGGAGAGTATGATTCAGGGAGTCAGAGCAAGTCTGGGAATCTGCACTTCCCAAAAACCTTCAGAAGATTCTGATGGGTAGCCAGGTTTAGGAGTTAATGCAATGCATGATATTCTCAAGACATTTTTCTTAATTCCAGTATATACTAAATATGTTAAAGATATAGTCCTCAACAGAATACAGAATTCCCCCAAGGGACATTTGGCAACTTCTGGAGACATTTTTGGTCATCACATCTTGGGTATACTACTGACGTCTAATGGGTAGAGGCCAGGGATACTCCTAAACATCCTACAGTGCACAGGGACAGACTGCCACAATACAGAATTATCCAGCTCCAAATGTCAGTAGAGTTAAGGCTGAGAAACCCTGTATTAAAGGGTGCTCGTTCTTGCTGAGACCCTACAGCATCATTCTCTCTAGAGGTATTATGCTACCACTAAGATGGAATGACTTGTAAGAGCTTTGGAGATGCCAGTTCCTCTCGAAATCTTGACCGTTTGGAACATAACTCCAGTGCTGCTGTTGTCATTTCAGAGAAGGAAGTTTCCAGAGCAATGTCACTGGAACCACTTGATCTCCTCTATTCTCTGGTTGTTAAATTTGCCTGCTCTATGACCCAAACCCTGATAAAAGCCCTGGAAAAGTGTCACTGCTGGTGCAGCCCTCAGTTCTCTTGCCCTGAAGGTTCAGGGAGTTAGAATAGAATAGTGGTTTTAAGCATGGTCTTTAAAGGAAGACCTAGATTAGAAACCCAGCTGTGCCATCTACTGCTTTCAGGTGAGTTACTTAAACTCCCTAACACTCTGTTTCCTCCTCTGTAGAATGGGGGCAGTGACAATGCTTACCTCCCTGGTTTGTGGTGAGGATGATCAATGAGATAATCATGTGTCTCAGTCAGCTGTTACTCCAATAACACCATGTAACAAACATCCCCAGAATTTCAGTGGCATACCACAATAAGCAGCTATTTCCTCCCCATGCACCTGCAGGTTGGCTGTGGTTTGGCTGGTCTAGACTGGGTTTGCCTACAACCCTGTGGGTTGGTCCAGGACTGTTTTATATATGTTTCATCTTCCTAGGACCAGATGCTGCCCAAAATATGTTCTTTACAGGGTGAAAAGTAGGAGCACAAAAAGGCAAGTCCAAGTACACAAGTAAGTTTCAAGCTTTTGCTCATATCAATGTTTGCTTCTGTCCCACATGGCCAAGTGTCAGACTGATGGGGCTTGGGCATGTACCTTGCCCATAGTAAGAAGAGAACAACAATAATCCAAACCTGACCTCTATATTGATCCTTGTATACATTAGCTTAGACCTCTTTCTTGTGAATCAGTCTCAGATCTGTTCCTCTGGTCCTCTCAGGGGACCTCAGCTTCCTTTTCTGTACCTGCATGTTTAGTTGTGCAAATGAGCAGCTTCCCCCTTCTGCTGCTGCCTGGTGTCCCATTACTTCCCAACAGGGTACACATTTGTCTTTTGTATGGTGGGTGCAGTTGAATTGAATTCACTCGGACTTGGTTCATTGAAACTTTCCTTTCATCTCTTATTCTCTTTGTTGCTTATCTGAAGTCCTGCCTTTCTTTCTGGGATCTGGTCAACCAGGAAACCTTTTAAAATGGGTCCAGCCTTTAGCAGTCTCTTCTCAGCATCACTGTTCTCCTTCCTACTCAGATTGGCGAACATGCTTCTGCCAGATGGCTACTCTCTTTCCATGCATTGATCTGGGCACATGAACAAAGCTCTGAAGTTCACAGGGTGCTCAGTAGGTGCTCAGGCAATGTGTGTTGATGTTGAGAGTTTTTAAAAAGTAATGGTTTATATTTCTAATTTCTTAGAGGGAGAGGACTCTATATACAAAGGAGCAACATAGCACTGTGGTTGAGCACATGGGCTCCTGAGCACAGTTCTCAATCCTGGTTGCACACTGTAATCACTGCGAATATTTGAGAAGTGGGGATGCCTGGTTCCCACACCTAGGGATTTAGACTTAATTGGTCTGGGGTGTGGCCTGGACATCAGGATTTTTAAAAGCTTCCCATACGATTCTAACATGCAATCAAGATTGGAAAGTATCACTTTCGAGTAGGTTAAGATTTATTTTTAAGCCTTGGCTTTGTACTTAGCGGCTACAACTTGGTCAAGCTACTCAGCCTGTCAGAGCCTAATGTCCTCACCTGTGAGATGAGAGTAATAAAACTCACTTCCTTGGCTATGTATAATGGAATGAAATAGCCATATAACAAAGGCTCAGTAAGCACCATCATATTCCTTTAAAATGGAATTTTGTTTTACTTATGAGAGGTAGGCTCCTTAATGAAAATTAGGACAATATAGAAAAGGAGGGGGAAAAAAACAGAGTCCTCCTCCTGTCGCTATTGGTGTAATTGCATTTAGTTTTTGTCTTTTTCATGTTGCACATATTTTTATTTTGCTTTTAACCAAGGTGGAAATCATCATGGAACACAACTTATACCCTGCTTTTCTTCACTCAGCTTTTATGATGTTGAGGTAATAGCCACAATTTCTAACCTGCTAAGGTTTCAAAGTTCAGAATGTCTCACAAAGTTAAGCAGCACCTCCTGCATTGAGAGTCATGAAGAATTGCCATCTCTCTTCTTGTGATTTTCCTGTTGACAGTCTGGTCCCTTAGGGGCCCACTTTGCATGCTCCAGAGTCCTGTGTCCAGTCATCAGCCCTAAGGGTATGTGAGCAGAGGTCTGAGCTGACTTTTCATCTGGAAGACCCTGCTGTTCCTTACATTACAGGGCAGGAGGAATGCAATCTACCAAATATGGTGCTGTCTTCACGAGGGACTAAACTATTATTACTAGGATGAGAGCATCTTCTCTTTATTGTCACAGTGCAGGGATGTCCATGTTCACCCCATTCTATCAGCAACCCAATTACTCTTCCATGTCCCAGGGCTCACACCCTTCATTTCCAATCACAAAAACACTGTCCTGACTCGGGGCAGAAAGCAGCCCTGTTTTCTTTCTGGTTGCACTCACCTACAAACCTAGACTTTCTGGAGTTTCAGGGCTGTTGAAAAGACTGTGATGTGTGGGAAAGAGTAGCCCTGATTTTGAATCCAAGATCTGCAGCTCTGTGTTAGACCTTTGGAGAGTTACCAAACACTCTAAGCCTCAGTTTCCTCATCTTTAAAAGGGGGCAATGTGATCTACCTTGTAGGATTGTGTGAAGGTTAACAATGAACTCATTCATCCATTCAAAAATATGTATTGAACACCAAATATATGCCAAGGACTATGTTAGATGCTAGGAATGTTGGCGGTCAAGCTGGAAGGTTTATGCCTGTGTGGAATTTGCAGTGTGGCAGGGGAGATGCTTAAAGAAGAGATCATAATCCTCTATGGTTCAGACTCTGATGGGAGCCACAGATGCATGGCAGTAAGTGCATGGCAATGACACTCGGTTTGCTTTTGGGGGGATCTAAAAGTAAATATAGTGGACTGAGCTGACATAGCAAATGCCCTGCCACTGTTTTTTTTAATTACAGAGAAATTCTTGGTAAGATATGACAAGAAAAGGAAATGTAGCTGAGCTTGGAAAAAAGAAAGGAGAGCTTCGGGTAGCAGGAAGAAAAGAGGAAATGGAAAGCTAGAGTGATGAATGGGAGCTGCATGCAGCTAAGCAGCTCCAGGTTTCTCCCATGTGGAGGTGGCTCCTGGCTTCAGACAGAACTTACCCATCAGGGAAATGGGAACTCAAAACTCTCCACCTGCTGGCTTAGGGTGCAGCAAGGAAGTTGAGCTTCTATCTGGAGCCCGGGGGTGGGAAAAGAATCCCCTGAGAGAAGCTAGAATCTTGCGGGGCTCCAGTTTGTGGGTGCAGTTCTGACTTTGCCCTATCACTTGGTGTGGGAACCTGGAGTGGAGGGATTAACATAAAAACTGGTGGGGGCACTCCTGGGACCACCCTATGGAGCACCTCCATGCCCTAGGGCACCTGTGTGAGCCACACTCAGGGCCTTTGCACCATCTGCTCCCTCCACCAGGGACGCTCTCCCCACCACTGTCATCACTTCCCGGCTGGCTTCATGCAACAGTGTCTTGACTCCAATGCCACTTTCCCCAAGAGATTTTCCAAGTTTAGATAAAAGCCCCCATTAGGTTTTTTCTGATTCAGTTCTTTTCTCTTTTGTGTCCCTTACTACAGGCACAACTAAATAATTGTGTAATTATTTGTTACATGACTGCCTCCCCTACTAGATTGTTAGGTTGTAAAAGCAGGAGCCACATACATCTATGTCTTTTTAACTACACTCTTTTGTACCCAGGGCAGTGCCTGGCATGTAGTGTTCAATAATGAATATGGAATGAATGAATTTGTTCATCCCAATGAACATGTCCACTACCCCCATTTCTACCCACCCCAGCTGGAAATAAAACAATAACAATGTTTCATTCATCCATTCGCTCATTCATTCATTCATATTTTCTTCAAGCTTCATAGTACTGGAGAGTGAAAATATATACCCCGCTATATGGCAGTGGTACTCAAATTTTAGTGGCACCAGAAGTACCTGGAAAGCTTAGTAAAACACAGATTGCTGGGATCCACCCCCTAGAGCTTCTGATTACTAGGTCTGTGCCGAGAATTTGCATTTCTAACACTTTCTCAGGTGATGTCAATGCTGCTTGTCCGTGGACCATACTTTGAGAACAACTGCTGTCCAGCATCATTATTTTGGTTTATTTGGATTTAAAATCACCGACACATATAGCTTTATGTCCTTAAAACGTATCATAAATGGGGGCCGAGCCCGTGGCGCACTTGGTAGAGTGCTGCGCTGGGAGCGCGGCGACGCTCCCGCCGCGGGTTCGGATCCCATATAGGAATGGCCAGTGCACTCACTGGCTGAGTGCTGGTCACGAAAAAGACAAAAAACAAACAAACAAACAACAAAAATGTATCATAAATGAATGATTAACATGACCAATGCCTGACGATACATAAGTACTCCTCCTGGAAAAAGTGGGTTTTCTGTTTTCCATGTAAGTGGGGGAGAAAGTGAAGGGTTCAGAACTTGGGCTCTGGAGTCAGGCCAGCCTGGGTTTCAACTCTGGTGCCACGCTTTGCAAGTGCCAGAACTCATGAGAGTTATACAACCTCTCTTACTCAGTTTTCTAACCTATAAAATGGGATGAATTGTAGGATGTCGCAGGGTTGTTGACGGGTAAAAAAAGGTGGTATTTACAGTGTCCTTTCAATAGTGCCTGACATATAGTAAGTACTCTCAAAGTGTTAGTTATAACAGGGAAGGTAAGGAATGTTTAACAATAGGTGTTAGGCATTTTATTTGTGGATTTACACACACATTGTCTCTTTTAAGTCCCCCAGCAATCCTATAAAATAGATATTATTAGCTCCATTTTTATAAGGGAGGAAACTGAGGCACAGAAAGGTTAAGTAACTTGTTCAAGAATGCATATACAAGGCCGGCCCGTGGCTCACTCGGTAGAGTGCGGTGCTGATAACACCAAGGCCACGGGTTCGGATCCTATATAGGGATGGCCGGTTCACTCACTGGCTGAGCGTGGTGCTGACAACACCAAGCCAAGGGTTGAGATCCCCTTACCGGTCATCTTTAAAAAAAAAAAAAAAAAAAAAGAATGCATATACAGTGGAAACATCTAGGATTGGTACCACATGCTCTGTTATTCCAGCAATGCCAACCCTCCCAGGACTTCCAGAAAGCAAGTGCCTTGGAGAGTCTGACACAAGAGAGAGTCCCCCAACCATAGCATGGAGGGGGGTCCTGTCTATCCTGTCTGTCTAGAAGTCTGTCATCAACGTATTCAGTTTCCTTTTCTTTCTGTGTGTGCCCACGCCGCTCTGATGACCTCTTCCCAGCTGTCCTGAGGCTCCAGCTCTATCCTTTCTCATCTACACTGAAGGGAGAGACTGACACAGAACTTTTCAAAGCCTCCTTAGTGAGTCAGGGTGTGCTGTCCATCACGCTTAGAGACTGGTGGGCTTCAGCCGCCTGACGGTGACAATGCCCCTTTGTGAGCCGTGCCAAGCAGGACGAGAAGCTTGTGATCGCCTAGATACCCTCCTTTATAGCAAGTCCTCAAGCAGCTGCCTGACTCGCAAAGAAACAGGCCCTTGGCTCCTGTCCCAGGGCAGCACATGGCTTTGGTCCTCATTTTCCAAGTGACAATGTCTGCCAGAAATGGCAGATCTAACCAACAGGTTTTGAATTGGCTGAAGGTCCTGATCTTGGCTGTTTGGATAAAATGCCTTTGAAGGTGTTATTGCAAAACCATCCCCATAAGAGTGGGGCTGAGAAGCAGGCAGCTTGGACTCCAGTCTGGGTTTGGAGGCTCCCTAGCTATGTGGCCTGAGAGGAGTCACTTAAATCTTCTGGAATCTCAAGGACCCCCTGGAGGGTGGGACCACCTCTTCCTGGCAGGTGGGCAAATATCCTTCCTTGACTGGGGGAGCTTTCATGCATGGACGACATAGGCACCCTCCACTAGGGTAGGAATTGTGGGCTCTAGAAAGCTGCAGGAGGCTAATATCTCAATCATTTAATTTTAAAAATATGCTACAGATTGTGTGAAGTCCCTGCCAATAACCCTCCCTGCTGCCCACTGCCCTCAGGGTGAAGTCCAGATTGGCTTACAAGACCATCTTAGTTTGCGATATGGGTTGAAAGTGTTCCCCAAAGGTCCATGTATTGGAAACTTAATCCCCAGTGTGACAATGATAAGAGTGGAAAATCTTATTACAGTAATTGAAAGGTGGGGACTTGAAGAGGGGATTAGATTGTGAGAACTGTGTCCTTGTGGATGGATTGATCCATTCATGGAATAATGGGTGTGTTTCTGATGGCTTTAAAGTGAGAGCAAGTGAGCAAGTTAACTCTCTCTTGCTCAGCCATTTTGCCATGTGACACTTCGTGTCACTGTAGAGCCACTGCCACCACGGCCCTCACCAGGTGTGTTCCCCGGACTTTGGACTTCCTAGCCTCTGAACTGTAAGAAATGAATTTTATTTCTTTATAAATTACCCAGTTTCAGGTACTCTGTTATAAGCAACAGAAATGAACTAATACGGCTTGGGTTTGCCCAGCCGTAGACCAGTGAGGTAATAGATGTGAGAACGAATCTTTTCTTTGGGAAGGAGACACACATATAGAAGCATGGAAGTGAAACAGGGAAGGAAGAGAACCAATAAAGGGTCATTATCAAGCAAGTGACCACCATGGAAAACTGGAGTCTGATCCTGCTGGGCAACTCTGAGGAGTGGTAGAGAAATGCCCTTCAGAATGACCTCCCCCAGGGGTGAGGGCTCTGGGGTACTTATCCACCACCCCTCGCCAGTCACTGGTTGAAGACTTCTGGGTGTGGGGAGCATGAATTCGATGGTGCTGCTGAGAGTGGGAAAAAGCAGGACCCAGAGCCAGAGGAGGCCCCCAGGCAAAGTGATGCAGGTGCTGGTGTTTGGAGGTCAGGGGTCTTGCATTGGAGAAGACAGATGAGTGGGGCATCAACAGCTTCTACTATGTCATTCACAATCTGACTTTAGTCTTATCTCCCAGCACACACACACACACACACACACACACACACGCACACACACACTCCACAACACACATACACACAACCCACAGTCAATACGTGCTCAAGTCACAACTCCCCACAAAACCCAAAATACACACCCACACACAAAGCCTACAATACATACAAACTACCTGCCACGTACACATTACTCACAGCCCACACACACAGCTTGCAGCCCCCCACAACCCACACCACACACTCATACACAACATATACACACAAACTCTCACAACATACATCTTCCCACATAATCCAGAATACATACACACCCACATGAATGTAACCTGTAACACACACAATCTACCACATATATAATTATAGTTACACAACTTATAGCACACACAACACACACTCACATCTGCACAACCCACAACCACTCCCACATAACCTAAAACACACACTCACACACATGCAACCTACAGCACTCAACACGCACAGCCTACAACATACATGTAACTCACAACCCTTCCCCCACAACTTTCCACCTGCAACCCAAAATCCATACACAACTCCCCACAACCTGCAACTCCCCCACATAACCCATAATATGCACCCATCCACCCACATGCATGCAACCCACAACACCCATCATACACAACCCACAACACTCCAACACGACCCACAACACACAAATTCCTACATAACTCACAACATACACACTCACACATATATACTCATACACACACAACCCACAACCCCTCTCACATAACCTCAAACACACATGCAATCTATAGCACACACACAACATAAAACCCGCACACACAGCATGCAAGACTACAAAACTCACACACACACACATTTTGTATCTGTGACCCTCCCACTTATGAGCTTCAGGAGATTTGGGGATCTTCTGAAATCTATTTTTAAAAGTTGCATGCATGCACATTTTTCTGGGAAGAGGGCCCATAGCTTTTTCAGATTATTAGAGTCTTGTGACCACAAAACGTTTCTCCGTCATTGCACTATATATTCCACAAGGGCTCTTCTGGAGGAATCATGTTAAAATCTTTATGAAATGTCAGCCAGCAACATAAACCTGAGGACCAGCAATTATTTTTTCAGGGATGCAGTAAGAGGATGAGAAAGAGGTGATATATCTTGTATATGTTTTTAGCCAACAGTCAATAGTCTTATCAATTAACAAAGATTTTAGTTGTTAAAACACGATGCTGGTGAGAATTCAGTATAATGGGCATTTTCATCAACTGCTGGGATGGGGGTGGATAATGTCAATTGGTCCAACCCTTTGGGGATTCAGCTTAACAAAATGTATAAAGAGCTTTCAAATCTTTGATCTGATAATTCTCCTGTTGGTTCTGTAACAGGGAAAAATAAAGGATTATGGAAATCTATAGCATAGGAGAAAGTATTATATAAATCTTAAGATCATCTTGGTAGACTCCTACAAATAATTTAATAAAATCTGACATCTATCACTGATAATAGGAAGTCTGGAATCTAAAAATGCATTTTGAAAAATGTAATAAAAAAAATCTAAAGCAAACCAACAGCCAACCAATATTATGTCTGTTGATAAAGGGAGACACTGAAGACGTTTCTACTGATATGGAACAAACTACGCTCTTTGTCATTATTTATAGGTCCTCTGGGATTGTTTACTGATGCAATTATAGAAGAAAGTAAACCAGGGATAAATACTGAAAAAAACATGGCAAAGTAATTATTACTTAAAATGATAAGAATGTCTATATAGAAAATCTCGGGGAATCAACTAAAACCTACTAGAAGTGACAAGAGAATTCAGTAGTTTGGCTGAATTTTACTTTTCTTTTTTTGAACCAACTATAATCGAGTAGAAAGTACAATTATTTAAAAAGGTTTCATTGAGAGTAGTCACCAACAATATACAGCACCTAGCAATAGATAATTGATACGCAGAACACATTGGGATACATTTATAAAATGGTCTGAATGTTTCAAAAGAGAGATGCTCAGGGTTCCTAAGCCACTTTCCTACTAGATTAGTCTATACATTTAACCTTAATTTATATGTGACAAAAATGATTCTAAATTTCCTCTGTATGAATAAATATGTAAGGACACAGAGGTCTGTGGATGAATTTTGTGCCTATATTCTAATCCACTTTAAGTGTTCTGTAATAGGCATTTTATATACAGTGGTACCCAAATAGCACTTACTTTTTAAAAATCATGGATAACACATAGGAAAGGAGTCTACATTCCGGGTGGCCTTGCTGAGTTCCCACTGGCTTTGTGCTTTTAGCAGAGTGGAGGTCCCAGTGTGGCTCACGGCACTTCTCAAGTTATTACTAGAGAATTTCTAGAAATGGTCCATCACTTCCTTCCAGGCTGATGTGGGCTGTGATGATTCTGAAATGGGCATCATTTACACAGAGGGAGTCCTCTTTTGCCTAGTCACCTGCCCCATCCTCATTTTTTCCCCACAAATTTACCCAAGAATTGCACACACACAAAAATAAACTCCTTCTCTGGGTCTGGCCATTGGCAGCCAGCCCTTGTCTCTAGAGATTGTGAAGGGGAAGGATGGGAGACGTCGGTGGGCTTTGTCTTGGTCCTCACATATCATCCTGGAGATGCTGCTGGGTCCCATGATTTAAGGAGGGATAGAGCGGTGCAGAAACCCAAGGTTCAGGGTCACTGAATGACAGGAGCTTTCAGGACATGGGGGAGCTCCCTGACATTCTACATAAACCTGCCTCAGTACCTGAGTCAAAAAACCACAGAATTCCAGGTTTGAAAGTGTTCTAAAGTTTCTAGAGACCTCTTCTTCCGGTCCTTCCCAGATGAACGTATTTCCCCTGCGGCATTCATTCAATGCTTTTGAACACCCGCAATGGGTGAAGCACGGTGCTGTGTAATTTATCACTATTGTTTATTGACTTATTTATTGTCCCTTTCTCTCACTAGGATGTAAACACCATGCAGGGAGGGAAGTTGTCTGTCTCATTCACTGCTGGATATTCACTGGCTTTAGCGGTGCCTAGCATGTCGTAGGCTCCCAGTGGATATTTATTGAGTATATAGAGATGAAAAATACTGTTACTACCACTATAAGTTCACACTTCAGTGGAAAAAAGGGGAATATAAATGACTAAAGCACAAGATGATAGTGCTCTAGTGAAGGTGTGTATAAGTTGTAAAGAAACATAAGACAGGGAGCCAAGCCTGCAGGGGCTGTCAGAGGGGCCTCACCAAAGAAGCAGTGCCTGATGTGATTCTTAAAGAAGAGTGAGTGAGAATGTGTTAGGTGAATAAGGGAGGAAAGGACACTCCTGGAAAAGGGGTGCTATGGGCTGAATTGTGTACCCCACCAACTTTCTGTGTTGAAATTCTAAACCCCATTACCTAAGAATGTGGCTGTCTTTGGAGACAGAATTTTAAAAGAGCTAATATGAGTTAAATGAGGTCATTGGAGTGGGCCCTAATTCAATACTGCTGATGTCCTTATAAGGAGAGGGGGTTAGGACATAGACACACACAGAGGCAAGACCATATGAAGACACAGGGAGAAGACAGCCATCTGCAAGACAAAAAGAGATGCCTCAGAAGAAACAATCCTGCTGTCACCTTGATCTTGGATTTCTGGGTTCCAGAACTGTGAGAAAATAAATTTCTGTTGCATAAGTCCCCCAGTCTGTGGTTCTTTGTTATGGCAATTGGAGCAAACTAAAACAAGTGGATAGTGTCTTGGTTTTCTGTTGCTTATAACAGAATACCTAAAACTGGGTAATTTATTAAAAAAACAAAATTTATTTCTTATAGATCTGGAGGCTGGGAAGTTCAAGGTCGAAGGGGTGCTTCTGGTGAGGGCCTTTTCCTGATGGGGACTCTCTACAGAGTCCTGAGGTGGTACAGGGCATCACATGGCAAGAGGGCAAGAGTGTGATAATGTGCTTTTTTCCTTTCCTTATAAAGCCACTGGTCTACTCCCATGATAACCTACTAATCCATTAATCCATGAGTGGATTAACTCATTCACGAAGGCAAAGCCCTCATGAACCAATCACCTTTTAAAGGCCTCACTGTTTAATTACCATAGTCAAATTTTCCTCCCTCTTAATACTGTTACGATGGGGATTAAGTTTCAACCTTAATTTTTGGAGGGGACATTAAAACCATAGCATAAATTATGTGCAGAAGTATGGAGGTGGCTTTTTGGGGGGGACTCTCAATCTTTTGGTATAAATACAGGAAAATATTTCTAGAAAGAGGGTTGGTTGGTAGAGAAAGAAGAAAGGTCAGGGGTTTTCAAACTCATATATCTACATGAAAGGAGCAGGCCAAATGCAGAGTGATAGGGAGGGATGGAGTCTGTGGTGAGCTGGCGAGCACAGACTTCATCTAAGGGGGGCAGGTGTATTGATTCCGGCTGATCATTGCCGCATGTGAATGGAGTGCCACATGTTGGCAGAGTTTCCTATTTTTCATGATAAGTCAGAAACGTGATTTTTTATGTATAATAATATGATTTAAAAAAATTGGCAACTAATTTAACATTTTAAACCCTTTGTGGACCACAAAAGAAATGCATGCACTACACGAAACCTGTGGTCTGCCAATTTGTCATCCCTGAACCAGCTACGGAGTGATTCATAAAGGATGTTGCATACGTGGCAAGGAATTTAATTTTTTCCACGTGGCAGGGGGACAGTTGATGAATCTTGAAGGATATATGTGACGTGAATTTACACTGGTGGTGGATTAGGGCAGGGGTCAGCAAACATTTCCTTAAAGGACCAGATAGTAAATATTTTCAACTTTGTGGGCTACATGGTCTCTTGTGCAACTACTCAATTTTGCTGTAGTAGCATAAAAACAGCCATAGAAAATATGTAAACAAATTGGCATGGCTGTGTTTCAGTAAACTTTGTTTACAAAAACAGGTGGTGATCCAGATTTGGTCCATGGGCTGTAGTTTGCTGATCTTTGGTTTAGAGGTCTAGAGATTCGAACTGGGGAATGGGTTTGGAGAATAGACTAGATAAGAGATGAACACCCAGGTTTTTGGCTGGACTGATGGGGTTGAAAGGGAACTTAGCCAGAAAATGTCCATCTCTGGGGTAACTAAGACCAAGCAGAAGACTTCAGTTAGCCATTAACTTAGGAACTGATTGAAAATCGTCAATTTCTTGAGGTTAGCACAGGAACTGAGAAACTGACAGGGGTGGCTGAAACTGCCCAGAGGTGAAATCATGCCCTAAAAGGATCCTTCTCAAAAGTTTATTTCTGTTTGTCTCTTATGTTGATTTACTTCAGACATTGCACACCTGCAACTAAGAATTGACAGTTTTCTTGTTTTTTTACCTTTCCTAATCAACTGCAAACAAAAGAATTCTAAGAGAAAGGCAAAGCACCCTAGTTAATTATTAGCTCACCTTCTTGCTTAAAGGAAAATTGCATCCACATTAGTTAAAGGTACAAATCAGATATTTTTATGTTCCAGTGGTGCTTGACTAAGGTTATTGGGTCTGAGTTCTCCGTAGGAGATAAGGACTCTTGACCCCAAAATAGCATCAAGGGTTTGAAGGTGACCTGTCCACAACCGCAGACTTCATGATGCCAAAGCATTCTGGGAAGATCCTGAGAGCAGAAGAAAGGACCCTGACATCTGACTCAGATCCTCTGCTGATCCTGTGACCAGCCTCCCCCTTTGCCTGCATGACAAAACCCTTACCTCACCTTCCCACCTCTTCCCCTTTATAAACCCAAGAACAGGCATCGAAGGAGGGAAGATTTTAGCCTGGTCATCCCTCAGATGCTGGTTATCTGAATAAAGCTTCCAATCCTTGCACCAACTTTTGGACTTTTGGGTCACGTGTTTAGTGCGAGAGGGCAAGCTGAGCCTGTTGCTGGTAACAAGGTCACTTTTAGCCCTGCTAGTCCCCACAACCTCCCAAGCCAGCCCATTCCACATTGAGGTAACCCAGTTGAATCCCTTCTGCCCATGGATCTTGACCTTTTAGAAGAAATTTCATAGATCACAAGTGTTCCTAGAATTGTCCTGCCATACTATGACAGTGGAAATTGAAAACTTCATTCTGTTCCAAGCAGAGGCAGTGAGAAAGTTTAATATCTGTTGCCTTCAGGTTATTACAGAGTCTCTAGCCCCTGGTCTGGGGGTGGGAAAATGGGTCTCCAAGCAATTAGAGCAACAAGGTGCTATGTGGATCAGAGCGTGCTAGGACTTGGGATACCAATTACCAAGTCTCTGTAGGGCCCCACTTTCCAGAGCAGTATGGAAAAAAAATGTGCTAAATTGTGCTCTGAGCAGAAGCTGCACAGCAAGGCCTGAAGAGCTCAAGTTAGTGCCTGCAAAGTCAGGAGCTCACTTTGACATGCTCCAGGTGGCCGCTTGGGCCTCGGTGGGGCATTGTGAGATGCTGGACTGATCTCTCTTTTCTCTGCCAGAGCCCTGCAGGTGCCTCTCAGAAGCAGAAGTGCTGGGCAGGTTGAGCACCAGGACTGTGGCAGGGCTAATGAATCCTGCTCACACGTTTACAGTGTCTGCTGCAGCCACTGCTGAGAGGTGTGTGCAAGATGGTCACTTAACAGACAGAGGAGAAAAAGATCCATGACCTAGTGTGCAGGGGCTGGGCTGCCTCTGACTTTGAAAGAAATGGTAGAACATGATTTTGAGAGAGAGGCCCTGGAGGACGGGAAGGAACCGATGTGGACAGCAGACTGTCACCAGGCCTGGTCCTGTAGCCAGAGGTGAGAGGGGCCTAAAAAATCCAGGAGGCTGAGGAAGATCCCGAGAGCAGAAGCACGTCTGTTGGATGCTATGGCAGAAACTGAATCCATTCACATATATTTTATCATTGACTCCTCCTAAAATCCCTAAAGCCAGCTTCAATGGTCAATTATGTATTACCTTAATAATATGACACATGAATCAATTTATTAATCATTTGATTGATTTATCACATCACTGGGCTAAGTAGTATCCAGAAAGTTGGTAAAACATTATTTCTGGGTGTGTCTGTGCAGGTGTTTTCAGAAGAGACTAGAGTTTGAATCTGTAGACTGAGTGAGCAGGCACCAGCCAGTCCCTTCAGGGCTGGAATAAAACAACAAGGCAGAGGAAGGGTGGATTTGCTCTCTCTCTTCTTGAGCTTGGACATCCATCTTCTCTTGTCCTCAGATGCCAGAACCCCTGGTTCTCAGGCCTGTGGACTTGGACTGAATTACACCATTGGTTTTCCTGGTCTCCAGCTCACAGACAGAAGATTGTAGAGGATGTCTTGGCCTCCATAATAATGTCAGAGCCAATTCCTACAATAAATCTCTCTCTCTCATTTGTTCTGTTTCCCTGGAGAAAACTGACTAATACACCAGGTATTATTGAAATGTAATTAACTTTGGGTTTTTTTCAGTGGCTGGCCGGTATGGGGATCCAAACCCTTGACCTTGGTGTTACAAGGCTTTCCTCTAACCACCTGAGCTAACTGGCAGCCCAAATGTAATTAACTTTGAATGTTAGTCATGCTCTTGGCTTCATCTTGTTTTTTCCTACCTTTGTTTTCTTTCCTACCTAATTTTCTTAAAAAATTATATTTGTAGTTGGGAGTGGATTGGATAAATTTTAAAAAATTGAAGTCAGTGTGTGTGGGTCCCGAACTCACAGTTGTCTTTGGGTATGAGTTGATTTTTGTAGAGAGAATGATTCTTCAAGGAGAAAGTTCTGGTTATTGCGGCTGACATGAGAGACTCAGGAACCTCAGAGGGACACTGTAGTGTCTGCTGTTCCACCTACTCCATGGGCTAGGTCTGGGCTGTACGAGGGTGAAGGGGGCGTTTGAGATTTGAAGGTCAAATAGGCCGCTGTGGGGCCAACAGGACAAAGTACAGCGCCCTCTACTGGTGAATACAGGCGCTCCCGACTCAGCGAACCTGGAAGGGGAAATCACACAGTTCAACTCCCTGATGGTTTCACCTAGGTTAGGGCAGTTATGCAGGTGATAGTCAACATTTCCTTCCCTTCTTAAGGAACCTAAGCACCAATACCACACCCTACCAACAAACCCCTGTTGATTGAACTACAGTTGTGCGACCAGTGACTTAGGCACTGTGGAGATATACTATATATGGTCTTCCAGGAATCAGTCACTAGCTGGCCAGGGAGAAATGAGACATATACTCCAAACCAGAGGGTTGAAGCAGCTCAAATGGCCACCTGTGGGGCTGGAGAAACTTTCATGGTGTGTGTGGGGAGGTGGGGTGTGGGCCTGTGTCCTGGGACTTGTAGAACAGATAGAGTTTAGATAGGTGGATAGGGACCATTCCAAGTGGGGAGTTGGGGGCATACCATAAGCAAAAACATAGTAGAGGGAACAGTGAGGGAATTGGCCCAATGGAGATCCAAGTTTCCTGTTAAAGAGGGCAGGTGGATCAATTCATTGGCTCCTGCCTTTGTGCATGTTCTGTCCCACATGACTTTATAGCTCCTTGCCCCAAAGGAATGGAATATATATATATATTTCTCTGCCCCTTAACTTTGGATTTGGCCATGTGGACCTCTTTGGTCAATAGAGCAAGGTGGGCATTCCAGTTCTGAGCCTAAGCCTTAAGAGGTCCCATATGTTTCTGCCTGCTCTGTTGTGTCTCTGCCTTTATTACCGTAAGAAGTGTATTCCTGGGCTAGCCTGTCAGAGCCAGAAGAGGTTGAGACACACATGGAGCAGAGCCAGCCATTCCAGCTAAGCCCAGACTAAATCAGCCAGGCCAGCTGAGCCTGCACCAGCTGGACTGCAGATGCATGAGTTACAAAATTTCTCCTTGTTGCATGCTACCGGGATTTAGTGGTTGTTACACAGCAGTAAGCAGTATTGTAGCCACAGTTAACTAAGAGAAGAGTGAAGGAATTCACTGGCATCACCAAATTCTGAAAGGATGCACTTGCTTTTAAAGTCTGGGTGCACAAATGTGGAGCTATTTATATTAGCCTCCTTCCCTTCTAGTGAAAACTTCCCCAGAGAGATTAGGTGATTTCTTCAAGGCCACACAAGATAGCAGCAGAATCGGGGCTAAGATAGAACACTCCTTATCTCCAGGGCCAGAGTCCATTGTATCATATGACTTTCTTGTTCCTGATATTCATGCAGAGCATGATCAGGAGGCCAGGAGGACTTTTCCAGGAACACTTTTTCTCTCAGGTTGGTGAGATCTCAGGGTTTTAGCAGACACCAATGTTCAGCTATTACCCAGATTGATGTGGCCGTTTGCCATAACGTTTAGCAACCTCTCCATCAAATAAATGGCTGGAGAGGCTCCTGACACTTTCAGTATAAAAGAAAGAGAAGCCATATTCTGTAGCTTTACAGGTTGTCTGAATAAGACCTACTAAAGGGATCAGTGTGAATTCAGGCTCTGTGGCTGAACTGGTGGTGTTTCTCTGCCTTACACCCTTCAGAGTTGCCTCTGGGGGCGCAGTTAATAGGATAAAGGCAGGGACAGCCAAACACATCTGGCTGTGTGACTCACCACTCTGACCCTTAGTTTCTTCATCTGTCAGATGAGCCGCTTTGTGACTCGGCTATTCTATCATCCAATGGACTTATGTTTTGAGTGATAGAAGGAAAAGGTGGGGAGAAAGAGGATCTGGAGAGAAAATAACAGGTTTGGTGTAAAGGAAGGTCAGGGATTTTCTCATTTCCCTTCTTTCCTTTCCACCCATTATTCTGACCTCCCTTCTAGTATTCTGTCATTGTGGCCAGAATCACAACTGGTCCTCATTTCACCTTTGAAGTGTACACCCAAAGACGTTCCTAACTTCGCCACTGACCCCAAACCTTCCCTCCATCCCCTGATGACTTTGACTCAGTGGCTCTCAACCCTAGCTATGCATTGGAGTTACCCATGGAGCTTTTAATACAACACCATTTCCTTCTGTCCTGCATCAAAGTCTCTTCTTTTCGACACAATCACCCCTTAAACATTCAAAAGCACTCAAGTATTGCCCATCACCCAAACAAAAATAGTTCTTCACTCCCCTTCCCTCTGGTTACTGGTTCTTGATTACTACTCATGGTCACATTTCTTGAGATAGTTGCCCACACACCCACCACACTTTCCTTCTGCTCTATTCTAACTACAAGGTGTTTAGATCAGTTCTTTGGATGTTCTAGTTGCTTTCATGCCTTTGGGGTCTGGCCTTACTGTCTTGTTACCTGGAACTCTCTTCCACACCAGGTCTCATCTGCTTGGTCTTTTCTCATCTTTCAGGTCTCAGTTCCAGTTTTATTCTTCATGGAGTTCTTCCTTTATTCTCCCCATCAAAATTAGATCCCTGCTGTTTCTCTCTCTCATAGCATGCTGTTCTTTTTTCTTGAAATTTCCATGGCAATTTGAAATGATTTATGTTGGAATGTGCTAATCAGGAATGTAATGACTTAAATAAAAAGAAAATATTAGGCAAAGCAATACTTGTGGATACATAGCCTGTAAATATGAGTAATATTGTATAGTGGTTGAGAGTGTGGGATCTGGACAGAATGGGTTCAGATTAAACTTCTATCACTTACTGTCTGTGTGACATTGACCAAATCATTTCACCTCTTTATGTCTCAATTCTTAACATGTAAATTGGGTAAGGTAATAACATTACCTATTTCTAGAGTTATTTTCAGGTTTAATGGGCTAGTATGAGTCAGGTACTTAGAACAGCACCTGGCGCATATTGTTTGCTTATAATTATTATTATAAAGTGGTAAATTATAACTGGTTATATGTACCAGTGGATATTTTTTATATTTTATCTTGTGATTATAAACAATGTGCATTGAATTAGTAGAATTAGGCAATCATAGCCTGGTTAGCAAGATTAAGTCTTTGTCAGAGAGCTACTTGGAGACCCAAGCATGAGAAAAAGGAAGAGATGCTACAGTACTGACATTTTCGCAAGCACAAGAAAGAAGGAATCATTGGAGGGGAGTCCAGGACAAGTTATCTCAGACGACAGAAATGGAGATCCCTGGGAAGGTTTAAATTGTGGCTAAAAGGGGATGCATTGAGTTTTATATGCAAGAACTTCTTGGTGGTGGTGCCTGCCCATTATTTATCCTATTGGCATAAACAGATGAAATGTTTGTGAATTTACATTGTTTCACTTGTCCTACCTCTTGACATGTTTTGTGAAGGAAGTCCTTGACCCCGACATGATGGAGGTCATCCTCTTAGTGGCTTTTGCGGGTTGGCCCGTGTTACCAGCTATTGTGACATTCTTCCACCTTGATCGCTTTCTTTGCTTCTTGCTAGATCACTGAAAGGGGTTGACCTCTCTGGAGAGAGTAGGATATGAAGTCAACACCTTGGAACGGTGAGCAGAGATGAGTGTGTCTTGATCTCAAAACCTTCTCTGTGGAAGTAAACTCTGGGCTTGGAGACAGAGGGATCTTCAGCAAATTACAGATGGAAGAAGAAAACCCAAGAAGAGGGAAGAGTGTAGTCAAAGGCCCTGGAGTAGGCATAATCATGGTGATCAAGGATCCGAAAGACAGAGGGTACTGGGGGAAAGTATAGGGGGATGAGGCTGGATGGGAAGTCACAAAACCATGGGCTAGCAAGAGAGAGCCATTTTATGAAGACCCTTTGAATACTTTACCAGGTTTAAATTTGAGAGTGGAAAGGGACTACTTTGTGAAAGATTTAACCATGTGCAACCAAATGTCATCAGGCCCATTTTCATTATGGAAACCATTATTCACTTGTAAATTGCTGGTGCTGCCGTATTTCAACTTATGGTGGAATTCTCCTTTAGAGTTAAATATGCCTAATAACAACTTGAATTTTCATTTGATATTGGGATAATTTAATATGAAATGTGCACAATAACCACGTGACAAAAAGGCAAAAAAATTTAAGAGAGGTTGAGAAGGGGTGTGTGTGTGTGTGTGTGTGTGTGTGTGTGTGTATCTAATGGTGATGCTGGTGGTGAGGTTGGTGTGTGTGAGAAGGTGGATGGGGTGGTTTGGAAAATCTGACTCCATAGAGCTAAAGAAGGTTGGACTAATTCCCCATCTCAGTCCCACACACTTAGAAGCCTCTTGAGTCTCAAGTGATGAAGAGTCACTTGAAAATATGGGGCTACAGGACTCTCTTACATCCTCAGTATTCAGCGTTGTCTACATACCAACAGCATTGGCATCACCTGGAAGCTCATTAGAAATGCAGAATCTCAGTTCACCCAGACCTGCTGAATCAGAATCGGCATTTAAGATCTCCAGGTGATTTGTATACATGTTTTTTTAAAAAAATTTTAACATTTACTTGTACATATTTGTGGGGTATACAGTGTCTTGTTTGAATACATGCATATACTACACAATGGTTCACTTAGGTAGCATAGTTTTGTACCCATTAGTCCACCTCTTCTCTTTTCCACCCCTATCCCTCTGCCCTCGCAGCCTCTGATAACCATTATTCTACTCTTTACTTCTATGAGAACCACTTTTTTTTTTTTTAGATTCTACATATGAATGAGATCATGCAGTATTGTCTTTCTGTGCCTGACTTTCTCTACTTAATGTGATGGTTTCCAGTTCCATCCATGATGCTGAAAATGGTAGGATATCATTTCTTTTTAAAGCTGAGTAGTATTCCATTGTGTATATGTGCCACATTAAAAAAAAATCTGTTTATCCATTGATGGGCATTTTGGCTGATTCCATCTCTTGGCTATTGTGAATAGTGCTGTGATGAGCATGGGAGTGCAGGTGCCTTTTTGATACATTGATTTCTTTTCCTTTGGGTAGATAGCCAGTAGTGAGATAGCTAGGTCATAAGGTAGATCTATTTTTAGTCCTCTGAGGAACTTCCATGCTCTTTTCCACATGGCTGTACCTATTTCCATCCCCAGCACCAGTGTAGGAGGGTTCCCTTTTCTCTATATCCTAGCTAGCATTTGTTATTTTCTGTCTTCTTGATAATAGCCATGCTAACTGGGATAGATGATATCTCACTGTGGTTTTTAATTTGCATTTCCCTGATGACTGATGATGTTGAGCATTTTTTCACATGCTTATTGGCCATTTGTATGTCTTCTTTTGAGAATGTATGTTAAGGTTCTTTGCCAATTTTTTAATTGGGTTATTTATTTATTTATTTTTGGCTATTGAATTGTTTAGCTTTGTCTTACATGACCATGATGAAGTGGGGGAGGTGGAAATGATCTATTTGATTCAGATGGTTCACCCTGGTTGTCAGTGTGGTTTGAGCTTTGAAGTTGTATAGACTTGTGCTGCTTTGCCCCACGGATTTGTCACTCCACTTCCCCAGGGTGATGGAGCTGCAAAGAATTACTCAAAGCCCATCTCTTCTGAGCAGTGAGAAGCCCCAAAGTGGTTAACTTCCCTGGAACCCTCAAGTGAGAGGCATCCCTTCCTTGGGAAATTAACCTCAAATTGGGGTTCTCTCCCTGCATTTATTTTCCAGACCAGGAAGTTACAGGAAGAGAACGTTGGTGGGGTAGTTTAACAATGTAGGCTGGTAACTTTCAGTAAAACAAT
Source organism: Cynocephalus volans (assembly GCF_027409185.1). Lineage (NCBI taxonomy): Eukaryota > Metazoa > Chordata > Mammalia > Dermoptera > Cynocephalidae > Cynocephalus > Cynocephalus volans. The sequence goes on from NC_084465.1 coordinate 109,829,058, forward strand.
CCAGATGACATTCCATTAGACAATTAAGTGATCCATCAACAAAAGCTTGATCTTAGCAAACATTCCTTCTCCTTCCAGAAATTTTCCAGTATCTTTACATTTCAATCAGTAACTAGTCTGTCCTTGAACCAGCAACCTTGCTGTGCCGCAAATCTTTATCTTACACCAGAGACTTTATAGCCTGAGGAAAATTTCCAGTACTCCACAAGGTCAATATTTGAAATTGCAAGGCTTTGGGAAACCAGGCCCTGTGAAGTACATTTGCTTTAAGAATCCTCTACAGACTTGGACTTCAATTCTGGCTCTCATTGTTGCCTTGGGAGAGCCCCTTGGCCTTCTAGATCCTGAACTTCCTCATACATTCAGTGGGGGTAATAGCATTAGCATGCAGCTCTGCTGTAAAGATTAAAGAAAATATAAGTAAAGCATCTGGCACAAACCTGAAGTTCAGTAAATTATAATTTTGCTATTCTTCCCACAATTGTCTTTTCTGAATAGGTGAGCAATTAGGAGTCAGCTCAGTGACAAAAACAAAACTAAACTAAAATTTATTGAGCACTTATGTGCTGGGCACTCTAGTAATGGTGTGATCACTGAGAGATTTTAGTCTGGAGCCAGATTTCCTGGGCAAAGCCTGCTATGAGACAATAGGTAAGTTATGCACCCTGTCTGTGCCTCAGTTTCCTCATCTGTGACATGGAGATGATACTGTCTTTTTCTTTGTGAGAATTATTTGAGCAACACATACATGTTCAGTGCTTAATGAAGTGTTTTATACATAATGACTATTGAATAAATATCAGCTATTATTAACCCACTTATTTAATCCTCACTGTAACTTTCTGGAAGACAGAGTTATTATTCCTCTTCTGTAATTAAAAAACTGAGAGGCTAAATAACTTTCTGAGGGTCACATGGATAGTAGATGGTAGAGTCAGGGGGTTGAACCCATATCTCTTAGTTTCAGGGACTACACACATCATCAACTCATAGATCAGTTCTTCTAATATTCTTTTTTTTTTTTTTTTTTAAAAGATGACCGGTAAGGGGATCTTAACCCTTGACTTGGTGTTGTCAGCACCACACTCAGCCAGTGAGCGAACCGGCCATCCGTATATGGGATCCGAACCCGGGGCCTTGGTGTTATTAGCACCGCACTCTACCGAGTGAGCCACGGGCCGGCCCAGTTCTTCTAATATTCTGAGGCTGGAAGAGTACACCTGCAGCCAGTCCAGTGGCCCCAGGAGTTGCTCTCGGCTTTTTTTCCTCCTGGTAGAAAGGGCAAAACCAAATGGAATGAGAAGAAATCAAAGTGTCAGCCCTAGGAAGTGGAAAGACAGACTTTCAAAGCACTTGTGCTGATATTTAATGCATCCCTTTGAAACACTTTGTTCATAACCTGTCAAGGGCAATTTGGAAACATGTATGGAAGGAGGTAAATGTTGGCTTCTCCTCAACTTTGCCTCATCTATTGTATATACAGTGACAGCCACACAGGCTCAACCTGGGCATGACTTATTTATGGGGCAGCCCGGCCCCAGCTGACCTAGTCCCCAGTGCTTGCAATAGATTTCACTAGAAAAAAAGGAATGTGCAATTTGGGGAGGTAATTATTTTTTGCAAGTTCATTAGAAAAAGTGGATTTTCCAATTACCTCTGGAATGAAACATTTTAAATTAAAATTTGAGGTTGAAATGTATAAAGGAATCTTGTACTAGATTGCAAACTGAGAATCTTGGATTCAGTGTACCTCAGTGTATCCCTCAGTTTCCCAGTCTGTCTCTGCATCTCACCAGTTAAGTGACCTTGGGCAAATTGCTTCACCTTTCTGAACCTCAGTTTCCTAACCAGTAAGACTAGCATTCTGATTGTCCTGGGAAGATTAAATGAGATATTGTAGAGAGCTTATTGCAAAACCTGGCACATAGTAGCTGCCTAATGCACATGAGCTATCACTAAAAACAGTTGCAGTATTGACTTTGTGACCTAGGTTAAGAGAAGGTAGGGTAAGAATGAGGGTAAGATTACATTTTAGGTTCCTTCTAAATCAGCCATATTTTATATTTTTCTTAAGTCCCTTGGTTTTGTATACTTTCATGGACAGGAGAAACAATCTCTCTGAATTAAATCCATTTATTCATCTATTTCTACATCTGAATCTATCTATCGTCTGTCTATATCAGATGCCCATTTCTCAAGGACCCAAGGAATAATAGGAAAGTTTCAAAACATTCCTATTCCTTGACACTAAGCAGAGTGTAAATTTGCCATTTGGATGGATACTGAATTTTGGACAAAACATTCTCTTCTTAACTTATTATAACCTTTGTAAACACATTAGAGATCTTGGCCTTGGATTAATTGCTGAACATTTCATGGTTATCTGGCTTTCTTTCTGTCTTTCTGTCTGATAACAGTTTGAAAGGAGTGGACTAAGTCTAATGATATCCAATTTACTATTGCAGTGCATCACAAAACGTCAAAATTCCAGCTATTCCCCCCCCAGACCAACATCTTGAAATACAATAGCAATTAATCACACTTTTAAAGTAGGCATGTTGTCTAAAATATTTTAATGGATTTCAATAAAATTTATTCTGTAAGAAGAACTAACAGAGAGATGTAATTTCCATGAGTAATAGTTATCACAGATATTATTATGCTCCCTAGGAGGGAGAGAGGCAGGGAAGGAGAGAGGAAAGAGAAAATGAGGGAATAACTCCAAGTAGAGAGTGTGTTGTTATAAATGACAGTAATTGTTCTTTGCGTTTGAATACCGTTCTGTAACACTCAGAGCACTCATACACACCCTTTCTTATTTCATCCTCACAGCCACTTTGTGAAGATGAGGTGAGTTTTCCACCCTACAGACTGGGAAGCTGAGGTGCTGAGAGCCTTGCCCAAACCTTACACCTTTAGTAACTGAAGAACCAGAGCTCCCACACAGTTTTCTAGACTCTAAGTTCAATGTTCTTTAAATGGTAACACAGCCTTCCTAGCATAACCCAGAACAATGGTTTGCATCCTGTTTTCCCCATCTCTTTGCCCCCCATGCCCTGGAATGATCGAAAAGCAGATTATTTGGTGAAAAGAATATCCAAGTTAACCAAGAACTGCCTCAGAGATCATACATTTATAGCTAATTTTCAGAAAGTTGGGTCACACTTTATGCTAAAACTCCATAGGGAAAAAATTCTTTATTTTGATTCAGAGAGCACTTCAAAATCTCATTACGTTCTGAACATCTTATTGTTAAAAGCGTTGACTATTCTCTTAAAATTCTGAACAACCCTTCTAGTTACTTCGAGTTCCCTGGCTGCTCGTATTCTGAATAAACAGATGTTTGCTGAACTTATGCTGCACTCCGAGTAAATACTCCCATAATGCAGAGGAAACCTTTTTACTTCCCACATTTCCCTTGTGCGTTTCCAGTCTCTTGCTGTGTTGGCATATGTATTAGTCTAGAGTGCCATGACTAATTAATTAATTGATTAGCTAATTCAGCCAACCATATTAAGCAGGAGGACTTAGGACTTAAATGCTCTGAGAGCATTTCCCACAGCCTGCCCACTTCTTGGGTGGAAGATCAGCGATGTTGAGAGCAGCTCTCTCAGTTTAGGGAAACCAGCGCTTGTTCCAATGAGGTACCTTGGCAACTTGACCCTGAATTCTCTAGGCCGTGAGTTCTGGCCAAATTCTTATCTACCTCCTCTAGGAGAAGGAGAAGATGGAGAAGGAAATGAGTAAAGAGGAGGAGAAGTAGGAGGGGGAGGAGGGGATGGAGGAGGAGGAGGGGGATAGAAGGAGAAGGAAAGAGAGAATGAGGAGGTGCAGAAGGGGGAGGAAGGGGGAGGAGTGAACACTTGCACAGGGCAGGGATGTGTAGGGGAGGGGTGTCCTTCTTAGGTTTCTCCAAAGCCGTTTCTCCTTCCTACTGGGTGTCCTGCTTTGCATTCACAGCGCATCTGGTTATAGGACTTTTGGTGCAAGGAGAAGGTAGTTTTTATGCAGCATTTATATCCTTGCAGGGCAAGGGTAGTCCTAGGTGGATATATGTTATGTAAATAAATTTGCTCATCACTTTAACTGCAACGAAGGGAGTCTATTTCCTGAGCAAAATTGCCTCTGTCTCCCACTCACTCCCTGCCACTTTTTTTTTTTGATAAGGCTCATGTCTGTCTGCTTGCTTGTTTCTTTATTTGGTCAGTCTGTTGGTCTGGGATCAAGAAAGTACATACATGTAAGAGAAACTAGACTTTGATTTCTGTTTCTTAAAAGGAAATAAATGTAAATACTAAGTAGCAATTTGGGTAATGCAGAGGAGGACATTTGTGTCTGCTACCCAAGGGGCCGTGCCTGTATCACTTCTTTGCTACTCAAGTGCCAGTGATGAAACAAAGGAGTCATGGGATTCGATTAAGACCAAGTAAGGAAGAAGAGAGGATACTAAGGTAGATTTCCCAAAGGTGTCTGACTCGGAAGTCTAGTGATAAAGGTGGAGCCTCCTCTGGATTCTCTGGACATCACAATTTATTCCCCATCACTGAAACCTCGTGGGAAACTAGAAGGTGGTTACTCACATTAAAGCAGCATCTCCTGGAGCAAAGGATGCTTTTGGATGGTGTCTGGGTGAATTTAAAAAATGTCCAGAGTTTTCTGTTTATTTTAATGATTATTTGGAAACAAAATATAGCTAGTATACCAACCTTATGTTCTCAGCAGTTGTGAAGGTTAATTCTAGATGTCAACTTGGTTAGATGAAGGAATGCTGAGAAACCTGGTAAAGCTATCTTTTCAGGTGGGTCCATGAGGGTGTTTCCAGCAGAGATTAGTATCAGAGTCTGAGTGGACTGGTTGTAAAAGACCCACCCTCAATGTGGGCGGGAACCATCCAATCTGCTGGGGGTCCAGAGAGAACAAAAGACAGAGGAAAGAGGTGAAGCTTTCTCTCAATCCACTGGAGCTGGGATATGCTCTTCTCTCCTGTCCATGTCCATGTCATCAGAGCTTGAGACTTCAGCTTTTGGGTTCCAGAACTTACACCAAGGACTCCATCAGCTTCCCTGGTTTTGAGGCCTTTGGGCTTGGACTGAGCCACACTACTGGCATCCAGTTTATAGACGGCCTATTGTAGGACTTTTCTTCATAGTCATGTGAGCTAATTCCCTTCATAAATCCCTCTCATTTTCTCTGCTATTAGCATCTGGTTTCCTCACCTCCAAGATAATGTCTTTAGCAACCAGTTTATCTGCTTCATCCTTGCATTGTTCGTTGGCTCTCCGCTTCTTTACCGCATGGCCAGGCTGCAAATTTTCCAAATCTGTGCACACTGATTCCCTTTTAAATTCTGACTTTACATCATGATTTTGCTGCCATAACTCAGAGTAGGCTCTTAAAAGCAACCATGCAGCTTCCTTAATGCTTTGCTTCTTAGAAATTTCTTGGGCCAAATGCTCCTGTTCGCAACTCTTAAGTTCCAACTTCCACAAAGTCCAAGGGCATGGACACAATGCAGCCAGGTTCCTTGCTATGGCATAGCAAGGGTTATCTTTTGTCCAATTCCCAATAAGTTCCTCATTTTTATCTGAGACTTCATCATCCACATGGCTTTTACTGTCCACATTTCTATCAGCGTTCTGCTCACCACCACATAAGTCTCTAAGACATTCCAAACTTTCTCTTGTCTTTTTCTCTTCTTCTAAGTCCTCCAGACTCCTCCAACCTTTGCCCATTACCCAGTACCAAAGCTGCATCCACATTTTCACGTATCTGTATAGCAACACTCCACTCCTCAGTACCAATTTTCTGTTTTAGTCCATTTTGTGTTGCTATAACAGAAATACTTGAGACTGGGTAATTTATAAAGGCGGATCCCTCATGAATGGATTAATGCTCTCCCTGGGGGAGGAGGGGTAGTGAGTAAGTTCTCACTCTGTTAGTTCCCACGAGAGCTAATTGTTTAAAGGACCCTGCCACCTCCTCTCTCTCTCTCTCTCTCTCTCTCTTGCTTCCTGTCGCCATGTGATCTGCTTGTACCCACCGGCTGCCTGCCGCTTTTCCACCATGAGTAGAAGCAGCCTGAGGCCGGTGCCAGATGCAGCTGTCCCAGAATCATAAGCCAAATAAACCTCTTTCCTTTATAAATTACCCAGTCTCAAGTATTTCTGTTATAGATGTATTTTCTTTTAAAATACATCAAATAAAAATGCAGAGTCTATTTGAAGAAAAATATTAAGCAAGTAATACAGCAGGTGATACACCAATATGAAGGAAAATTGTGAAGTTAGTAGCTGACTGACTGAAGCATAAGAAATAACCTCTTAAAGAAAACAAGTCTCAAACAATGCTTTCTATTGAGTTTTAAAGATGTCCAGATTAGGAACCTGGACTTTGGTTGTGCTTAGTCAGCTAGAAGCAACACTTTGTAGCCTGAAATGAAAGACACCCCACTAATGACGATGTTTATAAGAGTGTTAGGTAAAGGCAGTGGGTTGCGAATGTTCATTTTTTTGGTTGCTCACATCTGAATCCCTTCACTGTGTTTAGGGAATCATCTATAGCCTGTCTCAGAGACAGGCCTGTCCGCTGCTTTGACTATAGAAGCTAAAAGACCAGTATTTGCTTTCCATGATCTGTGGAGGATAGAGTATGGGCTCTAGATCTAAGTTTAGCCAATAACAAGTTCCTTCCTGGGACCCTGAATCTGGAGCCACTGATGCAAAGAAGTGGGCTGTAGAGGAGGTAGAATCACTGTTACTGGGGTGAGATTTTAGGTGATTTTGGCCAGCTGGTTTACCTTGATCCTTTCCCATTTTCAAAGTCTAATTTTCTGTAAGATGAATGAAAGAAAAAAAGGTATGTATACACAATGGAATTCTTTTCAGCCATAAAAGGAATGAAATCCTGTCATTTGTGGCAACATGGATGGATTTGGAGGACATTATGTTATATGAAGTAAGCCAGGCACAGAAGGACAAATACCACATGATTTCATTCAGATGTGGAATCTAGAGGGAAAAAAAGTTAATTTTGTAGATACAGAGAGTAGAACAGTGGTTACCAGAATCTGGGGAGGGGAAAAGGGGAGGGAAAATAGGGAGAGGCTGGCCAACTGGTCTAAATTACAATTAGATAGGAGGAATACATTCTGGTGTTCTAGTGCACAGTAGGGTGACTATAGTTAACAGTTACGTTTTGTATATTACATGATAGCTACAGGAGAGGATTTTGAGTGTTTTCTCCACAAAAAATGATAAATGCATAAGGTGATGTTTACATTAACTACCCTGACCCAATCATTACACAACATACATATGTATCAAAAAATCAAATTGTACCCCATAAACATGTACAATTACAATGTGTCCATTAAAATTTTAAAAAGCCTAACTTTCTATTTTCTCTTTGCCTATGTGAGTTACTGGGTACTTTTCTAAGTTAAATAGAGTCCATTTTCTATTGTTTATAACTTGAGAACTAGTACCAGGTAGTGTTTTATCTAGTGGCAAAAGCACAGATTTAGGAATCAGGCTTCTTGGGTTCAAATCCAGGTTTTCCCCTTATGACTTGTAGTTAGACAGACTCCTTTTTTAAGCTTCTACTTTCCCATCTGTAAAATGGGGATTATAACAGTGTCTACACAATAAAGTTTCAAGAGGATTAGGTAAAATAAACATCGAAAATGGACTGTCACAGAACAAGAATTTGTTAAATGCTAGCTATTACAATGAAAAAAAATTGGAATTATAGAAGGGCAAAAAAGATTTATTTCAGACACTTTGTGTACACTCCATTCTTCTCCCAGAAGTCTTAGCATAGTGTTTGTCTGGGGATATGAATGCTGCTCAGAGCTATTTATCAAAGGGTGCTTCCTTCCCCCACAGGACTAAACTGTTTGGACCAAATCACATTGACTCAGCATGATCTGAATGCTGAGAATTCTAGCAGCAGGGACAGTACCACACCTTCTACAAAAAACACACAATACCATCCCAGGATAAAGAATACAGACTAAAGTGGTGAGTCGTGCACTATGGTGGTCACGGGCCATAAATTTAAAAATTATGTTTCTCTCCATCACACTTGACCTATTTCAAGTGCTTAATAGGTACCTGTGGCTGGTGGCCCTTGTATTGGACAGCATAGAGAACATTTCCATTATTGCAGCAAATTCTGTTGAACAGCACATGACGCAGTTTGACGTAGCTATCATTAATACTGGATACTTCCCTATCCCAAGCACTGTGCTAAACCCTTTACTTGTGTGTATTAGTTTCTTTTGTTTATAACAGAATACCTGAAATTGGGTAATTTATAAGAAAATGAAATTTATTTCTTACAGTTTTGGAGGCTGGGAAGTCCATAGTCTAGGGGGTGCATCTGGTGAGGGCCTTCTTGGTGGTGACTCTCTACAGCAATACAGAATGTCACATGATCAGGATGGGCTGAGCTAAGCTTCTCACTTGCTCTCCTTTTAAAGCCATCAGAACCACACCCATTACTCCATGAATGGATCAATCCATTCAGGAGGGCTCAGTCCTCACAATCTAATCACTGCTTAAAGCCCCCACCTTTCAAACACCATAATCAGATTTCCCAACTTCTTAGCACTGTTACAATGGTAATCAAGCTTCAGTGACTTTTGGGGGGATGCTCAATCCACAGCTATGTGTTATCTCATTGAGTTCTTGCAATGAACCAGTGAGGCCTGGGTGATCATTATTGCCACTTTCCAGATGAGGACACTGAGTCTCAGATTGTCTTAGTCCGCCCAAGGTCAACACAGCTTGTTAAATGAATGAATTAGTATTGAACCTAGGTTTGCCTGATTTCAGAGTTCAAGTTCTACTCTGTTATATTCCATGGACTTTTTCGTATTCCAAAGTATGCTTTACTCATGCTTAGCAAAGTCTCCTATTGCAGTCTTTATGTTGTTGACCCATAGTTTATCTCATCGAGTCCCATTTACTCTCAGTAACTAGGAGCACCCATGTGGATATCTATATTTCTCCAAGCCCAAGTTAAGAGTGGGAGCCTGAGGTCACTCTCCCCATTTTACTTTCCATATTTTTTTTGGTGAGGGAGGGTTAGGCATAGTGCTGATTTTTGAATATACATCAGTGAGTGAAATACTTTCTTGCTCTAATGGGGTTTACAGGAAAGAGGTTGAGAAAAGCATTAATCACACAAATAAATTGTGATAACAGTGCCATGAAAGAGAAATATAAGAAGAAATGAGACATAACAGAGAGGTCTGATCTAGTCTGGGGTGGGGGTGTCAGGTAAAACTTTCCTGAGAAGATGTTTGCACTGAGATATGGGGGGTGAACAGGAATTAACTAAAAACAAAGGAAATAACGCATACAAAGGCTCTGAGGTGGTCAGAAGCAAGGTGCATTCGAAAGGGGAGAGTGGTTGAAGAATGATGAAAGATAAAATGACCAAGGGAGATGATGCTGGTGACATAGCAGAGGCTGGATCACTAAGAATCTTATCAGTCTTGTTAAGAATCTGAATCTTGGTGCAGGTGGTGAAGGGTGAGGATGTGGTAATGATGTGATCTGATTTATGTTTTAAAAGACAGTTCTGTTGCAGACTGGAAAACAGATCATGGGAGACAATGGCCAGTGGGTGCTGAATGCAGAGAGCTGTTCGGGTGGCCATCTGTTCCCCAACTGAATGTCACCAGGAAGGAACCCCAACAGTGAAAGAAAAGTCTAACCAAGAAAACACAGTTGAAATCTTCACTGGAGTTTCTCAACAAACATCATGGAAGATTCTCTCTGCAACCTACAGTGGACCTTTATTTCTGCCTCCTCTCGGTGTTTCCCCCACATGGTGGTCCTCAAGATATTTTCTCCTCTGTCTTCTCAAATCCAAAACCATTTACTCCCAATGCAGTCATTCTGTGAGTTCTGGTCTTGCACTTCTTGTTTCTGGTTCATTTTTTTTAGATGAACTTCACTCTTCTGACTTCTGTAATCCATATCTTCTTTTGTCACTTATGACTTGGACCCAGAAAGCTTACATGTGTGCTTGTGTATGTGTATGTGTGCATATACGTGTATGTGCACACACACCCATAATGTACTCAGCATAAAAGATTCCTTCCCCCTCAGGAAGCAGGAGGAAAATAGAAGACATAAAATTTGTATCACATCATATTTTTTCTTTTATTCGTGGCTCTTTTGTTTGGCCAACTACTTTGTCTCTGCTTTCTGGCTTACTGGATGGCATGTCTTCACTGCCTCCAATACTCTCCTGATTCCATCCTGGAAGCCAGATGTCACACAGCTAAGTCTTGGCCCTGCCACTTGTTAGCCTTGGGACCTATGATAAGTGATGCAGAAGACTCAATTTCTTCATCCATAAAATGGAGATCTTCATGTTATTTTCTTCATGGGATTGTCACGTAAACTTATTATGTAGTGTTCATAATGTGCGTGGCCCAGGATGTGGTGCATAGTAATGGATGTCATCATTATCTTCACTATCAGTATCATCACGACCGTCATCATCCTCACCATCATCCTTGTCCATAGCTTTGGATGAAGAGACACAGTTTTAGCCCCAGTCCCTGGGATTCTGCTGTCTAGGCTAACTCCCTCCCAGCCGATGGAGATGAATGTGGGTAGAAGAAGCTGTGGGTCCCTCTTTCTACTTGTTCTTTACAAGCACCTTGATGCTGAGGTTTGTGCTATCACAGGCTGGCTTCCTCAGGTCAGGTTTGCCTTCTGCTCTGCACCCAGGCATATCTGGGGATGAGTCACTCAAGAGAAGCTCCAAAGTCCTGTTCTTGGTTGGGTCCAATGGTCCTGTTGCACATCATGGTGTCCCTTGGCCCCAGCCTTGAGAAGGAGGTGATGTCATCATCCTCCTGCATAAGGGCCGAGGCAACCTTTGAAAAGGGATGTGTGTTGGGCTAATATTTACCCAAGAACAAAGCGGGGGAAATCCTAAAAAGGGCAGTTTAAACACCATATGAGGAAGACGACTTTCAACGGGAACATGTTATAATTCCAACCATTCTTCCTCTCCCTATCTCAATACTCTTGATCTCCCTTACTTGATCAACTTAAACAAATTCCATGAGACATTTTATGCTTTGCTTATTTATCTTGCTTATTGATTATTGCCTATCTCCCTTCAATAGGATGCAAACATTAGGCAGGAGGGAATCCTTGTTTGGCCCACTGATCTATCCCAACTGCCTAGAACAGTGCCTGACACAAAGAAGGTGCTTCATAAATTAATGCTAAAGAATGAATAAATGAGAAAGGACTAATCTAATTTTGAAATATCTCTCTTTAATTCTGCTTTTGGATTTTTGGGTGAGAGAAACTGATGTCTAGATGAAAAAGGAACTTCAGGTTAACTAGCTTAATTAAAATAGATGCACTTTTGGGCCGAGCCCGTGGCGCACTCAGTAGAGTGCGGCGCTGGGAGCGCGGCGACGCTCCCGCTGCGGGTTCGGATCCTACATAGGAATGACCAGTGCACTCACTGGCTGAGTGCCGGTCACGAAAAAAAAAAAAAAAAAAAAAAAAATAGATGCACTTTTGGGAGGTGGACAAGCCCCTTTCCCCTTTCTTCCATTCCTAGTCTTTATTCTTCTCCTCCTCTGATCTACTTTCTTTACAGTTCATCCATCCTCTCATTCTCCCTCTATATGTCCAGTCACATGGTGGGATCTGTGCATGCTCTGGGGGTCTGTCATCAGGGTCTGGAGTTAGCTGAATAAAGGGAAAAACCAATGTGAAAATCTCCGCATGTTTAGGGAGTTCCCTCCCCCCTCAGCAGGCCAAAGCTGCTTATTCTTTTCTCTGGAATAGAATTTATGCAAACAAGGTGGTTATAATGGTTAGCAACATGAATTCTGGCATCAGACAAACCAGGCTGTTAATCCTTCCTCCATGTACTAGTAGGATAACTGTCAGGAATTCGCTTCGCTTTTATAATGTCTTGCTTTTCTCATCTGCAAAATAGGGATCCTGGTAGCACCCACCCTCCGAGGGAACTTGTGAGTTACATGAAAGGATGTGGCTCTGTGTAGTCCTGAGTATTGTGGGTTGACTGAGGCGCTCAGAAGACAGTATTGTGATCAGCCCCTTTCTCTTCTCCTCTAATCCCTTTCTAACGTCTAGGAGGAGGAAGTATCTATATTTCTAATGGTCAAATACATGTTAGGAAGCTTTTTGTTTTTTTGTTTTTTTTGGACAATTTTAGGGGGATAAGAATTTTGATACCTTCCTACTCCAAGCACTTTATTTTGTTAGTTTAATTTGTGTTGCCTCCTTTCCGTGATCTTGTTTCCCCATTTTTTGACATAAGGGAGTTTTCTTACCCAATTTACGTGTTTCTGACCTAAGGCCTTGGTGGCAGGAAAGCGACACACTTATCTGTATTATTCAATAGAAATCCTCAACTTCTGGGGGTAATCTGATGATTCCACTATTCATGCCCAGGAATGAGGGTTAGCAATGAGTGAAAACCTTTAGGGATCAGAGAAAACAGGCTTAACTCTTGGTAGTTGAGGGCAGACAATATCCTACAAGATTCTGCTGGTGTGGGGCCCTGGCTGTGCTCTTGGTGGGGACCTCATCTTTCACCCCATTCTCTTTGCCCTCTTATCTCTGCTTTTATCAGCCACTCTTAGCCTTTTTTGTTTTCTCTAAGACATGATACTTCTCCTACTACTGGGCATTTGTATACTCTCTTTCCTCTGCCTTGAAGGGAAGGCAACCCATTCAATTAGTTCACTTCTGTGCATCCTTCAGAAAAATCACATTCTCATAGCTTTTTTTGGTATTGGGACAGAAACATAAGTTAATACCAAACAAATTAAGAAAAAAATCAAGAAGTGATTCAGATAGAGATCAAATTACACCTTTGTTAAGTGGGAAAAGCTGATGTTGGAAAATATGGCTCATTTCTGTGGGTGAGTGAGATTCTTAATACTGAACCCAGAATTAACTAAACTCACCAATTTGTCACAGACATCACTGGACCCCACAGGAGCCTCAGTGTTGGGGGTGTCTTTGTAAAACTTAAGCATGGTATGACACCAAAAGTATAAGCAACAAAAGAAAAACTAGATCAATTGGACTAGTTAAAATTAAAAACTTTTGTGCATCAAAGGACACTACCAGCAGAGTGAAAAGGCAACCCATGGAATGGAAGAAAATATTTACAAATCATGTACTCGATAAGGGATTAATATTCAGAATATATAAAGGATTCCTACAACTCAACAACAAACAACCTGATTTAAGAATGGGCAAAGGACCTGAACAGATATTTCTCCAAAGAAGATATATAATTGGCCAATAAGCACATGAAAAGATGCTCAATATCATTAATCATTAGGGAAATGCAAATCAAGACCACATTGAGATACCATTTGACACTCATTTGAATGGCTATTATTAAAAAAAAAAAGAAAAGAAAAAATAGCAAGCGTTAGTGGGGATGTAGAGAAACTGGAATCCTGTGCTTTTGGCGGGGATCGTAAAATGGTGTGGTCTCTAAGGAAAACAACATGTTGGTTTTTTAAAAAATTAAAAATAGAATTACTATAAAGTCCCACTTCTGAGTATATGTCCCAAATAATTGAAAGCAGAAACTCAAACAGATATTTGTGTACCCATATTTAGAGCAACATTTTCCACAATAGTCAAAAGGGGAAAGTAACTCAAATGCCCATTGATAGATGAATGGATAAACAAAATGTGGTATGTACAAACAACAGAATATTATTCAGCCTTAAAAAGGAAGGAAATTCTGTCACATTCTGCAACATGGATGAAACACGAAGATATGCTAAGTGAAGCAAGCCAGCCACAAAAGAACAAATACTGTATGATTCCACTTATATGAGGTATCTGAAGTAGTCAAATTCATAGAGACAGAGAATGGAATGGTGGTTGCTAGGGGTTGGAGAAAGGGAGAATGAGGAGTTATTGCTTAACAGATACAGAGTTTCAGTTTGAGAAGATAAAAGAAGTTCTGGAGATAGACGGTGGTGATGTTTGCACAACAATGTGAATGTGCTTAATGACACTGAGCTGTACGCATAAAAATGATTAAATGGTAAGTGTACGTTATGCATGTTTACCGCAATAAAAACAAAACAAAACGACTTAAGCATGAAGGAACAGAGCAAGGCAGATGTTCTGGGTGTCTGGCTCCTAACAGGAAGAAGGGAACAGGATCAGCAACAATTCTTTTTCTTACTGGCCAGTGGAGGAAAGTGGAGTGAGGCCAGGACCGCTTCGTTGGTGGAATTCCCTGCACTTGGGAAGCAACACAGGAGTGGAGAAGAAGCATCTCAACCCTGTCCTGGAACCAGCATTTAGTCGGTTTCCCCTGTTTTACTTTCACATAGAACCTCACATTTTTCCTGCATGGTTATTATCTCAGATTATAATTGTACTTTCATTTATGTGATCGTTAAATGTGTTTTCCTATTATTAGGTTGAATCATATGAAATTGCCATGCTTGAGAGTAAATAAAAGATTGAATATTTGCACCTTATATGGTTCAATAGTCAACAGAGAATAAGCACTTGAAGCTTAAAGTCTGGGTCTGGTCTAGATAACCCAGACTAGATCAAGGGTTTAACACAGAGCCTGGCTTAATGTAGAAGCTTAGCAAATACTATTATTCTTATAGACATAAGTAACTATGTGCTAAGCGAATAGACTGGATTCTCCTCCCCCCAAATCACAATTTAAAAGACATAATGCTTTAATGGTTTTAAAAAAGAATTATAGTGAAATGCCTAATGTTTAGTACTAATATTATAGTATTTAACGATCAAATATTATTTGATTTTATATTTCCTGATTTTGTTCTCCAAAAATATAAAGCAAAAGAATTAAAATAAGTCAAGTGTCACTTTCTAGAATATGCAGGAACCCCATCAGGTTTTAATGAATGGACAAGAATCCATTTATAATTACCAGCTTACTTTTAGGGATGAACATTCATTTCATCAAACAAGATTGGGGCTAACTTCCTTGTCCCCAGCAGTCAGCTGAATATTAAGTCTCAAGCCAGAGTTAGAACCCAGTTTTGCCTGAATCCATATCCAAATACTGTTCCCAGCACATTTTTGACTTCTCATCATGCCTATTCTAATTCAGATTCAATTTTATCTTTCCCCCCATTCCATTTTAATTGAGCTGATTTCTTAAAGGCAATATCTCAAGCTTTGAGGTGTTGGAGAAAAAGCCCACCTTACTGACCCTCACTCACATTTCATAGGAGCGCATGGTTAATTTTTTCCCTCTCTGTCCCCTTATTTCTCTACTACCTTGCCTGTCCTCTGGATTAAAAGTTTATTTCTGGATATGAGATTCTATTTCCAAAAACACTTTCCCCCATAGTCTATATGGAAAGGCAGAATAGCATAATGATTGAAAGTGCAAACTTTGAAATTAGGCAGCTTGGGTATGAATTGCAACTGCCACTTATGAGGTGTGACCTTAGACAAGTTACCTAATTTGTGCTTCAGTTTGCTGATTTCCAAAATAAGGATTAAATGGGCTAATATGTCCAAAGATCTTATAACAGTCTCTGGAATATCATATGAGTGCTAGAAATATTAGTGGTTATTAATATCATTATTATTAAGAGTATTATTTTCATTTATAATCATATAGTGGCAATCACTTGAATCTTTTAGTGTGAGGAAAATCCTTCAGAAAGTATTCCTGTGACATCAGAGGCAGAAAAAGGAAGAGGACGCAGAAATCAACCCATATACTTACAGCCAACTGGTCTTTGACAAAGACACCAAGAACATACATTGGGGAAAAGACTGTCTCTTCAATAAATGGCTCTGGGAAAACTGGACATCCACATGTAGAAGAATGAAACTAGTCCCGTACCTCTTACCATGTACCAAAATCAACTCAAAATGGATTAAAGACTTAAATATAAGACCTGAAACTATAAGACTCCTATAAGAAAACACAGGGGAAACACTTTGGAAAGTAGGACTGGGCGAAGACTATATGGGCGAGACCCCAAAAGCACAGGCAACAAAATAAAAAATAACAAAATGGGATTATATCAAACTAAAAAGCTTCTGCACAGTAAAAGAAACAATTAACAGAGCAAAAAGACAGCCTACAGAATGGGAGAAGATATTTGCAAACTATGCATCTGACAAGGGATTAATATCCACAATAAACAAGGAACTCAAACAACTTAACAGTAAAAAAACCAAGTGACCCAATTAAAAAATAGACAAGGAAGCTACACAGGCATTTCTCAAAGGAAGATATACAAATGGACAACAGACACATGAAAAAATGCTCAACACCACTCAGCATCAGGGAAATGCTAGTCAAAACCACATTGGGATATCATCCCACCCCAGTTAGACTGGCCATAATCAAAAAGACAGAGAATTACAAACTCTGGCGAGGATGTGGAGAGAGGGAAACCTTCCTTCACTGTTGGTGGGACTGGAAATCGGTGCAGCCATTACGGAAAACAGTATGGAATTTCCTCAAACAACTACAGATAGAACTGCCATATGACCCAGCAATCCTGCTGCTGAGTATATACCTAAAGGAATGGAAATCATCATG
This sequence comes from Cynocephalus volans, assembly GCF_027409185.1. NCBI lineage: Eukaryota > Metazoa > Chordata > Mammalia > Dermoptera > Cynocephalidae > Cynocephalus > Cynocephalus volans. The sequence goes on from NC_084465.1 coordinate 109,845,657, forward strand.
TTGAAGGGATACCTGCACTCCCATGTTTATTGCAACTCTCTTTACAATAGCAAAGAGTTGGAACCAATCTAAATGTTCATTGAAGAATGACTGAATAAGGAAAATGTGGTATATATACACGCTGGAATACTACTCTGCCACAAAAAGAATGAAATTCTGCCATTCACAGCAACATGGGTGAACTTAGAGAAAATTATGTTAAGTGAAATAAGGCAGGCATAGAAAGAAAAACACTGCATATCCTCACTCATAAGTGGGAGCAAAAAATAAATAAATAAATAAATAAATAAATAAATAAATAAATAAATAAACAAGGGGCTGGCCCGTGGCTCACTCAGGAGAGTGCGGTCCTGATAACACCAAGGCCACGGGTTTGGATCCTATATAGGGATGGCCGGTTGGCTCACTGGCTGAGCATCGTGCTGACAACACCAAGCCAAGGGCTGAGATCCCCTTACCGGTCATCTTTAACCCCCCCCCAAAAAAAAACCAAATAAAAGAAAGAAAGATGCAGCAATCATAATAATTAGTTGAACATCCAAAAGGAGAGAACAGAACTGAGGCCACCAGAGGTGGGAAAGCGGGTAGGGGGTTAGTGAGAAATTGGCAAAGGGCCATGAAAAATCATTATATTGCATAGTGTTGAATATAGTAATTACCCTGATTTGAGCATCACATATTGCACAAAAGTACTGATAATCAATACTGTACCCCACAGATATGTATAATCAATTATGTTTCAATAAATAAAAAAGAAAAAAAAGAAAAGAAAAAGCGGTCAACTAAAGCTTCAGAGATTTTGTGGAGAATAATTTCTAAGAGAAAGGAGGCAGGGAACAATTTTGAATATAAGTGACAAGATAAGGTAACAGGAAGAGAGACAGAGAGAGAGAGAGAGAGAGAGAGAGAGAGAGAGAGAGAGAGAGAGAGAGAGAGAGAGAGAGAGAGACGTTTAGTTCTGTGCATTCCTATGCAATAAGAGAGCCAGCTAATGAGGAGCACTTTTTCTCTAGCACCTCAAAGCTATACCTATTGTTTTTAAAAATGGACTCAATCTTAAGTAAAATGGAAAAAAGTGTCAGTGAGTTTAAATTAAAACAGGTGAAAATAAGAAAAAATTCTGGGGTATGCACTGGAGCAAATCTACGGAGAAGGAGAAAGCCTAGCACTTGACATGCAGTAGACATGCAATAGAAGACTGTAAGATGAATTTGTTGAATGAAAGCAAATTAGCATTTGGGGTTTGGAAGCTCAGAGATTATGGAAAACATTTGACATAACCCCACCACTGATGGAAACATTTCCACCTAGAAAATGAGATGGCACAGAGCCATTAGGTCCAGCTTGAAGAGTCCAAGATGTCAAAGGCGTCAAAGGCAATGTGGACTTAGTAGGTGAGGCATGGAAATCCCTAGAGATAAAAAAGGAAGTTGCTCTCTGCATAGCAATATCCCAAATCACCTTGAAGAGACTGAAGATGCTCTGAATTGGGTGAGACATGGCTGGAACCTTCTTAAACATGCAGTGGCAGATGATAAGGAAAATCATGAGGTCTTCCTATGTGCCAGGCAGTGTTCTAAGCTCCTTAAATGGAAAACAAGCCTGTGACCCAAAAACCACCACCAGTCCTATGTTTCAGATGAAGTCTTTTGTGGCAGGTGGAATTCTAAGATGACCCCCATGATTTCTGCCTCCATAGTGGTGTATCTCGGATTACCCCCTCTCCTTTATCATGGCAAGATTTGTGACTTGCTCTAGCAGTAGAATACAGAAAAGTTGATGGATGGGGTGTCACTTCCTTGAATAAGTTATGTTCTATAGGAAAGGTGATGGAATGTCACTGCTCCCTTTATGTTATTATGTATGCTTATATATATATATGTATGGATGTATGTATGTATATGATTCTGAGAAGGCTCATTCTCACTCTCTGCTAGCTTTGAAGAAGCAAGCCAACATGAGTTCTACAGCCACAAGAAAACGAATTCTGCCAACAATCTGAATGAACATGGAGGCTGATTTTTCTCTAGTTTGACCTCTACCTGAGAACACAATCCAACTGATGCCTTGATGACAGCCTCATGAGACCCTGGGCAGAGGAGCCAGTTAAGCCGTGTCCAGGATCCTGCCCCATGGAAACTGAGATAATAAATGTGTGTCATTTTATGCTATTGAATGTATGGTAACTCATTACATGGCAATAAAAAAATACATCTTTTGTCAAGGAATCGAAGCAATGGACTAGGTTCTGTGATTCAGGTAATTTGGTGCTCTCCCAAGAGGGTCAAACCAGGACAGGACAAGTGAAAATTTGGTTTGAGGTTTCCCCTCCTGGTATGAAACTGTCTATGTCCTAAAAGTCTCTAATTTTTTCATGACCCTTTGATACATTTTGAGTGCCTTAGCTGCTTAGTTGTCCTGCAAGCACAGTACTTGCTTATTTGTCTGTTACTTCCACTGAAATAAGCTCAGTGAGGGCAGAAACTAAATCCAGCACCTCTAGTATCTAGCCCAGTGTATGGTTCGATAAATATTTGTTAAATGAAAATAGGAACATATGAATAATTGACTGTATACCATCAATCAAGGCAGCAAAGCCTAGTGATTAACAGTGAGGAAACTGAGATGTTAAGCAGCTTGCCCAAGATACCATGTCTACACAGTGGTAGAGAAAGGCAGGATCCAAATCTAGGAAGAGTTAATACTATAGATCAGGGGTCTGCAAACTATAACCTGCAGGACAAATCCAGCTCATTACCTGCTTTTGTATGAACCATATGATAGCAATAGGTTTTATAGTACTAAATGGTTGGAACCCCCCCCAATAATATTTTAATATGTGTGACAAAGATTCAAATTTCAGGGCCTGTAAATAGTTTTATTGGCACACAGCCGTGTTCATTTGTTTACCTATTGTCTAGGGCTGCTTTTATGCTATGGTGGCAGGGTTGAGTAGTTGCAGCAAAGACTGTATGACCTGCAAAGCTTAAAACATTTACTACTGGCTTTTTATGGAAAAAGTTGCCTCTGGAGTCAGGCCATCTGGATTGAAATCCCCTCTGCCTCACTTCTTTCCTGAAGAATCTTGGCAAGTCACTTCAATGTTTCATTTTCTTATCTGTAAAATGGAGATAAAAAAATTATCTAACTCATAGCATTGTGGTAAAGATCACCCATGCAGCATGTAAAATTCTTGAGCTCAAAGTAAGCTCTCAATAAATGTTAGTTATTGCAATATTCATCCCATGGTGCTGTATCACATCCAATTCATGTTATGAGAATGTATCCTGTAAGAGGAATGTTTGTGTTATTATAGATGGGTATCTGATATTTTATAATGCTTTTGGATTATTGTAATTAAGATTCTGATGACCATAATGGGTAAACTTTGTACAAACTGAGCCACCATTCTCTGTCATTCCCTGGCAAACAGAACAATACCTTTCCCAGGCTTATTTGTGTGTGTGTGTGTGTGTGTGTGTGTGTGTGTGTGTGTGTGTGTGTGTGTGTGTGTGTACATGCGTATAATATATTGCATTTGGTGGACAATTCATCCTTTGGCAAAATGCCATGCTCTGAAATCTTCATGACCAGACAACTTTGGAAATTTGGATTCATTTATGGGACTAGGTTCTAGTCCCCAGTATATTGTTCTGTATTTTTCTGGGAACCAGTCTGTATATGACTCTCTGTTGGGAGAGAATCAGGGAGTGTAGGTATATTGTAGTATTGCCCCTAAATAGTTAGAGTAAAAATATTTTCCCCCATCAGCCTCATAATACCCAAAATTCTTCTATTGTATATTCATTACTTGAGTTCTCAAAGTTATTTTAGTTTTTAAAAATATTCTACCAACTAGCAGAGTGCCAAGTATATTGTAGATACATAATTTATTTCAAATTGAGCAGGATTGTCTATAGAAATATTGTCATGCTATTGGGTGGTCCGATGAAGGGTAAATGTCTTAGAGAAGTAAACTTTCCTTAGGAATCTCATCTGTCTTTCTCTCTATGGGGCCCCGATGATGGGTTACATTCTCAGAGGAAAATAACCAAAGGCAATGAAAGGTGCTTATTAGTGGCATCTGAGTTCTCCACCTGGAATAGGTGACTTGCTCTTCCAGGTTGGCTCTCATTCATTCCAACAAAGCTTGGTCAGTTTCCCAAAATGTAGGGTGCTTAAGAATAATCTCTAGAGCATGTTAAGAATACAAACGTCTAAACCCCAGTTATAGAGATTCTGATTCTGTAGGCCCGGTGCAGGGGATTTTTCTTACTTTAAAAGCATCTAGGTGATTCTAATGGTCTCTGAACCATACTCAGGGAAAATCTGAGTTATATGTAATTGACTCTCAAACTCTGTTAATTCAACCCTAAGTAGATAGTAATTGGCTTTTGCTCTAGGGAGCAAAAATTCTTTGCTGTAATTGGTGATCACAAAGGTAACTCAGCCCTACTAGAGGTGAGAATCGAACTCTAGAATCATAGAACCAATTAGCCCCAGAGTTCTTCCAAGCCAGAATGTTGGAAGTATAGTCATTAGGCTTTCTGGTCAGACAAGTATGCAATTAAAGGTCTGAGCACCAAGCAACTTGTTCAAGCCATTGGTGCCTGTTTTTGGTCTTTGCAAATGACAGCCTTTGCCTTCTGGTCACTATACTATTCTCCAAAAAGGTTGTCAGAAGGAAAGGTTTGCTGAGGAGATGAGCGCTGGCTTCCATAACAAATCCTATTCAAGGGCCAGACTCACATCTGGAGCCGAAGCAATAAATGATAGAGGCTATAAACTTCAAAATAAAAGATTCCTTAGCCCCAGGCAGTGAGGCATTGTAAATCTCACTGAGTAGCTGAGATGCTGGTTAAACTCATTATTTGCTGTTCAAGGCTCTCCTCTTGGAGTTTTCATCCTTTGTTAAATTTATAATCTCTAAATCCTTAGCCAAGATCCAAGCCTTTAGGGAGGGAGCATCCAGATGATTTAAAAGTTATCCTGTCCCCAGGGATGTTAATGGTGAAACAGACTTTGGTAATACGTTCTTAATTGTCACCATAAATCAACATTGTACACTATGTTAAGTTTGCCCATGTAAATTGCTGATTGGAGAGGCTTTTCCATGCTTTGGAGACAGCTGTAATTTTGATGAGACAAGTGGTTTATCTCAGGGGATGTGGCCCAATAAACATACTAATTCATTTCCTGAATACCTGCCATGCTCTTTGCTCTCAGAGGACTTACCCGATTGGTCAAGGGAGGAAGCTCCTAAGTGTTCAGGTTTGAAGTTTCAACACACAGAGAGAAGGACACTTTTGCCCCTGGGCTGTAGTTTTTCACTGAAATCTTCTGTGTCTTAGGATTTTTCCCTTTAAATGTGTCCCCTGGAATCTGTCAGTCAGCTTATGCAGTCTTTGAGAGTTTCTTCAAAGAGGTACCAATTATTTTTTCTTTGCATGCATAGCATCCATTTCCTTTTCAATATATTTATTTATCAAACATTTTCTGCACATCTACTAGGTATGAGGTACTGTTCTTGGTGCCAAGGCTATAGCAGAAGATAAGACAGACAAGAACTCTGTACTTATGAAGCTTACATTCCAGGGGAGGACAAAAGACTATTTTTATAAAAAAAAAATTAAGTTCTCTGATGAGAATAATAATTGCTTTTTAATCTGAAAGAGGCTCCTTTGGATTGTGGGGTTAAAGAATTCATATGGAAAGAGGTCAGATCTCAGGTGAGACTTTTATGAAAAGGAGAAACAAAGCATGATCCAGGGGAAGGGTAGTCTGGGCCAAGGAAATGGTAAAGACAGGGGCCCTAGAGCAGGAGAAAGTTTGGCACGTTTGGTACACAGTAAAAAGTGCCTGGTGCTTGAGTGAGAGGGACAGTGAAAGAAGATGAGATCAGAGAGGTGGACAAGGATCAAATCATACCGGGCCTGGCAATGGGCTGTACTCTAAGCATGAAAGGAAGCAACGTAGGGTTTTAATGGTGTGATGCAGTTTTGATTTAAGTCTAGTTCATTCTGCCGAGAAAGGCCTATAGCAGGGAAGCGTGGGAGCTGGGATGTCAACTCCAAGGACCTGCAGTTTCCCAGGTGAGAGGTGGGGACCAGGATGAGAGGACCATAATAATGAGGATGGAGAGAGAGTGATGCATTTGATGAAGTGGATGGACAGGGAGAGGGAGCCGTGGAAAGGATCAAGAGTGATATTTAGTTTTTGGCTTGAGCAACTGGGGGAATGGTGGTGCCGTTTACTGAAATGGGAAAGAACATTTGTTTTTATCTGGAGTTTTCTTGTTTTTATATGTAGGGGGCAGGTACTCAGTAGTTGTGTTCAGGTCATGTTGAATTTGAGGTGATTAGGAGATATTGAAATGGGGCTGTTGAGACAATGGGTTAATATATGAGCCTGGGGCTCAAGGGAGAGGTCAGGTGACAATGATTATGGGTGACTTGAAAGTCTCCCAGCTGAAGGACAGGAAATTGACAGCTTCTATTAGCAGTGACTTTTTATTAGTACAGGTGATTAGCCAAGCTCCCAGTTGGCAGGGGCATTGAGCAATTAAGCAAATAGAGCACTGGAGGCAAAAATTCAAGCTATTCCCATAGAACTTTCCAGACACTATGTTCAGCAATTGGAAGATACACACACACACACACACTCATGTTTGAATATATATACACACACGTAGATACATGTATGTATGTATATATAATGTGTATATACGTTTATATATGCATGTGTATATGTGTGTGTATGTGTATATATATATATATATATATATATGTATATCTACCTATTTACTTATTTATATTAGTATCCCTGCCATCTTGAACCACTTTCTCACCTAAGTTGTCATTGCTTTTAGGTGCTTGTTTTATAGGGTTCAAGAGACCAAGATTTGGATCCCAAACCTTGAATTTGTTAGCTCTGTATTTCTAAATTAATTTTATTTTTAAAATGATCATACAATGAAGATGACTTTTTTGTGCATGGTTCTACGACCGTGCAGGCATAAGTTCATGTAATCACCACCACGATCAGGATACAGAACCATTTCATCACCCTAGAAAACTCCCTTGTGCTATCCTTTTACAGTCACACCCTAAGACCCACCCCAGACTTTAGCAATGACTGGTCTGTTCTCTGTCACCATAGTTTTGCCTTTTCAAGAATGTCGTATAAATGAAATCCAACAGTAAGTAACATTTTGAGATTGGTTTCTTTCACTCAAAATGCCTTTGAGATTCATCTAAGTTGTGTATATCAGTAGTTAATTATTTTTTTTTGTTGCTGAGTAGCTTTCCATTGTATGGATGTACCACAGTTTTTTAAAACCATTTACCTGCTAAAGGACATTTGGGTTGTTTCCATTTGGGGAAAATTATGAATAAAGCAACTACAAACATTTGTGGACAGGTTTTTGCATGAGCATAAGCTTGTATTTCTTTAGGGAAATAAAACCAAGGGTGGGATTAGTAGGTCATATGGTAAGTGTACATTTAACTTTATATGAAACTGGTAGTTCTGTAGCTTTGGGTTAGTTTCCAAGTCTTTGAACCCCAATTTCTATTTCATAGGGTTGTTCGAGGACTAGATCAAGTAACATATATCAAATGTATGACACATAGTTTAACAATGCCAGGACATGTCTCCCCGTACCCCAAATAATCAGATATTCTGGGATGGTGAAATTAGTGCAAATATAATACCTAATAGAGTCTTTGGAGGAATTTATTAAAACATGGAGTTTTCTAATGGGAATCAGATAATGCTCTGGTTTAAAAATATCTCATAAAGATAGATTTTTGCAAAGATTTTATATCCTCTAAAGTCTCAGATCTTTTCCAAGTCTTTTCTAATTCCTCCTCTCCCAAAGTACACCTTAAGCATCTCTATCCTATGACAACGAGGTAGGAAAGAGTAAAGGGTACAATCTCAGTAGATGGATAAATTAGCTTGCTGAGGCTGCTCCATTTCTTCTCAGGGAGATCTCTGACTATTGTACGATAGTCTTGTTTCATTCCTTTATAATCTAAATAAGCTTTAACCAGACTCTGCCAAAGAGAAATTCTTAAACTATCTCTGTTTTATTTGCCAAATAGGATAAATGGGCATTTTTTTTGTAGGGTTGCCAGATTTATCAACAAAACAAAACAAAACAAAACAAAATATCATCCACAACAGATGATCATGCAATATTTGAGACATACTAAAATATTTTTGTTGTTTATTTGAAATTCACATTTAGTTGGCTCCCCATATTTTATCTGGCGACCTTAATTCTTCACTTTCCAAATCCATCTTGTTTATAGAAGGCTGTAGTTACTCCTGGCAAATACACCTGTAGGACTTAAAAGAGGTGTGCTAACTCCTTTAGGCTGGGAAGAGAAAGAAAAAGAACAGTTAATGCAGAAGTCTGACCACTCAAAGCTATCTCACCCACAATAGGGTAAAGAGGAAGTTTGTCTGATTTCCTCATAGTTACTTCTGTCACTGTTAATAGTGTACTGAAAGTCAGAGTAGACGACACCATCTTGTAGACATTTTTTCAATTATAACCCACCTACTTTCATTCATTCATTGAGTCACTCATTTGACAATTATTTATTCATTGCCTATCATTTTCCCACAAGGAGAGAAAAGCTAACAAGAGCATCATTTCCCCTCATGAAGAAAGAGGGAAGTGTTATGTTGTCAAATGCCCTTCACATCAATTTCTGGTAATGAATGAATAGAAGAATCCTTCTGGTGGTGCCACTGTTTAAGGAATGACTCAAGTATCAAAGTATAGAAGTCTCCAAACAATAAGTGATGGGATTATAATGATGATAATAATAATAGTTAACATCCATTGAGCACTTACTGTACATCAAGAACTCTACTAGGTACTTTATTTTTATTATATTATTTAATCCTCATAAGAATCCTGATATTTTTTCTATTTTACAGATGAGGACATTGTGGCAGGGAAGAGCCACTGGCCCATAGACAGTGGTTATGTCATTTCTGTGATTCCCTGAAGAATTTCAGGATTTCTAGTGGAGAAGAAGCTGCATCTGGAAACAGCACACCATCCTCTCCTCAGCTCAGACACGTCACAGTCAGCAAGACCCACGTCCCAAGCTCAGATCTTAGGAAAATGAAAACTGTTTCCTCCTGGCGAGGAGGGGCTGGTTGGTTGTTGTGATGCTCTGGGGTCTAGTGTCAACTCTGGCTCAAGTATATCCCCGAACCTCAGTTTCCTTACAATAAAAGGTGGGGAGTTGTATTATCTCAGAGTTCTCTCCCATGTTTCCAACTCTCTGATCTATGATCTCTGGTGTTTGGTTGTGGAAAAGGTCACAAAAGGTACATAACCTAAATGAGAGGAGAAATATGAGGAAACTGAACTTAGGAAGGAAAATACTTTGAATGGGACACTGTTGGTAATAGAGAAAGCCTCAGAGAGAAGAGGAAAGGAGGAATGGATGAATCCAGGCACTGCTTACCTAGAATACATGCTTTTTCTGCTAGGAGGACTGCATTTTATTCCTACACTCTCACTCGGAAAAGCAGGGACAGGTTGGCGATGCATGCAGTGTTGAAACCAAGCCTTTGCAGAAGTAATCCCAGAGGGAGCAGGACCCCAAAGTTGCTAAGGCCAAACTGTCACTTTCCCTGTGAAATGAAATCTGAAAATAAAAAGTAAGTTCAGTGTTAGAGAAATAATTACAGTTCCCTCTCATTCCTTTTGGACTCTGATTTTTACCCCAAATGAAGAATAACTTTACAGGGAAATATTAGTTACCTATTGATTATGAATGTGTTGAGGCAGGAAGTAGAAATGCACATAGTTGCTAGGTTGAACAGTAAACTTTTGAGAGTAATTGCTGCACGAAGTTCCCAAAGGGGTCTTTCCACTGATACCTAATACACAAAAGGGTGGATGGGTGGAGGGGGGGGAGGAAGCAAAATAATCATCAGCAGCATTGATTAGGGGTGCTCAGCAGGTCACACCAAGAATTTGGGTCCTAAAAGCATGTTGCATTTTTCCTTTACGTTCTCCTTTCCCTGAATTGTATGGTACATTAAACCCTTAAACAATAACAGCTTTCGAGACCCAGAAGCATCATTAAGTTAAGGAGATAATTAAAGGGGGTACTATCTCCCTGCTTTTCTTGTACTAAATCACATGTGCCCCATTTCAGCAAGTGCTTCCAAGCCAGGAATTTACCCATAAAATGATCTGGCATTAGCACTGCGTGTTGGATTTCATTTCCTCTTATGCAATTATCTGTTAGTAATTGGAGAAGGCATTACAGCAGAATAAATAATTGAACATCAATTAAACGACTTTGGAGTCACACTTTGGCTGAAGAGAGGGGCATGTATAATGTATTTAAACTCTCTGAGTGCGAAGAAGCCATCCTTCTCCCTGCAATAGTCTGTTTTATTCTGGCAGCATGAAATTCCAGTTGTTGCATATCCTCTTTTTATAGAAGGGGAGATGGAAACTGAAAAGGTCAGACCATCTGTTGGAATGTAAAAGAAGTTGGCAGTAAAGTCAGGTTGAGACCAGGAGAGTTTTAAGTGTTTGATAGGGAGCCTCAGAAAGTGGCCTTTATTTGGGGGATGGATTTCTCATGGTCCAGGACCTTATAGGCTAAGAAGCTTTCTATAACAGCACAGGTGAGCGGAATATCTTCTCGGGCATTGCGGAGAGATCTTGACTTCCAGATACAGAGAAAACACCCCAGTGCCAACATGTTCAATGAAAATGAGAAAACATGGCATACTGGAGGCAGGTTCTCTGCCTTTAGTTGCACAGGCAGTGCTTTGCCTAACTCCAGGGAGTGCCATTCATATCGGGTTCCTGTCAAGAGCAGACTTCTGTCTCCTCGACAATGCCTCCTACCCTAGAAGGCAAGTGGCCACTTGATTTTACACACGAAGAAACAAAGGCCAAGACAAATTTGGTGATATACCCATTAAATGTATTTATCTAGTGGCAGAGTTTGGGCTCAAATCCAGGTCTTTTGGTTTCCAGTCCAGTCTCACCTCTCATTGCACGTTGATTTTGAGATGATAGTGTGAGAATCAGTCATCTGTGAAGTGGATAAGGGTCGTGTCCTATTTATCATTCTACCCCCGGCACCTAAAATAATGCCGTATGTATAATATGCACAATCGATTTTCATTATTCATGGTAGTTATGTTCTACAAACTCACTGCAAACACTGAGGGAATACTAAACTATTGCTTCTAAGGGAAATACAGAATTAGGTTCCTGTGAGCCCCAACATTTTCATCCACCAATCACCCCATAACTCTGTGTTAAGTGTGCTTCTGTTTAAAGACACCTTTTAAAATTTACACTGTTGATTCATTAACATTAAACTCACAGCCAGCAGCACTATAGCTCATGTCTGAATAAAGTTTATCTAACATACGTATTAAGTCTACAGGGCACATCACAGTTTTTTTGTGTGTGCTTAGGAACACTTCAGCACTGTACTTGGGGGGCATTTTAAACAGTAAAATCACCAACAAAAAGCACAAAAATGTGAAAAACATAGCACTAAATAGATTGCAAAAAGGATGCTTTTTATAGTCTAAAAGCTGAAAGAAGGCAGCTGGCAATGCGTGCTTGTCAGGTGCCTCAAAGTTTTTGCTTCTCTGTGTTTGTCTGCAAATGACCTCAGAAATGCCACAAGTATTGACTTAAGGGTTAAAAATAAATTTTAGTGAGTAGGCAAATTCACAAATATGGAATCCACGAATAATGAGGACTGACTGTACTTAATAATATCTCAGAAATTAATGAACAATAAATGAATGAGTGAATGCATGAACAGATTTGGGGGAGGGAAACTAACTCAGCATATCTGCCCACACAAGTCCACCTCCATTTACTGTCTTCCCATTTCCATAACCAAGGATGGTGGACGTGCTATTTTGATTGGTCAGCACTTATAATATTAATGGAATGTTTTAGTAGGTGGATGGGATACTGTGTCCTAAAGGCAGAATTCCAGGTTCTATCCTCTTCTCTAGTGATGCTTGTTATAGACCTAATGTCAGGCCCATCTATATCTTCACCTCTTTTTTCCACCTCTTGTGAGCTTAGAGTTAGTTAGGCAAGTTAGACCAGAATTTTGCCTTCAGGCCAGTCTTCTTTATTTGTTATTTCTCTTTGCTTACCTCCAAGATTTAGATTGTGAAGGCTGGAGGAGGTAGCCCTCCTGTGGGGAAGATACTTAAGCTACATGCTCCAATTCCTTCTAAATGCAGAGGATTATACTGGGCATTACTGGGTATAATAATAGAAATTACTCTGCTATTCATACAGTGATAGTTTCATTTTTCTATTGTCCATTGTGTACAAAGCTCACTGGTGCTGATTGGGAGGAAAGCATTTAGGCAGTCCTGGGTTTCTGTGTATAATAACAACAGACAGCACAAAGGACAACATTCCTAATATCTAACATGGATACCTGATAGGCAACTGGGGAGTCTTGATAAATGTACAGAGATAATAGGCAAAAGGACCAGTTTCAACTTCCTCAGACTCTCCACAGGCTGTCTTCACACGTCAAAATGAGTGTATCAAATCCAGCCCTTTTCAGATGTTTTTTAAGAATAATATTCCTCCACTCAGGATGTTTATTGTCTCATAGGAAAAGTCAGTATTATTGGTATGCAAATTTCACCCTAAATAATGCATTTTTAAAAAGCCAAAATCCAAACAATGACTTTGGTGGTGCTTGGTAAACCAATTTTCAAAATTATGCAGAAGAATAATGTGCAAAAAGAAGGAAAGAAAATTCAGAAGTAGAACAGGGTTGAGGCTCTCTCTACTTGACATCAAAACTTCTTCAGAACATATGTTTGTTAAGACACTGGGTATTAGCACAGGCATAGATAATAAACTAATGAAACAGAACAGAGAGTTCAGAACCCCATCTCTCTTTCTTTCTGTCTCTATTTCTGTCTCTCTCTCACACACACGTGTGCATATACACACACGGAAACTGGCTATGTGGCAAAGACAGCATTTAAAATTAACAGAAAAAAAATCATCAGAAAGAACTTTTAAATAGATGGAATTATTGATTATAAAATCAGAAAGCCCCACATAAAACATCCTTAGCTCACACCATGTACTAAACCCTAGTTGGATCAAAGATCTAAAATGTGAAAAGCAAAGCTTTACTGCTTTTAGAAGGAACTAAAGTGAAATATCTTCATGTCTTTGGAATATGTAAGGGTTTCTTAACTAACACAGAGAAAGTAGAACTCTAAGTGTAGCAGTTGATAAATTTGACTACACTCAACTAAATCTTTTTTATGTTTTTATAAGCAAAGTGTAACAACAAAACAGAGACTGACAGAATACACTTGCAATACAGAGAATTAGTTTCCAAAAGACACAAAGAAGTCCTACATTTCAATTCCCCAAATTACAAACAATTGTTAAAAGAAAAACTTAGAATAAAATTAATTCAATGGAGTTTATTTGAGCTTTTCATGATTAATGAATCATTTGAAGAATGATTCATGAATCAGGCAGCACTCAGAGGTGGTAGAGGTTCAGAGAGCTCTGCTCTGGTGGGCAGTGAGTATTTACGGACTGTCAATGAATGAAAAGTACAGATGGCTACATCTAGGCATTTGCCTTATCTGGACAAGGTCTAATCAGTTGGCAGCCTATGAATCGCTGAAGCTCAGACGCTTGTGACTGGCTAAGACCCAGCTATCTGCTACAAAAAATATACTCCTAAGGTAGATTTTGTTTCATTTACATGCTAAGTTAAGTTTGTTATGTAGGAACTCAGAGTACAGATGTTACCAAACCTATAAGGGCCCACTTGCCTGGCGCACAACTGCCAATTAAGTCACACGCTGGGATTCACAGTAGTACAAATTAGGCTTTAACTGAAAGGCACCAAAGAGAATGGGAAGCTAGTGCTTTCAAAAGCCAAACTCCCCAAGGGCTTAAAATCATATCGCAAGCATTTATAGAGCAAAACTCATGAATAGGGGTGTTAGGAGTCATGTGGAGATCTGATTGGTTCTCAGTGAAGTCAGCATAATTATTTCTGTCATCTTGAATAATGTCTTCAGTGGCTTTGTAATATCTGGGGAGTACATGCATTTCAGCAGGTCTGTGGTCTCTGATGGTCTTGTGTCATCTGCAAAACAAATTTAGGACTGGTGTCAGAGATGACTGGTGTCAGAGATGTTATTTCAAATCATTTTTCAAGGAACAAACATCTTGTGACCCTCACTTAGACAGTGCCTATCATTAACTACTTTGTTAAGCTTAAGCTTGTCCTTTTTATCTTTATTGTTTTGTCAAATGTAACTTGTACTTCTTGGGATTTCAGCCTGTTCTGCTTGAGCAGACAAAAAGTTTTCTTAGCTACTTCCTCTTGAGCTTAAGACCTGCTTCAAACCCAGGCTGTAGCTGTGAAGCAAGGGGCTTTTGAGGGGTCTTTCCTCATTTCACAGAGATAGCCTCAGGCTAATAGCCTCCTGCTTGTTTAATCTAATACAACCAAAGAGAAAAAGGGCAAATGTCATGAACAGGCAATCTGCAGAAGAAGAAACCCCAAAGGATGATACATGTGAACCGATATCTTCTTCATTGATTAAGGCAATTACATTTAAAAAATGAGATGCCGTTTCACACCCATCCACATGGCAGTACCAAGAATTGACTATAATGTGGCAAATGGGGATAATGATAACTTTTGCTGGGAATGTTTCAACTACTGTAGAGAACAATTTGGCAAAATCTAGTAAAATTTTATTTTTGATATTCTAAAACATAGCAATTTCCCTAACAGGCAATCACCCTAAGAAATTATCCCACATGTGCACAGGTAGATCTGTATAAAAATCTTCACTGCCTTACTATTTATAATAATAAAAAAATGGAAACAACTTAAATGGCTGTAAATAAGAAATATTGCATATATTAGTTTTTTGTTGTTGCATAATAAATTATGCCAATACTTTGCAGCTTAAAACTAGAAACATTTATTTTCTCACTCTCTCTTTGGGACAGGAGTTGGGGAAGGCTTTCCTGGGTGCCTCTGGTTCAGGGTTTATCACAGGCTGTGATCGAGGTGTTGGCTGGGTTGTAGCTGTCATCTCAAGGTTTGGCTGGGGAAGGATCCACGTCCAAGCTCACTTGTGTGGTTGTTGGAAGCCTCAGATCTTCAGGGGCTATTGGCTGGAGACATCCTTTCCTTGCCACAGGGGCCCCTACATTGGGCAGCTCACACCATGGCAGCTGTGTCCTCTGTATGAGCCAGCGAGAGAGCAGGAGAGGGCAAGCAAAATTGATAGCACAGTTTTTTTTTTTGTAGCCAAATCTCTGTTATCTCAACACTTTTGTGACGTTCTTCTTTGTTATTGTCAGTCTGTCCAGCCCATATGTAGGGTGAGGAGATCACACATGGGCATGAATACCAGGAGGGAGGGTCACTGGGTAGGTTCCATCTTAGAGGCTGCCCCTATATGTGGTATCATCATTTAATGGATTACTATAGATAGAACAGTTAACAGTAAATGGACTTAAATTGGAGTGAATCAAAATTAAAAACTTTTGCTCTGAGAAAGCCCATGTGAAGAGTATGAAAAGACAAGCTATAGACTAGGAGAATATTTGTAAACCTCCTGTCTGACAAAGAGCCAGTATCTAAATATATAAAAAAAACTCTTAAGACTCAACAGTAACAAAAGAAACACAATCCAATTAGAAAATGGGCAAATGACAGGAACAGGCATTTTGCTGAACGGGATACACAGATGGTAGATAAGCACAAACAATGTTCAGGGTCTCTAGCCATAGGGGGAAAGCAAATTAAGACAATGAGATATCACGATACATCTATTGGAATGACTAAAATAAAAATTAGTAACAACAGCAAATGCTGATTAGGATGCAGAGCAACTGGGTCACTTATACATTGCTGGTTGGGAATGTAAAATGGCCCAGCCACTGTGGAAAACAGTTTGGCCAGGATTTAAACAACTAAACATACAGTTAACATACGACCCAGCAATTATACTCCTCGGCACTCATGCCAGAGAAGTGAAAACTTATGTTTACACTTATACACAAATGTTCATAACAGCTTTATTTGTAATAGTTAAAAACTGGAATCACCCCAGATGTCCTTCAGCAGGTGCATGGATAAACAAACTGATACAGAGATTCCACAAAATACTGAGCAGCAATAAAAATGTCTAAACTTTTGATGCATGCAAAAACTTGGATGAATCTCCAGGGAATTAGGTGAAGTGAGAAAAGCCAGTCCCTAAGATTCACATACTACCTGATTCCATTTATAGAACATTTTTGAAGTGACAAAATTTTGAAAATGGAGGAGCCAGAGTTTAAAGATGGGGGAGGTTTAAAGAAGGCAGGAGGGGATGTGATTATAAAAGGGCAACATGAGGGACCCTGAAGGTGATGAAACTGTTCTGTGTCTTGACTGTGGTGGTGGTTACATATATCTACACATATGATAAAATTGTATACAACAAAATGTACTTAATGAGTACAAGCAAAACTAGAGAAATTGGAATAAAATCATATTGGATCCATGTCAATGTCCTGGTTATGATATTATACTATAGTTTTGCAATATGTTACCAATGGGGAAAACTGGGTAAAATGTACACAGGGATTCTTTGTATTATTTCTTGCAACTGCATGTGAATCTAAAACTAACTCAATAAAAATTTTAATTAAAAATAAATGAACTAGGGTTGAATAATAACAACATAGATAAATTCCAGTTATGCCACCTACTTTTCTAATGTCAGAAATATTGATTTTAAAAATTCCTTAAAAGCATGGAAAAAGTTTTATTATGAAACTTTAAAAACATATAGAAAAGTAGAGAAAACAGTATAATGAACAACTATACAGCTACCAATCAGCATTTGTTAGCATTTTACCATATTTTACTCAATCATTTAAAATTAAATGCAGACATTTTTACCTCTAAATATGCAAACCTGCATTTCCAAAACATTAGATCATTTTCCTACATCCCTGTAATAACATTTCTCACATCTGACAAAATTAACGCAAATTCCTTAATGTCATCTAATATGTGGATTCATATTCAAATTTCTCCAACTGTCTCAAAATGTATTTTGTAACTATTTTTTTTAAAACCACAATACAAACAAAGATCATGGATTGCATTCGGTTTTTACGTTTGTTATAACCCTATAAATCTAGGGTCCGTTTTCATGCATTGGTTACAATGTCCTTCACAGCCCACGGACAGGCTGTATTTTTGGTGCCCCTGCTGCCAAAGCCTGTCTTGAGAAGGCTTCTCTCGTGGAGTTCTTATCGACACTAACTTATCTTTGTAGGATGCTGTCTTAGCTTGAGTTGCTATGATGAAATATTAGAGACGGGTGGCTTAAACAACAGACATTTATTTTTCACGTTTCTGGAGGCTGGGAAATCCAAAATCAAAGTGCCAGCAGTTTCAGTGTCTGGTGAGGGCCCTTTTCCTGGCTTGTAGACAGCCACCTCCTTACTGTGTCTTCACAAGGTCTTTCCTTGGTGTGTGTTTATAGAGAGAGTTCTTCTGTCTCTTCTTCTTCTTATAATCCCATCATAAGGGCCCCAGCCTTATGATCTCATTTAAACCTAACTACCTCCCAAAGACCCCACCTCCAAATATGGTCACATTGGGGTTAGGGCTTCAACAGATGAATTCTGGGGTGCACAAACATTCAGTCCATAACAGATGCTATTTAGCTTATGAGTACATTACCTCATTTGATTTCCTCAGCAACACTGGACTACCCAGTTTTCTCAATACTTGAGATAATATTAGCTTTCATTCAAGATAAGTCCTAATGAGATGTCATCATTTGGATGCTGTGGGGACGTCCAAGCCAGCTTTGGAAGTCCAAGCTTGGGGCAGGGGCCACTTCTTGGGACAGTTCTTAGGGACCAAACAAAGGCCAGTAAGGAGGACTTTATACGGCTTGGGGGAGGTCATCTTAGTCCACAGGACCCGCCAGGATGACCCACCATCTACGATGGAGCTTTGCATTTGGTGATGGCACAGTGAGCCTAGGTCCGGAATCCAAACCAGGGATCATATGGGAAAGTTTACATTACTGGGAATCAATGGGACGCAATGCAGAAAAGTGAAATGTGGCTTCTAAGATCCCCCTGACCCGTGCCTTCTGCAAGGACTGTTCAGCAGCTACGAGCCCGAGCTACAGACTCAGGAGACCTCGCTGTGAATTCCTGCCCATACCCTTCCCAGGACTGTGATCTTGAGAAAGTGACTTTGCTGCTCTTGGCCTCCATTTTCTTGGATAAAAATGGCAGCATTAATAAATCCTGCCCTTGGTCGAGGGACCAGGAGAGGGCACATATGAAATGTGTGCCTGCCAGTGCTCTGCACCACCCAGATAGCATCACTCAGGAGACTGTTTTCAGGGAAGTGTTTCTGGGCTTGTGGTGATCTTAAGGGCTTACCCCATCAGGAGGCCAGCCATCAGTTCTTTATCCAGCTGAAAACAATGGAAGGTGCAAGAACCTGGAGGCATAGGCAGGCAGGAGACTGGCAATTTTGGAATTGCTGCTCTTCTGCCAGGGCCCTGATGGTCCTTGGGCAGGCTGGAATCCAAGAAGGTCATGGGATTCTGTCTTTGCATCTGCTGTCTGTTTGCCACCTGTGAAACTGGCTTGCTATTGACAGTAGTGAATCCATTTTCTTGTTTAAGACATTTACTTATATTGGAAAAGCGAGTTTGTTAAAATGATGACACACCTGGCAGAATGACTATTATCAAAAAGATGAACTATAAAAAATATTGGTGAGTATGTGGGAAAAGGGGAATCCTTGCACACTGTTAGTGGGAATGTAAATCAGTACAGAAATTGTGGAAAACTGTATGGATGTTCCTCAAAAAAATAAAAATAGAAGTTCCATATGATCCAGCAATCCCACTTCTGGGTATTTTACCCAAAATATCTGAAATCAGTTTGTTAAAGGTACATCTGCACTCCTGTGTTCGTTGTAGGATTATTCAAAACAGCCAAGTTGTGGAATCAACCTAGGTGTCCATCAAGAGATGAATGGATAAAGAAAATGTGGATGTATACACAATGGAACACTGTTATGCCTGAAAGATTTTAAGAAGGAAATTCTGTCATTTGGGACAACATGGATGAAATTGGAGAACATTATGCTAAGTGAAATAAGCCAGGCACAGAAAGACAATACCACATATTCTTACTTCTGAAACAATCCAAGTCAGAGAAGCAGAGAGTAGAATGGTGGTTCCCAGAGCCTGGGGGATGGGGGAATAGTGCAGATGACAGCTAAAGGGTACAAAGTCTGAGACAGGAAGAATAAGGTTTCCCCCCCGCCCTCAGATCTATTGTACATTGTAGTGAACACAGTTAGTAATAGAGTATTGGACATCTCAACACTGCTAAGAAATTTCAAATGTACTCATTGCAAAAAATGACAAGTATTTGAGGTGAGAGATATATTAACTAGTTTGATTTAATTATTCCACATTGTATTTATAAGTCACACATCACTCTGTACCCCATAAATATATACAATTATAACTTGTCAATTCACAATAAAATACAATTTAAAAAATGTTCAGTGAAAAAAGGAAGAGATAAGTTCTAATGAGATGACATCTTATTCTTCCCACTTCACAGGTGGAAGATACTGAGTTTCAGAGAGGTTATGTGACTCTCCCAAGGTCATCATCAGCGGCAGAACCAGCCCCTCTGGCTCAGTTATCTTTCCACTATACCATTTGCAAGTACCACACAAAAACAGGAGGTATGCTAAGTTCCACAGGGCAGGTTTCCAGAGCTGGACCAACCCCCGTGCAATATTTGAAGGTGTGACAGGTATTCTTTTGCTGTCAAAGGCAGAAGCAGGATTTACCCAACAAGGCTGGAGGGCTGGAGGGCTGGAGATCTGGGTTCCATCCTCATCTCTGTCCTGACCTAGTATTTCAGGTGCTGCTGGTGCTCTGCTCATATCCCATCAGCTCTCACCATTTGCTTGGAAGATGGTCTAACTTCCAATTGCCAGTGCCTGTGTCTCTTTGCCTTAAGCCTCTCTTTGGTCACTGGAGTCCACTCTGCCCATCAGTAGAAGCTAGAAGGGCTGGGAAATTAACATCCCCCAGGGGTAGCTGCCAACGTATGACGAGGGAGAGATGGAGAAATGATGTCCGGCTCTTAGTCTCTCTGGTGGATGACTCTGACGTGCGTCTTCTACATTGAACCCAGAGTGTGCTGACGTGGCTAAGCCCCAGTTGCCCATAGTGGTAATTTATCTGATAACATGTTTTTTATACTGGTTTCCTTCCCTTCCTTGTCTTACTTCTCTTCTCCCTACTCATGTGTCCTTAGATCACCCCGTACTGAATTACTTGCTCTTTAATCCTTATTTCAGGATTTACTTCTGGAGGAACCCAAATGAAGGCACTTCCCTGGATCTTTGGCTGGAATGAACAGGAGACGTAGCTTTTGTTTTCTTGTGCACACAATTCATGTTGACTTACCAGAAAAATGGTTTGGGATGAAAAAAGTTTTGAGAACCTAGAATAAAAGGTCTTCTCCCACACATGAAAGCTAAATGATCTTGGCTATAGAGTGTTATCTGTGGCCAGATCTTGTGTGGAAGAAGAATGAGGTCCCTAAGGGTAAAACACCCTTAAAAGATATTTCACCACATCCATTAAGAGAGGCCTATAAATTCTGGGACTGCTATTCTGTTTCAGGAACTTTGGAGTATAATATTCTTTTTCCCCCCCTTGGTTGAGGGGAGGGGAAGCTTGCATAAAACTCCACTTTTAATTAACAACATGTAGTTAAACTAATACTGGTTCATTAGGTAGAGTGAGAACTTCTATTGAGGACAACTATCAAAGCAAAAAAGTACCAATCTGATCTATGTCGACTATAAAACTTCATTTCGCAAGCAGCTTAGCAGAGGCAGGACAGGGCCGATTTATTTAGATTGTTAACCTCAGGAAATAAAACTGTAGAGCTGGGTGCAGGGTTTGTAAAATGACTGCCTCACCCACACTGGAATGCTTTGCTTCTTAGTGGAAAAGAGAAAATGGTAGAAAAGACAGGGAATCAGAGGCTGTGCTGCTGCTCGGATAGCTTTGGATGGTATGTGTCCCCTCTGGCTTTCCTCTTCCTGGAGTTAGTTGGGATGGAAGTAAGTATAAATACATCTCTTCTATGCTCAAATGAGCCTCTCTCTCCTTGAACTGGGGCAGTTTATTGGCCAGTCTGTGGGAAAGGCCACAATAAAGATTTCTGGCTATATTAACAGGACAGCAATTTAATAATCACAAATCCTAGGTAGAGCTAGACTAAGGGGAAATAAACTGTGAATGAGAAGTACAAAGAAACACAGGGTTATCCTACCTTTTTCAGGAAATGCAGGTGTAGTCAGTGGCAGAGCAGGTGTAGCTACGATGGTCACAGCTCAAGGTTATTACTTTACTGTCTTTCATGTGCTGAGAATGCTAAAGCTTGACACTTCTATAATTAATTTTTTATTTCAAAATAAATTTATATTTGCAGAAAAGTTCCAAAGATAGTACAGCCAGTTCCCTTACCTAGTTTTCTTTATTGTTAACATCTTACATTAGCATGGTACATTTGTCAAAACTAATAAACCAATACTGGTATATTGCTGTTATCCAAACTCCAGACTCATTCAGATGTTACCAGTTTTCACATCAGTGTTCTTTTTCTGTTCCAAGATCCCATCCAGAATACTACATTACACTTAGTTACTGTGTCCCTTTAGTCTTCTCTGGTCTATGACAGTTTCTCAATCTTTTCTTGTTTTTTATGACTTTGACAGTTTTAAAGAGTACTGGTCAGGTATTTTGTCCCCTGTCCCTCAATTTGGGCTTCTCATGATTAGATGGATGTTACAGGCATGGTGAGGGGTACTACAGAGTTACATGCCCTCATTGCATTGTGTCAGGGGATACATGCTATCAACATGACTTGTGGTTGTTTGATGCTAATCTGGTCACCAAAGTCTGATTTTTAAATATCTGTTTTCCATTTGGGGGGCAGGGGCATGGGAATGCTGCTTTTCTGGGGCAGGAGAAGGACAGAGACAGCAGACCTCAGGCAGGGAGAAAAATTTGTTGTTGAGAACTAAAGACTATCCTGCCCCTAGTCAATAGGACATTCCACCATAAGCACTTAGACAACTGGACAAGATACACGAAATAACTGATTTCTGACATTGAGCAAACACAGTCCATGACTTTGAGTGTTTATAGTCACTTTATATGTAATACTCAAAAACTGGAAAAACCCAAATGTCTCTCAACATGTGGATGGATAAAATGAATAGTGTGTATTCATGCAAAGAAATACTCCTCAGCCAGAAAAAAAGAATAAACTATTCGTACGTGCAACAATATGGTTGAATCTCAGAAACATCACTATGCATCAGTGAAGTCAGACACAAAAAAGTATGATTCCCATTCATAATAAATTCTAGAACAGGAAAACTATAATGACAGGAAGGGCTTAGCACACAGGGGAATGACTCATTTGGGTTTAGTATTTTGATTGGGATGGTGGTTCTTTGGATGTATACATTTGTCCACACTCATCAAGCTGTATCCTTAAAATGGATATATTTTGTGGCATATAAATTATATCTCCACATACAAAAAGTAAAAATAAAAAAATAAACAAGAACAGAGTCAGGAACATAGTTTTAAGCCTAAGGTTTAAAAAGAGAAGCCGAGATGACAGCAGGGAAACAGGAAGTGAGATTGGTACCTGGAAGTGTCAAAGGCAGGTGGAAAGAGGTAGAGAGTTCAGGGGGAGAAGTTCAGGCCTGGAAGACAAATAGCTCCAAGAGTGTTGAGGGTGCCCCTTGCAGGTGGTAACTGAGAGTAGGGCAGCGGCCTAAAGGCATGGCCTCTTAAACGCTCATCCCTAATCCTAACTGGGTCTTGCTCTAGTCCTCTCTCACAGCACCTAATATTAACATGTTCTGTAGCCCTGAAGAGAATGACTCTCATTTTCTCAATGAATTGGTTAAATGCTCTTTTTCAAAAAAAAAAACAAAACAAAAAAAACCCTTGAATATATAAACTTCTAGAGATGCAGATGAGAAAATCGAATGTCTACTTGATTTCGTTCAGATACTGATTTCAATTATGTATATAAAATAATAGATTATTTTAGAATATGGCTTTCCCCCTCTGTGATCCCATTTCATGGAACAATTGCACTTGTACTTTGCACTGGACTAAACGTTTGTGTCCCTCCAAAATTCATATGTTGAAATCTTAACCCTCAGTGTGATGGTAATAGGAAGTGGGGACTTTGGGAGGTGATTAGGTCACAAGGGTGGATCCTCATGGATGGGATTAGTGCCCTTAACACAAGGACCACAAGAGAGCTGTCTCGTCTTCGTTCTGCCAGATGAGGAGTCGGCCACCTGCAACCCATAAGAAGGACCTCACTGGTACCTGACCACAGTGGCCCATTGATCTCAAACTTGCAACCTCCAGAAGTGTGAGAAATAGATTTCTGGTGTTTAAGCCACCCAGTCTATGGTAAATTTGTTATAGAAGCCCAAACCAGCTAAGACAGCCTCTTTATATATGTTGTGGCATCTGTGTCTTCATCATTCCCTAGTTACCCAGAAGAGGCATTCTAATAGTGAGTACCTCCTTATGCTTGTCCTGGTGGGTACACATTGTCTCAAGGTTGGCTGCCCCCAGACACAGCTGACTCGGAGATGGCTTGATTGGTTAGTCAGCTGGCAATGGGGCAGATGTGGCATGGGGGAGCTGGAGAGAATGTCCACCCTGATAGAAGGGTACCTACTCCTCTGCACTGTATGCAGCATATCCCAAAAGGATCCTTCAGGGAATGCCTCTCTGGCCAGTACCTCTGGCCAGATAGATCACTTTTGGTTTTGGCCACCCAGGGGAAGTTCACTCATATGGTCTGTGAAGCCCAAAGTTCCTGGCAGCTGCTCCTAAATTAGCTTCCGAGTCTTTGCTTAAAAAGGAAAGGCTAGGGGAAGAGCCCTGGGCTCTCTGGTGGCTTGTTATCTTATAAGTAACTAACTAAATTTGACTTTCTGGAAACCGAAGTCAGAAGAGCCTGGGGAGGGAATCTTGTGCCCTTGGGTCAAATCCTTCCTGAGTAAGTAATTTGAAGACAGACAGCAGCTAACTATGGGTTGAGTACAATAGAAGAACTCAATATTGAAGCAATCTTTGTTCAAAACCTGATTTTGAGCACTGAAACCAGTTAACCGTATAATTGATTCCAAAGAGTTGTAAATAAGGAACAAGAAGACCGAAAACAAAATGTAACCATAACGATAAAGAAAACCTGCACTATACATACACATACCCACTTCTGTGGTGGTTGGAATTCTATCACAGTGGGTAAAACCTCGGATAATAACAGCTATGGTGTTCATTCATTTCTTCCTTGATTTGTAAGTAAAGACTATGCCCTAGACAATTTTGTTGAGCTGAGGACATAATGGTTGGCATGGCAGCCTTACACTCCTTGATATGACTTGCTTATGAATGGTACAAGATCTCAGGACACATCAGAGTATTTCAGGCTTTTATACCTTTGGACCTGCTGCCTCTTCTGTTAGGGATCACTTTCCCCTGACACTTCCTCCTCTACCTGCCTACCCATCCTTCAAAAACCCAGTTGAAGCATTACTCTTGTTGTGCAGTTTTCTCTAACGTCTTTCGGTGGTCCTCCCCAGGACTGATAAACTCCTCGCTGCTCTATGCTATGCTGTACCTCTCAGTGCTATTGTTTATAACACCGAATTGCAATTATTTGCTTTGTGTCTCTCTTTCTCCCAACAGACTAGGAGCATCTTTGGAAAGAAACTTTGTATTTTTTTTTCACTTCAGTGTCAAAATGCCTGGCACACAGTAGGCACTCAGAAAATGTGGGAGTGTGGCATTCTAAGCAAATTCAACCTGTAGTCACTTACCCTTGAAGGCCATTTCTAAGAGTTGAAGGCTCACCTAGGGGACTAGAATTCCACCTGTTATTCAAATTTCTGTATCCACTCTAGTATCTTTAGAGGTCGCTGAAGCCAATTGTCCTTTGCTAGGCTTGACCAAGGTGTTTGTCAGACTAATCACCTCTCCACTCCACTTATCTATCCTATGGGTATTTCTTGAGAATCTGCTGCTTTGCCAATTCCTTAGGGTTGCAGAGTGGTCTCATTTTCTTTCCACCATAAGTTTAGACAGGGACTATCATCCCCAACTGAGGCTCAGAGAAGTCGAGCCATTTGCCTAGGTTGTGCACTTAAGTAGAAAGTGGGAATTGAAAGTTGGGCCTTCTGATTCTAAATCTAAACCTGATATACTTTTCAGAATGTTAGGGCTCCTTTGTCTATAAGCCTAGCACTGTACTCTTTATTAAAGAAGAGGTTCAAAAGGTGAAGTTGATCACCTAGCAGAAGAAACACACATTTGAAAAGCAAAGAAACAATACAGTTAATGTAGAGAATGAGGGATAAGGTGAGAAGGAAAAAAGTAGCCCCTGACAATTGGGGCTCACAGTGAGTCCCTGGCACTCTCCTGCTGAACATGAACAATTTTACAAGTGACCAACATCAGACAAGGGCATCTGTGGCGCTGATGGAGCAAGACAAACACAAGACCACTCTGTAATCATGTCTGCGCTCAAACGAAAACAAGCACATTGTTCAAGACACAAAGATGACTGAGTGTACTTATTTCCTGGCTTATGTAAGTGACTGTGACTTCTGCTTTAGCCCTACATGGTTCCTCTTGACCTCTAGCTAATATTAAGACACCCAGTGATAGAATTATCCTTACATCCTGCACATCCAATTCAGAGTAAAGCCCTGCTTCCTTGAAACCTCCCCTAAATCATGTAGCATAAGCCCAAATCCTACAATGATTTCTTGCTCAGTCTCTTACTGAGATACATCATGGTTCTCCATAATTGCCATCTCCCTCATTGTATTGGGTCAATAAACCCAACTTTGTTTGATAAAAGTGTGTTTCTAGTGGTCTTTGACTAATAGGCATCAACAAAGGGAAGAAAACATGGTAGGATATGTACAAGAAACACCAGATGAATGGTTTAAGGTATTTAAGGGATTTAAGGAATGCCATAGGGGAACTTCAAAAGTCTTTGAATTTTAGTTTCTTCCATTTCTTTCTTTTTCCCCTCCATTTCTCTTGTCTCTTCCTTTCTGGAAGGAAGCCCTTCCCTCTCCTTCCTCTTCCTTCTCCTTCTTTTTGTTAGTCGTGGAGCCATGGTGTAGGGTAATAGCTTTCAACCTTGGTTTCACATCAGATAACTTGGGTGGCTTTCAAAAACACAGATACATGAATCCCTACTCCAGGGTTCCTGACTTAATTGGTGTGAGCTGTGGCTTGGGCATCAGAATGATTTTTAAGTGCCCAGGTAAGGCCAATATGCAGACAAATTTGAGAATCACTGGTAAAGTGTGGTTGTGTGTGTGCATGTGCATGTGTGTAGGACAGAGTGAGAGGATGTGAGTGTATGCTTAACAGTGAGTGATATGTGATTGTGTGCTTGTGACATCATATGTGTGATAGAGTAGGAATGTGTTTACGTGTGCTGTGTGAAATGAGGTTCTGTGTGTGTGTGTGTGTGGCCATGGTGAGTCATGACTTTGCATATGAGTGTATGCACTTTGGTGCAGCCCTGTGGGAGACCAGGACATCAGAAAGCTTTGGGGGCCAATCACACCTGCAGTTTATTATGGAGAACTCAGCTGGAGGGTGTCTATGTCAGGCTCATTAACAGCTGGGAAGGAGTTGCTAATTGGGGGGCTGGGGGATGGACAGAGGAGCCCGGATCAGCAAAGCATCATCCCGAGTGGCTGGAGAGAGCTGCTGAAAACCCAATGTGGTAGTCAGTACCAACTTGGGGAAGCTGTTCTTATGATGCCTCCAAGTTTAGTGACTTGGCAGGAGGGCATTGGGAAGAAAAAATAGAGAGCAAAATTCCACTATTTTTTAAAACTCATTTCCCAAGGTAAGTTTGCTTAGAGCAGTGGTTCTCAAACTTTAGCAGTGTGCCTTAGAATCACCTAGAGAGATTGTTAAAACACAGCTTTCTAGGCCCCAACTCCAGAGCTTCTGATTCTGTGCATCTGGGGAGAGGCCTGGGAATTTGTATTTCTAACAAGTTCCCAGGTGATGCTACGACTGCTGGGCCACACTCTGAGAACAGTTGGCTTAGAATAGTGGTTCCCAGGCTCCCCAGGTGAGTGTATATTGAACTTACTTGGGAAGTTTAAAAAAACAACAATAACAAGAAAAAACAACAAAATACTCCCAAGAAACCTGTTTCTAGTCCCAATCTTGGACTACAGAATTTAAGAATTTCTGGGTGGTGTGGCCTAAGCAATGGGATTTTTCAAAACTCCCCTGTGATTCTACTATTCAGCTGAGGCAGGTAAACTACATGAAGGCAGACATTTTTGTATATTTCCGATTTATTCATGGGTCCATCTCCAAATGCCTAAAACAGTACCTAACACCCAGTTGATGCTCAGTAAGCATTTGTTGAATGAATAAATGAATGAATGATACTACCCAGTTACTAGCTCTTCAAGACCCAGACCTAACTTTTAATTCAACATTTACTTGAGAACCTCTTATAGGTAAGAAAGTGTGTTATAATACAATTTCCTGGAGGTCCATGCTGAGGTTCTTGAGTTGTTGGCTTTTTTGGTGTGTATTTGTAGGCAACAGAGATTGAATAGCATGGATCTCCTAGAGTCCTAAAGTTCAGAATACTCATGCCCACATACATGGCCAAGATTTTAAACATTTTGTCTTTTAGTTGTTAGGAAAAAAATATCAGTGATGAGAGAATAGGCCGACACCCCCAGCTGCTCAGCTCTGTCATCCCAGGCACCCTGGTTGCAGTGACAGACATGTGCTACGTCCAGTTGAGATGCAGTCCTCAGAGGTTGGATCTGATTTGTGTCCTTACTGACATCCTCACTGTCAGGGCCCAAGCTGCCTATTTGAATGCCTATTTAGAGTTCAGAGCTCTTTTATTATCATTAATTCTGCTTATTCCTTACCAAATACATTCATCACTAATCTTGATGGTGCTGTTTATTTGAAAAAGAAACAAATCTGAGGGGATGTGTGTGTATGTGATTTTATTTCTCTTGCTATACTAACAGCCTCCTTTTTATAAATATATCTCCTTACTGTGTACATTCAGCATATATTTTTTATTGAGTGCCTGTAATGTACCAGATATTTGTGCTAGAAACTGGGGATTGCAGGTGAGCAAGCCTCTGGGGATCATCGTCTGGGATAGCATTGTTTAGTAAGACCATGATGATGGAAATGTTTCATATCTACCCTGTCCACGATGGTGGCCACTAGCCACAGCAGGCTATTAAACACTTGAAATGTGGCTAGTGTGACTGAGAAATGGATTTTTAAGTTTTGCCTTATTTGAATTAATTTACACTTAAATAGCCACATGCTATTTATAGTGGCTACCACTTTTGACAATGCAAAGCTAGCAAATGAGTATCACATATTGTCTAAATATATTATGATAATATCTCTCATGTGCTTTGGAGGAGAAACACAAAATGCTTTGAGAGCATGAACTGGGGGCAAGTAACCTCATCTGGGGGAACAGAAAGGCTTCCCTAAAAAAAAGTGACATTTAAGGTCTTTCCAATTCTGCCTAGAACTCCTCCTCAGTGGGAGCCTCAAAAATAGCAACATGAGGGATCAGAGTTGGTTACATTGTTATATTCCTTTAATTGTTCTGCTTTCTCCTCTCTCTAGGAGCTCTTTTCCCACGTCCTTGATTGTTCTCTAGCCCTAAACATCCCCATGCAGATAAACCCTCTCCAGGAGCCCTGAGTTCTCCAACTCAAACACTTTATCGTCACATCCAGGTAAATAAAAATGAAAATTTGTACCATGTATTTATTTACTGGTTATGATATTATGTATGCAATTAGTGTTCTTCTTTTATGCCTACTACACTGTGAATATTTTTACCACATCATTGAAGATTCTTCTTCATTATAATTTTGACGGTCAGCATCATTTTCCATCCTGTGGCTATACACCATAATATATTTTATTAATTTCCTACTTTTGGCTTTTGTGCACTTTTTTTTCTTTTATTGCTATTATAAATAATGCTATGATGAACATCCTTGTGCAGAAATCTGTGTTTGCATTTCTAATATTTGCTTAGGGTAGATTTTTATGGGGAGGAGAATGATTACTGACTCAAAGATTGTACATTTTTTGATTTTAAAGGTTTTCCATACATACTACAAAATTGCTTTCGAGAGAGTTTGTTCTAATCCACAATCCCTTTGGCAATGTGTGAGAATTCCAGTGTATTCTGCTCTTCTCTTTTAAAATCATATCAAACATGTCTGCATGATTCTACAGAGACTTGATAACCATTATGGGTAGCGGCTGCACGGAGCTTGATTGCAGCGATGTGCTGTGATCATCCTCTCTTGAAAGAGGTTGCTAATTGATGCTGTTCATGCTGGGCTCTCCCTGGTCCTGCCAAATGGAGTGACTCCATCAAGTCACAGCTGTCTGGAATCCATTTGGCTCTTCAGGGCTGTTCTGTCAACTTTCCACATCTATGAACAGCCTTTCCTAGGCATGCACTTTCCTTTAATGACACTCCAAGAATCAGGGGTTTCTTGGAGCAAAATCCAGGCCTATATTGGAAATGTTAGTCTTTGGCCAGAACAAAAGATATCTCAACTTTTCTCAGAATTCTTTTCTGTCTGGTGTTTGTTGAAGTAAGAGAGCACTGGAATGGGAGTCAGAAGAATTGGGATGGGACTTGATTTTTTCCCCCTGATATCCTGTGTGCATCGTATACCAATAAGGACTTTTTCGGTTACAATGGGCAGAAACCTAACTCACACTAGTTAAACAACAGCAATGGGCAGAAACCTAACTCACACTAGTTAAACAACAACAACAACAACAAACAAACAAACAAAAAACAAAACAAAAACCAAAAAACCGAGAGGATTTATTGTTTTGCATAAATGAAGATACCAGGGGATGTTAGTTTCAGTATGGCTGAATCCAGGGTTTCTAATAATGTTACAGCCTTGATTTTGCTCTCTGATATCTTCATCCTGCATATCTCTATATCTTCATTGATTGGAAGACTGTCCTCTTATAGTGGCTCATAACACATGCTCTCAAATACCGTAACACAAGTGTCAACAAACCATGGTCCATGGGCCAAATGCAGCTTGCTGCTTATTTTTCTAAGTAAAGTTTTATTGAAACACAGCCACAGCCTCCATGCATGAGGGTACTTCAAAACATTCATGGAAAAGTAGAATTAAAAGATAATACAAATCTTTCCACGAACATTTTGAAGTATGCTTGTATTGCCTACGGCTGCTTTTGTTCTAGAGCGACAGAGCTGAGTAGTTGTGAAAGAGACTGTATATAGCCTGCTAAGCCTAAATTATTTCTCATATCACCCTTTACTGACCCCTGCTCTAAGTAGAAAGGTACTTATCTTGGTCTCAAAAATGTATCATGCTTGATCAATTATTAGTTCCCCAGCCATCCCCACATTCTTGGTTTTGTACCATGGTGTTTGCCTAACTTTTTGGTTCCAGGGTCTTATTCTTTGGGACCTCTAACTGACCAAGACCCTAGTCACTGAAATACTTTCCTTACTTCCACCTACCACAAGAGATGGTAAATAAACATGGTCCTATTCCCACTCCTGGTCATTCTCTCCAGCTCCTGCCAGCCAGGAAGAAGGCCATACGGATTGTCCACTTGCCCTGACGTTGTCCTCCCTCCCCCCAGCTCCTTATTTTCGAGCAGCTTCAGCTCTGTAGCCAGCATGTCTGCAGGAGTCTAAGTGCTTTTAACTCATGAGGCTATTGAATTTCTGAAAAATGGACTGCAGTGCCAGCCTTTGAATCTGATACATGGCTTGCCAATTTCTTTAGATCAGTGATTTTTAAGCCCTACTTACGAATCAGAGAAGAGGAGATTTCTTTTATTATTATTTCAAGTGAGGTTTAACAGAGAAAATAGATAAAATATGGGTTTGATGTGTGTGTGCATGTGAGTAGTTGGAATCTCAACTGACCTCCAATCTCATTCTCCTTTCTCCAGAAGTGCCCTATAGCCTATTCCTAGCCTTAACCAGAACCTAGCACTACCCTTAACTCTAACTGTAATCTTAACATTAATTCTAATCTAGTCTAACATAACCTTACTATTAACCTTGACCCTAACCCTAAGTCTAAATACTAACTCTAATCCCTAAATAAGTCTAGGACTTTGAGTTTGATAATCATTGTCTTAGAATAACTTTATCATTCTTGCTATTGAGAGGGATTTTTTGGGTTTTCTGAACTGAAGGAGGTTGGGTCCGAAGGTCTACCAAGAAGAAGGGATGGAAAAGGTCAGTGTTGCCACAGGAACTCTCAAGTAAAAAATTATTTGAAGCAAGTGATGAACATGTTCTCTTTATAACAAGATGAAGATACCGCTTGTACCTGATTTTAGACCATTTGTAGAGCCCCCACGTTGGGGAGAAGTGTCCATAAGTGTTTTGGGCCATGTCAGAATGGAGTTTTATCTCCTTAAATCCCAAATGATGCTGTTGGTTCTACCTGGATTAATTCATGATCCTCTGACATCCAGAGGTCAACAAAATCCATGTAAAAAGTGGAAACTGTAGGAAATGAAACAATATGTTTTAGAAGAGAGAGAAAAGGAGAGAAAAGGATAGGTGGGTGGGGAGAAAGAAAGGGAAATTATAGAGAGTTCATTGGTCCCAGTCATTAATCTCATGCTGTAGTATGGTCAAGTCAATTCTTTGCTTTAAGTTCTTTGATGGCTGCTTAATGCTTGCAGGATAAAGACCAGATTCCTTGTTGGCACACACAGCCAAGCATTGTCTCTTATTACCCTATCCTGGAATCTTATATTTCAGTGCCACATAATTATATGAAGTTTCCCCAAATGCATCATGCTTGTTATATCTCTGTGTTTTGTCCATGTGGTTCTCTCTTTTTGGAATGCCCTTACTTTTTTTGTCCGCCTGGGTTAATCTTTGCCTGTCCACAAATATGCTGCTCAGGTATCATCCTCCATCAGTCCTCCTCTGATCCCCCACCGTGTTCCTTCTCTGTGCCCCATGCTAACACCGATCACAGAACTCATTCCTTCATTCAGCAAACATTTATTGGGCTCTGCTTGATGCCAGGTGCTATGCTAGACGGTGAGGAGGAACTGTCAATATACCATCTCAGTTCCAAGTAGTTGAGGAAGCAGGTAAATCATCAGGAAATTACCCACCTGTGCTGTGCTAGAGGAGATTCAAAGGGCTGTGGGTTTGTGGGTTTGTGGGGTAAGGCAGCTCCCCCAGCCTGGGGCTGAGTGTACTAGGTGGCTCAGCAATGTGATGGAGAAGTGTGAGCATAGGGAGTGCTTGGAACCTGGCAGGCATAAAAGCCGTTTAGGAAGATGTATTCTGGGGAGAGTTAGGCAGGAGCCAGGTCATAAAGGGCTTTGCCAACCATGTGGAGGCATTTGGACTTTATCCTTAGAGCTGCGGGGAGACCACTGCAAGCTATAAGCAGGGGATTCACATAATCAGATCTGTATTTTGTGCCTATTTTTAAAGTTTCTTTTTGTCTCCTACATAATAATAATATCAACTAATGTTGCTGAAGAATATCACAAGAAAGATACTATGTTAAACTCTTCATATAGATTATTTTCATTAAGACTTGCTACTATCTTATAAGGTTGGCACTACTATATAAACCTATTATTTCATCATGTAGAGATTCAGAGAGCTTAAATGACTTGCTGAAAGTCATGTTTTTCATCATTAGGATAACTCTGCACTTCATAATTATCAAAAAATTAAGATATTTGTAGTCACTACTTGAGAAAACTCAGAACACATTTGCTTAAATGATCTCATTTATCCACTTGGTATTTTTACAACTCCCAGAAAGGTTTCATTTTCATCTCATGAATGATGACACTGAGGAAGTGATTTGACCAGGCTCTAGGATCTTGAGAATTGATCCTATATTTTGTTAGTCTTCATGATGATGGTTCCACTGCACAGAAGCATCTGGCTATAGGGTTATGATGAGCAGATACATAGAGTCAGAAGAATAATGTTCCCTTCTTATCCTTGGGGGAGGAGAGGGCTGGGTGATGAATGGGGTTGGGGGGTGCTCGAGTCCATGTCCATTGGCGTGAGTGATATTGCCCCTGTTATCAGGAAAAGGATATCTGGTCTGGCTGGAGGGACAGAACACTTAAGGTTTGCACAGGTGAAACCCAGTCACCTGTGTAACAGAAGAAAGAAGAGGCTCTCCACTATTGTAGTTGCTGCTTTGCAGAGACCCTCTTCTTTCTTCTTGTAATTTCTTCTTCTGTTTTCCTTCCTCCTTCCTTTTTTGTTTCTTCTTCCTCTGTCTTGCTCACCCACAACAATGGCATCACTATCAACAAACACAACACATTATGATCACTGCTTACTATGGTCTAATCATTGCATTGTTGCCTTTCTCTTTACCATCATCATCATCAACCATGGCTACCACCTCCCAGCCACGTCAGCATCAATGCATCATTGTCTCATCTTGGTCTTGTCTTTGCACCCTTGCCTTTGTCATTGTTATCACTGTTGTTGTCATCGACATCATCACCATCATTATCACTGCCACTTATTGAGTGCTTACTTTGTGCTGGGTGCTGTGCTTAGTGCTATACCACATCATCTACAAAATTAACTGATTATACTCATTTTACAGATGACATACCTGAGTCTCAGAGAGGTGAAGTACTTTGCCCAAGATCACAAAACAATCACCAATATCACATCATCTCTTCCTTAAAATTAAGATTCATCTCATAGACACCGGAGGTTTCACTTTATTTTTGGGAATTAAGGAACTTGCAAGATTTAGCTCTTATGCTCTGTTAACTGAGGGCTGCTATGAATTCAGACAAAGAGATTTAGGGTTATTATTCTCTAGCAACAGTTGTTCCCTGATCCAGAAGAGCTGCTGTTCTTTTGACTAATCTTTAAATTTATGTTTATTATTATTATTTATAAAGGGAAATTTAGAGTTGAACTGTTTTAGATAATAAACCAGGGCCATGAGTCAAATCAGGATTTGCCCGATTCCAAAGCTAACATTCCTACCGCAGTGATGTCTGGCTTCCCTTGCTGATTATGCCAAAAATAAATACTGCAGTTCCCAAGCCCATGGTTATCCATCTCACCAGCAGCACCTTGTTTGGCTCACTGGATGATTACAGTACAACAGTTAACTTCAGGAAAACCTGTCTGAATTGATGACATCATCTCCCACCTCCACCCTACATTGGTGCAAATATGTTTCCTGTCTTCCTCAGTAACCACCCAGCCCTTTTGAGGAGACAGTGTAATATGTTGAAAAGACAGATGGGGATTAAAATCCAGGATCTAACAGTTTCTGGCTGCGTGACTTGGGACAATTTATCTCCTTTGTCCTGAGTTTCTTTATTCTTCATCTATAAAATATAAATAACACCAAGTACTCCATAGAGATCCTGTGAAATTTAAATGAGATAATCCATGTAAAACTGTTTGATGTATATTAGATGTCAGTAAATGTTGATATTAATTCATCAAAGTAAACTCACCCTTCCTTCCCTTTTCCCACAGTACCCTGTTAAATGGGTGGTTGAAATCTTTAATGTATAGGAAAGGGAGAGATAAAACTGATGGATTTGAAATTGCTCAGTTATGACTAGCAGAGGGTCCTTTAGTAAGTCGGCTAGCTTATCTAGGAATCATTTTTCCCATTCCTTTAACATCCAGATGTCAGCTATGCACTTATCCTACTCTTAGAGTTCTCTCACTTCACTGCAAGTAAAAATCCACTCACACAAGAGCATTAACAAGCTAAGCAGAATTTACTGAAGATGTTGTAGAGGAGACACAGAAGTGGGTTTATCTCACATCGCCCATAGCAAGCAACTTGAAAAATCCCCATGTTTCTTATATTACATCACCCCTGTGTCTTTTTCCTCTACTACCCAATGCAGTGCCCTGGATCGTCTCTCCTCTATTATCAGAACAACTCTCCCCCACCCCAAACTTGCAAATTCTACTCATGATAGTGCCTAGCAAAATAAAAGAACCCAAGGCTAACTGTGATCACTTTTATTCAGGCCAATTTGGCATTATTCTGTTGTGACTTGTGTGTGACTTTTGGGGCCTTGTGTTCTACTCCAAACAGTTAATCAATGTATCTCCTAAACAAATACAGTGCACTCTCCATGAGAAGTTATCACGCTGATGAGGAAGTGGGCAAAATCTTGCTCTACCTTATTACATATAAAATGAGAGTATTGGTGGATTCTGGATAGCATCATCATTCAAGTCTGTTTATACTTGGTAAATCATGGGCCTTGGGTTCTATTGGGGAAAAGAAGAAATCCCAGGCTAGTTTCAATGTTTGTTGCAAGGTATGTCTTAGAAACAGACCCTCCCAGGCTTGGATATAAATTCACTGGAAGGGAAGCTCAATATTCATTACCTCTACATAGTGTTTCTGTCTATTCTTGTGCCATGTAGATTCATAAAAATGAACTTCAGAATTAAGCTCCATGTATGACCTCACTTCTAGCTTTTTTCTCCCTGATTTGTTTCATGCCTGCTCATTAATTAATTAATTAACTAGTTAATTACATCCATATTTATAGGGTACCCTCTATGTACTAAGTACTGTTTTAAGTATTGGAATATGATAAGAAAGGTAGACAATTCCAGCTTTTACAGTCATGTATGTGTACATTAATCAAATAATCACACAAATAAAGTATGGATAAAATCGTGTTGTGTGCAGTGAAGGAAAAGCCTATACCAGGAAACTTATCCAGATAGAGGCTTCAGCTTAGGCATTTCCTAGTCTTTTTGACTTTGTCCCTCCTTTTGAACCCTTTGCTCTTTCTCTTGTCTTAAATGTTCTGTTCTTTAGGGTGTCACAGCAGTCTCATACGTGTTCCAGAGGTGAGATAAAATGACACATGAATAGATGGATTCAAATAATGTAAGTAGCAGGTTCAGGAGGCTGATACAAAAGAAGATCTAAGTTGAAGGGCAAATTTGGAACTCGACAGGCAAGACAGAGAAAGGGAGGAAGAGTGGTCTAGGCAGAGAACACCACATGAGCAGAAGTTCAGGCAAGAGAAGCAATTGTGTTATAGGGGTGGGTGTGTGCATGTAACTACAGGAGGTTTTATACAGAGCATCAAGTTGTGAGTAGTGAGGCTGAGAGGGCAGCATCAGACTCCAATCAGAGCTGAGCTCCCACGTAGAGTATAAGGATAGAATTCTATAGAGAAAATAGGATCAACAGCCTGGGCCACCCAGACGCACACCTGCTTCATTCAAGACATACACACACATGCACACACACACACACGACTGTAAAGGCAGGATTGTGTTTGCCTCTCTTTCCCATATTCCCAGTCTGATATTTCCAGATTCATCTTTAAATTCTTATTTGTTGAGGCCCATTTTCTCATGGCTCTTTGTCCAAACATCTCTTGCTGCTTAGCCAGGTAATATGTCCCTCTGTGACAGTAACAAGGATGTGCATCTTGGAAGAGACTTCCCAGAGTAGCCAGAATTAGTCCTGGGGGTGGGACAATGGTGGAAGTGTAAATCACACAAGAAATATTGAACTTTGGGAGCCAGTGAACAATAATATGCCATTTTATTCCACTCTGGCCAGAGGTTTATATATGTTACTGTCAGTTTTATACTGTTCTCCACCACTGGTAATTTTCTCTCAATCTAATTTTTATTTCCCAAGGGTCTACCAAGGTTAAAAGTGTTGGAAAACCAATGACTATTATTTTGCCAAGGGAGAGTAAATTAAATTAACCATTGCTGGTGGCCAGGTCTGGTCAAAACTATTTATATGTAAATAGGCAAAAATCCCTCAAGGCATGGCTGCAGTTATTAGTAGTTCATTCCAGATGTTGACCATCATATGAGAAAAGTCATGAGCAAAACTCTGGAAATGGAGGAGGAATTAGTTTCTGTTCAGCGTGATCTTCTTTTGCACAGGCTAGCTTTCTGTATCTCAGGCGTCAACTAGTCCATGGTGAAACTTTTTCTGCCAGCTTGGATAGAAAGGGTGAGACAGTCTTAGTCCCAGACTACCAGTAAAACTAGGAATGGGTTAAACCTTATTGCATAGGCTTTGGTTGGCATCTTGTTCTGGTTTACAGGTTTTGTCCAATCAGTGCAGTCATAATTTGCATACTGCTTCCTGGATGGCCAGATCAATTATATCAACAACAAACTCCTCCCTCATGATTCCTGCAGGATTCAGTGTTTTCCTAATGACTTTTCCAGAGGAAGAATCTCTTTTGAGGAACATTTATCTGCAGGGACATGGAACCCTGCCACTGAATGACATCGTGTGTGTGGTAAATATAATACTTCATTATTCCAACTTGGTGTTTCTGGTTGGATTTTTCCATTAGGGGGGATTGCTTCAAAGTAGCAAGTTCCAGGGCTTCTTTTTCTTCTCCTGTGCCAAAGGGACTCGCCTCTGGCATTCCTCTTTAAGCAACTACCACTCATGCTAGTTGTTACGCCATGTGATGTAGTCTGTTTCTATGCTCCTGAGCCTGCTGAATGATTCTTTAAATCAAGTGCCTCAAGACAGAGCATTTGAAAGAAAAGGGGCTTACTTATTGAAATAAAAGAGAGAAGGTAGAAATTTTTCCAATATCTCAGCCCCACAGTCTTCTATTCTTGCTCCAGCGTAAAAGACTCTCACAGGTCTTGGTGGGGTCTACTCCTGGGCTGGATGTGGCTCTATTTATTAATGACTTCTCTAGCACTGTGCCTTAGCTGAATAGTTTACCAACATCTCTGATCTATCCTGTAGTATCCTGAACTTGCTGAGAGAAGCAGAACTTGGAGGACTGACTGAAGCATACTCAGCCAACTACTATACTGGATAAGTTTTGAACTACACCACTAGGGAATTTAGGTCCACATTATTTTGGCCCCTACGGAATTATTTTCCCTTAAATTTTCCTTAGACACATATCTTGGCTTTCCCCAAGGACTGAAACACTTCCTCAAGGAATCCAATATTGTACACATTGTCGAGAACGCTGTTCATCCCATCTCTCTG
The DNA here is from genome assembly GCF_027409185.1 of Cynocephalus volans. Lineage (NCBI taxonomy): Eukaryota > Metazoa > Chordata > Mammalia > Dermoptera > Cynocephalidae > Cynocephalus > Cynocephalus volans. Next base: position 109,883,963 of record NC_084465.1, read on the forward strand.
TTGTCCCATTTGAAGCCCTGCATGAAAAACCTTTAGAATTAAATCCAGGTCCTTTTGCACAGTACAACCAAAGGAGTACATGAAGGCTGAGATCAAGCCAGCATTTGCTTACCAAGCTGTGTCCTCCTGTAGGAAGGGATGTCTTTTTTCTTGTGTTAAGGCACAGTCAGCTTGCCTGCATCCACCCACAGTGCTGCTTCTACCCAGACACGAGTAAATTTATTGCATAAAGACACTGTGCTCAACAAACGGGGCTTGCCTATTGGAGGTGTGCATGAAGGTGGAGTGGAGCGGGGGAGTGGTAGCTACTTCTCCCAGAGACACTTTATAGATTAGGAGCAATATTTGCTCAGGTCCAGGAAATGTCTGCTTTTCCTGAGGAATCCATATAATGGACGAAGCTTCCCTATATATCTCGACTACCAGGGGGCTCAGAGTCAAATGTTTTCACTGGAATAAATGTATAGGGGCTTGAGAAGTGAACCTTTGCATTATATCTTCCCAAATCTTGCCCTAATATTTACTCTGGTCTGAGTTTTAATTTTACATTTCAGTGTTACTGAATTGGTGCCATGTATACCTTTGACAATAAACTTAAAAAAATTATGCTGTGGCAAAAGTCAATAGCCCACAGAATGAATGTACCAAGTTCTCCCCAGGCCAGGGTGTCTCATAGCATGTGAGAAATGTCTTCCCTCTTCTTCTAGTTGCCCACAACATCAACAATGTGTCTTTCCAGGCTGGCTGGACACTTGGAAAGACACAGAGCAGTTATTGGTAAACAAGAAAAAATAAATAGTAAATCTCGTAACAAGTAAAGTACTTGTTAAACTGATATTAAAACTCAGTTCATTAGGGGCAAATATTTTCTCATAAGACACCATGAAATTATTTCAGAAGAATTGTGGCTAGGGAGGAAGGCCATTTTGTCACGGTCTGACCTGAGAGAGTGCCTCTCCTTGGGCTAAACACCTCTTTCCTTTACTGGAACAGCAAGAAGGGAATTTAACAGAACATTCCCCAAAGCAAAATTTCTGTCAAAATTGCTTTAAACACTGAGTCAATATCATTTAATTGTATATCCCTCTGCACAAATCACACAAACCAGCCAGATACATACGCACATGACTTTATTCATATAGGCAGTTTAAGAGTGTTTATCTTTATACTGGAGAAATTGGTATAAACGAACTCTGGCCATATCCTCCTTTAAATGGTGCATGCATGTTAGGCTTCAGGGTTCATAAATTAGCTTTTCAGAGAGTTCAATCATAATTGAATATGCTTAATATTCACACATTGTAATTTGAACATTAAAGATCTTGAACAAAGATCACGATCTTGGAAGGTATTAAATTAAAAAAAATACTCCCCCAGAATTGCATTTATTAGCTCCCGACTTCTGATTTATGTTTCATTAGCCTGTGGTGATAAGTACAGAACCATATAAAAGAAAAGCACGAATCCCCATTTTGGAACATTAAATCCAGATTTTTGATGATAACCTATTTTTGTGCTGCTATTAGGGGAGCACCAGTTTGTACCCAAATCCAGTTATTAATCTGTGAAATGTTTTCTCTCTGGTGCACTTAACCGTCACTGACTAAGTGGGTTATTAAATGGGAGCGAGAAATGAATCAATCAAATATATTCAAATGCTCGGTCTCCAGCATTGTTCTTTGGCTTCATTATTTAGGCATTAAATTCCATGCAACACTGGATGTGATTGTCAATACAGAGGGGCTTGATTTGTGGGGTATGAGTTCTCTCTCGCAATTACGATTTTAGGTTTACAAGCACACCAGAAATCCTTGCAACATGATAACACCATTAGCATGGCTTCCATAATCACATCTTTCAATGGGATCATGGCTGGCTGTGTTGGGGAGCTGACATTTTCATTAGAGAACGAGGCTTGTCTTTGCAGTAATACACGAAACCATTTGCATGCCTGGCCACTGGTTACACCAAGTGCTTTGGTGCAGAAGATTTATCCTCAGCACCACAAGACAATGATTCTACTCTATTTACCTAGCTCTGTGAGAAAGGAAAATGACTGCCTGGGTTTAAATCTTGACACTACTTTCCAGCTGTGTGACCTTGGGCAAATTAATTAACTTCTCTGTGCCTCAGTTTTTTCATCTGAAAATAGGGATAATAATATTGATGATGATGATGATGATGATGATGATGATGATGATGATGATAATAATAATAATAATAATAATAATAATAATGGCATAGTCTTAGTTTGGGTCTCTTCAGAAGCAGACACTGAGACAAGAATTTGGGTACAAATAGTTAATTTGGAAGGTTCGGAGATCATGGATAGGGGATTGGGGAAGTGAGACAGAGAAGAGAAGGCAGGTGACAAGATGTATTATTAAGCCAGTCTCCATGGAGGATACACAGAAAGGAATCACTCTGGGTAACTCTGGTAGACATTGCATAATATAGAGCTCAGGGTTATCCCTCAGGAGGGATGAGTGAGCTGGGGAATTAGTCATCTATTGAAAGATGTCCCCAGGGTGCAGAGCACAACATGCCACACAGAAGGGTAAAGCAAGCTTCAGCAGCTCAAGAAAGTTCTGGCAAAGGAATGCAGGTGCTGGAGGCTGAAAGGTGGGCTTGGGGGAGGGTGAGGGCACCCATGATATTGGCTCCAGGTACCCACCTCCTATGGTTATTTTTAGGATTCAAGGAAAGGGTAGCATTTACTGGCACCCATCTCCTGGGGTTGGTGTGGGGACTGAACAAGATTGTATAAGTCAAGCTTGGCTCAGCACCATACCTGGCACAGATAAAGTGCTCAGCAAATGTTTGTTAAACAAAATACCTATGCTTTATTGATCTCTGACTTGGTGCCATTATTTTATTCACTTATTTAATGGTCTCTGCTAGCCCTTGAAAACCAGTGTTAGTATCCCTCATTCATGGTTGGGGCCAAAGGAGTTAAGCTAGTGATTAGAGAGTAGCCTCAGGGTCACTGCACCACGGCCTCTGTGGTTGGAATCTGGCCTCTTCCACTCACTAGTTGTGGGTCTGCAGGGAAGTTGCTGAATTCCCCTAATTCTTAGTGTTAAAGGAATACCATGAGGGTCAAATAAGATTATGCTTGTGAAGATCTGCGAAGTGCCTCATAAGTAGCAGCAGGAGCAGTCATTAATACTGTGGTAGGAATGGAGATAGTAAGCGGCAGATCCAAGACTTGAACTTGGTATGTCTGACCATATCATACCCCATTGCCTCTGGACAGATTACCCGATGGTGGTGCTTTAGAGGTTATCCTGGGCAGCTTCTAAAAGGGCTCCCAAAGGTCCCCACCACCTGATATTCAGGTCTTTGTGTAATCCCCTCCCCTTGATTATGGGCTGGACCTAGTGTCTTGCTTCTGATGAATGGAACACAGCCAAAAGGATGGGATGTCACTTCCAAGGTTAGATTACAAAAAGACTTCCATCTTGCCAGTACTCTTTCTCGCTTGCTTGCTCTGATGAAAGCCCCATGCTATGTCGTGAGCTGTTCCATGCAGAGTTCCACATGGTGAGCACTGAGGTCAGCCTCTGGACCACAGCTAGAGAAGACCTGAGGCCCTCAGTCTGACAAACACTGAGAAACTGAATCCTGCCGATAACCATGTGAGTGATATAGGAAGTAGGTCCTTTCAGTTGTCCCTGAGGTGACCATAGCTCCGGCTGATATCTTGACTATAACCTTGTCAGAAACTGTCAAAGGACCCAGCTACTTCACCCACAGAAACTGTGAGATAATAAACTTTATTGTTCTTGGGTACTAAGTTTGGGGATAATTTGTTATACAGTGAAGGATTACTAATATAGAAAGTATTAATTTCCTCTGCGGTTTCTTCTACTTCTGAGAACTGATAAAAGTTGATGGTCCGGGCATAGGGGGTGGTTTGGTCAGACACCCAGGATAAACAAGAACTGCAGTACTTAGGTCTGGCTTCTCAGTGTCCTAAAAGAGAATTCATTTTTGTTCTAACGGTACCTTGAAAGAGGAAGATTGAAACATTGTCCATTGGGTCAAAATTATGTTTTAGACTAGCAGTTTTCAAAAATTTTTGATTCATTATACCTTTTGCAGCAGAGGAAGGTCCAACCATGGAACCTAGAAAAACAAGATGTTGCCGCAGAGGGAAGAGAGTAGAGCCCTGGAGCCTACTTGGTCCCTAAAGGTTGAAAGCCACCACATGGGTAGTGAGATACAGCAAACACATATTTTGACCTCCCCCATTTTACAAGTTGATACATACACAGGATGGACAGAAAGGATAAATGCTGTGTGCAAAGGACTCCTGAGAGCTGGCAGAGGGTGGGAGGTGGTGGCAGGGGCTGCTTTTATATGCAAAGTCTTCCAGGGAATCCAGTCTGTTGTTGCATTGATGTCAGGCAGAATGCTGACCACGTGGTCTCAATCTCCTTCTCATGTTAGAAGCCTTTGAATGCTCTCGTAAAGAGTGAGAATGGGAATATAAGGCCATATTTGGAAGGGTTGCTTCCCATTTTGAATGCGAGAAACTTCATCTGCTGAAGATTACCCCCCTGGGGTGGGGAACATAGCATAAGGACATTTCAGGTAAGGATGCATTAAACAGATGGATATAGCATGTGTTTCCCAAGCACGCCCAATGAGTGGGAGCTACCTGGGGCAAATGTTCCAGAACATTTTCCCACATTCCATTTGAGATAGACTGAGTCAGAATCCTTAGGGTAGGGGCTCGAGAAGCTATAAACAGAACAAATGTCCCAGATGATTATCAGGCAAGTGGGGACACAAGCATTTGGTACAGGTGTACTCATTTCTGGTTGAAAACATCCATCCATCCATCCATCTGTTCATTCAAGTCATCCACTCATTCATTTATTTGGGCATTTGCTTAATCATTCAACACAGTGTCTAGTATGTGTTAGGCACTCTAATAGCTGCCAGGAATGTAAAGACAAATAGCACATTGTCCCCACCCTTTAGGAGCCCACAGACTTGTAAGAAAATACACAAAGAAGAGCCTTTACCATGTGGCATGACAAGATGGAGCTGTGACAGAGGAAATAAAACAGGAGGGGTACCTAATACATACTAACTGCCTCCAAACCTGCCTAATTTAACTTCTAGTCACCAATTCTTTCTACTTGGTTACTTAAGGTGAAAATAATGTGATTTAAATATGTCCTTGCACATTCTCTTTTAGGGACAGCCCTGTTCACCTGACCGTTCTAAGGATTTCAAAGGGACACACCATCCCTGTACTTCTGGAATTCTAATTAGCAAGCTGGGTAGAATTGACTGGATTTTCAGACATCCTTTCCCCAAGAATCTGCTACAATCTCAGCTCTCCTGTCTGCTGTGTTCCTTGCTCAGGGAGAGAAAGGTACCATCAGCCCTAGGAAATGAGCCCCTTGAAGCAAAATAATTAGTCTTGGCCCCAGCTTTCAAAAGGTTTGCAAACAATACAATTAAAAAGTATGAGGAACGGGGTGGGTTTCTTTCTTTCCCCTTTTAAAAAAATGATTAAATTCTACTATCTTCTGAAGATGAATATTTCTGCTGGGCAGATTTGCTTTGTAAATTACAGACTTGAGTGTCTTTTTTTTTTTTTTTGTGCTGCTTCAGTGAACTGGGAATTAGACATATTTGCAATCAAATCAAATGTGAGAGCTCTTCATGTGTTGGAATTCTGACAACTCTGGGGCTCAGATGTATAGATGCAGTAGCGTTGGCCTGATGGTTCAGCACATGTTTATGGGGCTCTTCCACGGGGACAAGGTGCTATGGGAGGGATGGAATGGTGTAGCAGTGAATAAGAGAGACAGGTCCTGCCCTCAAGGGCTGAGTCAAGAGGTGAGAGATTTTATACAAACAAAAAGAATAGAATGAATATGTGCTAAGATGAAGAAAGCATGTCGTCAACAAATTTAATGAGCATCTATTTCCTCCATAATACCAGGCCAGTTTCTAGGTGCCAGGGATACAGCAGCAACCAAAACAGACAAAAATCGTTATCTTCATACAACTTTCACTTCTCTGTGTGTATATATATGTGTGGGAGATATAAGTATGTGCTGTATTTCTGAAATTTATTTTGATTGTCAGATGGTGAGTGGTGTGGAGAAAACTAAATCAGGCAGGGGGATAAGGAGTGCATGTGTGTGCATGTGTATGTGTGTGTTTACATGCACATATGCACAATTGGGGACTATATTTTAGATTAGGTAGTTGTATTAGTTTTCTATTGCTGCCATAATAAGTTACCACAAATTTAGTGGCTTAAAATAACACAAAAGTAAGGGCCAGCCCCGTGGCTCACCTGGGAGAGTGTGGCGCTGGGAGCGCTGAGGCCAGGGGTTCGGATCCTATATAGGGATGGCTGGTGAGCTCGTGGGCCGGGAGCCCGGTGCAGGCGACACCAAGCCATGGGTTGTGATCCCCTTACCCGTCACAAGAAAAAAAACAAAACAAAACACAAAAGTGTTACATTACAGCTCTGGAAGACAACAGTTTGAAATGGGTCAGCAGGCTTGTGTTTCTTCTGGAGAATGTGGAGGAGAATCCATTTTCCTGTTTTTTCTAGCTTCTGAAGCCCCCCTGCATTCCTTAGTGCATGAGCCCGTCCTCCACGTCAAAGCTTCTTAGAGTCTTCCAATCTCTCTCTGACTGACCTCCCTCTTATAAAGATCCTTGTGACTCCATTGATCTCACCTGGATCGTCCAGGACATTCTTCCCATCTCAAGATCCTTAACTAATCACATCTGCAGTTCCTTCTGCCATGTAGGGGGACATAGTCACAGATCCTGGGGATTAGGATCTGGATATCTTTGGGGAGCCATTCTTCAGCCTACCACCATGGCCAAGGAAAACCTCATCGAGGAGCTATTTGATCCAGGTCCTGAAGGAGGTGAGGGAAGAAACCATGCAAATTGCTGGGGGGAAGCATGCTCTAAGCAGAGAGGAGAATGGGTGGGTTTGGAACATGAGCGGAAAATTTGAAGAGCAGCGTGGAGGTCAATGTAGCTGGAGCAGCGAGATTAATGGAGATGAGCGGGGAGAGTAGGGTCAAAGAGGTGATGGAGGCTCTGTTATGTAGAGTCTCAGAGGCTGGTGTAGGAACTTGGCTTTTACTCTGAGTGTGTCGGGGGTCCACAAACCTGCTCTTTGGGGGGGTTTGAGAGCTGCAAGTGGGAGGAGCATCTAACACCAACTCAGAGGGTGGTGAGTTGGAGAGTCTTTCCAGAGGAATGAAAATATAAGCTGAGATCTGCAGGCTTTTTGAATAAATTAGGATGCATTATGCCTTTACTGAGTGTTTTGTGACACCTATTACACTAAACATTTTCTACACAGATCTCATATAGGACTTGTGAAAATTGTTTACCCCCTACATAATTCCATAATGCCACGGACTCTGTCTTCAAGTAGGTAGAATTCTTGTTATTTTACAGAAGAGGAAACTGAGACTCATAAGGATTAGTATTAGGGCAAATAAATAAATGTGATGGAGCTGGAATTTGACCTTAGGTCTTTCCAACTCCTGAACCTAGACTCTTTGATCTACCATATGATTTAACTGCCTCTTGGTTTCCAGTCAAATGGGAAATGGAGGGTCAGCCTAAGTGACCACAGATACTTGGAAAAGAGTGAAACAGACCTGAGTCAAGAGACCTTGATTTTTTTTGTTTGTTTTGGAAATTTGAGTGCAAGGAGTGAGTGAGGTTAAGGAAGCGGAAGCATCTGGAAGAATCAAGAGCCACTGTTTTCATGTCCCATTTTCCTTCTTTAATTGGGATTCCAGGAAGGGAATGGGTCAAGGGCAGGCACATCTTTGTAGGCAATCTTGGTGAGTAACACTGGAGAGAGTGACAGGTGCATTCATCTACCAAATCCTGACTTCATGAAAGGCACAGGGGGCTCACCATGGTACAAGACAGGGTCTCTGGTACCATGTTCTTATTGTTTGGGCAGAAGACAGATGATGCAGTCAGCAAATAAGAAAAAGGATTGACTCTGATTAAGCACTATAAAGGAGATAAAACAGGATGGTGTGATGTAGAATAATCAAAGGGCAATTCGAATGGGTGGTCAAAGAAGGCCCCTCTGAGGAAGTGACCTTTTTTTGAGATCTGAAGGATGAGAAGGCACCAGCTATGGGAAAGGCAAGGAGGAAATGTTTCAGGCAAGGAACAGCGTGTGTGAAAGCTGTATGTCAGCGATGAGTTTAGCTTGACTGAAAAATGGAAATTCGCCTCTGTGATTGGGGCAAAGTGAGAAAGGCTGGCCTGGAGATGGGTTGACACCTGTCCATGTCTTGCAAGCATGATGATATGTTTGGGTTTTGCTCTAGATGGAATGGGAAGGCCTTGGAGGTTCAGAGCTGGGAACTGCTGTAACCTCATTTACATTTTAAAAGGCTCACTCTGGCCATTGGGCGTAGGTAGTTTGAAAGGAGAGTAAATGAGAGCTATTCCAGTCATGCAGGTGTTCTCTAGTGGAGAGATGTCAATGCAGGTAGAGAAGAGCAGATAAACTCAGGAAGTAGAAATTGCAGGTCAGGGAAATGGAGGAATCTAGGGAGATCCTAAGTTTTGGGTTTGAACAACTGGGTAGATGGTGATAACGATGGGGACCACTGAAGTTGGGGGAGGCAGGGAGCTAGGGAAAGAAGAATTAGGAAATCCAGATGGAATCAGAAGACTAGATTTAGAAGGCAAAGGCAAAGAAAGCAAAGAAAATGAGTGGGATAAGAAGTGGGCTGGAGGAGGTTGAAGAATTTGACCCATCAATATTGGAAGTGCTGACCAATGCTCTCGGCATTCAATATTTTTGGCAACAAATCACGTGTTTGCCAGAGTGAGGAATTCCACTCAGCTGCTTGAACCATGTCATGACCTCCATCCTTCTAGGAGTGAACATGATAAGGAAGGAGGACATTCCCTGTCATTTTAAGGTCTTTGGAGAATGGAGAGTGAGAAAGTCTTGCCTGGAAGATGCTTATGAACTCTCCAGAGGTGGGTTGGGGGAACTCTGCTGCACAGATGTGGACACTAAAGCACGCAGATATCCAATGAGCTGAGTTCCCATTTGTTTTAAGATGAGGAACAGACTTGCTGGGGAAGCATGGGGAGGTGTTTACACCATGAGAAGAATATCAAAACGGTGAACCTGAGTAGCAATTTGGGCTCTCCCAAGCACTTTTTGTTTTTCATTAGAGGTGTTTTTCTTATATTTTAAAAACTCTTTATGGAAATGTAATATACACATAAAAAACTACATTTACATAAGTGAGCAGCTCAATGAATGTTCACAAATGGAACACAACCATGTAACAATCATCCAGATCAAGAAATAAAACATTTTATGCCAAAACATTTTTAAATTTCAAAACCAGATACTAGAATGAACTGTTTCTTTGTGGTCTTTTATGTCAGTGCTGGAAATCAGGCACCAAATCCCACTTCAGCCAGCCACCCAAATGTTGTATGTTAAGAAAGCTGGTTTCCTGTACCCTCAAGGTTAGACCCATGCTTCTCCCTGAATCTCACGTCTTTTGCCCATATTCTGTTCACCTGCCACTCATCTGACATGCCAGTATTCTCCAGTGGGACACTAGCATGTGAAATTCTTGGGTTCCTTCATTGACCAAGGACATATTTGCTTCTAGCTTACCTCCTTAATCAACTTTATGCAAAACATGTATGTATTACTTTTCCCCTGTTCGAGGTAGCTAGAAGCATTGCAAAGAAGCTGGAGTTTTTGCTACAAGTCTTGGATTTTTAGGTCCAAGAAGACAGTCCAGGTTAAGAATTGACTGAATGAAGAGTGGATCTTTAATTTATTTTTGGAGGGAGCCAAAGATTCCCTGGCATGCCAAGGACTAGGGAACACTTTTGTAGTTTCTTCTTTTTCTTTGAGATTTAAATATCCTCATAAGGTAGGCAGAATGGGGTACCATAGCATACTGGTTGCTGTGGTCTGAATGTTTGTGTCCCTTCCAGATCCATATTTTGAAACCTAATCCCCAATGCAGTAGTATTAAGGGGTGAAGCCTTTAGGAGGTGATTAGGTCTTGAGGGCAGAGACCTCATGAATGAGATTAGTGCCCTTATAAAAGAGACCCAAGGAAGCTTGCTTGCCCTTCTACCATGTGAGGACACAGAGAGAAGTCACTATCTACAAAACGGAGAGTGAGACTTCACCAGACACCAAATTTGCTGGTGACTTGGCCTTAGAATTCCCATCCTCTAAAACCATGAGAAATAAATTTCTGCTATTTATAAGCTACCCAGTTACCTAGTTTATGTTTTTTTTTTTTTTTTTTTTTTTGATATAGCATCCTGAACAGGCTAAGATAGCAGTGAAGAATAGGGCCCTGGAATCAGCCAGATCTGGGTTCAAATTCTACCTCCGACTTTTGCCAGGTGTGTGACTTTGACAAGTGACTTAACCCCTTTGAGCCTCAGTTTTCCTCACACGTAGAATGGAGATCACAAGAGCTACGATCTCAAAGGACAGTTATGAAGATTAAATAAGATCTTATGTCTAAAGTGTCTGACAGTATTTTTATTACCACCAGAATAATAATTATTATCATTAAAGGAATAATAATTGCCATTAGAACAATATTAAAAATATTATTGCTGTTATTACTATAGCCATTTGGCAGGTGATGAAACTGAGGCCCAGATTAAGTGACTTGTCCAAGGCAACAGGACAACCTGCCCTGACTCCTAAGCCTTTTCACTCAGTACATCTCCCCATTAGCACACCCAGGCCCCTTTCCCAGCCCACCTGGTCACTGAGGGCAACTCTGCTGAAGCAACAGGGGCAGCTGCCAGTCTGAAAAGGAGGACTGGGCAGCCCTCTGTGCTGAGCATCATTTAATCAGATGACCTCTAAAGCTGGCTTTTCCAGCCAAACTTCCAGCCTCCAGAAGAGCAGCATTAAGGAGTTAATGAGGCTTGGCAGAGGCACTGGGCCATCTGCTCTTAATTACCCAAAGTGCATGAGGCTGAGGGCAGGTTGATGTGGCGGTGGCCAGCGCAGTCAGAGTGGTTGACTTGGTTTCCATCTCTCCGCCACCTGCCTTGGTGCCTCCCAGCCACCCTGAATTTCCTAGTCACTCACTTCGCTTTCTTCCCTGATTCTCCTGCCTCTGAGGTCGAAAAACAGAAGTTAGAAGCTTGTGTCTAGGAGCTCCATGTGAGCAGAGGCAGAGACAGAGAGCAGGAAAAGTGGGGTGTCCTGGGTCCAGTTCTCCGAGACAGAGCCTGAGATGGGGATTCTTGGGTGAGTGATTTATTAGCGAAGTGCTCTCTGGAGAAAGGGGAAAGGGGAAGCAGGATGCGACAGAAGGAGCTGAGCAAGGATGGAGATGAACTTCACACTGATCCTGGGAGCTCTGGAGCATGAACACAGCACAGGGCCGTCCCACCCTGATGCATGGTGCAGCAGGTCTCTGCAGGGGCATGTGCCAGGGAGAGTTGCTCTCAGCCAACACTGGGAGCAGCTGGGGAGGAATGCACCATCCACAACAAAAATCTGGTTGGGGCACCAAGAAGAGAGGGGCCAGGTAGAGAAGCAGACCCTTGAACAAGAATCCCCTTTGGAAAGAAGCCAAGCCTGTTCCCTACTTTCATCCTGGCAGGAAGCTGGGATATGGCCTCTCAAACCCTGTTCCACCTAAAGTCCTTCCTGCTCTTCCTCAGAGGCAGAGGCACTAGCTGATTAAGAGAATGGATTTGGCACTTGAAAGTGGGTTTGAATCTCGGCTCTCCCACCCACCAGCTGCTGGATATTGGGAAGGAATCCTGACCTTGCTGAGCCTAGTCTCCTTGCCTGTAAAGTGGGAGTAATAGTTCTCTCTACCTTTTAGAACTATCTGTGAAGATTTTATGAGATGGGGCACATAAAGTACTCAGAAGACTTCCTGGTACTTACTAAATGCTTAGTTCATGGGAGCTGGGGGAGGGATGATGGTCCTTTTCCTTTCCTTCCTTCCTCTTCTTCCTTCTCCACGCTTCATCTCCCCCTCTTCTTCTTGCCTCTTCATCCTTCCTCCTGCATCTCCCTCCTCTTTCCTCCTCATCTTTCTTTTTCTCTTTCCTTCTCTTCTCTTCTCCCTCCTATGATTATTATGAGTGGTGTTGCTATTCCCTGGCAAGCCAATGGATTTGGTTCACAGTTCAGCTTAGGGGAGGACCCCAAACACATTCCAGGTTGATGTCATGATATTTCTGAGACAATCTCAGAAAAAATCTGTTTGTGTGTGCTGTCTGTGTGTGTACATGAAACTCTTCCCAACAGGTGTGCCTGTCCTTCCCTGGAACTCATCAACAAGAGCCATAGTGAAGTAGAAGATACAAAGTCAGGCAGCACAGGATTCATGTGCCAGCTCTGCCTCCTACAAGCTGTGTGGCCTTGGGTAAGTTACTCAGCCTCTCTGAGACTCAGATTTCTTATTCATAAAATACCCAACTTGTACTGATGCTAGGAAGATTAAATAAGGTGATGCCTTGTGCCCAGGCCATGTGCACCATGGGGATTCGCAGTCTGGACTTGTCTGGTGTTCTGGCACATAGTAGGTGTTTGGAAGTTGGTTTCTTTGCTCACATTAAATGCTGGTGGGTTTGGATATGAATTGAGTTCAGTTACTTCTGTCTTGCACTGTGGAATATTTTGTTTATCTCTGGTTCCACTTAGCCACAGCTTCAGATGCCTTAGATGTTGTGACCATGGAGGCGGGATCTTTGCTATGTTGCTTCTGACCAAGGCTCTGACACCAGGAAGACTTGGGTTCAAAGCCTTGCTCTGCCACTTTGTGAGCTGTGTGTGTAATCTTTCTGATCTGTGTCTTCATCTGTAAAATGGAGCCATTAATATGTCCCTGTAAGCATCATTGTGCAGATTATATTAGATAACGCAGTTTAGCTCAGAGTCTATGCCATAATGAAAGAACAACAAGCCATGTCATTAATGAGATGGTGGAAAGCAACATCTTTGTGGCTGTCTGCTGAAAACACCCAGACCTTCTTACTGATTCTACATAGTTAACACAACTGGCAGAGCTGCCATGGCCACCTCTGTTCCACTGCTCCAGGTTGGATTCATTTGCACCCTTAGATCTTGGCTCACAGTCCAGATGCCTGGTGCATGCTGGGGGGTGTAAAGATGAAGCTAATTATAAAGGAGTGAGTGTTGCATGTCTCTGTGATCATGGCAGGGTTTGATGCCTGGGATCCCTGTGGTCTGATGGAGATGGTGTTTGCAGATGAGTGTTGGATTTGTAAGTAGAATGCCGGGAACCTCGGCCAGTATTGCAGCTTGATTGTAAATTTATCGCAGAGCTCCTAGCTGCTGTTCTGCAAGTGGCATCCATCCCTCCCCTTTCCCTGGCAGGAGCTGAGGTTGTCATTAGTGCTCTTTACCAAATATTTCCAACTTTCTGATTTCCAGTGCTCTGGTAGAATTATATTTCTCCATCTATTTAAAAGTTACTTGTAGACATAGACATGGGACTTGTGGCGGTCCCTGTCAATCCCCAGGGACAAATGATGTGAATGAAAAAGCAATGTTTGTTATATCCCATTGAGATTTTGGATTTGCTTGTGATTTCAGCATAACTGGTATACCCCAACTGATATACTTGAGGAATGCATGGATCCAAGATCCAGAAGGGCAGGGACTTTGCCTGATTTTGTTTACTGTCTTATTCCCAGTGCCTAGCACAGTGCTTGGTACATATAAGCAGTTGATAAATACTTGTTGAAAAAAATGAAAGAAGGACCTTTGAACCACTAGATCTGAGTTTGACCCTGACTTTACTGTGTGTCAGCTGTGTGAACATTAGAAATCCACTTAGCCTTTGTCATCCTCAATTTTCCTATTTTTGGAATGGGAATGATATTGTCTGCAGTGTTACTGTAGGATTTATTTAGAGAATGGGAAAGTTTCTGGCTTATAGTAGGCACCCAACATATGACAGCTAACAAAATATTTTGCTTTGAATAGAGAAGAGATGGAGGGAAGTAGACTGAGCCTATGTCAGCACTTCTTTCTGCAAGAAGGATTGGGGTTGGAAAGAATGTGTAAGTGGCATTGATGTGGGAAGGGGACCCAAGTGAGGAGCAGTCCCAAAAGCAAGGAGTTGGGGAAGGCAGGGATGGATAACGCAAGTGGTAGGCAGATCTCTCTCTCTTCAGAGTCCAAGAGAGCTAATTCAAATGACACAAAACATCCCCAAATATTTGAGCTGAAGCCATAGCTAGTACACTTTTAATTATCCTGCCAATAAAGATTCCTGGGCAGAACGGTCTTCGATGCACAGTAATGTTTTGCAATGTTTTTAGTAATTGGGTTAAGATAATTTATTAGAGTACCAACTGGATGTGTTTCAATAATTGCTAAGACTAGAATATTAGCCTTTCCTCCCTGAATGCAAATCACTCCCCAATGGGCCAAAGCATTGGAGAATATTGTTCTGAATATGCAAATCACTTTGAGACCAATTCCAAGTGCTGACCATAGCACCTATGTGAGCATTTATTTTAAATTGCACTTGGAAACTCCCTGAACTTTGAGTTCTGTGTTGGGGGCTTATTTTGTTCATGAGGTCACAAGCTGCAGTGGGTTGACCTACTACTGTTTCTGTTAAAATTAGAGGAAACCTGTGTGCCGATGGGAGGTGAGGAGGGTCAGCAAAGGCCCTGCCGAGGTCACTAGCAGCATGAAAGACATAGTTAATGGCTAAAACAGATTTTCTCTCATGTCTATTTTCTCTACTAAGCTTGTTGCAGGAGGAGGAGGTGGCAATCTAACTCTATTTAAGAAAAAGAATTAGCAGAAGTATTAACAGAGGAATTGAGAGGATGAGTAAGTCTTGCCAGTGGGAGGGAGCATGTACTTGCAATCAAGATTTAAAGGTAATAAGCTTCCTAAGGTTAATTTTGTTTATCTGGCAATAACAGCATCAGGAGAAAGAACTCACTTAAGAGGAGCTTTGCATTGTTAAGAAATAACAATAGCAGTGGGAGTTGCATGTATGGACTGCTTACAGTGCCAGACATGGTCCCAAGCGCACTGCATCTATCTAATTCATTTAATCCTCACATCAACCCAGTGAGGGGAGGTGGTATTATCTCCAGGACGAAGCTGAGTCTTGGAGAGATGAAGATGTTGGTTGGCTAACGTCTCCCTCCTTATAAATGGTGGAGGCAGGATTTGAACGAATAACTTGGAATCCCGAGCTCCTGTGTTGAGTCACCTGGCTACAAGCAGCTACCATTTACTAAACAGTAGTTGTGTTTTGGTCAAGTGAGATTCATTATATGCACTGGTCCATTTGCCAGTCTAAGTGCTTGTTAAGGTGTGTCACTCCAATTTGGAAGATAAGAAACTAGGAGCAGGGTCTGTGGATTTCTGATTAGTGATGCAGTTGATGTTCGTGAGAAGGGTGACAGTGATTAAGGTAGGAGAGGAGAGGCACTCTGGGTGTAAGAGGCAGAGAAGATTTTTTTTAAAAGTTGCAGATCTAGAAAAATACTGACAGTCCTTAGCTTCCTCATTTATAACATGGGGGTGATAATTATACTGTCTTCAATGCTGCACTTCAAGGGGCTCAATGCTGCACTCGACACATCATAAGTGCTTAGATATCTGGTGTGAATATCTCTTGAATGGGATAATAATAATTAGGATTTTCTGAGTACATAAGAAATATAAAAGACCAGTAAATGGTCACCACATTTGGAAAGTAGTTGAACATACATCTCCAAAGAGTAAATAAATCTTTCCCAATACAGGAAAAAAAAAAAAAAAAAAAAAAAAAAAGTTAAGGCACAGTACTCAACTGTGGAACCACAAGAAAGGAGTGAGAGTCCCCATATCCCTGTGTTAATTGCAAAGTGACCAGAATCTGGTCTTTGTTCTTCTCCTTCTAGGTCTCTTTGTGCTATGTGGTGGTAGATATGTTTGTGGAAGATGATGAAAAAGACAAGAATGGGGTTACTGTACAGAAGCACTGGTCTCACCATCACACCGAGTGTTGACAGCACCTCTTGTTATGCCCACAACTGTGCAAAATAGGTAAGGGGGAGGGTATGATACCCATCGTGAATAATGAGGTTTAAAGAGGAAAAGGGACCTTCTCATGACCACAGAGTGACCAAGTGGTAGAGCAGAGGCTCAAACCTAAGCCTTCTGACTTCAGGTCCCTTGAACTTTCTATTCTTCCCAAGAATCTTAGTGGAGGGTGTTGGGTCCTACAATGGTAGCTGGCCTGTTGGAATTGCCCCCATTCCATCACTACCCCCATAGTCACCATCACCACCAGCATTACCAGGGTCACCACCATCACAGTCAAGGTAGTTTTAAAAGTATCCTCCTCCAAATAACTTTTACATTAGTCGAGAAGCTTTTTGCTAATCCCATCAGCTTCCCCAAGTAGAGAAGGATAGTCTACATAACAGAAGCAGTTATAGCTTCCCCCAAAGTATCCTAATGGATAATAAATTATGAAGAGAACATTCTTTGCTATGTAATTAATGGAAATTTACCATTTTCAAGCTTCCTCTGGGGAATTTTCCATGTCAAATGAATTTGTCGATGGGACCCGAGAGGGAGGATGTCACAACTGTTCCAGTGTGTACTTCTTCATTAGGCGGCTGCTGGAGGTTAAATTTTCAGTCACGTCTTCTGATGGCTTTGATCTCTGATGACAGTGTTAACTCTATTTGTTCCTTGGTATCACTCTGGTATTTTAAAATAGTCTTTTAAGATAGTCTTGCTAATTATTTTGCTGGAAGTTTAATTAAATCTTGTCACAGAGGAATATGCTATCTTGAGGACTAGCTGCTAAACATAAGTCAAATTGCTAAGAAAAGGGAAGGCAGAGTAGACAGATATGCATACAAAGAATGGTACAGAAGATAGATTTCCATCCTAAAGGACACAGAGTTTTCCGAAGTTCAAATCTCTGTTTCAACCATGTTCGACTTTTGGAGGGGATTCTAAAAGCTTTAATTTTACATTTAGAACCAGATGTGTTAAAAGCAATCAATTAATGTTTTTATTTAGTTTTATTCTGGGACTATAAAGATAAATAGACAAGCTTGCCATCTTCAAGGGGCTTGTGGTTGTGTGTGTGTGTGTGTGTGTGTGTGTGTGTGTAGGGGGCAGGGGATACTGAGAGAGACATGGCATATTACATACAGAAAGTTAGATGTCTGTTAATCCTTATCTTAGTGTTGTTCGTAATTGCAAAATTCTGCAAAAAATCTTTTAAAAGAATGAAGTAGATTCAAATGAATGATATGAAATAATCTCCCAAATATGCTTAAGATGAAAAAACAAAGTAGTGACCAGTACAGAAAAGGGGTTGGCAAACTTTTTCTTAAAAGGCCATGTAGTAACTATTTGAAGCTTGTGGTCTGTAAGGTTTCTGCTCTTGTCAAGTGAAAGCAACCATAGATAATACATGAAGGAATGGAGGCATAGCTATGTTCCAATAAAACTTTATTTATACATATTGAAATCTGAATTTCAAATTTTTTTCATGTTAAAAAAACTCTTTTTCTTCCCCCCTCCCTGCCAACAACCATTTAAAAATGTAAAAATTATTCGTGGCTTGCTGCCCATACCCCAAACAAACAAAACAGGAGACAGAATTAAAAATAAGGTCTCAAAGGCTTATTTATACACCCATGTTAATGGCAGCATTATTCATGTGGAATGAACTCAAGTGTCCATTGAGAGATAAATGGATAAGCAAAATGAGGTATATCCTTATGATGGAATATTATTCAGCTTTAAAAAGGAAGGAAACCCTATCATGTGCTACAACATGAATGAAGCTTGAGGACATTATGTAAGTGAAATAAGCCAGACACAAAAGGACCAATACTGTATGATTCCACTTATATGAGGTACTTACAGTGGTCAAATTCATAAAGGTAGAAAGTGAAATGGTGGTTTCCAGGGCCTGGGAAGAGAAGGAATAGGCAGTTATTGTTTAATGAGTACAGAGATTTGATTTTACAAGGTGAAAAGAGTTGTGGATATGGATGGCAGTGATGGTTGTACAAAAGTGTATTTAATACTGTGCTCGCTTGGGCAGCACATATACAAAAGTGTATTTAATACCACTGAAATGTACACTAAAACATGGCTAAGATGGTAAATTATATGTTATGTGTATTTTGACACAATTTTTAAAATTGGAAAATGATACACACACACTAAAAAAAACAGGAGGCAGGCTGGATCTGTACAGAGGACATAGTTTTCAAACTTTTGGTATAGAACACGAGCTATTTGTGTACAAATACACACACACACAAATACTCTACACACAACACATGTGATAGGTATAATATTTTCAAAATACCTGTGGGTGGTTAGTTATTCCCCTAGAAGCCAGTTTCTTTCTTTGTGGCACTCCTCGGGTTATAAAAGCTAAGCCATGAGGCTCATTGTCCTAGGGAAGGAGAGAGCTGTGTGGAGTGGAACAAAGAGATCACCATCCAACCTTGAGTCTCAAAGATGACTGATTTTTTTCTCTCCAAGAAGTGGTAAGACAATTATCCTCAAAGCTGAACTTTCTTAAGAGATTTGTACATGTGTTTGCTTCTTTTTTAAAAAATAAACTCCAAAAGTCCTTTCAACACACCAAGGTGCACACCTGGCCAACTCAGACCATAGAGTTTCATGACAGATCATTGTGTCCAGCTCCTGGAGATGCTGGAGGGAGCCTCTCTAGTCCTCAGAGGAGCAGTAGAGGAGGCCAGAAGGAGAAAGACAAAGGCTTGTGTATGTGGGTCTTGACTGCCCTGTCCATGATGATAAGCCAGAAGTGGTGTTAGAGACTGGCCAGTGAGTCTGGAGGCGTTCCAGAGCATGGTGGGGCACTTTGCTAATTTTCTGCAGTGCAGAGTGAGTATTTTCTCATCCTGTCCTTTAAACCCACTTTCAGTTTCTCTGCAGCCTGTGTCCCTGCAAGACTATATGGAGAGGCTGAGAACCTGTAGACCATCACTGAGGTCAGAGCAAGGAGGACTCAGAGGGCATGGACTTTGTAGCCAGATGCAAGTGGCCAGAACCACAGAATTCAACAGGGAATCCTAATACGATACTCCAAATATCAAAAGGGACAGCAGGGACAGACCAGTTGGGCCATACTGTTGCAGACAGTAGAATAGTCCTAAGAGATTTCTGGTAGACCTGAGGCTTCCTTCTGCACCACTAAGAACACAAACACTTTTTCCTATACTTATGTGACATCTTGTGGAAGAGAGAAACTTTCCTGGCATAGAGTTCGAATCTTATATCTGATAGAATGTTTATCCTAAAGAGTCTAATATATCAGTGTTTGAATTTTTAGATACGATTGAATATTTATCCTGTAAGAGTCTATATATCAGGGAATATAAAGTTTGCTGCATTTTTTAACACACAAATTGTAGTGGGTGAAGTTTGATCCTGCTACATGTAATGCTTATATATGCATGCCCCATCTCTGGAAGTATAAACAAGAAACATGATTGTTTCTCCCCTCTGGGGAGGGATCCTCAGGGTTGGGAGGTGAGAGAGAGATTTACTGTTTACTCTTGTTGTATTTCATCTAGAGGTGATTGTTGCAGTCTGAGCAAGAGGTGGTGGTCTTTTACATCATGATTTAAAGCTGGGAATTAATTCTGTATGGGACAGGGAACTGATGAAGGGCATAAACAGAGCAGTGTGGCAGTTAGATTTGAATATTATATGCATTGCCCTGGCTCTAGTCTAGAAAAGAGGGTGGCATGGGTAAGACTGGAGGCAGAAAGATCTTTTGAGAGGCTGTTGGCATAATCTGGGAGAGAGAAGGTGAGGGCTGCAAACAGTGACATTGACAAGGATGGGAGAGAGATGTGAGAGATAATTAGGAATGAGCTCAGGTCCACATAGAGAGGACAAAGCAGGGCCAAAGAAACAGAGGAGGCATCTCAGGAACCATAAATGGAGAAACTAATAGAATGCAAAGAGCAAAGTCATCCTGATGCAACTCCTTCTCTTCTATTGCCTGGTGTAGTGCCCCTCTCTCACAATGAAAGTTGTTCCCATCTTGACTGCATCTCTTGAAAATGCTAAAAAGGGCGTATGTACAGAATGTACAGATCAATTATCCAATATCTCTTTTCCCCCCCTCTCTCCCCACCTTTCTCACCCATGCAGCATGCCATGGTAGTGACTCCAATTCCTCATGTTTCTTCCAAACCTTCCCCTCCCATCTTTTCTATTATAAAATCTAGTCAGCTCTTCTCTTCTATGCTCCCCTCCCCGCTTCTGGACTTTTGCCGAATCTCTCAAAGCAGCTTCCTTTCTTTTTAGGATAACTTATTCTCCTTTCCCTAGTTCAGCTCTGCCTAGCTAAGGGATTAGTTGAACAGGCTTTGAGTGTTATTCCATGGGTTTGCATTCCTGGCTCCACAGCTAACTAAGTGACCCAGGCAAGAAATGTAACTCTCTAAACCTCTGCAACCTTGTGTGAAAGGATGATAATAACAGTACTTCTTTCACTGGGTTGTTGTGAGGCTTAAACGAGATGATACTTACAATGCTCAGCACAGTGCTTGGCATGTAATAAACTCGGATTAAATGTTAGCAATAAAAATACTCATCAATACTGATTAACACAAGAAATGCCTGGGTGCTTGAGCAAAAAGAAACAAAAAGCAAAACCCCCCAAACAGAATGGAACAAAAAAATCCCCAAACAGAACAAAACAAAAACCTTCTTAGAATGTAGAGAAGGAAAAGCTTTTGAGTACTCAAACGCTTACGTGTATGTATTTTTTTTCTTTAAAAAATATCATAAGGAGACTCTCTCTGTATTAGATATCTATTGTGGCATAACAAATGATTCCAAAACTTAGCAGTTTTAAAAAACACAGTGTCTGTGAGTGGGAATCTGAGAACAGCTTAGCTGGATCCAGTACTTCAAGATCTCTCATAGGCTACAGTCAAGGTGTCAGCTGAGGCCTTTGATGTCTCAAGGTTCCACTGGGGCAGTATCTGCTTCCAAGCCCACTCAGTGTGTTTTGGTAGGGTTTAGCTCCTCATGAGATGTCAAACTGAGGCCCTCTGTTCCTTGCTGGCTGTTAGCCGGAGGCTGCCCTTGTTCCTTGCAATGAGCTTCTCTGTATCAACAAGCATGTGGAAAGAGCTGGAGAGTGATGGCAGGATGCAGATCAGTTGTTTGTAAACTAATGCTGTGTACTGCATGTTTATGTCTCCCCAAAATTCATATGTTCAAATCCTTACCTCCAAGGTCATGGTATTAGGAGGTGGGGTCTTTAGGAGGTGATTAGGTCATGAGAGCGGAGCCCTCGTGAATGGGATTAGGACTCTTCTAAAACATGCCCCAGACAATGTCAGTTGGTATAGTCATTATGGAAAATGGTATAGAAGTTTTTCAAAAAACTAAAAATAGAACTACCATGTGATCCAGTGATCCCACTGATGGGTATTTATCTGAAGGAAAGGAAATTAGCATACCAAAGAGATATTTGCACCCCCTTGTTTATTGCAGCAGTATTCACAATAGCCAAGATACAGAATCAACCTAGGTGTCCGCAGACAGATGAATGGATAAAGAAAATGTGGTATATATACATAATGGAATACTACTCAGCCATGAAAAAGAATGAAATCCTATCATTTGTGGCAAAACAGCTGAGCCTGGAAAACATTATGTTAAGTGAAATAAGGCAGGCATCGAAAGCTAAATATGGTATATTCTCACTCACATGTGAAAGCTAAAAAAAAAAGTTGAACTTTTAGAAGTAGAGAGTAGAATTGTGGTTACTAGAGGCTGGGTAGGGGAGAAGGGAAGGGGGATAGGGAGAGGTTGGTTAATGGACACAAAATTACAGTTAGATAGGAAAAATAAGTTCTAGTGGTATAGAGCAGTGCTAGGCATCTATAATTAATCATAACTTATAGTATGTTCTCAAATGGCTAGAAGAGTAGAGATCAATATGTTCTCATCACTGCCAATTTTGCAATGATGACTATATTAATTACCCAGATTTTGATCATTACACATTGTGTACATGTATTGAAATGCAACTCTTTACCCCATAAATATGTCCAATCAATATGTGTCAGTTAAAAAATAAATTTATTTTTATAAAATGCCCCAGAGAGCTCCCTTGCCCTTCTGCCACTTGAGGACACAGCATGAAGATGCTATCTATGAACCAGGATGTGGGTGCTCACCAGACACTGAATCTGCCAGCACCTTAATCTTGGACTTCCCAGCTTCCAGAACTGTGAAAAATATTTCTGTCATTTATAAGCCACCAGTCTATGGTATTCTGTTACGTAGCATCCTGCATGGACTAAGACACTAATAACAGACATGACATCCCACCAATTCTGCCATATTCTTGATTTTTTTTTAACTTGATAACTTTTATTTATTTATAATTGGTTATGAATATTCATGAGATACAAAGCTGATTGTCACCCCTCATGACCACAGTGTGAGGGCCAGATTCATACAGGCAGCATACACATTACCGTAAATTGCATTTGTACCCCATGTCCCCCACCCAATTATCCCCAACCTTCCTCTCCCTCCTCATTTCCCCCCAACTCCACTTTGTAGCCCAAAGAATTTTTTCTCCCTCTGCAAGTCCAAAGCACTACTGTGGTCTTTCCTTCCTTCCTTCTTTCTCTCTTAGCTCCCACATATGAGTGAGCACATTCAGTATTTATCCCTCTGTGCTTTGCTTATTTCACTCGACATAAGTTTCTCCAGGCTTATCCATGTTGTTGCAAATGGGAGTATTTCATTCTTTTTTATGGCAGAGTAGTATTCCATGGTGTATATATACCACAGTTTCCTTATCCAATCATCCATCAATGGACATTTAGGTTGGTTCCATGTCTTGGCTATTGTAAACAGATCTGTGATGAACATGGGAGTGCAGGTATCCCTTCGACATGATGATTTCCATTCCTCCGGGTATAAACCCAGAACTGGGATTGCTGGATTGTATGGAAGGTCTATCTGTAGTTGTTTGAGAAACCTTCATATTGTTTTCCATAGTGGTTGTACTAATTTACAATCCCACCAACAGTGCAGGAGTGTTTTCTTCTCTCCACACCCTCACCAGCATTTGTTATTCACCGTCTTTTTGATTATAGCCAGTCTAACTGGGATGAGGTAGTATCTCAATGTAGTTTTAATTTGCATTTCCCTGATGACTAGGGATGTTGAGCATTTCTTCACGTACTTGTTGGCTGCTTGTATGTCTTCCTTTGAAAAATGTCTACTCAGATCCTTTGCCCATTTTTAATTGGGTTATTTGTTTTTTTTACTGCATAATTGCAAGCGTTCCTTGTATATTATGGATATTAATCCCTTGTTGGATGCATAGTTAGCAAAAATTTTCTCCCACTCTGTAGGTTGTCGTTTCACTATGTTGATTGTTTCCTTTGCTGTGCAGGAGCTTTTTAGTTTGATATAGTCCCATTTGTTTATTTTTTCTTTTGCTACTTGTGCTTTCAGGCTCATGTTCAGAAAGTCTGTGCCCAGACCTAGTTGCTGAAGTGTTTCACCTATATTTTCCCTTAGAAATGCTACAGTTTCAGGTCTTAAACTTAAGTCTTTAATCCATTTTGAGTTGATTTTAGTGTATGGTGAGAGGTGCATATCTAGTTTCATTCTTCTGCATATGGATATCCAGTTTTCCCACCAGCACTTGTTGAAGAGGCAGTCTTTTCCCCAATGTAGATTTTTGTTGCCTTTGTCCTATATCAGATGGCTGTAAGCCTGAGGGGTGATTTCAGGGTTCTTAATTCTACTCCACTGGTCTGAATGTCAATTTTTATACCAGTACCATGCTCATATTCTGTTTTTTAGAAGCAAATCATATGATCTGGCCTATACACAGTGGGGGATTGAGGGTGGGGATTTCACATGGGCAAGATGACCAGGAGGTAGGGATCACTGGGGGGCTGTGTCAGAAGTTGCCCACTACATTCCCCCAGTCCTTTCCCCTGTGTTCCATTCCTTAATCCTATCTTTTAGGATCTGTACCCCAGATCCTACTTCATTTGATCACTAATTGAATATTACCATCAGATTCCAGGAGCTTCCCCATCATAAGTCTCCCAGGTGCCTAAAGATAATCTTCCTCCTCTGTCACTTTGCATGCAACCTGTTTGTGGTCAAGAAAATGTATGTCTTGCTATAGAGACCATGAATCCATCAGGAAAAAGGAGTTCCAAGTACATATTTAGAGCTGGGCTAAAGTCAGGGCTTCCAGATGTGTCCCTTAGTCTTCTAGTCAGACAACAGTACAGCTTAGGTATGGTTTGGAGGAGCCAAGTAGAAAGAGAGATAAACCACTGCAGGAGGACTGTAAGCATTCTAACAAGGAGAAAACAACAACAAAAAACGTACCACTCCTCTAGTTCTGCTTCTAATAAGATTAATTAGAAATGCATTAGGCTACAAGTAATAGAAAAATCCAAATAAGATTTAGAAAGGATTTCCCCCCTCCCTTGCACATCAAAAGTCTTGAGGTGTGTTGGTTATGTTGGCCCAATGGCTCAGCAATGACAGGCCCGAATGTCTTGTTATTTTTGTAACATTTTCCTCATGACCACAGAATGGCTGCTGTGCTCCTTACATCACATCTGCATTCAAGACAGGAAGAAAGAAGCAGAGATGGCCCTAGCTGCACTGTTCCTTTTATCAGGAGAGCAAAAGTATTTTTCAGAGCTACTCTCCCCCTTACCCCCTCCTACACATTCACTTAAAATTTCTTTAGATAGGGCCACACCTGGCTGACAGTGCGTACTTAACTTTTCCTGGCTACCACAGTCGAAAGTGGCAAGAGGGGACAGGATTGAGATGGCTGCTGGGTAGCCAAACAGTAATGCCAATACAAATGTTATTAGTAATCATAATATAGTCAGGTCCTAAAAGTAATGATAGGTAATGATTCTAGACTAACACTAAAAAGTCAGGATTTGAATCCATGTCTGTTTATTGCCCAGAGTCTGACCTCTTAATCATGACACACTTGCTGAAGTCTCCTGAGTGGCTCCTGCATGTCGGGGCCTGTGTTGGAGGCTGGTGCCATGAGAATTCCCGTGCATTAAGTGGCATCATAGCACCCGAGGTGGGGCAAGGAGGCTGTCTTGCAAGGATGAAATGAGATCATGATTAGCAAATGTTTAGCAAGTGCTCATCATGTCATCATTTGCCAGCTCAATATGTGGTCACTTCTTTTTTCTAATTTTTTAAAAAATTTTATATTTTTTAGATTTTAGATTTTTATTTTTAAAAAAGCTTTCAGGAGGTACAATGTACATATCATAAAATTCACCCATGTTAAGTGCACAATTCAATGAATTTTAGTAAATTTACGGAGGTGTGCAACCATCACCACAACCCAACTTTAGAACATTTTCATCACCCTGAAAAGATCTCTTGTAATTTTTTGTAGTTGCTGCTATTCCCACTCCCCATCCCCAAAACTACTGATCTAATTTATGTATCATAGATTTAGCTTTTTTGATATTTCCTCTGAAATTATACAATATGTGGGGTTTGGCATCTGGCATCTTTCGCTTTGCATATTTTTGAGTTACATCCATGTTGTAGCATATTTTGGTGTTTCATTCCATTTTATTGCTGAATTTTATTTCATTGTATAGATATTGTTTAGTTTTTGTTTATCAATTTTGTTTATTCACCAGTTGATGGATGTTTGGATTGTTTCTGGTTTGGGGTTATTGTGAATAATGCTGCTACTTGTGTGAACAGTCACCTACAAGTCATTTGCGGGCATTTGTTTTCACGTCTCTTGTGTGGGTACCAAGGAATAGTATTGCTGGGTCCTTGCTACATACGGCAAATTTATGTTTAACATTTTAAGAAGCTGCTAAACTATTTTGTAAAGTGGCTATACCATTTTGCATTTTATATGTAGCAATGTATGGGGGTTCTCATTTCCGATTTCATCTTATTACTGAAGGTAGTTTAGAGCAGTGGTTAAGAGCCCAGCTCTAGCTTCTTGCAGCCTAGGTTTCAGTCTCTGCTTTGCCACTTATGACTTATGTGGCTTTATATAAACTATTTTGGCCTCAGTTTTTTGCTTTGTACAATGGAAATAATAATAACACCTACTTTGTATGGTGGTAGGAAGAAGTAATTTAGATTACTGGCCTGGTGTCTGTCATATAGCAATTTCTGTATTAGTTCTTATTGCTATCAGTAAATCTTGTATGTGTTCATTTGTTTTCTGGTTTTGAAAAAATTTATTTTACCTGTTGTAAGGTAAAAACATCAATATTTGAGTTTGATAAATTAGTACCACTTGCTCCATTTGGGGAGCAATTTGGTGCAAGCTTCTAGTCTTGAGAACATAAAAGCTGAGGGGCTGGTTGGAATCCCTCTGGAAATAAAGTAGATAGCTTCATGTCGGACCCCTGCCCCAATTGCTCCACTGCTCCAGCCACATACCATGACTTTCTTCTGCTTTTCTGATTATAGGGTCAGGGCTCCCTGGGTGCTGTGTTCTGTTCCCCTGAAGGTGGTTTTCCCAGTTCAGTTTTCTGCCCTTTCCCAGGTGGTAACACAGGGAGCCATCTGCCTTTCATGGTCTCTGTGCATCTTTGACCCAGACACGACCCTCTCAATCACTCAGGAGATGCCATTGTACCTGAGTGCAGAAGTCATTTCGGTGCTAGATGATAGTTAGAAAGTGATTGTACTGTAGTTCCTGAAACATAAAATGTGCGCTGCAACTTATGAGAAAGAGGGCATCATGAGGCCTGAGCCATTTGGAATAACAGAACACGGCATGACACGTGAGCCTGTGGAAGCGCACGGCTTTCAATTAAAGCAAACAAACAAAAAAGCAAAGAGAAAAGTCACAGGCAAATGCAATTTGCAAGTTGTTCAACATTTGTTTTGAATGTCTACATTGTTCCAAACAACATCTTGTAATGAGGGCACAATTTCCTCTTTCTGTCTCTTTCCCCCTCCTTTCCTCCCTCTTTCTTTCTATTTTTGTGGAGGTGGTTTGGGGGGTGGCGAGTGGTGAGAGACCTGTCTGGATGTCCAATTGATGATGGTCCGACTCAGCTCTGGCTCAGCTGGAAGTCTTAGCTGGTCTCCAGGGTGAAAACAGTCACCACAAAGCCAAGCAGTATTGCCTTGGTTTTCTGCCTTGCTGTTTTCAAGAGACTCAGTGAATCCCACCTTTGGTCAAACCCGAGAAAGTCAGGGCTGAGTTCAGCCCCTGAGATGGCTCTGTTGGGTAGAGGCAGAGCTGGGGAATGACCTGGCGACTCATAGCACAGTCATTATACTGAATTGTCCTTAAGTCTGTATGGCAAATGTGTTCACCTATTCCGTAGAACGAGTCCAGTTATTCTCAACTAAACTTTTTGTCATCACACAGTTCCCAAGTTAAAGTTTTGCTATATGACTTCTGAATTGGGTGGATACTGTCGAGGTTTAAAGCGAAGACTGTGGTACCCAGAATGTGGGAGGCAGGTATGCACCAATACTCAGAGTGTTTCTGAGTCTTTCTTCTTCATGAGCTTCACCTGGAAGATTAACACAATCCAGATTCTTCCCAGGCTTCTCTTCGGAATATTCTGATTTATTAGGTCTAGTCAGAGGCTTAGGGATCTGTTTTAACATATTCATCAGTCGATTCTTAAGATCAATAAAGGCTGAAGAACACTCATGTAGGGCCATGAGCTCATATTTTAGGATCATCCAAGTAGATTGTTACAAGCAAATTCCTGAGCCTGTGACCAGGTCTTTGCTATAGACTGAATGTTTATGTGCCCCCCCCACCACCCCAAATTCAAATGCTGAAACCTAGTCCCCAGTGTGATGGTGTTAGGAGGTAGGGCCTTTGGGAGGTGATTAGGGTGATTAAGAATGGGATTAGTGTCCTTATAAAAGAGACCTCTGAGAGCTCCCCTGCTCCTTCTACCATGTGAAGACACAGCAAAAAGACAGCCATCTATGAACCAGAAAGAGGGTCCTCAACAGACACTGACTCTGCCAGGGCCTTGATCTTGGACTTCCCAGCCTCCAGAATGATGAGAAATAAATTTTTGCTGTTCATGAGCCAGCCAGTCCATGGTAATTTGTTACAGCAGCCTGAATGGACTAAGACAGTCTTCATTCTAGAATCTGCATTTTTAATAAGCTAGCTGGTGACTCTAACACAAGTGGGTATTTGAACATCCCTTTGAGAGACGCTTGGCTTGGAGTCTTGCTACTAACTATGGGCCACAGACTGGCAGCGCCAGCATCACTGGAAGCTTGTTAGAAAGACAGCCTGGACCTCTTGAGTGAGAATCTGCATTTTAACTATAGTTCCAGGTTATCATATGCACATTAGATTTAGAAAGCACTGTCTTAAAGCAGTGGTCCTCAGAATGTAGTCCCCAGGCCTACATCTTTGGCCTTACCTGGGAACTTGTTAAAGATGCAAATTCTGTAAATGGTAGAATTTCATTCTTTTTCATGGCTGAATAGTATTCCACTGTGTATATATACCACATTTTCCTTATCCAGTCATCCATTAATGGACATTTAGGTTGGTTCCAACTCTTCGCTATTGTGGAATAGAGCCACAATAAACACGGGAGTATAAGCATCCCTTCAAAATTTTGATTTCCATTCCTTTGGATATATACCCAGTAGTGGGATTGTTGGATTGTACGGTAGTCTATCTGTAGTTTCTTGAGAAATCTCCATACTGATTTCCATCATGGCTGTACTAATTTACATTTCCACCAATGATGTGTAAGAGCTCCCCTTTTTTTTGCATCCTTGCCAGCATTTTTTATGAAATTGTAGAGAGATAGGAAGAATAAAATCTAGTGTTCTACAGGAATATAGGGAGACTAGATTCAACAACAAATTACCATATAACTTCAAGCAGCTATTTGAGAGGATGTTGAATGTTTCCAGCACAAAGAGGTGACAAATGTTTGAGGTGATGGATATGCTAAATATTCTGATATGATCATTGCACACAGTATAAATGTATCAAAATATCACATTGTACTCCATAAATATATACAATTATCATGGGTCAATTAAGAAAATATAAGTTAAAAAGAAAAGAAATTTAGAGACAGAAGTAGATTAGAAGTTACCGAAATTGGGGGGAGGGGGGAGGGGAGGAATAATGGGAAGTTATTGCTTAATGGGTACAGAGTTTATGTTTAGGGTGATGAAAATGTTTTGGAAATAGAGGTAGTGGTTACACAGCATGGTGAATGTAATTAATTCCACGCAATTGTATGTTTAAAAATGCTTAAAATAGAAATTCTTACATTATATATGTTTTATCACAATAAAAAAATACAATTGCAAATAAAATAAAAGAGATACCTACAAAAACTGCAAATTCTCAGTCCCCACCCAGAAACTCTGGGGTAGGGCTAGCAATCTGGGTTTAAACAAGCTGTCCAATAATTCTGATTTATGCTAAAGTTTCAGAACCACTGACTCAGAGAGAGTTTTATTTTTTCTCTTTTTTCCTTTTCTTTTCTAAACAAGGCTGATTTCTCTCCAGGTGTGCTAGTCTGTATAGTTGACATTTATACCTGTGAATACACAGCCCTGACCTTTGAATTCCTGTATCAAAGAAGCTCATTCACTTCCATGTCAACCCTGAAAGTGCTGGAACTCCACAAATAGGAGATAAAGAATTGAATATCATTGACTGGTTCTAGCTCAACAAACTTTTCACTTAATCAGTCCGTCTTTCTCATCAAGGGTAGTATCTAAACAGCCATTTTCTCCACTCCTAGTGTAATCTCTTGCCCCAGAGTGGAAATAGCAAATGACTGTTATCACAAAGTTTTCTCATAGTAGACCCCTATTCTGGTGGGATGCACTGCCCCGTGCTTCACAGAGTAAATGACTCTGACTTGTCTCTGCTCCTGGGACTGTATCATCCCCAACCGATGAAGCCACCCTGGAGAGGCAGTCAAAGACCCATACGACGTGTGACCTCATGCAACTCGATTCACTTCTCTGGGCTTGAGTTCAAAGGGCTGATCTCATTTACCAGGAGGACAATCCTATTGCCTCTCCCACCTTGCAGATTTCTTGAAAATATCGAAAGGACATCTAAATGCATAAGTGCTTCGAAAAGTTAAAACTGCTCTACAAATATGCAGAATCATTCTTATTATGAATGAAATGTGGGATAGGATGAGAGAAAGAATTAGAGCTGCATGTTTTGGGGAAAGGGAATTTAAGGAAAACATTATCTCTATAATGCTTCTAACATTGACACAGTTGTGCTCTTTCATAAAGGCTATGCCTGAAATTAACTCTTAACTCACTATGTTAATGTGGATTTCCCCCAGAAGCAGATGCCAGGGTGAGAATTGCAGAGCAGATAGTATATTTGGGTGGTAATTCTTGAAAACACTTTGGGGGAGGAAGGTTGGGATGTCGGACAAAGAAGGGTAGGTGGACAGTAAAGGGTGTCACCAAGCAGGGAAGTGCTGTGGGCAACTGGAGTTTAGCACCATTCAGTGGGGGTTTAGTTCTTCTACTGGAGAACTCTGGAAGCACCTTGTGTGCGTTGATGGGACCTCACTGATTGGGTGCTGCTCCTGGGGCACAAAGTTCACTGGCACTCCTGTTCTGCCTTGTGTGTGAGTACAGCAGGGTCCTGTGGCCTGGGAGAACCCTTCTTCAGAGACATGGAAATGCTGGCACTTGGAAGTCAGGCCTACATCCACTGAAGTTGCCAGGCCAGAGGTATGTGAGCAAGACATACACCTCTGAGTGACCTATGTTAAGGGATTCCTGGACCACTAAAAATCCCTGGTCACTAAGATTGGAAAGAAACCAGATTATTCCCAAATCTTTGCCACAAGGACTCTGGTGGGCACTAGAATCACCCAAGGGCATTTGTGCAGTAAGATGCCCAGCCTATTACAGACTTACTAACTCAGAATTTCTGGTGTGGGGTCTGGGAACCTGCACTTTAAGTAACCCAGAGGGCATTCTGCGAGGTGAAACAAGACAGATACAGAAAGAAAAATTCTGTGTGATCTCACTTATATGAGATTACTTCAAAAAGTCTGTGGAAAAATGGAATGAAAAGATAATACAAATCTTTCTGTAAACTTTTTGAGGTACTTGTATATGTGGAATCTAGAAAAAATTGAGTATGTAGAACCAGAGAGGAGAATGATGGTTATCAGGGGCTGGGGAATTGGGGGAAATAGGAAGGTGGTTGGCAAAGGGTACAAATCTACAGTCAGGGAGACAAATAAGTCTAGAGAGCTAATGCACAGCATGATGACTGTAGTTAATAGTGCTGTATCGTATGCTGGGAATTTGCTAAGAAGGTAGATTTCAGGTGCTCTCACCACGAAAACAAAAAAGGGAATTCTGTGAGGAGATATGTGTGTTAATTTACTCGCCCGTAGTAATCATTCATTTTATGTATGTATATCAAAATATCATATTGTACAAATTTAAAAAGAAAGAAAGAAAGATACAACAATCACAATAGTACATTGAACTTTCAAAAGGAGAGAACAGAACTGAAGTTACCAGAGATGGGAAAGGGGGAGGGTCAGAGGGGTCTAGCGAGAAACTGGTAAAGGTCCACAAATATGGTCACATTGTGTAATGTTGAAATATACTAATTTTCCTGATTTGAGCATCACCTACTGCACACAGGTGTTGATACTCAACTCTGTACCCCACTAATATGTACCATCAATTATTTTTCAATAAAAACAACAACAAAAACAAAAATCATCATATTGTGCACCTTAAATGTGTACAATTTTTATTAAAAAATGAAAGTCATAAAGGAAAGATGACTCAAGACAAGAAGCCAGCTCTCTTGATCTTATATTCATGTCTAGAGTACTCAAGAGGTATAATCTGCTGCTGGTCACCGGTACAACTTTTCCGGAGGCATTCTTAAAATAATCATATAATAGTAGTACCTACAATAAATAAATAAGCACCATAGTTCATTCTGCCTGGGCTCTGGGTGTCAGGGATGACAAGTATTTGGTGTGTTTTTCATTGCTGGCCCATGTGGTATCCATGGCAGACATCACTAATCAATCACAGTTCTCTTCCCATCTTGGCCCATACGTGGCCTCAGTCAGGATCCTTCTCAATGCCAGGCAGCCACTTCCTGTTAATTGGGGCAGACTGCCAAGGAGCCTTGAGTAGGGAAAGTGAGAGAAATCCATTTTCTGACATGGGTTAGTTTCATCTCAGGCTTGCATAAGGGGAACAGGAAGTGGCTTTGATTGTGGATCAAGGAAACATGGAACAGGCTCAAGTTAGGAGAAGCGGTGAGGGACATCTTCGTGGTTTGGGGATTACCAAAGGGGCAATCACAGCCTTGCCCTGTGGGGAGCAGGTAGCAGTGGGAGCAACAGCTGAACTGGAGAGAGGAGGGGTTGAGGTGCACCAGCAGCCTTCTGCTTTCATATCTAGATTCTGGTCTTCTTGTGGGAAGCTTTGGTACCCATTATGGACTGAATTGTGTACGTCCCAAATTCATATGTTGAAGCCCTAACCCCCAGTGTGATGGTATTAAATAGGAGGACTTTGGGGAGGTAATTAGGTTTACATGAGGTCATGAGGGTAGAGCCCCATGGTGGGATTAGTGCCCTTAACATAAGAAGAAGAGATGCCAGGGCTTCCTATTTCCACCCTGTGAAGATATAGCAAGAAGGTGGCCACTGGCAAGCCAGGAAGAGAGCTCTCCCCAAGAACAGAAATTGCTAACACCTTGATCTTGGACTTCCCAGACTCCAGAGTTATAAGAAATAAATGTTTGTTGTTTAAGCCGCCCAGTTGATGGTATTTTGTTACAGCAGCCCTAGCTACAACAGTACCATTAGCAATAGAGGGCAGGCATGAAGACTAGGCTCAGGTTTGCAGCCTTTGGGGACCTCTCAACCTCATTACCAGAGAGCATGGGTGA
Organism: Cynocephalus volans; assembly: GCF_027409185.1. Taxonomy (NCBI): domain Eukaryota; kingdom Metazoa; phylum Chordata; class Mammalia; order Dermoptera; family Cynocephalidae; genus Cynocephalus; species Cynocephalus volans. Next base: position 109,916,983 of record NC_084465.1, read on the forward strand.
AGGTGGGATTATTCTAGATGAAAAGATTCTTGATAGCACAGTCCACCTGAGAGTTGATGTGATGTGTGCAAGGTCACAAAGTGTGTTTTTGATGGAGCCAAGATGTACACATATTTTAAACTTCCAGCTCAACGCTCTTACCACTCTTTTCTCAGGTGCTTAGAGTACTTTCCAGAACCTTCTGCTGCATTTTGGATCTCTGACACCAACTTGCACATTTTCCCAAACAGCACTGAGATGCAACATCTGCTAATCACGGTCTTCTCAAAGCATATACAGTGAGATTAGAAAAGGAATTGAACGAGGCTAGATGGCCTCCATTGGGACTGAAAGTGTAACATGCAGAGTGGGAAATTAAAACAGGGTGTTTGGGGAGAGAAGAACCTGGCTTTTCTTATCTTCCTGCCACATGTGAACTCTGTCATCAGAGCTTCAGTTTTTGATAAGCTCAGCGTGTCTTATCGCAGCCTCTGACACATGCATTGATCATTCCTTAAACTGTGCTCAGGGAGGCATTTTACCCCCTCTCTCTGAACTGCCCTCCCCTTGCCTTCTCTTCCCTCCCCCTTTTCTTGTTGACGTTGATGTTGCATGCAGAGAAGGCTGCTTTCAAAAATACATCTTTTTAATAACTTGTCTTTTAGGAGAGGGGTGCACATCTATGCTTGGGTGGTTAGCTAAGGAAAATCCTGCGCTGGATGTCTAACATCTCCTCTTATCACAGGAAGCCTTTGACAAAGAAAAATGGGCCTTGCATTTGGTACTTACATCCAGCACAGCCACTGCTTCTGGACTGCAGATATCAGCAGTGGAAAGGCACTGTTGAGGCAGCCCAGTAGCGACTCGGGCATCCACAGAAGTCTTTAAAGCAATGTTGAGGAGCTACACAAAAGCCTGTATCGTATTTTTTTTTTCCTCAAGAAATTAAAAATCCTAGGCAAGCTTATCTAGCTGGTGCCTTATCACTAGGCAGGGTGGTGACTTAAAAATTTTTGATTAGTCCCCAGCTTGTGTGAGCAATTGTGAAGCAGCACATTATCACCACTCTATGACAGTAAAGCATACGCACAATTCAACTTTATGCACTTTAGGGATGGGGGTGTTTAGTACTCAGTCTGATTGATCAGGTGGGAGGGAAAGCCTTTGAGAGCTAATTACCTTCCACCTTGGAAATCCTTTATTGCTTGATTGAACTTTTTGGAAAATTAGGATTAACAAATGGCCCTTCTCAGATTTTTGCTGGAAGAATACTGTCGCCAGAAACAGTAGGGATGATGTCATTTGCTGTTTCTGTCATTTTACGTGGTCACTGCTTAATATCCACAAATCATTTTATGTTTACAAGTCACTCTATATTTTCCAATGAGAAATGTCAAACATCTTTGAGATCTTGATAGTTGTGGTACTGATGCCTCTGTTTTATTCACAGATAACACTGGAGGGAGGCCGGGTGATGTGTCTAAAATCACACAGCTGGCAATTGGCTGAGTTGTGAATTCAACTCAGGTCTTTCAAATGATTTGTTGAAGGGTATGTCCACTTGGAGGGGGCCACTTTAATTCTCACAAAGGCACAGAGCACTTGGCAAGTGGAGCAGAGCACCTGCCAGGAGGAGGTGCTGTTTTCTAGTTTGCACAAAAGTGCCAGATGAATTACTAACGCTGGTCAATATTAACTTAAATGCAGAAGCTACAGACTGAAATGCTCAGAGTTCTACTTAGTGATGAAAATTGAGATTACGTTTTGCAGGACTATGCCTTTGTGGAACTAGAGGAAAAACTCGTTTCTCTCTAAAAGTGAATTTAAGCTGAATGATCCTTGAAACTTACTTGCTTATGAGAAACATGTTCCTTTTCCTAAAGGTTTGTTTATAGACAAACAGTGGGGCAGGGAAGATGAGAGGGAGAAATGGCCAGGCCTAATATCTTCACTGTAGGCTGGAGAAAGGACTTTGAACATGAGTTAGGCTAGCCTTGGCATAGTCCTTCCAGGATAGTCAATAACTCGGATTTTAGAATGATGCTGTAAATATTTTGAATGCCTCAGACACTGGCCCCTGTCGTGTGGTTGGAATGGGATTTTCTTCCTATGGTCAGCCATCCTGAGATGGGAAATAGGAAGGCCTTGGGCTGGCAGAAAGAGGGACTTCTTGTTGCATCTGGGGCTGGGGAGAGTAGAGACCTGAACTTTTAGGGTTTCCTTTGAAGAGGCAGTAACTCTAGGGGCAGAAATGAGTTTCTCTCTGTAAAAAAATTGAAGTCCCTGATTCTTTGGTAAGATTTTGTTAATTTTTTAATTATTTTATTATTATTTATTATTTGAACCTGCTTGGACCGGGGTTTAATAGAAAGGCTTCTCTCCAAGCCTGGAGTATAGTGTTAGCATAGAGATGACTGAATAAATATGATCAAATACAGCACTCTAAATTCTGTTTCCAAAGCCTTTTGACCTTGTACAAAGGAGATGTCTGAGGGAGCCTCTCTCCAAAGTGTTCTCCTTAATATTGACATAATAGGGGGGGTATCGTGTTATGATATTGGAGATAAGTAAGGTTGATTTCAAAACACCAGTTCTGTAATTTATGGGCAAGTTATTAGCTTTATGAGCCTCAACGTCGTCCTTTGAAATATACCATGTGAATCCTCACCTCAAAGATCTGGGGTGAAGCTAATCTCTGAGAAAGGATCTAGTGCCAGGCATGCAGAGGTGCTAAAAAAAAAAAAAAGATGTTTGCTTTGTCAGAAAAAGGTACTGTTTTAAGATAAAAAGGAAGAGTTGTCAATGTCCCTTCAGTCACAATTTAAAAGGCACAGTGCTAACTCCATGTAGATCAGGGGCTGGCAAACTTCTTCTGTAAAGGGTCAGAGAGTGAATATTTTCTGTTTTGCTCTCCACATAGTCTCTATCATGCCCACTCAGTCCGCCATGGTAGCCTGAGAACAACCCTAGACAATGTAGTGACAAATGGGTTTGGCTGTGTTCCAACTAAACTGTGTCTATGAAAACAGGTGTGTACTGTATTTGGCCTTCAGGTGTAGTTTGCAGACTCCTGATATTAACAGTGTTCATCTAAAAAAACCTCTGTGCGGACTCATAAGCTTTGTTCACCCTACTGTTCTTGTCTCTGGGAATCACTTTTGTTTTCTGTCCCTTTTTTCTCTGTAGACAATGCACACAGTCACTTCTCAATGAATGAAGATAACAAGGAGATCCATAATTTTTAAATAAAATGACCAAGAGAACAGAGAGAGTAAATGGCTAAGCCCAAACACACAGCAAAGCAGATGCAGATGTGGCCTAGAACACCCTCTTCCAGTCCTTCCCCTCCACCGTCCATCTCTTTATTTAACTCACTAACCCATTTTGCCCTCTCAGAAATCACCTGGATTAGAAATGGCACCTTTTGCGTATTTTTAAATCTTTTGCCCTACTTTTTCTACATTCATCCATGGATGGTAGAAAGTTTTCAAATTAAGTGTCACTGCTCAAAGTCAAAAATTAATTAATTAGTCAGTGGCCAGATATGTGCAGTGCCCAGAATGCTTATCAGTTTGCCTCAAAAGCTTTGCTAATTAGAAAGAAGTCAGAGTGGAACCAGGCAGATCAAAGAGCCCAATCTCTCTCTCGTAGAACTTCTATCACATTGGTCTTGGAATTCTAATCAATTCCACCGTTTAAATAAATTCCATAGGCTGGGTCTTGTTTTGTCCATGGTACAGTGTGCAATTAGGGATTCACTGCAAGTATTTCCAGTTTGCAAGTACCTCTACACAGGGCACATCCTTCAATAAAAAGGACTTCAATGCATTCCTTCAAAACACAACTCAAAAGGTAGAACTTTATGCATTATGCTCAACTTTCTCAAGTGTGATGAAAAACTGTTCCTGAAAACTCCCTAACAGTTGCTTAACAGCTTCATTTGCAAGCACAGGGCTGAGCTCATAGCCTGATAAGAATTTTTTTAGATTAATAAAATTTTATTTTATTAATCAGCAATAGCACTTTTTAAAAACAACTTTATTGAGGTATGATTTGCATGCCATAAAATTCACCCATTTTAAGTGTACAATTTAATGATTTTAGTAAATTTACTGATTTGTGCAGTCATCACAATTTAGTTTTAGAATATTTTCATCCCTTCAATAAGACACTTCATGCCCATTTGCAGTATATCCTGAACCCCATCCCCAGCCCCTGGCAAACACTAATATACTTTCTTTCTCTATATATTTACCTTTGGGGCATTTCATATACATGGAATCATATAATATGTAGTCTTTGGTGTCTGGCTTCTTTCACTTAGCATAATGTGTTTGAAGTGCATGCATGTAGTACATGTCAGTGTTTCATTCCTTTTCATTGCTGCATAATAACAACATTGTATGGACCTACCCTGTTTTGTTTATCCATTCACCAGTTGATAAACATTTGTGTTGTTTCTGGTTCTAGGCTATCATAAATAAAACTGCTATGAGTATTTATGCATAGACGCATGTTGTCTTTCTAGAAGTTGGAATTGCTGGGTCATATGGTAAATTTGACCTTTTTAAGAAACTGCCAAACTTTTTTCCAAAGCAGCTGCACTATTTTACATTCCCACCAGCAAAGTGTGAGGTTCCCTGTTGTCCTACATCCTTACCAACACTTGTTATTGTCTGTCTTTTTGATCACAGTCCTCCTAGAGGGTGTGAAGTGGCATCTTATTTTGGTTTTAATTTGTGTTTCCCTAATGGTTGGATAGCTACTTAATTATATAGAATGATCTATACCAGAGTCTCCCATTGTGTATTTGGAAGAAGACTAGGGCCATCAGATGCCTCACAAATAAACGGATTCTCTGGTCCAGTAGGTTTGAGAAATGTTGCAAATTATTTCTAGCTCTATTCATAGTTTACTGTATTGAGAGCTCTCACAAGTTTTGCAATTAAAAAAACTAACAAACAACACTCCCCCAACCTGTCTGAGTTTATTTAACTCAGTACTCCCTAGATTTATTTGAAAATATAATTTGTGTTACCAGGATGTAAATATGTTTTGGGAAGTGCTAATGTCTGCCCATTCTCAGTCTCTCTCTGGGGAGAGTGAACAGTGAGTTGATCATTGTCACCCATGCACTGATCCTTGTTCCATAGGAAGCCGACTGACTCAGGGAGGCAACTAGGAGCCCTTTGTCTCCCTGGGGGTCTATCTCATTTCCCTTCTTCACTCCCATGACCTCTTCTACCAGGGTTGGATTTCTGCAAGATATAGAGGTTAATGAAGGGAGTGGAAAGGACTGACTTGTGTAATGACGTGGAATGTTTTCTCCAGGTCTTGGCATTGTTTGGGGGAAGGAATTACGTGAGCGGGATGATGAAAGGAAGGCATGTCACTGCTCTGCTGGGACTCATTAGATCTTGGAGTGGAATAAATGACCTCCTCCCGCCAAGATATGTCTGCCTGGAAGCTGTGAGTGTTAATTTATTTGGAATCAGTGGCTTTGGAGATGTAGTAAAATTAAGGATCTTGAGATGAGATCACCCTAGATTGCCTGAGAAGTCCTACATTGAATGACAAGTGTCTCTATAAGAGTAGAAGAGGAAAAGACACAGGGAGAAGAAAAGATGGAGATAGAGACTAAAGCAGTTAGGCTGCCACAGCTAAGAACACCTGCTCCCAATGGAAGCTGAAAGAGTCAAAGAAGGATTCGTTCTTAGTGCCTTTGGAGGGAGTGTGGCCTTGCCAGCATCTTGATTTTGGACTTCTGGCCTCCACAACTGTGAAAGAATAAATTTCTGTTGTTTTAAGCCTCCAAATTTGTGGTCATTTGTTATGGCGGCCCTAGGAATCTAAGAAAGATCTGATGATGCATGGGGGATGTTATGCCGAGAAGATATTTGTGGGGATGGTAGATCCTTCCAGCCCACACTTGGTGCTGAGCCAGGATAGGGAGGCAGATAATGTGGCAGATAACACTGGACAGGTCTGAGCTCTCATAGGTCAAAATGCATCCTAGTTATCCTGGATAAAACAGTGAGGAAGGGGAATTCAGGGAAGGGGAAGAGGAAAGGGAAAAAGAGAGAAGGAGGCGAGGGGAAAGAAGATGTGGAGGAAAATCAGTCAGTGTATCCTCAGGACTGCAGAGTAACTCTTGTGGGAGTGGGAGGTTCTCCGTCACATGGACTGAAGAGCAGAGAGGGGTCCTGAAGATGATGTCCGTCGATGAAGGTGGCACATCTCAGGACAAGCACAGGACATGCACAGCCTGGGGCTTCCCTGGGCCAACTCTAAATCCTATAAAGGCTGTCTTTCAGTTTCCCACTTTTCAAAGCCTGGAGGGAGGCTTCACTCTGTAGAGGAGGAGGAGGATGTGGTGGCATTGTGGGTGATGGGTAGGGTGAGATGAAGGGTGGTCATTTTGTCCCAATAGTGAAAGTATCACATTCTATTCTCATAGATTTTCGATCATGACTCTAACAGTTCCTAAGGCACCAGCCTTCAGATAACTAACTATGGCAGTACCTAATATTTATTTATCATAGTTCTGGCCACAGGAGCTTTATACATAGTGCCTCATTTTCCCTCTACCATAACCCTTTGAGGCAGTTATTATTGGTTTTCCCCTTTCTTTTAGATGAGGAAATGAGGCTCAGAGAGGTTAAGTGACTTGCCCAGTGTCCCAAACCTAATTAGTGAGGGAGGCAGTCTAATCCTGGTGTCAATCTATTATTCAACCAATTTAGGCCATGAGACCAAGATCTTCTGGGTCCTGTGGTAATAAGGAGGCTGGGTTTATTCTAGCTCTGAATTTCTTATTCCAGACAAGAAAGTTCATGACAACAGGGAATTTTTGCAGTTGTCTTGCTGAGTAAGTTCGGTGCTTTGATATGTATGTGGGCATAGATGCCAACTGCAAGGTGATATTTCTTGGTATAATTATGATTTAGAGGCAGTGGGTGAGGCAAGAAGTATAGACAGTCCTGAAATCCAGTCCCAGCTCTGATAACTGAGAGGACTTAGGAAAGTTATTGAAACTCTCTGAGCCTCAGTTAGGAAATAATTCTCTGATATCTAACTTTCAGAGATGTTGTGAGTTAAACAGCTATATATATATAAACCATATGTATAAACTATACGTAAGACTCTATCGATATATGTATACAATCATATATAGCAAAATGCTGAACACCATGCATTATGCTTGGCACATAGTAGACACTAAATAGATGATAAATCTTAGTGTTATCATTATCATTTTTATCATAACTTTAGCAGGCTTGTGGGATGAATGTCCCCCCAAATTTCCTTTAAGTGAAATTACTGACCCATATAAATGCCCCACATTATTATTATTATTATTATTATTATTATTATTTTATGGAGATCCCACATTATTTAGAGGAGAAATGAAATCTTTCTGAGGCTTGCTAGTTTAAAACATTAGTACCAGGTTTTTAATCTGGATGAGCAAATTAAAAATGAACTGCAGCCACATGGATACAATGTCTCAACACAGGTGAATTTTATCAATGACTCTTGAGGCATGGCAAGGCACAGAAATGACCCATTGCGATGGCTTCTCTATCTTAGGTTAGAGACCACCTGGCGCTAGGAGGCAGAGACCCTGGCCATAGCTCCCATTTCAGGGCTGGAGAGAGGATGGAGGGAGGGAGAGATGGGAGCAGGTCAAATACACTGGCAGGTGTGGCAAGAATCAAGTTGTAAATAACTCAGTAAATGTTAGAGAATAGGATGGGTGGCATTTGAAATAATAAGCGAGCCCTCTCTGAGCAGTCACTCCTCCTAACCTTTCAGAAAATTACACTGACCTGCATCTTAGCAAAGGGCATTTATCAAAAGGAGAGCTGGCTGTACTTGCAGAATCCATGGTGAGAATGGATTCTTAGCAGGAGGCTTGACATGTGGAAGGACTTGGAGACCCAGGGGTGAGCCTGCGTGGTCTCGGAATTACTTCCTGTTCAGAACTTACATTTCGGGAAAGGCTTAGAGTGAAAAGAACAGACTTAGATATCTACTCAGCTCCAGCCGGTGTGGTCATGTGGGAATATAGCCTCTATGTCCTACAGTCTCTGTCTTTATTTTTATACCCAAGCAAGGCTATGGTCCTAGCCTGTGCATGTCACCATTTAAAGCTTTTGGAAATGAAGTTTTTTGTTTTTGTTTTAAACATCATGATAACCAACCACGTAGGGCTGAAATTAAACATGTCCTTTTCTGTCTTTGGGAAATGTTTTGTGACCTTGGGCATAGTAAACTTCTTTGATGCAAATTGCAGCTGGAAAGTGCTTTGTGGGCATGCCAGAGTAATGTCCTTCAAACTTCAGGTTGGGACCCATTCGGGGATCATGAAAACTACACCCCGTAATTTTGTGGGGTGTAGTTACCTTTTTTATTTTAAAGAAATAAAATAGAAGATGTCAGAATGTATCACATGTTATATGCAAAACTCAAATAAATATTTAAAGCAACTTACACAGAGCTGCAGTGATAGAATCCTACAGAAGGGTCATCCCATTTAACCTCACTCCTGCTCTCAGGTGGCCTTTGAGGATACTCAGAGCAAGATATGAAAAACACAGATCTAGGGAATTTTAAGGGCTGTTTCTGTTTCCTTTTCAACTGTGGTTGAAGTCACTGATGTTACTGTGTTTTTTCAGCAAAGAGCAGCGTAGCCTTGTATTGGGCAAGGAAGACCACCATGTTTAGGCAGATGTTTGGTAAGAGCCGAGGGGATATAGTCTTTTAGCCCGATGGGAGCAGAATTTGAATGCCAAACCCATCCAGGTGAGCAGACCCCAAGAAATGGCTCATAGCGTCCAAAGACACAAGAGGCCAGTTATGTAAACTTGGCAAGCCATTTTGTTCATTAGAAATGTGAGAAACACCTGAGATAGAGATGGAGGCTTAGCTGTTCATATCACCAATCAGGGCACATCACCTGAGGTCAAGAATCAGAAGGCTGTTTGGTGGAACTCAGGCAGAAAAGAAACTGGATTCCTTCACTTCCTTCAATTTATTGCTGTCTGGTGCTAGGGGCTGTGAGTGTGAACACAGGAGGCAGGGTCAACTTTCCTCTTTGCTTGGACGTTGTTGTCTGGTTAGAGTCTCTTCTTCCTTGAACAGTGGTGGGACTGTAGCCTTTTAGGATGTAATCCCCCACTCCTTCCCAATTTTACAAAAGAAGAAATGAAATCTCAGAGAGGTTAAGTGTCTGAAAACAGAGACTTGAACGATGTCAGAAGTAATTTCTCTCCATCTCTCATCTCTGGCTCTTGATTGCACATTAGCATAATGCTTTATGCAGCTCTTGTCATGCAAACAAGCTGCCTCCCTGGGGTTGAAAATGTGGATGCCAACAGATCCCCCTCCTTTTTTTTTTTTCACTGTGCAGTTTCAACTGTCTACAGAGATTGTTCTGCTTTTCTTTCACCTGATTCCAAAATTCCTGAAGAAGGAAACTCATTGGCCTGGCAGTGTGAACAACATGGGTAGAGTTGGGGAAAGAGACAATTGCATGAATAAGGATGGGACTTGGGGGATCATGCTGTACAGAAAGAAAAAATCAGACATTTGTTCTAAGAGAGCCTATTACCATTCACGGTGCCTCACTTTCTCAAGACATCACTGTAGGACCATGTCCATTCATTTGTTAATCATTTTATTAATACATTCTTTGAACTGTTATTTCATGACCATCTAGAGGATACCTGACATGTTATAATATATCTCTTGATTCCAAACTATTGAGTCAAATTAGAATAGGGACAGGGAATAAGGGAGGATGTGAAAAGAGAGAAAACTATGTCTTTGCTCCAAGCGCCTGATGCAATGCATTGCATCTGTTTATCTATCTCCCTTTACCAGGCTGGATATTCCATCTGGGCAGAAATTTTGTCTTGCTGATGCTCATAAAACCTAAGGTGTAAACAGTGGTGGAGGAGTTAGGAAACACTCATTCTGAAGCCAGATCTCCTGGGTTCAAATCTTGACTTCACCACTCACTTTCTATATATCTGACCTTAGGAAAGTTACTTAACCTCTCTGTGCTTAAGTTTCTTTATCTGTAAAATGGGGAAATTGATAGTTCCTACTTCATAGGGTGTATAAGTCCTAAGTGAGTTAATATATGTAAAATACTTAGACTAGTGCCATGGTACTTAATGCTCAATAAATGTCGAGTTCTGTTGACCTGTTATTCTTTGAGGAAAGAATATGATAATCCTGACTGGGGGAAATGTGTGGCTGCAGGGCCAAAGCAGACCACCTGTTTTCCCTTCTTGGTGCAACAGGACACAGAGCAGCGTGTGGGATGATCCAAGCTCATAGCATCACACAGAATTCATTTTTCTTGGCTGCCCCTTCACCTGAGGGTAAAAGGCAATGAAGCAATCAAACTCCAAATAAAAGTTGCAATAGAATTTTCTTTTCTTCTTCAAGAAACCTTTCAGCTGTGGCATTCCGTGCAGTTTCTGCATAGTGGGTATGGATGATGTGCCATATTTCATTGTACTCAGCACTCTACTTTGTGAACGAAGAGAGAGAAGGCCCTCCTAACACCTGGAGGACATGCTCTCTGTTGTCCAAATGGAGAGTATCCGGGTGGAAATGCCACCTGTGGATAGAGCTGGGTTATAGCCAAGAGGGATACTTTAGCAGGGCTGATCCTAAAGAGACCTTAGTTTCTGCACTAGTCAGTTGGACCCTAGGACGGCTATTGGGAATTAACCCACCAGCGAGTGTAGACTGTAGGACAGTGTTTTTCAAACGTTAATGTGCCTACGAATCACATGGGGACGTTATTAGAATGTAGATTCTGATTCAGGAGGTCTGGGATAGAATCTGGGATACTGTCTTTCTAACAGGTGCCCAGGTGATGGCGATGCTCCTGGTCAGTGGACCATACTTTGAATAATAATGTAGCAATGATGTAGCACATCCCTCAGTCTTCATGGCTTATTTACAACCTGTTTAGTAATTCTGACATTGCTGTCTTAGATTAACCACATTATAGAACTTGATTACTTCTTTATTTATTCATATATTCAGTAAATATTTATTGAGCATTAACTCTCTTCCTAAATTGTTACAATACATGCATTCATCCCAAACCAGTGTTTCTCAGCCTTGGCACCATTGTCATTTTGGGCTGGATAATTCTTTGTTACAGGGGGCTGTCCTGTGCCTTATAGGATATTTAGCAGCATCTCTGGCCTCTACTTACTAGATGTCAGTAGCATCCTCTTCCTCAGGTTGTGACAACCCAAAACGTCTCCAGACATTGTCCAGTGTCCCCTGGGGAAGAAAACCACTCTGGGTGGAGAGCACTGGGTAAACTCAAAGTTGGTGAGCTGTGGCAACTGAAACTACGACCATATAAAATATATGCTTGACTAGACATAGTATTTATTGCATGCATAAAGTGCTTTCATGTATATGATCTTATCTGAGCCTTTTCAGGATACCACGTTTCCCAATTGATGGGGGTGAAGTTTCATGATAGAACTGAGACTCAAATGCAGGTCTTCTGTGGCCAAGTCCTGAGCTCTATCTATTACACCGCACTACCTCCTCTGCACTTTTCTGCCTATTTTTGGTTTAGAGAAGCTGCTGAGCCTTCTTGGTTTAGTGTCTTCCTCTTTCAAGATCGTAATGATAACAGAATAATAATTAGGATATTTCTTCATTCATTTAAACAAGTGGAATAGGGCAGTGGTTAAGAGCTCTCTAGAACTAGCCTGGTCCCCCCACTAATTACCTAATTATTTTGACCGTCTGTGCCTCCATTTACTCATATATAGAGTGTGAGTAGCACTATGTACTTCTTAGTGTTGTTGGTTGTTATTGTTGCCAAGAGATAGAAGGGTGCCTAAGGCCGATGTTTATGCATAAACGAATTTGTTACTTCTTTTGTTCCACTCCCTTTGGTTTTTCTCACGAGTTAAGAGTTCATGGTGGACAAATTCTCCCAGTCCCTTCCCGGATTCTGACTGATGAGCTCCCACACATAGCACATGGTTTCATTTTCTTGATAGCTGCACAGCCCCCTAAACACTTCGAAAGCAAGGTCTCAGGTTAAACTTTGACCAAGGACGTGGCTGGGCCTGAGGCTGAGTAGAGCCTCTGTGATACTGTGATGTAATAAGAAATATATAGTTGGTTTTCCTTCCTGGTTCTTGACACAGAGATCCTAAAGCCCTTCTAATTTCCTGAGTGATGGAGTCAGAGGGACATCTTTTGTTATTCATAATAACCATACCCAAATTTATGCTAATGAGGTGACTCTTGGTGGGCTCCTATACACCTTCAGGATGGGGGCTGGTTGCCAGAGGAACCAACAAACCAACCACGTGGATTACAGGGTTGGAATTTTCAGGGCCCCCTACTCTTTACCCTTAACTCTAGAGAGGGGTCAGAGGCTGGAGATTGAGTTGCTCTCCAATGGCCCGTGATTTAATTAATCAGGCCTATGTAAGTGAACCTCTGTAAAAACCCTAAACCAAAGGGGCTTGGAGAACTCCTGAGTTGGTGAACGCATCCATGTGCCAGGAAAGTGGCGCACCCCACCTCCACAGTGATAGAAGCTCCCGCACTGGGGACCCTCTGGACTGTCCTGTGAACCTCTTCATGTGGCTGTTCATCTGTTTCCTTTATAAACCAGTAACAGTAAGTAAGCTGTTCTCCCTGACTTCTGTGAGCCATTCTGGCAAATTATCGAACATGAAGAATAGGTTGTGAGAACCCTGATTTATGGCCGGTGGGTCAGAAGTACAGGAAATCCAGATCTTGTGATTGATGTCTGAAATGGGAGCAGTCTTGTAGGACTGAGCCCTTAACCTGCGGGGTCCGATGCTAACTCCGAGTGGGTGGTGTCAGAATCGAACTGAATCCTTGGACACACAGTCGGTGTCTGGAAAGTTGGATGATTGGTTGTTGGTATGGAAAAACCCCACACGCTTGATGTCAGAAGTGTTGAGATTAGAAATAGATTTTAGCCCCCTACTCCTCGTTTGAATTGGAGACTATCGACTTGTAGGTTGGGTCTGACTTGAGATACCCATCCAGCTGCAGGGGTATGGGACACTGAAGACAGAGGGAGAGAAGGTCAGGGACGTATTCAAAGAGAAAGTGGTGAACAGCAGGCCCTACCTCTGAGAGACCCTCTCCCTGCCCTTTAGTAAACCATGACCCAGCAAGTGTTGCTCTCTGACCAGTTGTGTGAGTCCCTTCTTTTCTTGGGGAGGACTGAGGGGTGGAGAGAGAGTTGGCAACTTTCTTCTTACAGCATAGGAATGATTCCCTCTCCTTTATGGGTCAAAGAGGAAATGTGGGAAAAGAAGAAGGGACTAACACAAAAAGAAGGGACTTCACATTCACCTTGGTTTTCAGGAGTGAGGAAATTGACCTCATTTTTCTTTTACGCAAGTCAATTTCCATCCCTCTGGCATCTTGTTACTCTTCACTCATTTGATCATTTAATTGCTTCATCCAGGTGGCTGGTGGGAATCACAACTGCACCTGCTTGGACGCCCTCTGCTTCAAGCAATTATTCCATCTCCCCCTCGGAGCAGTACCATATGCCAGAGTGGGGCTTGCGGCAGACCTGGGGCAGGCTTAAGGAGAGGTTTTAATTTAGTGTCACCATTGAGAGAGACAATCTTGTGTAAAATGCTCCTGTAGAATATACATACACACAAAAGGAGTTTTTATTGTCTTTGTTTTCAACACCATCCCATCTTTGTTATACATTTCTCTGCATCTTGCTATTTTCACATAGCGGTATCTGTGTAACCCTGGTAAAGAATTTTAATGGTATTCTAAATGCGACAGGATGCTATTGGAAGATTGTGGACATGGGGGTGTATTTTGTTCTTTAGAAGATTATTCCGGGTCAAGTCTAATAGCATCTATGATGAGACATCCCAAGACCCCAGCCTCCCAATCCTTGCTCACACTTCCAGTTCTCAGTTTCTTATACCATCACCCCAGGTTTTCTTTTTTTTTTTTAAAGATGACCGGTAAGGGGATCTTAACCCTTGACTTGGTGTTGTGAGCACCACGCTCAGCCAGTGAGCAAACCGGCCATCCGTATATGGGATCCGAACCCGGGGCCTTGGTGTTATCAGCACCGCACTCTCCCGAGTGAGCCACGGGCCGGCCCCACCCCAGGTTTTCTAAACTCCAGTGCCCACCTCCCCTGCCAAATATTCTCACACCCTGACTTCTGCCACCCAGCCACCCCCTCCCCAAAGCTCCATCACTCACCGTTTTCTTTGTACTCACTGGTAATTCCTATATCTGAAGAACTGATTTCCTTTCAACCCTACTTCTTTGAAGTCCTATTCCTTTGAGTTATTTTCACTTCTTTTATTCTTGAGGAAAATTTCTAGTGCTTGTTTTCATAAGCATCAGTGACAGGGAGTTTGCTATCAGCAAATATATCCTGCCAGTGTCATCTTAGTGAATAAGTAAATATCAGAGTTTAAAAGAATCTCAGGGGGCCATATATGATAATTGCTCATGCAGGGCAAGAATTCATTTTTAAGACTGTTCAATGATCATAAAATGAATATTTCCAGGGACTGGGAACTCACTACCTCTGAGGCCAGTTTATTTTATCCTTAGGCAGCCTTGACTCTTAGACTTTTTTCCTTATATTTTGCCTTCTTCTAAAGCGTCGTCATTCTCAATGTCTAATTTACAGTTCCAAAATCAGACTATTCCCATTATAAGTTCTTAATGTCTCATTATAATTTTCCCAAAATGACTCTTTTCTCATAAATCAGGCTCTCTGCTCAGTTTTTAATTTTTTTACAGCTTTATTGAGGAATAATTGAAATACAATAAATTGCACATATTTAAATGCAGAATTTGATGAGTTTTCACTTATGTATATACCTTGTAGCCATCATCACAATCAAAATAGTGAATATAACTATCACCCCCAAAAGTTTCCTTGTGCCCCTTTATAATCTCTCCTTCCTCTTTATCCTCCCATTTCCAGAAATCTCTGACCACCTTTTTGTCACTATATATGAGTTTGCATTTTCTGGAATTTATCTAGGCAAAATTACACAGTTTGTACTCTTTTTTTGATCTGGTTTCTTTCACTTAGCATCAGTACTCTGAGGTTTATTCTTCTTGTTGTGTGTAATAACAGTTCATTGTTTTTCATTGCTCAGTAGTATTCTGTTGTATGGATGTACCACACTTTGTTTATCTGTGCACTAGTTGTTTCACTGGAAACATCTGGATTGTTTCCATTTTTTAACTATTACAAATAAGACTTCTATGAGCATTTATGCACAAAGTCTATATGGACGCACTCTTTCTTTTCTCTTGGGTAACTAAATACCTAGGACTGGAGTGGCTAGATATGGTTGGTAGTGCTTAACTTCTTAAGAAGCTGCCAAACTGTTTCCCATCTGGCTGTATCACTTTTCCTTCCCACCAGAAGTGTATGAGAGTTCTGGTTACTCCTCGTCCTCACTGTTCCTTTACATGGTCTTTTTAATCCCTGATCGTTTTGATCCTGTGATCTTAGGATCCATTGGACGTGTCTTCATTTTCCCCAAAGAAAGATATGTCATAGTCTGTCTGCCGTTTTTTGATTCTTTGAAACTGCCTGGTTATATTCAATTATCTATTCAACAAAAATTATTGTCACCTAATATGTGCCAAGCCTTGTGTTACTCAGGATACTTGGATGAAGGCAGCTGGGTTGTTTCTATCCAACATTTCCAAGTCTTAAGACATGGGTTGTAATGCATTGTCCACTCCATGGAGTGGGAGTTGGAGGTATGGAATAATACGTGTTCTGATATCGCACGTGGTTCACTATTGCTTGGATATAGGATGCAAACAGCAAGAAACAAGGTGAGACTTCATTATGAAGTCCCTTGTCTACCAGATTAAAGGATCAGTGACGGGAAGGCTTGAAGAGTTTTGAAGACTGGCATGACCTAATTGGATCTGTACTTCATAAACCTCGCTCTGACAGTGTGAATGAAAAGGATTCTCTTTCTCTTGAGATATAGGCCCTGCCACATCTCTCTCTTTCTGTTGATTTATCTTCTTTTTTAGATTTCCTGGGGTGGATATGGAGCCTTCCTTTCTGTTTCAAAACTCTCATGTCTTTGGCTTTCAAAATCAAAGTGGTGGTAACTGCACTTGGGCCCCAACTACTGTGTTCTGTGGATAGGACTATGGTTTTCAAGGTGTTAGTGCTGAAAGAGAAGGTGTGTCCTTATAGAAGTGGTCTTTGGCTTGGGCTGCCGTGTCATCTTCCAGAGCCCTGCAGGGGTGCACTTTCCTGGGGTGTCCTTTTGGCAAGATGTTGAGAGAAACCACCTGGATAATAGAGGAAAAGTGAGAGCCAGACCTCGATCTTTCATCTGTGTGTGCCTGCAGTGCTAACATTTAGCAGGGACACATTGATGTGATTGCACAATTGTTAAAGTATTAAAAGAATTTCATGGTGGTTGGTAAATAGCTTCTCTGTGCACCCCACTTACTGGTACCCCCTGGCCCTGCATAAAAGGGGTCCCAGGGCCCTGCTCTAATGAGACAGTTGGCATCCTTCCCAATTGGTCAGTACTTACGTCATAATGGTTATTACGTTTGTAAAACATTTCAAATTTATATCATCATCAAAAACACAAAACTAGCAGCCTGAGGAATGATTATGCCAATCTGATCCTATATGTATATATGCACATTTGTGTGTGTATAGATAGATATAGACACAGATATAAATACAGATACATAAGTATTTAGTTTATATATCAGGCTATGCTGGAGGTGGTGGTATTTAAGTATTTAGAAACAAAAACACAATAGAATCTTTCTCCAAATCAGCGTAATTGTTTCACCAATAAGCCAGTGGTATCTGAAGGGAAACCATATCACGAAGAATCACCCAAGCAAATTGAAATGAGCACTTCAGCTATGGTTTATATTTTGTTGAAACTTAAGAGACTTTGTATCAACTTCTAAGTCAGTGGCTGAGTTTTCAGAGCAGAGGCTATTTTCCTTTATACTGACTAGCAGTTGGTTTGGAGAAACAGCTTAAGTAATTTTTTTTTTTTTTTGTTAACTTCAATATAATTTTCATTGCACTTGATTTTTAGACACTGAAATTGCCCATAATTGTGTCTGTCCTATCTCTATGATAATAAGGACAATCAAAATGGATTATCCCTTTGTTTTCCTGGTCATTTGTTGATGCCTTTTTGTTGTAAGGATGTGAAAACATAAGGCAATTTCACCAATTACTGGTAATGTTATTCAGATATTTAATTTATTTTCTGCATGCATAATCAGCCATAAATACATTTTAGCTAATGGAGATGACAAGGGTGTAATATAATTTGAGCCCAAACAAATTCAAAATAACATTAAGGAGGAAATACAAAACCATGGGAAGGAAAGAAATAAGGAACTCAATCTGTTTTTAGTTTCTCTTATGCCACATCTTCTAATGTGGATCAGGTCTTCTGGGTTAAAATAAAATAATGAAAGTGCCTAGTGAAGTGCATTGTGCATTGTACGTGCTTAATAAGTAGTTGTTTCTTTCCTTTCTCTTTAAAAAGCTGGCTGACTATGATAGTGTACTTGGTGTTTGCTATGGACTGAATGTTTGTGTCTGCCCCAAAGTTCATATGCTACAGCCAAATCCCCAATGTGATGGTTTTGGAGGTGGGACCTTTGGGAGGTGATTATGTCATGAGGATGAAGCCCTCATGAATGGGATTAGTACCCTTGTAAGAGGAGATATGAGGGAGATGATCTCTCAGCCATGTGAGGATACAGTGAGAAGACAGCTGTCTGCAAAGCAGACCAGATCTGCCAGACCAGATCTGCCATAACCTTGATCTTAGACTTGCCAGCCTCCAGAACTGTGAGAAATAAATGTTTGTTGTTTAAGTCACCCAGCCTATGGTATTTTTGTTACAGCAGCCCGAACCGACTAAGGCAGTGTTGTTTCATCTGATCCTGTTCATAGTCTTCTCTTGTCCTCCAACTTGATGGCCAGACCTCAGGGTGCATAAAGAAGGTACCACACAGCCACAGGAATTTTGGAATTAGAGTCAGAACATGAGTCAAGACGAAAAAAGTACAAAAATGGAACTTCCTCCTTCCCATTTCCAGGAAGTGCCCTGAAAGCAAAACAAAACCTGCTGTGATCCCATCTTATCTCAGTTACTCATTCCATCTGAGTCCCTGACTGCTATACACTTCATTTATGGACTAGCTTTACTCTTTAGTTTCTTGAGTTTGATAGAGCATGGTAAATTTAGGCAAATTTCTTTTTGTCAAAAAAGACTCTTAGCAGCTGCCCAACTTCTCTCTAAAACCCTCCCTCTTTGAATACTGATTATGCCTGGGAGAAATTCATTTAGTTGCTGATTTGTCTTTAACACCTGCTAATCTCCATTTCTGTTAAAGAGACTGCGTAACTGGTTCCTGGCTGTCTTCCAGCTGGGGTGGCACCAGTAAACAGGGGGCAACTAATTCTCCGATCAGGATGCACTCCTATTTGGTAATTCCAGGAAGGCCCACATTAGATTACTTTACATTGTTGATGCCTTGCCCAGAGGAAAAGTGTGCGAATGAATTATGAGCAGGTGGCTTCATCTGAAGGAACTTGTTACCACTCTGTTGCTGCCGTGCTTTTCTCTTGACTCAGCAAACTGTCTGGGGGTCCTAATAGCACTAGTGACTAAGTCTGGAAGTCTTTCATTGCCCTTTAATAAGAAAAGAGGGCCAAATTTATATCCAGGAGAGAAAAAAGATATGGGCATTTGGGGCTTTGGTGAGGAAATCTGGGGTAGCTTGGCAGTTACAGGGGAGGGCCAGAAAGTTTTCAAATGTCAAAGGTGCATTTTTCTTGCTTGCGCTCTAAAACAAATTCAGGAGATTGTCCACGGGCTCACCATTTGTAGCTGGCTTCTTTTGCTATTTGCTTTTTCTTCTACACACTCTGGCAGGAGAGCCTTGATGTCTGTCTCTGTCTTTGGAAATAGATTCATGTGTTTTAAGCCTGTCAAACAATTGCATGCCTGAGGGGCATTAAATGAGAATCCGGGGCTGCAGAGTGGCATCCTTGATCACGAGGAACCCAAGAATAAGTAGATGTCTATTTGCTCCTTGACTGTCTTATTCAAGAAAAGAGTTTAAATTCTGGCTATACTTTCCAATACCCACATCCCTTGGTGTGACATTTAGTTTTTTGTATGCTGTTTCCCCAAAAGGGGGAAGGGGTGGCTGAGGGTGTGAGGAACTGAGTAAAGTATCCATTTACAATTTTAGTGTTGCCTGTGCCACTGGAACTGATGTTAGACTTAGGGATAGACCTAAAATGAGAAGGTCCCAAGTAAAGCCATTTAATAGAATGAAATTAGAATAGATATCTACTTCTTCACCTCCAGACTATCGCTCACAGAATTATTAAAGGAAGAGTGTGGAGCTATACTTAGATATTTTCTGAGGCTGAATTTGATCCTTAGTCTGCCTGACTTCAAAGCAGCACTATTAACTTCAATAACGTAGTTGTGACTGTATAGTCACCAAATTGTGCACAGGATGGTTCTGACAGTTGCATACAAATCACGACATCATCGGATCTGGCAAGTTATGCATTATGATGGCTCACTTGCTGCTTTGTTTTATTGGATAGCAACCATTTTGAAGCCTCGAGCTGCAAATGTGCATATGTATGTATAATGTGCTAAATTTCTAATTTTTCTAACACTGTGCCCTTATAGAGTAAAAAAATCTAAACATTGAAAATTGCAATAATCTGAAATAGGTCTTGTACTCTACATTTGGGACTGTTTTTATTCATTGAGATATAATTAACACGTGATAAAATGCACAGATCTAAAGCGTTGACTTCAGTGAGTTTTGACAACTGTATATACCAGTGTAACCTCACTGAAAACAATGTAGATCTCCATCGTTCCAGAAACTCTTTGGTTCCTTTCCAGTCAGTTCCTTCCTTTCCTTCTGCTACTTGATTTCTATCAGTTTAGGTTAGTCTTGTCTGTATATGGATTCCATTTACATGGCCATTCTTGTAGTTTGGATATTTTTGTTTCTGGCCCCGATTGCTTAACACAGATTTTTGAGATTCACACATTTTTTGAGTGTATTTGTCATTCATTCTTTTTATTGCTGAGTAGTATTCCATTGCTAGGATTCTACATTCTCTTGTTGATGGGCATTTGTGTTGTTTCTACTTTTTGGCTATGAACATTCTTGTACAAGACTTCGGGTAAACATGTTTTTATTACTTTTGGGTAAATACCTCGGAGAAGAACAGATGGATCATAAGGTATATACATAGGACAAACGTCTATAAGAAAGTGCCTCATAGCCCTCAATTAACACTGGCTCTCACATTAGCAACATAGGAGAGTTCCAGTTTCTCCACAACTTGCCCACATTTAGTTATCAGTCTTTTTTATTTTAGCCATTCTAGTGGGTATAAAATGCTATCCACTGGCTCAATCTTATCTGTAGTTGAGTTCCTTTGGGTTTTGTTGCAGCTTTTATTTGATTCAATTCACCTCTGGCTTCAAATCATTTGAGTGTGGTTGGAGGACTCCTTTCATCAGGACCAGGGATCTAAGTGCCAGTGAAATTATACCAGTCTCTCTGCTTCCTAAACAAGTTGCCAGCTCTCAGAACTGTAGATCTTTCCTTCCTCTATGACCACCCTGCCAGCTTGTTGGGTTTCTGGAAAGTTCTCTTTGCTCTCTAGCCCTATTCCCTGCCTTCAGAGCCTAGAGGATATTCCAGTCCTTCTTTCCTGACCCTGGATCTTCTGAGGGTGACAGCTATTTCCACTACATAGGACTAGAATGCCTTAGAGGGAGATTTGATTATATTTGCTCTCCTTCCCCCACTCTTTGATGATCAAAAACCTGAAATGTCTTGTGGTTTTTCTTAGTTCTGCTGCCATTACTCAGTCTTTCTCAGGTGCATGGGGGAGATATTTCTCTCATTCTGCAACCCTGCCCCTTCATTCTTTTCGGACATCAGTGTCACTACTCTTGGGTAGGGGTGATGCATTTTGTGGGGGTTGTGGATCTTTCTCACCCCTGCTTTTGGTGCACAAATTCCCAAGCACCAGGTAAAGACATGTGAGGAAGTTGTAGTGAATGGGTAGAAACTTACTTTGTTGTCAGGGCTTCTTGAAATTCTAATTTCTCACGCTAGCCTTCCATGGCCACTGGAAGTTTTTTTAGAGGTTTGATGTTTTCTCATTCTCCCCTCCTGTACAGTGCTACCATGAATTAGGGTGCTGCTGAGTCTTTCATTCATACAAAGGGCCTCTCACTTTCTGAATTTTATTTCTTTTGGTGTGTTTATTTTCAGCTTTTTGATATAGTTTAAATGATTTGTTTTGATTCTTTGGGAGATAGCAACAGTTTTTCATGGCTTTCTGTCCAAAATGGAAGAAAACCCACTAACTTCTGAGATTCTGTGTACTTTATTTATTTATTTATTTTTGCTCAGGATTGCTTTGGTTATTCAGGGTCTTTTGTTGTTCCATATGAATGCTAGGATTGTTTTCTATATCTGTGAAGAATGTCATTGATATTTTGATGGGGATTGCATTGAATCTGTAGATCACTTTGGGTAGTATGGACATTTTTACAATGTTGATTCTTCCAATCCAAGAGCATAGAATGTCTTTCCATCTTTTTGTGTCCTCTTTCTTTCAACAGTGATTTATAGTTCTCATTGTAGAGATCTTTCACCTCTGTTGTTAAATTTATTCCTAGGTTTGTATTTTTTGGTAACTACTGTAAATGGACTAGGTAAATGGTTAAATTTATAGACACATACAAACCACCGAGACTAAGCCAAGAAAAAATATAAAACATGGACAGACCAATAACAAGCAAGAAGATTGAAGCAGTAATCAGCAGTTTCCCAACAAAGAAAAGCCAAGGACCTGATGGCCTTACTGCTGAATTCTACCAAACCTTTAAAGAGGAATAAATACCAATACTCTTCAAACTATTCCAAAAAATGGAAATGAAGGCCATTCTCCCAAACTCATTCTATGAGGCCAGCATCACCCTGACACCAAAACCAAAGATACAACAAAAAAGAAAACTATAGGCCAATATCTTTGATGAACATAGATGCAAAAATCTGCAATAAAATATTAGCTAATAGAATACATAACACATCAAAAAAATTATACCCCTCCATCAAGTGGAATTCATCTCAGGGATGCAAGGATGGTTCAACATGTGCAAGTCAATAAATGTGATACACCACATCAACAAAATCAAGGACAAAAGCTATATGATTATCTCAATAGATGCAGAAAGAGCATTTGACAAAATTCAACATCAATTCATGATAAAGACTCTCAGAAAATTAGGTATATAAGGAAAGTATATCAATGCAATAAAAGCCATATAACAAACTCATTGCCAATATCAGCCTGAGTGGGAAAAAGACAAGGATGCCCACTCTCATCACTCCTATTTAACATAGTTTTGGAAGTACTATCCAAAGCAATCAAGTAAGAGAAAGAAATAAAGGGCATCCAGACTGGAAAAGACAAAGTCAAACTGACCCTGTTTGCAGATGACATGATCCTATATATAGAAAAGCCTGAAGACTCTACAAAAAAACCCTCTTATAGCTGATAAACTATTTGGTAAAGTCGTAGGATATGAAATCCATGTGCAAAAATCAGTAGAAGATTTTGTTACTCAGGAATAGGTAGCTGATTACAACTGGTAAGAACAATTTAAGTTTCTTCCCTGCAAAAGAAGATTGTAATTATAGTCTACAACAGGAGGAGGTGAATTTTATGTAGTTCTGGCAAAGTCTTCCTGAGTCATCCAGTCGTCTGCCTGAGATAGGAAGAAAATAGAATTACTTTTTTCAACAGCGTGCATTAGAGCTCCACTTGGGAAGAAGCTGCTTTTATTTGGAATAAAATTCATTAGAAGTCTTCTTATCTGATATAATTAGAACTGGTAGTTGGCTCGTTAATCTAACAGAAAAATTAGAGTTGCCTCTTAGCCATGAGCCTTCAGCTTTCTGTAGAGAGTAGTCAGTATGTTTTGCAGCGGAAATGGAGAATGTTGGTTATTTTGAGAAAGTGGATTTAGCAGATGTTGGTTAGGAGCATTGCTTCAATAGCTTGTGGTCCCTGGATTTGGAATGAGAGGATCTAGGTGGATATCCTAAGAAGAAGAAAAGGAATTATTATTATGAATAAAATTCTGAGTCCAAATTACAGATGTAGAAATAATGCCCCTTGTTCATTCATTAAGTTTGAAAACTTTACTGTAGTTTCCCAAATAAATAAGCATCTATTGGGCTCCCTCTTGAGAGCCTGATGAAATTAGGAACTTTGTCACGTTTACCCACTATATCTTAAGTACAGCGGTGCCTGGCAGAGATTAGCTTCCATTTACTGGTTGAATTTAGAAGTTGAAGGAAACATATTATTTGATTGAAGCATGGCAAAAATTAATAATTTAAAACCTAGTGGCAGAGGTTTTTTCTAAGAAGAGAACTATCACTGTTTAGGAAAACAGCATAATATAGACTGCTTGGGTTTGGACGGTGGTGAGTTAGTAAGGAATAGTTAGGAAGGAGATAGTGAGACAGAGAGAGTGTGAAAACTGGTCTTCCGAAGAGATTAACAGTAACTTGGGAGTTATGGCTTGCATGGAGCCAAAGAAAGTAGGAAGAAGAAAAAGAAAAGGAGGCTGAGCTATGTGGTCCATGAGAAATTCGGTTGGCAGGCAGAGAGGTGGATGGAATTATAAGACAGTGAGGTACTTTACTACTAGGTTTTTGGCTGTACTATGATATAAAACCCTCTTCATTTTGCTAAACTTTCAGTAAGTCTGTTGCTCATGTATCCAGGGTTAAGGGATTGAGATCAGTGCAAAAATGGGCAGAGAGCAAGTTTATCCACAAACTGAGTGGTCTCACTTGAATCACTGTGGAACTATGCACTAGAAATGATTCATTAATTGTGACAGCCCTTTCCCAACATCTCAAGAAAAAAGATTTGACCAACTTCAACATCTCTTCATGATAAAGACTCTCAACAATTTGTGTATAGAAGGAAAAAATCTCAACATGATAAAAGCCATATATGACAAACCCACCACCAGTGTCATCTTGAATGGGTTTCCTTTGAGAACAGGAATAGGACAAGGATGCCAACTTTCACCCCTTCTATTTAACACAATATTGAAAGTACTATCCAGAGCAATCAGGCAAGAGCAAGAAATAAAGGCATCCAAATCTGAAAAGATGAAGTCAAATCGTCCCTGTTTGCAGATGACATGGTCCTATATACAGAAAAAAACAAGAACTCCACCAGAAAACTCCTAGAGTTGATAAACAAATTCAGTAAAATTGTAGGATACAAAATCAATAAACAAAAATCAGTAGTGTTCTTATACACCAAAAACTAACTAGCAGAAAAAGAAATCAAGAAAGCAAGCCCATTGACAATAACTATCAAAAAATAAAATACCTAGGAATTAATTTAACCAAGGAAGTGAAAGAAATCTACAATGAGAAATACAAAGCACTGATGAAAGAAATTATAAAGGACACCAAAAGACGGAAAGACCTTCATGTTAATGGATTGGAAGAATTAATGCTGTGAAAATGTCCATAGTACCCAAAGTGATCTACAAAAATTGAAATCCCCATTAAAATACCAATGATATTCTTCACAGAAATAGAAAAATAAAATCCTAACATTCATATGGATGACAAAAGACCCTGAAGAGCCAAAGCAATCCTGAGCAAAAACAATAAAGCCAGAGGCATTACACTACCTAACTCAAATTATACTACAAAGTTATCATAACCAAAACAACATGGTACTGGCAGAAAAATAGACACATAGTCCAGTAGAACAGAATAGAGACCCCAGAAATCTATCCACATACTTACAGCCAATTGATCTTTGATGAGGCATCAAGTACATACTCTGGGGAAAGGACAGCCTCTTCAATAAATGGATACTAGTTATCCATGTGTAGAAGAATGAAACTAGACCCGTACCTTTCACCATATACCAAAATCAATTCAACGTGTATTAAAGACTTAAATATAATACCTGAAACTATAAAACTCCTAGAAGAAAACACAGCTGAAACACTTTAGGATGTAGGACTTGGCAAAGAATTTATGAATAAGACCTCAAAAGCACAGGCAACAAAAGAAAAAATAAATAGGATTATACCAAACTAACAAGCTTCTGCACAGCAGAGGAAACAATCAATGGAGTGAAAAGACATCCTACAGAATGGGAGAAAATATTTGCAAACTATGCATCTGACACGGGATTAATATCTATAATATACAAGGAACTCAAACAACTTAATAGCAAAAACAAACAAACAAACAAAAAAGGGCAAAAGAACTGAACAGACATTTCTCAAAAGAAGACATACAAATGGCCAACAGGTATATGAAAAAATGCTCAACATCACTAATCATCAGGGAAATGAAAATCAAAACTACATTGAGATATAATCTTATATAATCTTATCTTCTCACCTCAGTTAGACTGGCAAGGATGTGGAGAAAGTGGAATCCTTGCATACTGTTGGAGGGATTATAAATTAGCACAGCCATTACAGAAAACAGTGTGGAGGTTTCTCAACTACAGATAAAACTGCCATACAATCCAGCAATCCCACTATTGGATATATACCCAAAGGAATGGAAACCATCATGTCAAAGGGATACCTACACTCTCATGTTTATTGCAGCTGTCTTTACAATAACCAAGGTATAAAATCAATCTAAATGTCCATCAGTGGAAAACTGGATAAGGAAAATGTGGTATATATACACAATGGAATACTACTCAGCCATAAAAAAGAATGAAATTCTGTCATTAGCAGCACATGGGTGAGCTTGGAAAAACTTATGTGAGATAAGCCAGGCAGAGAGAAACATTGCCTGTTCTTACTCATAAGTGGGAGCTAAAAAAAAAAAAAAAAAAAAAAAAGGAAAGGAAGGAAGGAAGGAAGAAAGAATGATCATAATAATATGTTGAACTTTCAGAAGGAGAAAACAAAATTGTGGTTTCTAGAGCTGGGAAAGGGGAAATGGGAGGAAGTATACCAAGTGTGAGGAAAATGGAGCTAGTTTGGTCAGGCTCTCTCGACACATAGCCAGTTGGGCATGAATCAGCATACCTGTTGCAAACAAGTTATGTAAGAGTAGTGTTAGTGTGCATGTGTGCCCATGTACCCCTTGGCTTGTTACCACTATTGTGTAGTCTTGTATATAAGACGACGACTCTGGATTGTTGGCAGCAGAGCTCGAGTCTGAAATAATGTATGTCTACTTTGCCCGTGGCTACTTGGTATTTCTTTTGCTTACCTGACTTACGGCCTGCACAGGACTGGGTATTGGAGTCTGTGACCCAGTCCAACACCAAGAAATGGGTTAGTGAACACAAAACAGCTAGTTAGGAAACATAAGTTCTATTCAGCTAGTTAAGAAAAATAAGTTCTGTTGATCTACAGTCGAGCTAGCTAGGTAGATATAATTAACAATAATTTACTGCATGTTATCAAATAACTAGAAGAGAGGAAATTAAATGTCCTCAACACAAAGTAATTATTACGTTTTATAATGACAAATATGCTAATTATACTGACTTGATCATCGCACATTGTACACAGGTATTGATAGTCAACTCTGTACCCCACAAATATGTATGATGGATTACATTTCAGAAAAAAAATTAAAAAGGCATCTCCGTAGAGATGGGGATCAATGCTAAGCTTTTCCACAGCATATGGTATGTGGCTTCACCAATTCCATTGAATTTCAAAATAGTGGGTGACTCTGGGAAGGTGTGGATATCATTTCAGATATTGAGAAAGCAGACCTTTTAGGAGACTGGCAAATGGATGGGAACAAGATGGTAGGAATAAGCAAATCTTGGGGAGGATGCTGCAAGGGAACTTTTTGCCTCTATGCCCCACTTCTCACTAATATAACCAGGTAAGTCACAGGGAGATACCCTGCAGCTTTTTCTGCCTTAACTTATGTTTAAAATCCATTTTTCAGCCTTAAGTGTATGTTTAAAAGAACTGTATGTATTTGGTTGGAGATACAGATTGCAGCACCCTTAATTGATAACACCCGTGCAAACTTTGTTCCTGTTGCTCTCTCTTACACTGAGATTTGGTTAATACAAATTTCCATTCTGAGAAAATTTCCTATTATTCCTCAGAATGTTTTGCCAGCATCACAAGATTTTAATATTATGTTAGAAAATTCCCCCCTTGCCCGCTTGAATATCACCCAATGTTCTCTCAATGTGTAAGCAGGAGACTCAGTATAATATGGTCACTCTGGAGAGAGGTAGTTAAAAGGTAAGCCTATTCAGGGCACCTTTCAAAGAGATTGACTCATTGAAGGACCTGTATATGAAGGCCTGAAGCATGGGCGTCATACCAGAACAGGAGCTCTGGGGTAAAACTTATGTCTTATTTCCATAGTCCCATATTTGCCATTTGTTTCTTGGAGAAGGTAACGACCTGCCTCCTGGTGTTTTTTGACTGAGGAATCTAGGAAACTCTGATGAATGCCAGATCTCTACCTGTCCTCCAACCCCCTGCCCCTGCCAAATTATTGGGACCATCCTTTAAGATGGATCCTTTAGTATCTGGAAGAGAATCCTAAGTTCCTGTTCACTGGAAGGTGGTACAGCACTCAAATTCTAGAGTTGAATACACTGGGGTTCAAATTCTCATTTCCCCACTGATTAATTTCCTCCCACATATTTATTATTACCTAACCACTTCAGGCTTTAACTTCTACATCTGTAAAATGATAATCAAACACACATTTACTAAGGATTTTTTGTATTAAATGCTGTTGCCTACATCCCACTCTAGAGATTCTGATTTAATCGGTTTGGACTGCAGCCTGGACACTGGAACTTTTAAAAACCCCTCCAAGTAATTCTAATGTGCAAGAGACGGGATGAGGGGGAGAAAGAGGAGAGAAAGGAAGAGAAGGGAGAGAACATGCCTGTGTGTCTTTTAGGGTGAGCTATTTAACCTCCCTCTTTTTCAGCTCCTTTATCCATAAAATGGGGATAATAATAAAACCTACTTAATAGGATTTTTATATATATTAAGTTAACATATTTACAGCA
Organism: Cynocephalus volans; assembly: GCF_027409185.1. Lineage (NCBI taxonomy): Eukaryota > Metazoa > Chordata > Mammalia > Dermoptera > Cynocephalidae > Cynocephalus > Cynocephalus volans. Next base: position 109,945,175 of record NC_084465.1, read on the forward strand.
CTTTAAAAGAGTATGTGGCATATAGAACAGAGCTAGTTAAGTATTTACTATTATTATTAATGATTGAATACAATTATTATAAATGAATTTTGGGTCTCTTTTTCACTAGCTTAGTGTATCAAATGGGATCACATTTATTTTTAAGGCATTTAATTGAAGTAAAACATACGGTTGTACATGTGCACAAATCATAAGTGTACTGCTCGGTGAATGTTCAAAAGCTAACCCACTCCCAACTCAGACCAATATGTAGAATGTTACCTAGAAGCCTAAAAGATTCCCATGTTTCTTTGCAGTCATCATCTCCTTCAAAAATCACAATTATTTTAACTTTTCCCACTCACACTGTTCATTAGCTTTTCCTATTTTGAATTTTTGATAAGTGAATTTTGACTCTTCTTCTGTTCAACATTTTATCTATGAAATTCATCTGTAATTGTGTGTCTAGTGGATGTTTCCCCATTCTAATTGCTTTGTAATGTTCCATTGTGTTACTCTATCACAATATTTTTATGTATTTATTACACTGCTGGATAGTCAGGTGGGTTACGGTTTGGGAATATAATGAAAAAGGCTTCTATTAATATTCTTGTACAGATCTTTATCTCTGTTATATTTCTTGCAGTATAGTCTACTTTGTCTGATATTAGTAGAGCTATGCTGGCTTTTGTATATATTGTATATTATTTACCATTCTTTTACTTTCCGTTTTTCTATGTTTTTATATTAAAAGTCTTATAAGCATCACCTAGTTGGTTATTTTTTTAATCTAGGTTGAAAATCTCTTTTAATTGGACTATTTAGTCCATTAACATTTAATGTTAATTACTAAAATATTTATGTTAAAATGTATCATCATACTTCTGTTTATGCTTTCTTATGGATTAATCAATTATTTTTTTATTTCATTTTGCTTATTTTTTAACTTGTTAGTACCCATTCTCTTATTTTCCTGTTAGTGGTTTTAGTCGAAATTGCAATACACATCATTGACTTTTTAATTTTTTAAATTTTATTTTAAAAATTTTATTAATATTATTTTTTAACATTCTACGATGTTGTAGAGCAGTTGGGAGGGAGAGGGAGAGGGGAAAGGGAAAGGAAATGGGATGGAAAAAGGAGAAAGGGGGAGGGGTGGGATTGAGGACTGTGGCACCCCACACATTCCCACAGAGGGACCAGTGGGCTTCCAGTGGTGGCCTGGTTATTGCTGGGCTGGGTGCAAATGTCAAAGGGGTGTGACAATAGCCCTCACCCCCCACCACCCCAGCTCAGGAACCTAGGGCCCTTCTCACTGAGGCTTGCTGGTCGTCACTGGGGACCGAGGGCCTCATCCATGCCCCCACCATGCTCAACATCATTGACTTTTATGTCTGCCTTATGTAACCATTTCTTTTTATTTCCCAGACAAAATGTCCAATGACATTTTTTATGTCATTGTTATTATATATTTTAATTCTCAAAATATAGTAAACACTACAGGATGAGCTACCAATGTTTTAGCAATCAATATTCATTCAGATATACACACATACTTATCATCTCGAGTGCTCTTTAGCCCTTTCTGTATTACCATGCTTTCCTCTAGGATTATTGTCTTTGTTTTTCTACTCAGAGAAAATGCTCTAATATTTCCTCTGGCATCAGTCTGCTGTAATTAAATCTTTTAGTTTTAGTTTGTCTAAAAATGTATTTATTCTACCTTCACTTTCATGTTGTGTTTAGAACTTGAGGTTACCAGTTATTTTCTGTCAGTATTTTAAAGATGTCATTTCACTGCCTTTTAGTTTCTATCATTTCAGTTGAGAAATCTGCTGTCAGCCTTGTTTGATATTCCTTGGAAAGTAACATGCCTTTTCTCTCTTCTGGCTGCTCTTTGTAACCTTCTCTTTGTCTTTGGTTTGCAACAGTGTGTCTAGGTATTTTGTTTTGTATTCATTATCACAAATCATTCAGTGTTTGTAGAACTTCTTAAATCTGCAGACTGACCTTCCATGAGTTTTGGAAAATTTCCAATTCTTATCTCTTCAAATATCTCTTTCCTATCTTTTCTATTCTCCCTTCCTGAGATTCTTATTACACATTTGTTAAACTTTGTTATCATGTCCCATGGGTCACACTGTTATCTGTTTCTCATTCCCCTCCCCACATTGCCTCAACCTGGATACATTCTACTTAATTGCCTTTCATTTCATTAATCTTCCTTGCTGTGTCTTATCTTCTGTTAAAATCATTATTGAATTATAAATTGAGTTACTGTATTTTTCAATTTTAGAATTTGCATTTGCTTTTTTCTTAGACTTTCTAATTCTGTAATACGTTTTCTGTCTTTTTCTCTGTTTTTGGAAATAATAATAATAGTTATTTTAAAGTCCATGCATGATAATTCAATATCTAGATTATTTCCAACCTAGTTTCCATTGTCTGTGTTTTCTTTTCATTTTTAGTCATTACGTCCTATTTTCCAGGGTGCCTGATAATTTTTTTTTTTTTTTTTGGTAGAATGCTGGATATTTTTTTATGAAAAATTGTAGAGGTTCTGCACATTATTATCTTTCTCTACGGGAGATTTACTTAATTTTCTGGTGGGCAGAAAGAGTATGAGCAGATCACCTTGCTCTAGTGGAGGATAGGTTTCAGGTTTTAAGAGTACTGGCTCTATTGTGAGCTTGTCCATATTCCTAAGGTGTAACCCTTAATCTGAGGGCAATGCTTATTGGAAATTTCAGTTTAAGGCTTGTTCCTTCCCCCTGCCCCCAGACAGTGCCTGTTCCCTTTGGAATCTTTGAGTCTTCAAATTTTGTTTCTACAACCCTAATTTCTTAGTTTCTTAGCACATGCTTTCTTCTTGGATTCTCCGCATTTTGCTGCATGTGCATGCGTCTCTGAAACTTGTGAATGCCTTCCTTGAGGGAAAATTGTATGTAGATTCTCTGGCTCACTTCTCAGAAATTCTCTTTTTTCTCTGAGATCTTGGACCTTCATGTTCTGGACGCTTCGGTAGTTCTGAAGTCCAATTCTTGTCTCTTCAGCGTGGTAAGATAACTGCAAGTTCCAGATGCTTCTTTCTATTTGGCCTCTATGCCATGCACTATGAATTGACAAATGCCTCAAAGGGAGAAACTCTGGCTAATACAGGGCTCACCTCAATACTGTTCTCATCTCTTCATCACCTTCCTCACCAACTTCTGGCTGCTTTGGTTGCCCTTCAATGGCTTCAAGTGTTTTTTTCTTTTTTTTTTCAAAAGTCACCCAGATTTTAGTTATTATTGGCAGAGGATTTAGTGTGATATAAGCCACTGTCATAGCCAAAAGTAGAAGTTGGGTCACATTCCTTTTATTATCTAAATTAAATATCTTTGAAACCTCATACTGTGAAAATATCTTTTTTTCCCATCCCGAGCCCTTTCTCCTATGGTAATTCTAATAATGCAGGGGTGCTCATACTCTTTAAGGAGGCAGATCTACTTACCATTACTGTGGAAAGAAAAACAAAGATCAAAACAAAAATCCTCCTTCATTGGCTGAGGAATAGTTTTGATTTTGGCTTTGGTATTTGTCATTTTCACACTCTTGAAACATAGGTTCTCTGGCTGCACTGGTGTAATCCTTAACCTCTGGCAAAAAATCAGCAATGATCTTGGATTACACACTGCTGCCGAAACCCAGGGACCCAATTTCTCTTCCTACTTGGGTAACCTATTGTTCTAATAGGTAGTCTCTCTGAGTGTATAGGTTCTAGGCTCCCAAAGCTCTTTAATACACAGGTCTTATAGTATACATGTACACATACACACACATACATGCACGCACACACACACACACACACACGCACACAGACACACACACCACTATTCTCTCTCACTCCCCATCTCTTTTGCAATTATTTTCCCAAGCCAAACCACAGTAGCAGGATAGCTGGATCTAGGAGGATTTCCATCCTAAGCCACATACACACTGCACCTATAACCATTCCTCCTCACCAGCCTCTTAGTCCTGGACCTAAGAACAGAGAAACTCTATGCTCTTTTGGCCCAAGGTCCATCTCTTTTACCTGTCCTGCAATGAATGACATCTTTTTAGAGAAACACTCCAATTTATCACATACCTGTGTAAGTTTGTGCTCCCCCTCACTTAATACTCTATCTTGAACATCTTTTTATATTGGAATATATAGATCTACCTCATTCTTGTGTAACATTTGCACAACATTAAGTAATTGACCTTAATATTAATATTTGCACAATATTAAGTAACTGACCTTTCATTCTGTCCCTATCGATTTGGAAAAGCAAGTGTTTCTCTCTTAGCTTCAGCAATTTTCTGAACACATATCCTCACCACCTAATCCTGTTTGCAAATTTGAAACTCCAAGGTGAAGAATAAAGTAACCTAAGAGACTATGCTATATGAGAGAAATTACTGGATTTGAAGTCCAGAGATATTTGGGTTGATTTTCTGATTCACATGATTATTGGTTTACGTACCCAAAGGGTGACCTTGGACTTGAGTTACTGAAGACCTGGTTTTATAATCTGTACAATAAGGATGGTGTGCTAACCTCACTGTTCTTCTGTGAGCACTACATGCACGTCTGGAACATAAAAGTTGGTAGTGAGAAGTGGGGAAAATATTTCCGCCAGTCTGGGCTTCATCTGAAGAGCTGTTCATTTGGCAGGCATAAATATGATTACTGTAAAAAAGGTTAATTCTTTGGGCCAGAAGACCTCTATCCTAGCTATGAAACTAAGTAGCTGGGTGACATCAGGAACTCTTTGAGCCTTAATTTCCTCATTTGTAAAATTCCAACAGAGAGCTGTTGCCTCAAAGAGCTGTCAAAAAGACCAAAATGAAATAGAATCCAAGGAAGTCTTTGGTAAACTCTAGATTACATTGCAAATATAAAATACCATCTACAACTCGCTGCCATATTCATGCCGTACAGAGAATAGGACCAAATTTGGTGAAAAGTCATGAATTTCTTTTTGGCATTGTGGTATAACTTCATGGGAAATCTCACAAAAATATAAAGAAATACAATAAAACTGATATTTATAATTATGCACTATATTAGAATCATTTCAAGAGGTATTTTCATGTTTGGAGGAAGTTGTGGGGTTCTTATAATGGATGAGATGTTTTTCCATATTTGTTTTCTCACCTTGGAAAACATTGACAATTATAGCTTTTGCCTGCTCTGAAATGAGATTGGGGATTTAGGCAGATCCTGGTAAAGCTGTGTTAGTAATAACAACATCAGCAACAGTATCTGCGTTCTTATGAATCAGGTTTGCTCTAAGAACTTTCCATGGACTCCTTTGTAATCCTCACAACTCTTTGGAAGGCACTATTACCCTTATTTTAAAAAGAACCAAACCGAGGCATCAAAGTTGAGCTGTCAAAATTCTCACTGGTAGATAGTGGTAGAGCTAGTATTGAAAAGCACATAGATTAATTCAGGGCCTATGCTTTTAGAAACAGGATTAAGTTGAGCCTGATTAAACAGAAATATAAGCAAGAATATATCATAAGAGCATAGGATAGTTCATTGAAATCAAGCATGAGAAAGTAGATGGGCCTTAAGAGGAGAAATTAGCAACTGGAAACCCATTAAATCAGTCAGCCAATATATCTGATCCTCTCTTTCATTTCCCTTATTTCCACTTCTTTTAGTGGGTTTGCATCCTTCTCCTACTTCACAATCCTGCTTTCTACACTTCTATATCTGTTTAACAGAATATGGCTGGCCCACACCATAGATTGTGTTGTTACCTTTCAGTCACTCTGGGAGACTGACTTGTAGCTCCAGTCCCAACTTGAAATATTCGAGAGAGAGGAGACTTGTTTGGTTCGGTTTGTCCACCCATTGTCAATCCCTCTGAAGGACAGGGATGGGGTGGAGGTGGAGTACTAAAATTTTTGTCATAGTTGTAGCATTGGTGTATATCAATATAGCTTTACATGTGCTCCCTAAATATGAATTCATGAAATATAGTCATTATTTAGCTATCCCCATCCTCGGTGTGTTTGCAATATAGGGAAGGCAGTGTTACAGTTACCTGACTTCAGGTAATTCATCCATTCCGTCAGTATTTATTGCATGCCTCCTACGTGCTTGATGATGGTCGAGGGAAAATATCAGCGAAATAAACAGACAAGATTCCTATTCTGGAAACTCGCATTATAGAGGAACCACAGTCTACTTTGGAAATAATATATAACAACCATCTAATCACTTACATCACACAGAAGGTAAAGTTTCCACATCACTAAACTATCACTTACCGGTGTCTTCTTGGGTCACCTGCCCCAGGGCCTCAGTTCTTGGCATCGTGTTCATTCCTTCCAAAACTCGAGGTGGGTACTCAATGCTTATGACAAAGAAAAATTGTCCGAAACCTGGTTGAAGACAGAAGTCTTTTCATGATGTAATTCACAACCTCCTACTAGGAAGGAAATTAAGATTTGTGATAAAATGCTTAAGCAGTTTTACATTAAACTTTAATGAGATTAAGACCTCTTCTGGGAAACTACCTACCCACCTACTTAGCTGACTGTCAGTCAAGGGTATAATGATCTTCTTAACCAGACATTCTTTTTACAATATATTCAGTCTAACAATGATTATCTCACTTTCCTCCTTTCCTATAAAATGTCCCTTCCAAGGTCAGCAAAGTCTCTTGTCTCGCCACAAGTCTGAAATAGAATTTTGATCCATGCTCATAATAAATTACCTGATAGGATACGTTAAACTCCTTTAAAAAAATATGCTGCTCACTCTGAAAACCTATTATCAAAAAGAAAAGAGATACGATTTATACTATCCTTATATAAGTTGTTACCATTGGGGTAAACTGAGTGAAGGATATATGAGATTTCTCTTCATTATCTCTTACATCTGCATATGAATCTACAATTATCTCAAAATAAAAGTTAAAAAAAGAAAAGAGATGCCATCTTTGCTTTCTCTCTTCTTCTGCATCCATTACGTCTGCACTTTACGGCACTTATATTAGCTGCCCAGAGAAACTCTTCCACTTTACATTGGGGCTTCTCTTCCTGTCAGTCTTCTTCCTATCTTTCTGATATTTTCTTGTATATTCATGCATTGCTTAACCATGGAGACATTGTTGCACAAACATCACAGCATGTACTTACACAAATCTAGGTGTAACAACTTAGTACACACCTTGGCTATATGGTAGAGCTTACTGTGCCTGTGCTGCAAACCTGTACGGCATGTTGCTATTCTGAACACAGCTCTAAATAGGCAATTTTAACACAATGGTAAGTATTCATGTATCTAAACACATATGAACATAGAAAAGGTAGCGCATTGTGCTAAAACGTTAGGAAGGCTACGACTTCAGTAGGTGATAAGGCTTTTTCAGCTCCATTATAATCTCATGAGACAACAATAGTACATGTGGTCTGTCATTGACCACAATGTCATTATGCAGCATGTGACTATGTATTATAACTGTGTTACATACTTGTCTCTATGCTTGTATTATCCCATTACTAAGCTGTAGGGCCATAAAAGATAAAAGTTCTGCTTTGTGCTTCTTTGTCTTTTCCAAGCCAAGGGTGCTCATGAAATGTTGGTTGAATTAAATTAAATTTGTAAATACTTATACCCTTGATATCTGTACCTTTAAGAAGAATGACTTGGGCTGGAGCATCCCTTGGTGGCTTTTTGAAGAGGAGAGTGGATCAGTGCTTCTCAGTCTTGACCATATATTAGAATCACTGGTGGCTCTTTAAGAAATACCAGTGCCCAGGCTTAACTCCCAGCAGTTCTCATTTAATCCACCAAAGATGGGGCATATCCATATATATAGTCCAAATATATTTAGTTATAGATTCTTTTATTTTTATTTTATTTGATTTCTTTTTTTTTAAGAAAATGTAATTTTATTAATATTACTTTTTACATTCTAGGATGTTGTTGCAGAGCAGTTGGGAGGAAGGGGGAGGGGGGAAAGGGGAAGGAAATGGGATGGAAGAAGGAGGAAGGAGGAGGGGTGGGGTTGAGGCCTGTGGCAACCCCCTCATTCCCACAGGGGAGACCCATGGGCTTCCAGCGGTGTCTCGGTCATTGCCGGGCTGGGTGCAGATGTCAGGGTGGTGTAGCAAAAGCCCTCGCCTCCCACCCTCCCAGCTTGGGAACCCAGGGCCCTTCTTGCTGAGCTTTGGTGGTTGTTGCTGGGCTGGTCGCATGTGCCGGGGGGGTGTGGCCAAGGCCCTCGGCCCCCCACCACCCTGGCTTGAGAGAACCCAGGGCGCTTCCTGTGGCAGTTCAGTGGTTGCTGCTGGGCTGGTTGCAGGTGTTGGGGGTGTGTGGCCAAGGCCTGAGGCCCCCACCACACCAGCTGGGGAGAGCCCAGGCACATCCTGCAGCAGTTCAGTGGTCGTTGTTGGGGTGGTTGCACTTGTCAGGGGGTGTGGCTGAGGCCCTTGTCCCCAACCCTTGGGATTGGTTGTGGGTGTCGGGGGGCACTTCCAAGGCTCCCCACCTCTCCCCTTTCAGGCTTGGTAGCCCAGGAGACTTCTAGTCCTTCTAGGGGTTATAGGTGTTCTTTGGTGAAATGAGACCTTTACTAGATAATATGAAACTTTGTTTCTGGTTGTGGATACATTGTTTTTTCTTTCAGTTCTGTGTTGGGTTATTTGCTATTCCCACCAGTTAAACTCTGTGCTGGAACTAAGTTGTTGTCCTTTGCTTACTTCTAAAATGGGGGAACTTCCTGTGGGTACCAGTACTTGAACTCTGTGGTAGAGCTAAATTGCTGCTTTGCTGCTGATTCCCTGGGGAAGGCTTTTTGTGCAGCTCAGGTTTTAATGGTTGACTTTATAGGTACTTCTGGCTCTCAAGTTTATCTGGTGCAAATGGGTTGTGTAGAAACTCTGGTCTGGGCCTGAGTCTTTTCATCAAACTGAACCCCATGCAATTCTGTATTCCTGACCAGTCTCCTGTGAGTGGTCCTTTGCTGATTGGGGTGCAGATCAGCTGTCCTTGCTGTGTCCCAGTGTTCCCTCAGTGGGCCCATCTCCCCCACTGCCTGTGCTGCAAACACTTCCCATGGGACGGGCGGTGCACTGGTCCCTTGTGATGACTCACTGGCCTTGGATTGGCTCCATTTTTTTAGTTGTTGTGGCTCCTTGTTCCTATGTGAGTCCATGGGAACCCTATTAGTGGTCTTGCTGGCCTGGGGGCTCTCTTCTCCCCTGCCACCTCCAAGCAACTTCATCTGAAGGGCACAGCTGCAGCTTTTGCCAGCTCCAGCTCCCTGCACTCAGCAGCTCTAGCCTTAAAGTGGCTGGGGCTCAAAATGGTCAGAGTGGTTTTTTCTTTCTCTCATCATGGCTTCTGTGGCCTTCATACACTCCATAGGACTGTCCTCTTCTTCCCCTGAGCTCTAGTGGCCCCAGCTTGGCTATTGTTGCTTTTTTATAGTTGTAAATTGGTTGATTTGTGGGAGACAGTGACACTGGGGACCGTCTATTCCACCATCTTGACTGTAAGTCCTGAATTCTTTTTTTAATTCAAAATATGTTAACATTTATTTGTACATATTTATGGAGTACAATGTGTTGTTTCAATAGATGTGTATACTGCACAATGATTCCCTTAGGGTAGATAGCATAATTTTGAAAAGTAGTTCACTACTTTTCCTCCTTCCCTCCCCTCCTCTCCCCCAACCCCCACCTCTGGTAACTATTATTCTACTCTCTACTTCTTTTAAAAAAATTTTTTTTAAATTAAATTAAATTTAATTTTTTAAATTTTATTTTATTTTGTCAATATACAATGTGGTTGATCATTGTGGCCCATTACTGAAACCTCCCTTCCTCCTTCCTCTCCCCCCTCCCTCCCAACAATCTCCTTTCTGTTCACTTGTATCAACTTCAAGGAATTGGAATTGTTTGTCTTCTTTCCCCCCACTCCCAGGTTGTTTGTATATTTATTTATTTATTTTTAGCTCCCACAAATGAGAACATGTGATATTTCTCTTTCTATGCCTGACTCATTTCACTTAATATAATTCTCTCAAGGTCTATCCATGTTGTTGCAAATGGCAGTATTTCATTCTTTTTTATAGCAGAGTAGTATTCCATTGTGTAGATATACCACATTTTCCATATCCACTCATCTGATGATGGACATTTGGGCTGATTCCAACTCTTGGCTATTGTAAATAGTGCTGCAATGAACATTGGAGAACAGGTATACCTTCGACTTGATGAATACCATTCCTCTGGGTATATTCCCAGCAGTGGGATAGCTGGGTCATATGGTAGATCTATCTGCAATTGTTTGAGGAACCTCCATACCATTTTCCATAGAGGCTGCACCATTTTGCAGTCCCACCAACAATGTATGAGAATTCCTTTTTCTCCACAACCTCACCAGCATTTATCATTCAGAGTCTTTTGGATTTTAGCCATCCTAACTGGGGTTAGATGGTATCTCAGTGTGGTTTTGATTTGCATTTCCCAAATGCTGAGTGATGTTGAGCATTTTTTCATATGTCTGTTGGCCATTCGTATATCTTCCTTCAAGAAATGCCTATTTAGCTCATTTGCCCATTTTTTAATTGGGTTGCTTGTTTTTTTCTTGTAAAGTTATTTCAGTTCCTTGTACATTCTGGATATTAATCCTTTGTCAGATGTATATTTTGCAAATATTTTCTCCCACTCTGTTGGTTGTCTTTTAACTCTGTTAATTGTTTCTTTTGCTGTGCAGAAGCTTTTTAGTTTGATATATCCCCATTTATTTATTTTTCCTTTGGTTGCCCATGCTTTTGGGGTCATATTCATGAAGTCGGTGCCCAGTCCTACTTCCTGAAGTGTTTCTCCTATGTTTTCTTTAAGAAGTTTTATTGTTTCAGGGTGTATATTTAATTCTTTAATCCATTTTGTGTTGCTTTTAGTATATGGTGAGTGGTATGGGTCTAGTTTCATTCTGCTGCATATGGATATCCAGTTATCCCAGCACCGTTTGCTGAAAAGGCAGTCTCTTCCCCAGTGTATAGGCTTGGTACGTTTGTGAAAGATCAGATGGCTGTAGGTGTGTGGGTTGATTTCTGGATTCTTTATTCTATTCCATTGATAGTGTGTCTATTTTTATGCTAGTATCATGCTGTTTTGGTTATTATAGTTTTGTAGTATAGTCTAAAGTCAGGTAGTGTTATGCCTCCAGTTATATATTTTTTTTGCTCAGCATTGCTTTGGCTATGCATGGTCTTTTGTTATTCCATATAAATGTCTGGATAGTTTTTTCCATTTCTGAGAAAGATGTCATTGGAATTTTGATGGAGATTGCATTGCATTTGTAGATCACTTTGGGTAGTATGGACATTTTCACTATGTTGATTCTTCCAATCCAAGAGCATGGGATATCTTTCCATTTTCTTGTGTCCTCTTTAATTTCTTAGCAGTGGCTTGTAGTTCTCATTATAGAGATTTTTCACATCCTTGGTTAACTCTATTCCTAAGTATTTTTTTTTTTGGTGGTTATTGTAAATGGGCAAGCTTTCTTAATTTCTCTTTCTGCATGTTCACTATTGGAGAATAGAAATGCTACTGATTTTTGTGTGTTGATTTTGTATCCTGCAACTTTGCTGAAATCATTTTATCAACTTCAAGCGTTTTTTTTAGAGGCTTTAGGCTGTTTGATATATAGGATCATGTCATCTGCAAACAGGGACAGTTTGAATTCATCTTTTCCAGTCTGGATGCCCTTTATTTTCTTCTCTTCTCTGATTGCTCTGGCTAGTACTTACAACACTATGCTGAATAGGATTGGTGAGAGTGGGCATCATTGTCTAGTTCCTGTTCTTAAAGAAAAACCTTTCGAATTTTCCCCATTCAGGATGATATTGGCAGTGGGTTTATCTTATATGGCTTTAATTATGTTGAGATACTTTCCATCTATAACTAACTTGTGGAGAGTCTTTATCATGAATGAGTGTTGAATTTCATCAAATGCTTTTTCAGCATCTGTAGAGATGATCATATGGTCTTTGTGTTTGATTTTATTGATATGGTGTATCACATTTATTGATTTGCTTATATTGAAACAATCTTGCATCCCTGGGATGAATCCCACTTGATCATGGTGTATAATTTTTGCATATGTGTTGCTGTATTCTGTTATCTAGTATTTTATTGAGGATTTTTGAGTCTATATTCATCAAAGATATTGGCTTGTAGTTTTCTTTTTTGGTTATATCTTTACCTGGTTTTGGTATCAGGGTGATATATGCTTCATAGAATGAGTTTGGGAGAATTGCCTCTGTTTCAATGTTTTGGAATAGTTTGTAGAGAACTTGTGTCAATTCCTCTTTGAATGATTGGTAGAATTCTGCTGTGAATCCATCTGGTCCTGGGCTTTTCTTTGTTGGGAGTCTTCTGACAACAGCTCCAGTCTCTTTTATTGTTATTGGTCTGTTCAGATTTTCTATAGTGTCTTGAGACATGTTTTGGTAGTTTGTGTGTGTCCAGAAATTTATCCATTTCCTCCAGATTTTCAAATTTGTTGGCATATAGTTGTTTATAGTAGTCTTGAATGATTTCTTGTATTTCAGAGGTATCAGTTGTAATATCACCTTTTTCATTTCTAATTTTTTTATTTGGGTCTTCTCTCTTCTGTTTTTAGTTAGCCATGATAATGGTTTGTCAATTTTATTTGTCTGTTCAAAAAACCAACTTTTTGATTCATTGATCTTTTGTATCATTTTTTGGGTATCAATTTCATTAAGTTCTGCTCTGATCTGAATGATTTCTTTCTGTCTGCTAACTTTAGGTTTGGATTGTTCTTGTTTTTCTAGTTCTTTAAGGTGAAGTGTTAGGTTGTTCACTTGCCATCTTTCCATTCTTCTGAAGTAAGCATTTAAGGTGATAAATATCCCCCTTAGTACTGCTTTTGCACTATTCTACAGGTTTTGGTATGATGTGTCATTGTTTTTTTAGTTTCAATAACTTTTTTGATTTCCTGTTTGATTTCTTCTTGGACCCATATATCATTAAGTAGAATGTTGTTGAAATTTCCATGTGTTTGTATAGTTTCCAGAATTTCGTTTGTTATTGATTTCTAATTTTAATCCATTGTGGTCTGAAAAAAATACATGGGATAATTGCAATTTTTTTGAATTTGTTGATACTTGATTTTTGACCTAACGTGATCTATCCTGGAGAACATGCTGATGAGAAGAATGAATATTCTGAGGTTGTTGGATGGAATGTTCTGTAGATATCTGCCAATTCCAATTGGTCTAGAGTCTTGTTTAGATCTTGTGTTTCTCTGCTGATTCTTTGCCTGGATGATCTGTCTAATATTGACAGTGGGGTGTTCAGGTCCCCTGCTATTATGGTATTAGTGTCTATTTCCTTCTTTAGGTGTAATCAAGTTTGCTTTATAAATCTGGCTGCTCTGAGATTGGGTGCATATATATTTATGATTGTTATGACTTCTTGATGGATCAATCCTTTTATCATTATGTAGTGGCCCTCATTATCTCTTTTTATGGTTTTTAGTTTAAAGTCTATTTTATCAGAAATAAGAACAGCTATTCCAGCTTGTCTTTCATTTCTGTTTGCATGGTAAATCTTTTTCCATTCTTTCACTCTTAGTCTATGTGAGTCTTTATAGGTGAGGTGAGTCTCTTGAAGGCCGCATATAGTTGGGGTCCTCCTTTTTAATCCAGTCAGCCAGTCTGTGTCTTTTGATTGGAGAATTTAATCCTTTTACATTAAGAGTTGTTATTGAAAAGTATTAATTTACTTCTAGCATTTTATTGATTTTTGTTTGGATGTCTTAAGTGTCTTTTTTTCTTTCTTTCTGATTTACTGCTTGTCGTCTGTATTTGTTGGTTTCTTAGGTTGTAGATAAACTTGTTTTTTTTTTCACTGTTGGCATTTTTATTTTACAAGTGTATTTTGATTTTTCTTGAGTTTTTATGGCAGTGGTAGTTATTTTTCAGGTACCAAACCCAGTACTCCCTTGAGAGTTTCTTGTAAGGGCGGTCGTGTGGTAGTGAACTCCTGCAGTTTTTGTTTGTCTGAGAAATATACAATTTGCACTTTATTTTAGAAGGATAGCCCTGCGGGGTAGAGTATTCTTGGCTGGCAATCTCTGTCTTTTAGTATTTTTTATATATCATCCCATTCCTTTCTGACTTTTAGGGTTTGTGATGAAAAGTCTGATGTTAGTCTGATTGAGGCTCCCTTATAGGTGATTTGTCACTTCTCTCTTGCAGCTTTTAAAATTCTCTCTTTGTCTTTGAGTTTTGCCAATTTGACTATAACATGTCTTGGAGAAGACCTTTTTGGGTTGGATACATTAGGGGATCTTTGAGCTTCCTGAATCTGAAGATCTGTGTTTTCCTGTACCTGGGAAGTTTTCTGCCACTATTTTGTTGAATATGTTTTCAATGCAATCTCCTTTTTCCTCCCCTTCTGGAATACCTATGACTCAGATATTTGAGCTCTTAAGGTTGTCTGATATCTCTCTTAGATTTTCTTCAATGTTTTTAATTCTTTTTCCTTTTGTCTGCCTGTGTTATTTAAAACAGCCCATCTTCAAGGTCAGAAGTTCTCTCTTCTGCTTCTGCAAGCCTGCTGGTTAAACTCTCTGTTGTGTTTTTTATTTCATTGAATGAATTCTTCAGCTTGACAACCTCTGCTACATTCTTTTTCAGGGCATTGATTTCCTTGTACATTTCTTCTTTCAGGTCCTGTATACTTTTCCTCATTTCATCATGTTGTATAGCTGAGTTTTCTTGTATCTCATTTAGTTTCCTTAGAATTATCACTTGAAATTCCTTGTCAGACATTTCAAGGGTTTCTTGTTCTACAGGATCTACAGCTTGAGAGTTATTATCCTTTGGTGGTGTACTTTCTTGATTTTTCATATTTCTGGTATCTTTCCTTTGATGTTTAATCATCCTAGCAAGGGATTTCATGGTCCACTGGTTTGACACTATTGTCTGGCTAGGATCCTGCTGGGGCTGCCTATTTGGCACGGATGTCTCAGTGTCTGCTTGGTCGCCCACTGGTGCCTCAGGTGCATGGTCACCTTGGGTCTTGGGCCTCTCCAGCAAGGTGCATCTCTGGTCAGTGTGCACTCGGCTGGGCTGGTGCTGGGGTCCAGCAGTGGCGAGGCCTTCCTGCTAGGCTGTGTGCTGGCACCAAGGGGTGCGTGGTCTCCACAGGACTCAGGCCTCTCTGTTGGGGCACCTCTCTGGTTGGTGCACACTCGGCTGGGCTGGGGATGGGGTCTGGCGGCAGCAAGTCCTATCTGCTCACTCATGTGCTGGCACTGCAGGGTGCACGGTCCCCGCAGATCTTGGACCTCTCTGGTGGGGCGCCTCTCTGGTTGACATGCACTCAGCTGGGCTCTACTCCCTACTTCTATGAGATCCATTTTTCTTTTTTAGATTCCACATATGAGTGATAGATATAATGTCATATTTGTCTTTCTGCATCTGGCTTCCTTCACTTAACATGATGGTTTTCAGTTCCATCCATGTTGCTGCATATGATAGGATATCATTTCTTTTTATAGCTGAGTAGTATTCTATTATGTATATGTACCACAGGTTTTTATTTTTTAATCCATTCATTCGTTGGTGGATATTTATGTTGATTCCATCTCTTGGCTATTGTGAACAGTGCTATGATGAACATGGTAGTGCAGGTGTCTTTTTGATATATTGATTTCATTTTCTTTGGCTACACACCCACCAGTGGGATAGCTGGGTCATAATGGTAGATCTATTTTAGTTCTCTGAGCAACCTCCACACTGTTTTCCGCAGTGGCTGTACCAGTTTACGCTCCCACCAGAAACACAAGAAAGTTCCTTTCTCTCCAATCCTCTCCAGCATTTGTTATTTTTTGTCTTGTTCTTTATAGCCATTATAACTGGGGTGAAATGACACTCATTGTGGTTTTAATTTGCATTTTTCTGATGATTAGTGATGTTGAACATTTGTTCACATGCTTGTTGGTCATTTGTATGTCTTCTTTTGAGAAATGTTTGTTTAGGTCCTTTACCCAGTTTTTAAATTGTGTTCATTGTTTTTTTGCTGTTGAGTTGTTTAAGTTCCTCAAAGCTTCTGGATATTAGCCCCTTGTCTGATGTGTAGTTTGCAAACAGTTTCTACCATTCTGTCGGTTGTCTGTTCACTTTGTTGACAGTATCCCTTGCTATTCAGAAGCTTTTTAGTTTGATGTAGTCCCATTTATGTATTCTTGCTTTATTTGCCTGGGCCTTTATAGTCTTGCTCAAAAAAGCGCTGCCCACTCCCATTTCATGTAGCATTTCCCCTATGTTTTCTTCTAGTAGTTTCATAGTTTCAGATCTTAAATTTAGGTTTTTGATCCATTTTGAGTTGATTTTTGTGTATGGTGAGAGATAGAGGTCTAGTTTCAATATCCTGCATGTGGTTATACAGTTTCCCCAGCACCATTTGTTGAAGAGGCGGTCCTTTCTCCAGTGTATATTTTTGTCACCTTTGTCAAAAATCAGTTGGCTATAAGTGCATGGGCTTATTTTGGGGCTCTCTATCCTATTCCATTGATGACTTTTTTTTTTTTTATGCCAGTCCAATGCTGTTTTGTTTACTATCACTTTATATATTTTTTGAAGTCAGGAAGTGTTATGTATTTTTAAAAGCTTCCTGGTTTAGTCTAAAGTATAGGTGGGTTTGAGGACCACTTGTCTAGAACAATAATTTCCAAAGTTTTTATTTTTCCCTTTCCCAATATGCTTGAGAGAGAAAACACACTTCCTGCTGCTAAAAGTGACTGACCATGACAAGGCTTTTCATCCAGCAGAGGAGGTGGCTAAGAAAGGGATGAGTAGTTTGAAAAAATTTTCTGGGGATTTCAATATACCTTATTAAAAAGGCACTCATTTACTCCTTGACTACATCCCCCACTACTGTGCAGTTTCTGGAACTCTTCTTTATCCATTTATTGCACAAGTACTGACTGATCTCCACTATTTACAAGAGGCATTATGTTATATTGGTTAGGGGCACAGACTTTGAAGTCAAGGACTGGGTTCAAATCCTCTCTCTACCACTTAGTACCTGAGTCAGTCTGTTAACTGCAGTTCACTGTACCCCAGTTTCCTCATTTGTAAAATGTTATAGTAGTAAAATCCATCTCATGGGATTGTTGTGAGAATTAAATGATAGTTCATGGAAGGTACTTAGACCATGACAGGCCTATTGTAATCATGTAATACATGAAAAATCTCATCTGTCTTTCTTCCTTTTCTTTTTTCTCTTCTTTCTCCTCCTGTCTCCTCTTCCTCCTTATCATAACTTTTATTATTATTATTATTATTATTATTATTATTATTATTATTCCAGCATCATGTTCCATGCTATGATGCAACACTGAATCAGACTTACTTAACATTTGCCCTCCTGGAGTCCACTGGGGAAGTAGGTGTTCAACTAATAACAGCACAAAACATTATTGCATACCAGTATTGAATGACCTATGTATCAATCAATGGCATGAAAAGTTCATTTCTCCAAGTGCCACCTTATACAGTGCAGTTGTTATTCTCGCAGTGGTTGGGATTAAAACATCCTGCATTAGATAGCATTAGATAGTTGTTTTCCATGGAACTTTAAAGTTTGCTGGTTTACAGAATTTCTTTGCAAGAGAAAATTTCTTTTGCAGAGAAAAGGAAAAAAGGAGATTGGTTCAGACAGTCAGCCTTTTGCAGTCTGGGCTAGGCTGGCTTCCCCATATCCTCAACCAAGTCCCGTTTTGTAAATGCTAGCTGGAGTCTATGCCACTGTGTCTACTTCTATCAGTAACACAGCACAACATACTGTACCATTAAACCACTGCACTTTGTCCCCAGCAAAGTACCTTGGAATGCCAGGGCATGATTAGTTGGCATATAAATTGAAGTTGTTATTCTTTTGTCATAAGGTGAAGGGTGGGAGAACATTGGGAATGCTGTGAAACAGACATCCAGCGGGTTTCATTCTTCATAAGCATGGCACAGTGTTAAATTTTTCAGAGCACTGTGCCTCTGTGCAATCAACTTGGGTTTTTCTATCTGAATTTATTGAGAGTGTAGAATTGCAGAAGGTGATTAACATAAATTTCAACCTCTGTTTCTGACTGTGGTTGCCTTGTATGTTGTATGGAAACTCATTTTTCTTTAATGCCCACTCAAACTGCTTGATTTTGAATCCTGACTCTGCCACAACACTTGGGCGGCTCTGGGTCTGTGAGCCTCAGCTTTCTTGTCTGTAAAATAAGTATAATGGTAGTACATATTTTAGAGGACTAATGATAGAACTAAATGAATTAATAAGTGGTTTGAAGAGTTGCTAGCATCTTATAGGCACTCAGTAACTGTTAGCTATTACCATCATTTTATTACAAATGTGATTTTTGCTAGATCTTTCTAATTACTTTTAGAGATGGGGAGGAGAACTAATATTTATTGAGCTAAGCACCACGAGTCCCTTACACACATTGCCCCTTCCAGTTCCAGTTTTCGGATAAAGAAAATGAACCTTGCAAAGGTAGAATAACTACCCTTAACTACATCAAAGTCAGAGCCACCCAAGTAAGTGACAAGGTGAGAACTGGAACTCACATATGCACATTATAAACTTTGCAACTACATAATTTTGCCTCTCTGTGATGCTCAGCATTAAAACACACTTGAAGGCATACTGGTTCACCGCCTGCCAGGCCTCGGGGTCCACATGGAAGAAGTCATACTCTGTCTGGCGGTTGAAACAAGTTGAGCACACTTTAAGAACACTGTGTGTGCTCACATTTATTTTTCTAGTATTACTACAACCGTGCTAATAGTAACATCACATTTCAGTGTTTATTACACCAATTCTCTTTATTTGTCTCACTAAAGGAAGCTCAAAGAGGGTAGTTGTTGATCGAGTTTGGATGTGTCGTCCCCTCCAAAACTCATGTGGAAATTTGATCTCCAATGTGGCAGTGTTGGAAACTGATTGAGTCATGGGGGCAGATCCCTCATGAATGGATTAATGCTCTCCCTGGGGGAGGGGGGATTAAGGAGTGAGTTCTCGCTCTATTAGTTCCCATGAGAGCTTGTTGTTTAAAAAGACCCTGGCACCTTCTCTCTCTCTCTCTCTTGCTTCCTCTCGCCGTGTGATCTGCTTGTACCCACCGGCTGCCTGCCACTTTCCGCCTCAAGTAGAAGCAGCCTGAGGCCCATGCCAGATGCAGCTGTCCCAGAATCATAAGCCAAATAAACCTCTTTTCTTTATAAATTACCCAGTCTCAGGTATTTCTGTTATAGCAACACAAAATGGACTAAAACAGTTGTGGATCAATTATTGGAAATTTTCCCTATGCCAAAGTTTCTTTTCAAAATAAAATTTTCTGACTTGCAGTAAATTATGTGTAGTATATCATATCAACTGATATACCTGTCGGTTCTACATCCAGTCAGTTTCCAAGTATTGATGGTTTTTCCTCCTACATACCTCTTTTTATTCCCTAAAAACTTCATGAATTTACATTCCTTCTTGCCCTATCCAGCTCATTCTTCACATTGAAGTCAGAGTGATCTTTCAAAGATGCTAAACCAAGGTGACACCACTTGCCCTTGCCTGGAGTGTTCATTGGCTCCCTGTTGCTCTTGGGCTAGAGCCAAATGCTGACCGTGGCCCTGCACGTATGTTCCTTCATTACAGTGTGTTCCAGGCGAGGAGCGCAGCATACACAAAGGCTTCCAGCAACTTTTCCAGATCCTTCATGTACCTTTGCTCCTCTGCTCTGCTAGCTCCAAACAAACCAGCTTTTATTGTTGCTCCCAAATTAGAGCATTGGCATATGTCATATTCTTTGTCTGGAACACATTTCCATTCCCCACCTGATTTGTTAACTGTTCGTGTTCAGCTCAAGTGCTGCCCCCTCAAGAAAACCTTCTTTAATTATCCAGATTTGGGTGAGTTCCCTGATATTCATGGGCAAAGTGCTCCATGGTTGTCCTTTGAAGCATTTGTTGTGATTGTAATTGAATATCTAATTGTGCGATGCTTTATTTCATCCCCTCCACCAGCATGGGAACCCTACAAACACAGACACAATGTCTGTTTTATTCTCCCCTGTGTATATTTCCAGCTCCTTGCACAGAGTAGGTCTTAGATAAATATTTGTTGAATGAATATATAAACTCCAGGGTCAGACTGAATTTTTTCACCCCTAACAGAGGCTGTGATCTGATTGATAAGCTTTCTTCTCTTAAGTCATAGCAAGATTTGAAAAGTGTCCACTTTTTAAGTAGGCTTAATCCTACCACTGCATATATTTTAGGAAAAATTCCCTGAAAGCATGCTATGAAGCTTAGTCACTAAGTGTGGCCATCTTTACCCAGGTCTACAAAACATATTTGTGTGCAGTCACCACTCCAGCTGAATTCCTGCTTCAGGCCAGCTTCTCCAATACAGTTATACTGCTTTAATATGTACGCAATCCGCCTCTACAAATTACTTTAGTAATGGCCAAATCCAGCAGAACAAACATGTAAAAGGGGCATTTTCCCCTGGCCAGAGTAATGGAATAGACCAATGCCATGTTTGGAAGAGCTAGAAATCTAATGACATTGGCTGTTTTTTCTTCCCAGAGTTTGCCTTTGTTGAATCCTTTCCTCTTTTTAGGTGATAAAACTTATTTTTCTTGCATCCCATTTCTTGAACCACCTGGCAGTAGCCTTGGATTCCAAAATACATAGACACAGTGAATTCATACATCCCCCCTACCAACCCTCCCTCTCACCACTGCTGCAGTCACACTTCAGTGCTCCGACTGCCAAGAGCAGATTCATCAATGACTGTAAGTAGGGGTGCTCCGTCCACATCATTCACTCCACTGTGATGGTTGAAACATGCCTCTTGCTTGGGAGCTATCTTTCTGGGTGGATGCTCAGTAGAATCAACTCATGATTCTGTAACTTCTGGCCAAATTTCAGAAAGGAGGCTCTAAGTATATCTAGTGGGATAAAAACGATCTCCTGACACTTGTAAAACTCAGGAAAAAGTAAAAGGAGGCAGAAGGAAAAAGTAGCAACCAGTATTTAAAAAAAAAAATCTAGATGCAAATTGGATTCATACTTGCTTCCAGGGCTGAAATCCCAGATATTTAGAAGGCTGTGATGCCATGATGTACAACTTGCAGATAATGTCAACTTTGTTCATCTGGATCAAATCTAGCAAAGTTGCTCCTCTTGGCCACCAGGGTTTTGGGAATGGACTGTGAATATGCCTTCCTTAAGGTAGGGATATCTTATATTCATTATTTCCACTGAAGATAAGAAGTAACAAAAATAACATCCAATACTCAAGGAGCACTTGTTAGGCAACAGAAACTTAAGTGTATTTTATGTCATTATCCCATGCAGTCCTCAAAACAATCCCATGAGGTAGCTTTTATTATTAACTCCATTTTACAGAAGAAGAATCTGAGACTCAGAGTGGTTCAGCAACTTTCCCATGGGCACAGTCTAGTGAGCAGTAGTGGCAAATTTTTGATCCACATTTGAGGAATTCCAAATCCCAACTGTTAAGTATGGTTGCATGCCTTAGGAAAGAATTATAAAGGATCCAAGTAATAAATTAACCCTAGTTAGTCAGGCTAGGACCATGCTCTGACTTCCCTAATTCTTTCTAAATAAATCTATAGCTGGGAGATAAAATAAACTCTTCCCCTGGAGTAATTTCCTATTCCTGATCAGTCAAAAGAATTGAGCCAGGGGTATGGTTTTTAGTATCCAGAGCTGAAAACAACTGTAGTTCCTGGTGAATGTTAAGTCATAAGCTGAGGGTAGCTTTCTCTTTCTGGAATTCAAGGTTAGAGTTCATGAGCTGTAGGAAGGAGTAAAAGTAAACAGCCTCCCTTGTGGAACTGGCTATTTAAAGAATTTTTTTCCTTGTTTAATACTATTGGATATTATGCAAAACTCCCTCTAAAAGAGCCTCCTGATAAGCACAAGCTGGTTCTTCCTATCTAAGGGGTTAGCTTAAAAAATACTATAGAGATGAGTCTGCATGGCCCCAGACACCCTGTTAGCAAAGTTACCATTAGCAAAAATTGCTGGGAGAAAAGGAAGCCTGGGCTGTTATGTATTAAATTAGCCACAAGAGGGGCTACACATGGAGTTCAAGCTAAATGCATTGCCAAATGTAGAGCTAAATAATTTAAACATGTGTGCCCCTAATGAAAATCAGTTTACTTGATTTGAGTTTCCTTTATAGAATAGAAAAGAAAAACATTTTACTATTTTTAAGTGTTTGCTATACTTTGATCACCAGACCATTTATTTAAAATAAAGCCTTTAGAAGTTGCAAAGGAAAAATATTATGGTCTCTTATGGGTAGCAATGCCCCACAGATGGTCTGAGGTCGTATCAGTGCAGGTGACAGATAACTCACCCTTATTTGACAATGCATGAAGATAACTTGTTGGATCACATGCTTGGATAGTCAAGGGCTAGACTGGGCATCCAGCATAATGAAGTGCTGGGCTGAAGGGATGTAATTAGATCCAGTCTCTCCAACTCTCTTCTCTGCTTTCCTCTCTGTGTTGACTCTAAGTCTGGCAGAAAAGAAAAATGTGTGACCTTGTGGTAGGCTTTTCGAAGTCCTGAGATTGCAACTAAATTGGTTCTAATTGTGCCATGTGCCCAGCCCTGAGCCAATTATGAGAGCCAGATGCATATGATGGCCAGGTTAGTAACACATCCCCACCCCTGGAGCCAGATCCCCCAAAGCTATGAACTAATAGTGGGAGAGGAAGTATATCTCTGGAAAAAAATATCATGGTACTATTTCTAGAAGAGAGGGAATGAATATTAGGTGGTGAAAATCAACAAAACATCAACAACAACAAAACAAGTCCATTAGAACCAACAGGGTAGGAGAGGGTGCTATGTTTACAAATAATGTAAAGTTCAGATCTGAAGAGACCATTCAGAGATTTAGGTCTCTATTCAGGAGTGTTTGGTGTATATAGATATAAAATCCTAGAAAATTCACATACAAAAATCTATTACATCTAATAAGCAAGGGTTGCAGGATATAAGGACAGTATACAAAAGTGAATTGTATTTTTGTACATTAGTGATGAACAATCCAAAAGGAAATTAAGAAAACAATTCCACTTACAAAAACATAAAAGACAATAACATACATAGTGCTAAATTTAACAAGGGAGGTACAAAATTTATACACTGAAAACTATAAAACATCATTGAAATAAATTAAAGGAGACCTAAATAAATGGAAATGCATCTCACGTTCAAGGATTGAGAGGCTTAATTTTATTAAGAAGACAATATTCTGTAATTGATCTATATAGGTTCAGAGCAATCCCTATCAAACCCCCAACTGCCTTTTTTTGCATAAGTTGACAAGCTGCTTCTAAAATTCATATGAAAATGCAAGGGACCCTCGAGGTCCATCCATGTAATAATCAGCCAAAATGTATATCAACAAAATAAAATTAAAAAATGAAAAATAAAATAAAAATAAAAATAAATAAATAAATAAATATATATAGAGAGAGAGAGGGAAAAAAAAAGAAAATGCAAGGGACCCAAAATATCCAAAAAAGTTCTAAAAAAAAAAGATTGGAAGACTCAGGCTTCCCTATTTTGAAATTTACTACAAAGCTACAGTAATCAAGAGTGTGGTACTGGCATAAGGATAGACGTACAGATCAATGGAAGAAAATTGAGAGCCCAGAAATAAACCCTTATATTTCCTATGAGGGTACTAAGACAATGTCCTGAAGAAAAGAATAGTCTTTTCAACAAATGGTGTTGGGACAACCGGATATCCACATGCAAAAGAAGAAAGTTGGACTCTTACATTGTGTGCAAAAATGAACTCAAAATAGATCGTAGACCTAAATCTAAGAGTTAAATTACAAAAATCTTAGAAGAAAATGTAGAAATAAATCTTTATGACCTTCAATTAGGCAGTTTCTTAGATATGACACAAAAGCATAAACCACAAAAGAAAAAATAGATAAATTTGACTTCAAATTAAAATTTTTTGTTTTTCAAAGGACACCATCAAGAAACTTAAAATGGAAGAATATATTTGCTACTAATATATCTGATAAAGGACTTGTATCTAGAATCTATAAAGAACTCTTACAACTCAACAATAAAAAAACAAGTAACCCAATTTAAAAAGGACAAATAATGTGAATAGATATTTCTTCAAAGAAGATACACAAATAGCCAATAAGCAAATGAAAAAATGCTCAGTATCATTCATTATTAGGGACACTGTCTTGATTACTGTAGCTTTGTAGTAAATTTTGAAATGGGGAAACCTGAGTCTTCCAAGTCTTTTTTTTTTTTTTTTAAAGAACTTTTTTGGGTATTTTGGGTCCCTTGCATTTCCATATGAATTTTAGGAATAGCTTCTCAAATTATGCAAAAAAGGCAGCTGGGATTTTGACAAGAATTGTTCTGAACCTGTAGGTCAGTTGGGGAATATAGTCATCTTAATAATACTAAGCCTTCCGATCCTTGAAAACCACAATGAGATACCATTTTATATCTGCTAGGATGGTTATAATAGAAAAGACAATCACAAGTGTTGGAAAGGATGTGGGGAAATTGAAACCCTCATACATTGTTGGTGGGAATGTAAAATGGTGCAGCCACCATGGAGAGCACTTCATCAGTTTCTTAAAAGTTAAACATAGAGTTACCATATAACCAAGAAATTCCACTCCTAGATGTATGCCCACAGAAATTGAAAACATATGTCCACACAAAAACTTGTACATGAACATTCATGGCACATTACTAGGAATAGCAAAAATGTGGAAACAGCTCAAATGTCCATCCACTGATGAATGAATAAACAAAATGTGGTATAACCATCCATTGGAATATTATTCAGCCATAAAAAAGCAATGAAGTACTGATTTGTGCCACAACATAGATGAACTATGAAAACATTAAGCTAAGTGAAAGAAGCCAGTCACAAAAGAACACATATTGTATGATTCCATTTATATAAAATATTCAGGATGGTAAAAATCTGAAGAGACAGAAAATAGATTAGTAGTTCCCAGGGGCTGGGGTTGGGGGAACGAGAATGATTGATAATAGAAGTGAGGGTTTGGGGGGGGCTGATGAAAATATTCTGGAAGTAATATTGGGGATGATTGCACAATTCTGTGACTGCACTAAAAACCATTGAATGGTGTACTTTAAAAGGTTCATTACATGGTATGTGAATCATACCTCAATAAAGCTGTTATAGAAAAAAGCATGTTTGGAAGAGAATCTGATTTGTTCAATGCAATGCAGACAAACAAGCTCAAACAAATTTTGGAGACAGAGCTTGGCGTTAAATTTATCTCTATTTCTGAGGCTCAATTATATTATCTGCAAAATGGGAGGGTAAATAATATCAACATTGATAGAACATTTGTGAGGATTAAATAAGATAGTGCATATATAGTTCTCAGTCTGGTTGGTTAGCTCAGTTGGTTAGTGTGCAGCCTTATAACACCAAGGCTGTGGGTTTGGATCCCTGTACTGGCCAGCCACACACACACACAATGTGTTCTTTGTATATATACTTCCCAGAACATAACAAATGACCAAAAAAATGGAATCTAATAATCGAGCAAAGCAGGATTCTGAACTTAGATAAAGGATATCTCACCAACTTTAGGAATGATATTTAGGGAGAAGCTGAGTGTTTTTGGTGATACATGGCCTTGAGTATGTTACAGAGGACAGAGTCCAGAGAGCAGCTGCATATTCCCACTGATCCCCAGCTCCCATTTCTCTGTGCTTGTCTGCAAGTATAATAGGATGGGAAGGAAGGACAAATTCTCCAGGCATTGTGGGGGCTCTGGTCACTGACTCAAGGGCCAAGCCAAGAAGCAAATCCACAGTTGCAGGTCTGCCTTCTTGGCCTTTTTTCCCAATGGTCTCTTTCACTTCATAGCAACAAATGCTTCCTTGCATTGCTCATGCAGAGCTAAAACCAGAGACCTGATGTTGCCTGGTTCTTGTGCTCCTTTCAGCTGAGACACACTCAGATGTGGAGCTATGGACTCTGCAGAGATGAGGAAATTTATACAAGAAAGGCAAAGGAGAAGACATGCCGGCTGGGTCTGGATGATTTCACCCCAAGGCCGTATCTTTAAACTAAAATGTATTTGACATTTACTGCAGTCTCTCATTGATGCTAAAATTTACCACTGATTTCATGTCAACTTTTGGGGGAAGGTATGGGGGGAAGGAGAAATACAATTAAATTGTAGACAATTTTATTTTACTCATAGAAAATAGCTTAAATTCATCTTTAAGATTCGATTCTTTTTGCTTTCAAAGTCCCTATCAGTTTTGAGTCCAGCCTCTTCACACTGAATCCTACGGCTCCTCTGAATGATGCTGGATGACAGACGGTCCTGCAGAGTCATTTTGATGTAGTTCTTTTCATCATAACTCATGATCCTTAACCTCTTTCATGTTCTTAGGATGGAGAATATAATTTGGAGTCAAACTGAAGAATATTGGGTTTTCATCTGCAGTTTCTATGCTGTAAAACTTGTTATCTTGTCATTTAATTAGATGCTTGAGAAGGTAAAGAGCTTCTCTGAAAAGTCATCAGAAGCTTTGTGATAAATAGATGTATAGCTGACTAGTCCTTCATGGCCCATGAATCAATTAACACCAGTCTCTCCTGGCTTTGAAAACTTCGTGATTTATTGTGCCAAGATAGTTGGCGAGGTTAGCACATGCCCAGCAATGACAAAGTAAAGCTGACTCATCTTCACAAATCTCTGGCTTCTCTCATGGTCTTTTGCCTTTTTGGTATTTGGGGTATAAGCATTCTTTTTACTTTTAGGAGAATCTGCCTTTGTGCATCCAGTGAGAAATATCTTCTTGATAGATATTTCTTGATAGCTGAAGAGGTCAAATATTCTCTCTTTCCTACCTCCTGACACCTGGAGTATAGTTAAGTGAAGATGGGCTCAGTCAATCAGAAGCTCATGCCTAGGACTTTGAATCTTGAGGGTCTAGTAATAACCACATCAAGTGTCTAGTATCAGTGGTGTTATTGAGATTCCAGTAGGCACTGCACTGAGAGTCCAGTGGTGGCTGTGTCAGTGATTGCCCTCATTAGAATGATCCTGGGCAGTGACCTCAGCTGGGCTTTGGGCTGCTAAACCTCTCTGGGTTTTGCTTATTTGGCAGTCTGGTTGCCTGTTCTACCCTCAGCACTCATGAACTTCCCGTTGTCTTTTTCTGCTGAAGTAGGCCATAGTTAATTTCTATTTGTTTTAAGACTATCTGGAATTTGTCTTAATCAGGTATGAGAAGACACACAGATACAGAAATGACTATCGTAAAGGAAGATGTTTTTACTGACATTCCCACAGAAGCTGGTGGCATGGCATGCTCTTCAGGGCCACATGGGGAAGTACCAGGGTTGGGCAAGAGGCAAAAGGTAGAAGGCAAAGAGAAAACACGGGCAAGAGCCTTTGCTGTGGTTTTTGCCAGAAGGATCCGGTAAAACAGGGTAAGCAGGTTTATGATTAGCTATTTTGAATAATTTCAGTGAGCACTGGGGTGTTGAGGCTATTTCTAGACATCTTGCATGGGGCCCTGGGGGTGAATAGGGCAAGTAGATAGTGGCCCAGAGTGACAGAGCCTGTAAAGGAGGAGGTTGGGGGTATGGGCTCTGGAATGGTTGATTTGCATATGAAAGATGTACATCAGCTGAGTCATTTACTATCTCCAGGAATTGGCTTAGCCCTGGGAGGGGCAGTCTTTTCAGGGTCAGCAAGGCCCTAGATGTCAAAGCATCAAACACAGAAAACAGAAAACATGGTTGTTATACCGTTGTTTACATCTGAGAACCACAACTGTACAACTTTGATTTTAAAAAGAGTTCTGATTTCAGGATGTTAAGTGTGGAAAGTGAAGAAAAGCATGTGTCATATACCGAAGAGGATATAGAGATGCCGGGCACTGGTCTAAGCACTTTGCCCCCATCTTCCTATCACATTTTTTGCAACAGCCCTATGAAGTAGTCATTATTTTGATTCCAAATGTATTCATGAGGAAATTGAGCCTCAGAGGGTCATAAGTCACTGTTTCAAGGTCAGACATATAGAAGAAAAGCTGGAACTTGGACTCTTTGGCGTTTTCTAACTGCTGTGCACACACCTCTGAATTATGCTTTTGTGATGATGCAGGACTGGGAGGGCCGTGGGACAGAGTCAGGACACGTGGAAAGTGCAGATGTCAGGATAGAGTAGAAGTTGGGGACCTGACTCAGTGGTTGGCTCCATGGTCCTGACTACGCAGGGGTTGTTTCATTTTCAATAAACATTTTCTAACAAATCAGAAGTAAAGACAACAGTAAAATGAAGCCCAGTATCCATCATTATCATTAGGGGACCATCATTGTTTCTCCTTTAATCTCACACACTCATAGGGTTGCCAAACATCCCAGTTTGTCCAAGACTTTCTCAGTTTTAACACAGAACTCCAGTGTCCCAAGAATCCCTTCAGTCCCTCTGTGGCCACCCTTCCCCTGTGCTGTGGATTGATTTGTTTCTCCCGAAGTCCATGTAGTAGAAACAACCTCCACTGTGACAATGTTAAGAGGGTAGGAAATCCTATTGTAGTAATTGAAAGATGGGGCCTGGAAGAGGTGATTAGATTGTAAGGACCATGCTCTGGTGAACGGAATAATCCAATTGATGGTTTAATGGTGGTCATGGGTGTGGTTCTAAGGGCTTTAAAAGGAGGAGGAGTGAAGAGTTAGCTCTCTCTGCTTCTGCCATCCACCATGGGACACCCTGAGTCTCTGACTAGAGTCATCAAGAAGAAGAAAGCCCTCACCAGACATGCACCCTGGACTTTGGACTTCCCAGCCTCTGAAACTAGAAGCAATAAGTGTTGTTTTTTTGTAAATCACCCAGTTTCAAGTATTTATGTTATAAGCAACAGAAACGGATTAATATACCTTGGATTATCTTGAAGCAATTCCAAAATGGTATATTATTTTATTCATAAATAGTGCAAAATGTATGTCTAAAATACAAGGACTTTTAAAAAGTATGGCTTATGGTACCAGAATTACACCTATAAGCAATTTAATATTATAAAATATCCAGTTAATGTACAAATTTCCTCAACTATTGTATGTCCGTGGGTTTATATTGTATGCAATACCATTAATTTTATTGAGTTACAGTCTACACCAGATACCCACACTGCATTAGTTGATATTTCTCGAGTCTCTGTTAATTTGCAGTCAAACGCTGTGTCACTGAGCTATACCCCCAGTCTCTGTTAATTTGAAATTCCTCTTCCTACTTTTTTCCCATCTATCTATTTAAAACCCTGATTTGTTTGTCTGGTAGAGTTTTCTAATTTGTGCATTTTACCGATTCATACCTGCAGCATTATGTAACATGTTCCACTATCCTTTGCATGTCCTATAAATTGGTAGTTAGATCCAGGTTCAATTTGGCATGAGGGGGAGAAGGAAATGATATTTATATGTGGTGGTGTGTACTTCCCAGTGCATTGCATCGAGATGCATATCAAGCCTGATTAACTCTCTTTAAGATTTACCACTGGGTACAACTGGTATCAGCCTGATCTACCCAGTATAAAATTCCTTTTTAGCCTTTAATCAAATTATTTTAGCCACTATTGATCTTTTTTTTTTAGGGGTACAAGGTGGTGATATTCTAAGTCTATCATTTCCTTATTAGTGGGTGAGATTTCCCTGAAAAAAGAACTTTCCATCATTAACTCTTTGATTACTCCCAAAGTAGAGTTTACACAGGAAAATCAGGTTAAACTTTTTATGTTTTCCCTTTAATATCAGTTTTCAGAAAATAAATTGGTATCCTAATACTGCCATAGGTGACCATGGAGGTTTCTTTTGCTTTTTAAAATGTCATTTGAACTCATTGATTTTTTAACATATTTAATTGCTTAAATGTATCACCTCAGGAGGGATATACAAGCAAATGGCTATATTTTAAAGTAATTTAACATAATCTCTCACTGTTAAGGCACCAACTTGATATACAGTTTAATTCATTTACTTTGTTTTGCTCTAGATTTGAAGGGAGTGCATTAAAATTTTTTTGAAATAATTTTGTAGAATACTTATTTGCTTAAAAAGTAAAATCTTTGGAACAGATTGCATTCAAGAAGTCTAGTTTCCATTCCCCTTCCCTTCACATGTTTCTTACTACTTCCATTCAGTAACTTTTAAAAACGTTTTTGTTTTTTATTTTACCATTTTGTGTGTATATATACACAAATGAGAATCTTTTCATAGTCTCTTTCTCAGGTAAAAAGTAGCATGCTATAACCATTATTTTGCACTTTGCTTTTTACTTAGCAGTATATAGAGATACAGGCAATTCTGACCATTCACATCAGTTATATACTATAAAGTCCCTGTGAACACTGGATTAGTAAATCCTGAATCATTGTTCCTAGGGAAAATACATGATTAGGTTCCCATGACCCTCTGGTCATAACATTTTCACCCAACCAACCAATACATAAACTTGTTTTATGTGTGTTTCTGTTTAAAGACACCTTATTTGATACGTATTGTTAATTCATTAACATTGAACTCAGGCACTGCAACTCATGCCTGGACAAAGCTTATGTAACATGTGTTTTCTCCATAAGGCACATCACAGCCTTCTTATACTTAGGAACAGTCGATGGCATTTCAGTACTATGCTTGGGGGCCATTTTAAACAGTTAAATCACCTCCAAAAAGCACAAAATGTGAAAAAAATGTGGCACTAAATAGACTATGTAAAGTTCACTTTCATTTATGGTATGAGAGGTGAAACAAAGACATAGCATCATTTTATTGACCTCAGCTGAGGACATGCACATCACGCAGCTCAAAGTTTTTGCCACTTTGTGTACATGCATGTCTGCAAATGACTGAAAGTGCCATCGATATTTACTTTGGGGTTACACATAAATTTTAGCTAGTAGGTGAATGTGCAGCTATAGAATCCACGGATAATGAGGAGTGATTGTATTCCCCATTCCTTTTTTATAGTTGCATGGTATTCCATTGTGTAGATGTACCATGGTTTATATAAGTGGTCTCTTGATAGACATTTGGGTATTTTCTGGTCTTTTGCTATTATAAATAGTGCCAGAATGAATAGGCTTGTGCATTTGTGTGTTCATATTTTTAACAACTTCTCCTTGGAATAGAGTCCTTGAAGTGGGATTGCTGAGTCGAAGGATAATGCATACATAGTTTCTTTTCTTTTTTTTTTTTTTGTCTTTTTTTTTTGTGACTGGCACTCAGCCAGTGAGTGCACTGGCCGTTCCTATATAGGATCCGAACCCGTGGTGGGAGCGTTGCTGCGCTCCCAGCGCCGCACTCTACCAAGTGCGCCACGGGCTCGGCCCCATAGTTTCTTTTTTTTTGGTAAGCATTGTCAACTTTTTCTCCACAAAGGGTTGTACCATTTTTGCATTTCCACCAGAATAGATGAAAGGATTTGTTTCCTGCCAGCCTCATCAACACAATACATTGTCCATTTTTTGGATATTTGCCAATCTAATAGGTGATAAATTGTTATCTCAGTGTCATTTTATTTTTTTTCAGTGTCTCTCTTATTCTCAGTGACATTGAGCCTCTCTGCATTTTGTATTTTTTTTCTGTAAATCTTTGATTCACCTATCTCATAGGAGGCAGCTTCTTATTGCAGAGATGATAAGAAGGAATGTAAAATACTGCCAGAGTGGGCTTTCCCAAAAAGTAGGCAGAGGAATGAAGAATACAAGCAGTGAGCAGATTTCTGGTGCCAAGCAGGTGGCAGTTTTCAAGAAGAAAACATAGTTATTCCTATAAGCCCAGCTTCCTGCCCTATGGAGGAGGAATGGTATGAAAGAAGGCATTGGGCTCCCAGCCAATGGTCTGAAGCTTAAAGCATATGTACAGTCATAAGGGAGGAAGTGTGGCAATGAAGGCTAGACAGAGAGGCCTCCGATCTAAGAAAGCATGAGCAAGCGGAAGCCTTGCCATGTGGAGTTGGTTCAGTATGGTGGAAAAAGGAATTGAACTGAATCATTGTTGAGTTAAGACATTGGCTGGGGAATCATATATCAGATCCTCTTTCTTCTACTTAGCAGCTAGATGAACTTGACCAAGTTTCATTTTTCTGATCTTCATTTTTCTCATTGTATAAGCAACAGATGTGACCTCCTAGAGTTTCCGTAGAGATTAAATTTTTGCATAGAGGATTTTGCATCATGCCTGGTGCATACTAAGGGAGTAATAAGTAATAACCGTTACAGGGATATAGAGGAAATTATCTACCTTCATCAGGCAAAGAGTAGAGGGGTGGGGCAAGGAATGTAGGTAGGAGGCATGGCTGGACCCTGCGAGGAAGAGCAAGGGTGTCAAAATGAGTGGGAGGTGACTCTCACCCCGTAGACCATGCATCAAGGAACAGGAGACAGCTCGTGATGCTCTGCATAGGAGGGACTTTAAGTGGTTTTCCTAAAGAGCAAATTTTAAACTTTTATTTAATATCTGTGTTAGATTTGAGATCTTTGCCACCAGGTCCAGGCATGCTTCTCTCTGTAAGTACACCCTGATTTATCTCTGGATCAGTCAGTCTTCCCTCATTTCAACCCATGATTTTCAGTAGGGCTAATGTCACTCTCCCAACTTCCCTGCCCACAGGGGAGAGATGTGAATCAGGTCTAAGTTGATTCAGACTTCAACCTATGCATTTTCTTAGTGGTAAGTCCAGGCTATGTGACCTAATCAGAACCAAAGAGGCACAATGAACTCTTTGCCACGTTTTCAGGGAAAGAGATTCTCACTCTTTTCTCAAGGAATTTGAAACCGAGAGCATGTAAGTTCTGGAGACACTGTATTTTGACCATGATGGAAGAAATTGTCAAAAAGAAAAAAGAAGAAATGTAGCCAGCATGAGGAGAGTCAAGTTACAATCTAAAAAAAGAGGTATTAAATCTTGTTAACATTTTAGCCTCTGATCAAGCCATGCCTGCAGCTAGTCAATCCCTGAACTTTTTATTTATGCAAATAGATAAATTTCCTTTGTGATTTGGTCCGTGTGGAAAGAGGTTTGTTTTACCCCAAATGAAAATTAACTGACAGAGTGATCAAGGGTTATTGTCCCACCAAGTTTGTTTACTTTTCAAACATGGAGTACCTCCCTTGTGCCAGGTTACTATGTATCTCACTAGAAATTCAAAGCATCTTCCAGGAAATAGGTCCTTAATCTCTATATATTGAAAGGCTGGAAAGCAAGCACAGGATGGCTCTTGTGTACTAAATTTTTATCCAATCAATTCCACTTTGAGAGGCAGCAGGTGCAGCATTTCATTACAGACACTCCAGACTCTGAGATCCTGTTTCCATCATCTGATCTGGCTCCTGCCTGCCGGCACTTGTATGACCTGTTGAGAGAATAATATTAAGATAGAATTTGTATAGATTATTTTCAAGCCAACAAAAGAATTTCCTTGTTATTAATTCACAGGGTATAGTGTGCAATATAAATTTAGCCAATTTGAAGAGTCTGGCTCACTGATCTTGTTAGTGAGAGCCAAAGGCTATTGTCTACTGTTTGCATTAAGGTAGAACTCCTGCTGGAAATCTCATTTCTAATTGCAGGAAGGTCATTTCAGAATGCAGAGAGATCCTTGCTTCCCAAGCTTATACAGCATAAGGCAGTGATGTTTTCTGAATCCCCAGAGAGGTTATAACTTCCAGCATACAATAAAACTGAGTGTTCACTTGATCCACCTTCTGCAGAGAACACCCTGGAATCTCTTGCCTCATGCATATGGCAGAAGCAAAAATGGGAACTTGCCTGGTACAGAAAGTCCCAGGAGATGTCCCAAAATTGGCTTAAAATTATGCACTAAAAATATGCATAAGACCAGGGGCCCTTTCAGCTCAGAATTTTGGCTCAAGCTACTGCCCCGGAAAATGCCACATGGAAAATGTGTGGTTGTGTGCATAACAATTTCAAGATAGCAGAACTGTTTTTAAAATCATCCCAGAAATCCCAAAGTTACTAACTCATTTTAAAAATTAGATCTAAGCTTATAATAATGGTTAATTTTATATTCTTATCACATGTTAATTGAAAAAAAAAAACCTAGTGAATATTAAAAGGCATGAAGCAGAAATAATCATACCACTAAGAGACGGTCATTGCTTATTTTCATGTTATGTCCCTCAAAAGTGCTTGGCACGGGCTGGCCCCGTGGCTCACTTGGGAGAGTGCGGCGCTGGTAGCGCTGAAGCCACAGGTTCGGATCCTATATGGGGATGGCCGGTGCACTCACTGGCTGAGCGTGGTGCAGACCACACCATGCAGAGGGTTGTGATCCCCTTACCAGTCAAAACAAAGGAAAAAAAAAAAGTGCTTGGCACATAGTCTTATATTGGTGTTATCATGATTGTTGTTGTTGCTCACAAAAATCAATGGAAACTGTTTACATTGTTTCATATGTTTCATTGTTTACATTGTTTTATATTCTTACCATTGAATATACTTCTGTGCCATTAAAAAGACTTCCATTGAATTATTTGCAGTGGCAATATCATAATTCTCCATTATGTGAATATACCATAATTTATTTACCTAAATCCCCTGTTATTGGATATTTAGGCTGCTTCTCTCTCTCTTATATGTGTGCTATTAGACAGAGTACTATGCTAAACATTCTTATAGGAGAAAATCACTGCATGTCTCTATTATGGTTCCCAAGGATAAATGCTCTTAAGTGACATCTCTGGGTCAAGGGGCATGAGCATTTATAAGACATCTAAAACAGATTGCCAAAATGCCCTCCAGAATCCTTTCCTCATTTTGTACTCCCACAAACAGTAAGTGAGTAACTGTTCCTGTTTCTATACACTCTTACCAAAACTATAAATATTTTTAATTTGCCATTTCTAAGTTCTCTTTCCATGTCTTGTTTTCAAATACTATCATTTCTAGGAGCTAAATAATTCATTCCATTTCTATTCTTGATGGGAAAAACTATGTCATTATAATTGCTCTAATAAATGACAACAGGCTTTGCAATCACAAGGCCTGGGGTCATATCTTCTAAGACAGGCAGTGTTTTGGTTGTCTCTTGCTTCATGACAAAATACCCCAACACTTAGTGGCTTAAAACAATAACTATTGTATTCTATCTTGAGGTTCTGTGGATTGACTGAGCTCAGCTGGGTGATTCTTCTGCTCCTTGTGGTGTTGACTGAAACTGAAATAATTTGAGGGCTTGACTGAGCTAGAACAACGCAGATGCCTCACTCACAGAGCTTGCAGTTGGTGCTGGCTGCCAACCAGGAGCACAGCTGGAGCTCCTGACCAGTGTTCTGCTCCACCTGGTCTCCTCATGTAACTTGAGTTTCTCACAACATGGTGCCTGAGTTCCATCATGCAGAAAATAGAACCTACCTGTTATCTTAGTGCTTGAGTTTGGAAGTCTAGAATGTCACTTCTTCCCCATTCTCTTGTTTAAAATTAGTCACAAAGCCAGCCAAGATTCAAGGATGGGGGAAATGTGTCCTGCCTCTTCACATCAGGAGTGACATGTGCAGACATGTGCATACAGGTTGGGGAGGGATTATTGGGAACCATCTTTGGACACTAGTTAAAAGGAGGAGGAGATGGAAGGAAAGAACTGGAAGAAATGGATGCTTCTTAGCTGTGTTACTTTGGGCATGTTACTTGACTTCTCTGAGTCTTAGTTTCCAAATCTGACAAAGAAGGATAATAACATCTGTTTGTAATCGTAAGAGCTAAATAATATATAGTTGTATTTGTATATACACATATCTATCTATCTATCTATCTATCTATCTATCTATCTATCTATCTATCTATCTATCTATCTATCTATCATCTATCTATCTAAAATCTACATATAGCAGGCACAGTCGTGGCAGTATCCATTATCATTACAATTCCCATCATTACCACTTTCTAGATATGTGGTCTAGAAAAGTCATTTAGGTTTTATTGCCTCATCTTTAAAGTGGGAAGAAATAATATCTCACAAACTTATTGAGAAGATGAAATGAAATAATGTAGGCAAATGTCCTTTGTCCCCTCTTGCCCTCTTATAAATATCTTATTTCTTTCATAGGATATGGAAACCAAAAGCAGACATAGAATGTCTTATTAGATGTTATTTTATAAGGATTCTTGGCTTATAATAGCAGGCCTTCTTCCTCTTTGACTTAAAACCATGATTTCCTTGTCTTTTCTATCAGGATACATAGAAGATTCATGGTATTTGATTTTTTGTGTTCATTTTAGAAATAAACTTACACACAGACATCACTATGAAAGAGTAAGGGAAACTAAAATCTTGCCGTCTACCAAATCCCCCACAAAAAAATCATGACATTTTTGGCTGTCCAGTTATCTCAGCTGGTCAGAGCACCACCTTGTAACACCAAGGTTAAGGGTTCGGATCCCCATGCCCGCCAGCTGCCAACAACAACAAAACATCATAAAATCTTGCCATATGATATCAGTGTTCAATCTGGAGAAGGAACTATCACTTTTCAATCTTTAGTAAAAGTCTGCTACAGGTAGATACCTTTCAGAATGGTGTTTCCTTATTATATGGGGGGAGGGAAGATGGTGGAATGAAATTACAGCAAAAGTCCTCTGTCTGAAACTTGAGGTGCTGCTGGAGCTGATATAAAGAAACAGTCCATCTGAGCAGAGAAAAAAATGTGCCTAGGTAAAGTATAAGCTTTAAGAATAATGGGAATTTTAAGTAGGACAAGATGTGAGGTAGGAATTCAGGATGATAGCATCCAATTCTTTACAGGGGAAGAGTGGTCCTTAATCACTTATTTCTCTACAAAATGAGGCCATTGTGAATTATCAACTCAGAGAGAGACTTTTCAGGGAAGCACGTTTCTCTGTATTTTTCCTTGTGTTACCCATATGCAGAATCATTCACTGAAAAAAAAAAAAAAAAAAACGCTCAACAGACTTCCAGTTAAACATTGCAGATTGAACATATCCATTTATCTCTATTCCTTTCTGGAGACTCTCACTTAAATGGCACTGAAGGGATAAAATGATACAAATAGAACACGAAACTAGAATGAGAAAGGGAAACTAGAATAACAGAAGAGACAAGCATGGATAAAATATGTCAACTGAGTTTTGAGCCATGGTATGTGGATCGATGAATGGTAACAGGAGTAAGAGAGTGAAGAAAACTAACATCTAAGGACCTGTCAAGGGGAGATATAAACAAAAATAAAGGTGATGTGGGTCACAGAGCCTCAAAAAGTTTCAGCAGTTGGAAGGAACCAGGTACTGCGGAGGTCCTTAGAGAGGAAACAGAAAACAGGGGAGAGAAGATTATCAGAGTTAATGCTATAAAATTGACCAGAAGAGAAAGATATGAAGATCGAGACTACAGAGACTCACTGAGCACCCAGTAAGATAAATTTTAAAAATCATTATAAGGTCATCATTCTTAAATCACAGAATGCTGGGGATGCAGAAAAATCCTAAAAGTTTCAAGGAAATAGTAACAGATCACATAAAAAGGACTAAGAATAAGAATTGATACTGAACTTCTTAATAGAAATACTAGAAGCTAGAAGACAATTGATGCGTGTTCTCAAAATTGTAACCCAGAATTCTACACCCAAACTATTAATGAAGCGTGAAAATATAATAAGAAATATTTTCAGACATTTGAGGATTCGAAATTGTACCTGGAAAAGCTTTTGGAGCGTGTGCCTCCCGAAAGAAAAAACTAAACAAAACAAAACAACATCAAGAGAAGGAAACATGGAAGTGAGATTTAATAGGGGAAAGTGGTTAAAGAAAGCCCCAGCAGTATGGGAAGGTGACAAAGGACAGAAGAATGTAGATGATGGAGGATGACAGTGACCTAGCAGCTCTAGAGTGTAACCTGCCCATGTTGGAGAAGATGGCACAGTTGTCCTGGAGAGGTACCTCTTAGAAAAAGGACTGTTAGCTTGCTGATGTGAGTTTTATCACATTAAATTTTGTTTGGTGTTCTGGTTGAGATTTCTGAGAAAAATTCATGTTATGTGCATAGAAAATAAGTCAAAGGGCAGAAAAGGCAGTAACTTAGTCATTGTACTTTACTTGGATTAATAACCATAGTAATGCACATGCTGATTATTGATTTAACCGAAAAAAATGCAATAGACTAAATTGGTAGTATGCGAGTCAGGGGCGGGAGGGGAAGGGGTGGAGAGAGAGAGAGAGAGAGAGAGACAGAGAGAGACATTAAGTCTTTCAATGCTAGCAACAGGAAGTTAAAATTGATAAATTAAGAAACAGCACTATAAACATGTTATTTAGAAATATGGAGGAAAACTACCAGAAGGAATGGCTAAAAATGAAAAGTTATTTTCTCTGAGCAACAGTAATTAATGGTGGGGATGGGCATGGAAGAAGACAGTTTTTTGTTTGCGCCTTTTAACACTCTGACTTTTTGAACTATAAACACATGATACTTTGAAAATGATAAACATTAATTTTTTAAAAAGAAGACCTCTCGGAACAGGGTCTGAAAGGGTCACAGTTTGGAAGTGGAATTTTGGTGAGATACATCATCTTTCCACTTTTGTACTCAATGATCATTGAACACTAATTTTGTGCCCGACCCTCCGTTACATATGAAGTCTCATTTAATTTTCCTATTACCCTGTTGGAGAGGCACTTTTGTGCTAATTTTACAGAAACTGAGACTCAGGGAAGTTAAGTAACCCTGTGAGTAAATCTCAGAGCACGGATTCAAGCACACATTTGTCTGACCCTAAAGTTCTTCTGTTACCGTCAGCTCAGGCTGCCTCTGTGCAGATGTTGTCTGTTTATGCTCTAAACTTGCCATAGAATAATAGAATTTCAGAACTAGAAGGGATCTTACAAATCATCTCATTCAAAAAATTTTGTTTTGTCAGTGGGTAAACTAAGGTTATATCATCTGACTAAAGACACACATTTATTAGCAGCTGACCTGGTCCGGGTTCCACGTCATCTTTTAACCTACAGGACACTGTCAACATTGTGGGAAAAAGTCAGAAAATTGGGCTCCTCCGGTGAACAGAAATTGCAGATATTTATTCATCCCCTAGAATAACCATACTTGGCTATTTCAAGAAGAGAATAATGTGACATTCAACACTGGAAAATTTCTAGGACCTGACAGTCTGGGTGAGCCGGCCATCGTCTTGTTTTCTCTGAACTGTACTTAGTAACCTACGTAATATCCTAAAGAAGCCTTTGTAATCTTTGTGAAGTGACATGTGACAATATCTCCCTGGAGACTTGGCTCTCGAGGGAAAATCCCCTGATCTTCCTAGAGGGGTTTCCTGACATGGGTCAAAACATGAACGACACGTTTTGGTCTGAATGATCATGTCCCCCCATATTCATATGTTGAAACCTAATCCCCAAAGCAATAGTATTAAGAGGTGGGCCTTTATGAGTGGCCCTCATAAGTGGGATTAGTGGTCTCATAAAAGAAGTCTGAGGCAGCTTGTTCTTTCCTTCCACCATATGAGGACGTAGCTAGAAGCATCTGGCTCCTCCATCTTTGAAGCAGAGAGCAAGCTCTCACCAGACACTAAATATGCTGGCATCTTGATATTGGACTTCTCAGCCTCCAGAATTGTGAGCAATAAATTCTTGTTTATAAATTACCCAGTCTATGATAATTTGTTATAGCAGCCCAAATGGATTAAGACACTGCATCTTAGTGTCCTGGTATAGAAGAGGCCCAAAGTAAAACAAACAAACAAACAAAACCACTAACATTCATTGAATCTTACTATGTGCCAGGAATTGTGCTAAGAACTTTATATTCATTATCTCATTTTATGTTTAGAACACTCTTTAAGATAAGTACTGTTTAACTCCCATTTGCCAGATGAGAAAACTGAGGAGAAGAGAAGTTAAACAAACTTTGAAGGTGGTCAGGATCTGAATGAAACTCAGATCACCTACAGTACCAGATCACTTCAATACCAGGCCTCCTTCTCTTAATTGTTATTTGCTACAGTGTACATCTTTTTCCATCCGTCACTCAAGGTACCTCTGAAACAAAGCTGACCAATTAGAAGGAAATACTGAAGCCAAATGAAGTAGACAACTGGACTACACTCTGCTTATGGTGTGCCTTTTGCCTACAGCATCCTTTTTCTCTGTCACCTGACTTGCAACATACTACCTTGCTGTCTTGCATGATTATTTCCCATTAATCCTCTAAGAATAGCTGTAGACATCATCTTGTCCAGAAATCTTCCTCACACTCATTAGCTGGGCTAGATACTCATCTCCTACCCACCATCTCTTGTTACTTACAATCATACTTTGCCATCAATCATTTGTGTACCTCTTTCCCACCAAATTAAGATTGCTGCAAGGACTAGAACAAGTCTTAAACATCTTTACAGTCTGTGGTAGGCTGAATAACGTCTCCCCTCTCCAAACACGCCTGTGTTCCCATCACTGAAATCTGTGACTATGTTACCTCACACAGCGAAAGGAACTTTGTAGATGCAATTTAGTTAAGAGTTCAAGATGTGATTTTCCTGGATTATCCATGTGGGATATAATCACAAGGGTCCTTGTAAGAGAAAGACAGGACGGTCAGAGTCAGAAGAAGGAGAGGTGATGATGGAAACAGAGGTTGGAGTGATGCACTTTGAAGATGAAGGAAGGTTCCATGAGCCACATAATGCAGGTGTCCTCTAGAAGCTGGAAAAGCAAGGATATGGGTTCTCTCCAAACGTGCAGAAGGAATGTGGTCCTGCTGACACCTTAATTTTAGGACTTCTGTGTTTGTGGTAATTTGTTACAGCAATGATAGGAGACTAACACAGCCCTGGTGCTTAGACAGTGCCAGACACATACATTCTAGGAACTCAATAAGTATCTCTTCAATGAATGAATGAATGAACCATTTTCAATGCAATGTTTGTATCCCCATATCACAGGCATCCTTCTATAAACCAAGGCTTATGAGTAACAAACGGTGAAATGGACATTGCTGTGAAATCTGTAGCAGAGATTTTGTTACAGCCAGCAAACACTAGCTTGAGCAACTTCACCGTGAGTAAATCCAATAGGTCCACTCTGACTTGAGAAAACTTGTTTGATCTCTTGGGGTTTCTGTTTTCCCATTTGTAAGAAGGCAAAAGTTACTGCAGTCTTCTTCCTGACAGTGAAGTTCGTAAAGACGGATGACATTATTCAACCAGAGTACTCCTTGAAAGACAAGGTACTATATAAATACCGGATAGCATTATTGTTGTATTAATAATAAATATTTAAGAAATAAATCCATGTTTTCAAAAACAAATAAAGCAAGACACCCAGAGTCACCTGCCACTTAAGGAAGGCTGCACTCTCTTCCTGAACTAAAACACTTAGTGCTTTTAGTAGCTCCACTTTTTAATATTCCATAACTTAAAGAATGGAACACACAGCTTTAGGATTAAATATTAAAATATTAAATATTAAATTGGGCAGCAGAAATCCATCACATACTTGAGCCTGCCTGGTTTACTAGGTGCTCTAAGGAATCCAAGCAGTGTTCATATGAACTGAGGTCATTTCTTTTTCTTTCTTTCTTTTTTTTTCTATGCCAGACACACAGGCACCATATACATCTTTTTATTGATTAGTCTCAAAGAGTTGAATGAAATAGACCAAATACTAGCATCTGTACTTGGAACAGCCTATCTAGTATGATGAATCTAGAGGTTACATTTAACAGACATGGCCAATTATTCCAAATGAGGGAGTGAAGCATGCTTTATCTCCTTGGTCCATGCCTGTGTCTTCTTGACTCCTCATGACGGCAGCTTTCTGCAGTCTGAGTTGCAATCCCGGGCCCAATCTTTGTGCTAATTCTGACTGCAACAATGGCCTAACAATCGGCTAGGTGTCAACATCATCCAAGCTCCAGGACTCAAGTAAGATTTCAAGAATCTGCTTACCTGATTGATGAAACCTGGGCTTCCTCTACCCAAGAAAAACAACTGAAGTTTATCCTTACTCTGTCTGCCTCCCCTGTCTAAGTGTCAAACCCTTGCTCAGAGACTCCTATTCTTCTGTCATCCAAAACCCATTCCTGGAAAATGAGCTGATGCTAGCCACTTATAATTCATTATTTAGGCAAGCCATATAGTTTAGTGAAAAGACAGGAAGAGCTAACTCCTCTGTTTAGCTGTGTGACCTTGAACAAGTTATTTCACATTTTGAAACTGTTCCCTCATCTGTTAGTGAGGATGGGAGGAATAAATGCAATAATGTTTATACTGGCAGTATGTTACTATTCACAAGTTTGGAAGTACAAGTTAAGACACATTTCCTTTAGTGATCGGATTAACATAACCCTAAACCCCAATGCTGTCCTGGAAATAACTCCTCTGAGTGCGTGTTGGAGAGTGTATGTCATGGAAGAGGGAAGAAGGAAAAGGTGTCCCCCTAAGGTGACAGTCAAGCACAGTTGCTCCATGCTATCCTAGGTCTGGATTCTCAATTAGACTTACATGCACAGTCAGTAATCTAAAATATGACTATAGTGCTTAGGTGGCTGGGTCCCCTGACATTTCTAGGCTCAACCAGAGCCTGGATGCAGAATGAGCTCCTGTAACTGT
The DNA here is from genome assembly GCF_027409185.1 of Cynocephalus volans. Lineage (NCBI taxonomy): Eukaryota > Metazoa > Chordata > Mammalia > Dermoptera > Cynocephalidae > Cynocephalus > Cynocephalus volans. The sequence continues at coordinate 109,987,931 of NC_084465.1, forward strand.
TGAAATTGGGTCATTAAGCCAGGATATGTAGTTACATTTCTTCTCTACTTTGTGGTGAGTCAGGGGAGGCCTTCGGTGTCTTTTTAGATCCACTAGTCATTCAGGGCCATACTTGTCATCACAGACATTCCACTATCATTGAAACTCAAAATGATATGGTGTCAGTTTATTTTATGTGAATTTGCCTACATCCCACCCCAGCAACCATTGACTTCCACATTCCAAGGAATCATGGAGTGAGGTGGCCTTCTGAAACCATAACCTTGTCGCGATAACATGTATAAAACATAGTACATGCAGATGCATGGCTTCCTTCTTACTTCCCTTGGAATACACTGATAACCGCCATTTCTCTAAAAGTTCTCCATGCTTTCAAGCTCAGTCAAATATCCCCTCCTCTGGAACACTTTTGCTAGCTACTCTAGATCACAGTTGTCTATTTTCCCTCCAAATTGTTTAATTAGCCCATGCACCTATTTCGATCTTTCTGAACACATATCTTCATATCTCTCATATCGTCTCGTAGTGCCGGGGCTATGCAAGCAACAATCACAATAACATTAAATAAACACACACTAATTTCTAGATGTTATACTTTGGACCACTTCATTCAGATATTTATTGAGCATCTGGCACTGTCCTAGGTGCTGATTACACAACACTAAGGTATGCCTGGTTTCTGTACTCTTGCAGAGTATGGTTTTGATCAGTCATGGAAAACTATGGCCTGCCTGAAGCCTGCTTCTGTATGGCCCAGAGCTAAGAATGTTTTTATTATATTTTATTTTTTTTTACACTTTTAAAGGGTTGCAATAAAGGGAATGTGCAACAAAGACCTCATTTGGCCTGCAGAGCCTAAAATATTTTTAATAGTCTGATGATCTCATTTTATCTTCCGAATTATCCTGCAAGATAGTTTTTTCATTATATCCATTTTACCTGTGGGGAAGATGAGGTTCATAGAGGTGAATTATCTTGTCCAAGATGATTCAACTACTATTTCTTGAGTTGAAGTTGCAAAAAGCTGCTGTCATGAGGAGTCAAGAAGACACAGGGGGCCGGCCCCGTGGATCACTCAGGAGAGTGTGGCACTGGTAGCGCCGAGGCTGTGGGTTCAGATCCTATGTAGGGATGGCTGGTGCGCTCACTGGCTGAGCCTGGTGTGGGTGACACTGTGCTGAGGGTTGTGATCCCCTTACAGGTCAAAAAAAAAAAAAAAAAAAGAAAAAGAAGACACAGGCATAGACCAAGGAGTTTTGCATGGACTGTGTTCTGTTTGTCTGGGGCCAATACTTGTGCAGTCAGGCAAGAATAGGAGGGAGGAGACTAGTGTTCTAGTCCTAGTTCTGCCCCAATTCAACCATGGAAAGCACTTTTCTTCTTTCTGCCATGCTCATTCTGAAATACTATTAATCCACCATAGAGGGAACAGGGAGACAGCCTTTATAAAAGTTGACTGTCAATGGGATCAAGAAAACAGACTTTTAGGATAAGAAAGAAAGAGTGGAAGCCTGAGAATTAGAATTCATATTTCGGCCTTCATTTGGCCCCAGAATCCTCATGTATAAAATGTAGAAGTTGAATTGGTTGACTTCTAAAGCACCTCCCAACCTGAAAGTTCTTTCCAGAGATATATTTCCTTTACTCCAATTGAATTGTACACATTTCTTTTTACCTTTACAGTGGCCATATCATAACTGTTGACGAGCCGAAGAATGATTTAACATTTAATTTAAATGTTTTATATTGGGAAAGTGTAAAGTTCTATCCATAACTCTAAAAAGTCTTGCTTATTCTGTTTGTAGGGCTGTTGGCATCATTTCATGTTTTTCACATTGTATATTGACAAAATTAAATTAAATTAAAAAAATAAAATAAAATTTAAAAAAAGGGCAAAGAGTCTAAGACAACCAGGCAGAATGGATGTTCCTAATGGTGACCAATGAGCTATCTTCCCAGAATCTCCAAAACTGACAGTGACTCAGCCTGCAGTCTTTATTCTGACCCCCAACCAAACTAACGTTGGCTGATAAAAGTGTGTTTTGTGAATTTGCAATAGAGGGTATTCTCCACAAGGTATCTGACTTGTGTAGATGTGATTCAAACAAATTACACAGAGATGCTGACCACTTTGTATTTTGCAGTCCCCTCCCCAGATCTGGTCCCCATTATTATGCTTATATTCTGCTTGTCTGGGTCAGGTGGTTTGAGAAATGTTTTGGGAAGTGAGAGCTTTGCTGTTTAATGGGAACAGATGATTTGCTCCCCAAATATTTCTGAGGGTAGGGGCTCTCTGTCTGAGTTGTATATTAGAATCACCTCAGGAGCTTTAAAACATACCATGGCCTCGGCCTCACACCCAGGGATTCTAATTTAATTGAGCTGGGTGGGCAAACATTGTAAAAGCTCCACTGGGTATTCTAATGCACATATGAGTTTGAGAACTACCATCTAGGAAAAGGTACACATAGATCAAATGACACAGTAAGGTAAGGTATCTAATTCTGGACTACTCAATTTAAGCTAGAATCAATCTTCTTTGCATTCACAAAAAAATAATAGCCATGTGATGTTTTAAATATTTGATCTTTCAGTGTATAAAGGTTAAGGTCTTGTGGATTCTCCCAAAGAACTACTGTGTGAAACATGCTTTACTATGTTTAATTAGTTCATTTAGAAATACTCAGGCAATATTGAGGGTAGATGAACATAAATGACCACCTTTCAGTATTGTTTCTTTCTTTTTTTTTTTTTTTGTCTTTTTCGTGACCGGCACTCAGCCAGTGAGTGCACCAGCCAGTCCTACATAGGATCCGAACCCGTGGCGGGAGCGTCACCACGCTCCCAGCGCCGCACTCTCCCGAGTGCGCCACGGGCTCGGCCCAGTATTGTTTCTAATTACTTACAAGGATAACCCAGTTCCAGTCATGTTTAAGGCTTTTAAAACCATCCTTTTGCATAAACATTTTATTATTAAGATGTGGGCTTTTGTTATTTATTAACCTTACCAATTTTGTTTTCTGAATTGAAATGTAATTTTCTTTTTCTTTTTATCAAATCCCATCAGCATCATTTTGGTGAACTATATGGCCTACTGGAAAAAATAATCCTTTGCTTCTGCCGCAAATAACATTTTGTAATGGCAGAAAAGGCAACTTTGCCAGGCTTCACTATATGTCCTATAGAACTTGTTACCAGCTTTGGATAAAGGGGTGCTGAAGGCTTGGGCAGCACAAGATTATGATATTGTGGGCAAATGGGTTCTGATTTGTGGAGATGGGTACTAAGCCGACCTGTGATGCCACAGTAGAATTATCTCCAATTGTATTACCCTTGTAAGCAGAAGAAAACAAAAGAAAGAAATGGCCAGCACATCCAATTGCATGATTCCATTTGTCTAAAGAGGTGAGTCAAAGGCTTTTTCAATAATGAAAAATGGCTCTAGTACCAACCTTTGACATTGTGCAAGCAGGCCTGCCCACAAGTTTGCATTCAAAAGCCCCCGTAGAGGGTAATCTGTTTCTGCAGAGGCAGTGATATAATTAAGGAATGGGCTTATTTTTAGAAAAGAGTCCCCAAAGTGGCTTGAGATTGGTGCACATAGTAAATGCATGGCTGTAAGCTGATTGTGGAATCCTGGTCTCCTGTGGTAAGTAGGGCTTAGAAAAAAATCAATGTGTACATGATTTTATTCTGCAGATGACATTGTTCTTAATTTGATTCAACACACATTTATTAGGCATTTACTATGTCCCTAGTGCTGAGTTAGGTAGAAGAGACACAGGGACAAAAATTATAGAGCTTGACTTCTATTTGCTCACAGCCTGACAAGGAAGAAATCTGTTAAGCGATGCCCCATTCAGTGCACTGACAGGAGCCCTGGTGCAATGTGTGTGGGGAGCTCACAGGGAGGTGTGGTTGTCTCTGTTTCGGTAAAAAGGTGTGGCTGGTCAGGGATAGTTTGGTTTATGAGCCAGAGACACACACAAAGGAGGGCAAATGAAAAGTAAAGCTGTCGTGAAGGTGCAGAGGGAGTCTCATTGAAACAAGTGTAAAAGACATCATGGGACCTGTAAAATCATCAGGAACTCTTACTCGAAGTTTCTGACTACATCATCTCCTCTCTCTTCAGTCCAGCTTCTCTGCTTCATCATCTACTGATATGCAGGTCTACAGAACCTCCTGGGTCAGCCTCTAATTCCATCTCCATGCTTCAATTCCAGATATCCAGGAGAGACAGAAAGTGATTGGCTTGGTAGGGTTATGTGCCCACTCTGGTCCATATATCTGAGGCCAGGGAGCAAGGCTGTAAGACAGGTACTATGGGCTTTTGTAAGGATTTTTTAAAAGCCACTGTAAGAAAGGAGGAATTGGGGGAGCAGTCACTAACTGGGATCCCACCGGGGACACTAGCTTTTTGGCACAAGGCCAGTTCCTAAACCATAAATAATCTGGGTAAGAAGTGGTTTATCCACATCTATATGTACATGTGCACACATGTGTTTAAAAGTCTGGAGTGACCCCAGGCAAGCCTAGGACTGAAGAAACTCTTCTTTGCCATTTGGTGATGACAGGGCTCAGCAGTGCCTCCTCTGCAACAGAAAAATGGGGTAGATCTTACATAGTCTGAGAAAGATAGAATCCCTCTCTCTTTGCATAGCACAGCATATCATAGATTGCCCTGAGCTATAGTTGATTCAGTTACCTGTTAATCGAGCATCTATTAGGCTCAAATCACTTTGAGGACTACGAGGTAAACAACATGGAGACGATAAGAAGCTGTAATGAAGACTCCACTGAAACAGAGTCCAGTAATTGTTTAGAAGACAAGCTTTGACAAACAATTTGAGCAACAGAAGATGCTCCATATAGTGGGGAAGAGGAGATGTCAGTACAGTTGGAGGCTCTTTAGGACATTAGGGAGAGAGGAACAGTCTCCAGACAGCATGGGAAAGTGGATTTTGGTTAAAAGAAAGCTCAAAGAGAGATTTTTAGGTTGTTGACTTTGGTGTACAATGTAAACTCGTATTTATCCCATGGAATCTTCAGTAAATTTTATATTATTTGCTAATGGATTTATGAGAAAAAATTCTTTTTGGAGTTCTTTAAGAGGACATGATAGGGCAGCTTATATCTGAACTATCCAAGCACGGAAAAATGCATAGACATATTCTCAAGTTGTTTACAATGTGTAGATGAACGTCATCAGCCTAGAACAGTGACTTTGAGTTTTCTAGTTGTCTATCAGTCTGTTAATACTATCAATTAAACGAAGTTATTGACACAATCCACTACATGGGTGTGGAACAATCATAGGGTCATCAGGACACAAAAGCATTGACTGAATACCTGTTTTGAACTATACACTGTTTTAGTGTTTTGGAGCACAAAATGGAATGACACAGACCCCCTGCCCACTGGAGACTCAATGTTTACTGGTGAAAACAGACACATAAACATGTTAAAATATAAGGCATAAAATGAATCAAGAGGATACCATAATTGAACTTTGGTAAAAAAAAAAAAAAAAGAATCTTCAGCAAACACTGACACATTCCAAGGGCAGCAGAAATTTTGAACCAAGAGTATTGAACTCAGAAAGCCCTCTGATGTGTGATGATTGTTGGACATTTCTGACAGCATTACTATTAGCTGTATTGATAACATTTGAGAAAGGTCAAGTTTTGCAAAGACTTTCTGCCCACCGAGAATAGCAAAGAATCGATTGATTCTGAGCATAAGAACAATGTCAGGACCTGGGTGGAAGTGCAGTTGCTATTACTGGGAAGCTGTCCTTCCCTCAAATAAATACCCTGGGAAATCCACACAAAACTTCCTGTAGTTAGACTGTTGAACACTTTCAATACCTTGGACCTCCAATGGCTAGATCTTTTGCATCTTCAGTTTGAGCTCAAATTAAGAAAGTCTTCATTGACGACTTATTAAAATAACATCCTTCCCCATCACTGCATTAGTACCAAACTAATAATTTCCTTCTTTGCACTTAGTATAACCTGAAGTCATCTTGAATATTTTTAGGTTTACTGTTAACCTTCTGTTCCCCTCCTCATCCTCTTCTACAGTAAAAACTTGATGAATGCGAGCATTATGATAGTCTTGTACACAAGGGACAAGCTAGCCTAAACTAGATTCATGTGCACCTTTGTGCAAATTAGAGAAAATTTGAACCCTCTTCAAACAGATGGGTTAGAAAAAGTAACACCTTAGCTGACACAGTTGCATGGGTTCACAGCTTGATAAGTGGATATCAACCTTTCCTTCTGCATGCAGTACAAGAACTTCAAAAACTTAGGTGGCAGCCATGCTTGTCCACTGCTGTTTGAGATTGCCCCTGGTGCATAGTAGGTGTTCAGTAATTCTTTGTTGAGTGAATTAAGTACTCCAAGACCTACAAAACACTTTATGTTATACAGCAAAATCCTTATAGGAGAGCATGAAGAAACCCTTGGAAAGCTTTTTGAGAACAACCTTGATTCCCTTATAGACCAGCTAGGGCTAATCAGTGGCTCACAGCAAGGACACAATAGCACTTCAATAACACAGTAACCAATTGAGGGTTACTTCTGTGACCTTCTCATATTTCACAAACGCACCAACCACAGGGACTTTTATTTAAATACTACTGTCAGCCTTCTTCTCACCCACTGACTTTACAGCCCCCTGTATGTGGCCAGGTTAGCACGAATGATGCTTCCAACTGAGCATCCCTTGCTAGAGGTCCTGTAAGTACTGACAAAGCCTGTCTCTTGCCTGTTAAGAATAGTGGAATCAAATAAAATTCTGCCAATGGCTTTGGCTCACGTGAGGAGCAACAACAATGGATGGAGATGTGAAGGAACATAGCAAAGTAAAGGAAAACCCACATTGCTTCCCTAAATAAAAACTTCAAATAAGAACTTGGCTTTAGCAATTCATTCCCTGCAGAATTAACCTTTGTTTCTCTGTAGGTTGCTTCTAAGAATATGCATCGTGCCTAAAAGGAAATGGGTGAGAGCTTACAGAATGGGTTTTATGTTTACTACAAAGGAGGAAAAGCTGAAATGAAAGCAAGGTTGGAAAGGAGTCTTGTTGCTGACTAACCCAGCCTCTAGACAGAAGTCCTAAGATGCAAGAGCAATTATCACATACCCGAATTTGAGTCCCCACTCACAGATGCACAAATTCAGGGGCTGGAAAGGAAATGACAGAGTCTACAATCCAGATTCTGCTCTTCCTTAGGAGTCAACTTGGGACCTCATCCTGGAAGCCTTCCTAGATTTGTTGTGTCCTTCCTCTGTGTCCCCATAAAACCATGCGAATTTCCTTATTATTGAATTTGTCACATTATATCATAGTTATCCATTCATGTGTCAAGGCTAGGTGTATTTTATTTGGCTTAAAAAATCTTTGAAGTCAAAAATTTAGTATGTTGTCTGGAATAAAATAACATCTCTGTAAGTTTATAATGAAATAGTCAATGGACCATTCTATTAACAGTTGTTTATTGAACTCATACCATTTGTTGTCATTTTGCCTCACACTAAGACTGTACACAAGAAATATAACACATGGTATGAACAGTGGCAGCTATCATTTCTGAGTGTTTATTATGAGTCAGGCACTCTGCTAATTGCTTTACAAATAATTTTCTCATTGTACCTCAAAGTAACATTATGACCTTCATTTTGTAAATCAGGCTGGGACTCAGGGAGGTGAACTGATTTCCCCCCAAAGCCACACAACAGGCAAGAGGAAGAACTAGGATTTGAACCAGTCTCCAAATCCCCCAATCTTCACTTTACAGGCACCAGCTTCTCTGACCTTAAGGACCATGTGATATAATGGGTGTATGTGTATATGTGTCAAAGGTACTGCACATTCAAAGCATTGGAAAACCATTGTGTCACATTGTAGAGTGGTAACTTCATGGAAAAATAGGAATTAGTGAAGTGGAAGCTCCCTGGATTAATGAGGGAAAGACTTATGGAGGGTCTAGGACTCGAACTTGAAACCAGAATGGAATTTAAATCTATGGAGGAGAGAAGGTTGAGTAGGGAAACTTATGTTCGTTGAGTACAGCAGAGTGGTATTGGTAATGAGCTTGGGCTCTGGAACTGGACAGAACCTGGGACTGAATTTCAACCCTGCTATGTACCAGCTGAGAAATTTTGGAGCTTGCCCAACCTTTTGAGCCTCCCCACCCTCATCTCTAAGTAGGCATGATAAGACCCCTGGTGTCAGGTAAGAATGCTTTCATGTGCAAGTAGCAGAAATGTTGATGGAAAATGTCATGAACCATAAAGACACAAATGTGTGTCAGAATTTGTACTCAGGACTCAGGCTCTTTCTGTATGTGTACTCTTCTGCTCGTAGCTGTAAACTTACTATTCTTCTGTGTGAAAAAATGGCTGCCACAGCACCTGCCATCACATCCACATTCCAGGCAGGGAGAAGGAAAGTGCTGACATGACTTGTCTCTTTTATCAGGAAAGTAAAACCTCCCAAACACACCTTTTTAGGAATGTCCCCTTACATCTCATGGACCAGAACTGAGACAAATGTCCACTCTGAGCTGCTGGGAGACTGAAAAAGCAGCCATCTAGTTTGCTTTCATTCTCTCTATACTGGGATATAAGTTGAGAAAAACAGGATTGGGAATGGCTTTGAGAATAACCAGACAAGAGAATTGGCCATGCCTACCTCCCTGGCACTTCAAGGATGAAGGGAAAGAATTTAAGTAAATGTAGAACTCTCATAGTAAGCAGCCAGTACAGGCTGCAGTGAAAAAATGTTGGACAAGAAAAATAAGTATCTTTTGCATATTTTGCTTCATTCAGGGATGAAAAGCCAGATAGAGGCATTTGGACTTACTGTAACAGCAATGATGACGACAATTGCACTTGCTAAATGCCACACTCTGTGCTGAGAACTTTCTATTTGCTGTATCATCAAACACTTCCAGTACCATAATTATCATTTCCACTTTCAGATGAAGACATGAGAGATGAAGTAACTTGTTCAAGGTTCACATTTAGAAAGTAGCAGAGCAGGCAGTTGAGCCCAGGCAGTCAGAATCCAGGTAGCATGCTAGGTCTTAATCCTTAAGCAATGGGCTGAAACCATGGAATGGGATATCCCAACAGGGTGGACATATGTGAAATGGGAATGCAGGAGTGAGAAAGGGAGGAACTAGAGTTCCATTTTCACCTCTTGCTGTACCTGAGTGCTTGTTGTAAATCATTGCTGTATTTCCTGGTGGAAGAAAGGCTTGCTATTTTCCCCAGTTATGAAATGAGGACTAACAGCCCACAAAGGTGACTTGCTCAAAGCGGAGGAAAAAAAGACAACTTCAGTAGGAATACTGAAGACAACTTTAATACAATAGTTGAAAGTTCATTAGGAAGTTCTCCCCTCCCCAGCCCTCCTCCTCCCTTCCCTCCTTTCTTCTTCTGTCTCCTCTCCTGTCCTGTCCTCCCCTCTCCTCTTCTCCTTCCTCTCCTCTGCTCTCTTCTCTTCTTTTCTCTTTCCTCTTCTCTCTGTTTGTATTATCCAGCATGTTGGTCACACTTCAGTTGGGGAAACAAAGCCATGATGATTATAAAGAGATCAGGGATTTGTTCCAGGAATTGGACTGCACACACCTGTGCTAGGAGCTGGGGAAATGAAGGTCTGGAAAGGGGAGTTGGAGCATCAGAAAAAGTCACTAACCCTATGTCTGCCTGAAGCACTGGCCTGCGTGAGAAATATGAGACTATAAGCACATCCAGCTGAAAAACCAGTACCAGAAAAGGGTTCTGGGAGAGCTGTCAAGTGTGTGTGGTTGTGAGGGAGCTCTGTGGAGAGCTGTCGAGTGTGTGTGCAGTCGAGCCTCTGCAAGTCTGCAGCCAAACAACTGGTGGTGGCCTGGGGCTGCTGCTGTTGGTGAGCAGGGCCAGAGATCAGGAACACAAACTGGATGGGGCACAGAGGAGAGTGAGACCTTGCCAAGCACCTGAGAACACCTATGACTGTCCCTCATCAGTCAGACACAATGACCTTCTGAGGGTTATGGTTGTGGCTTAATTTCTGCCTTCAAAATCCCCTACAAGTTTCTTTTTGGGACAATTTTTAACTAGAACCCTACAGGAATGGGGATTCTGGGAAACATAGTTGTCAGCTTGAATAAGGTGACAATGGCATAAACACATTCAGTCACAGACATATTCAGGAATTGAGGTCCAGAAGGAATATTAATGAGTCCGACTGAGTTCCAACCTCTGGGCTTCATTCAAGACTGTACTTGATCTACTATCCACTTTTCAAGAAGCTGAATGACAGGCAAGGAATGGGCTTTTTTTTTTCTTAAAAAGAAAAAAAAATCCTCACCATGCTCCATTGGAATCTCTCACTCTTTTGCACACTTTACTCTTTGCAGCCACAATGTTGTTTGTTATTTCAGTTCTTTCTTACCACAGGACCTTTGCACATGATGCTCACTTTCCCTGGAATGTTCTTCCCTCAGATATATCCTGCCTCACTTACCTTCCGGCATCTTTGTGGATCAGCATAATGGGCCTTTGCCACATCAAAATTCCTTCTTGTCCTGGTTTTGTGCTCCCATGGAATTCTGTATTTCTCTTTTAGAATCCTACAGTTCACCTTGTATTAGTCCATTCCTGTTGCTTGTAACAAAATACTTGAAACTGGGTGATTTATAAAGAAAACAAAATTTGTTGCTTACCGTTTCTGAGGCTGGGAAGTCCAAAGTCCATCTGGTGGTGGTGTCAGTGACCCAGGGGTCTCACAGTGCAAGATGGTGGAAGCAGAGAGAGAGAGAGAGAGAAACTGACTCTTCTCTTCTTTTAAAACCCTCAGAACCACACCCTTTACCACCATTTTTAATCCATTCACTATGGCATGGTCCTACAATCCAATCACCTCTTCAAGGCTCCACCTTCCAATTACCATAATAGGATTTCCCACCCTCTTAACAGTCACAGTGGGGGCCAAGTTTCTAATACATAAAACTTGGGGGACACAATTCAAGCTTCAATGAGTTTTGGGGGGACATAATTCAATCTACTACACATCTTTATAATTCTTAAGAATTCTAATCAACCAACTTTAAAAAATAATTTTTAGTATCTTATCCCCAACTAAAATGTAAACCACATGGAAGAAGGACTGTGCCTGTCCCATTCAGCACTATAGCCTGGTGCCTTTCACAGTATCTGGCATACAGTAGAATCTCAATAAATATTTGTAGAATCAGTAATTCAATAGGTAGGTGAATGAGATAATGCATAAATGAATAAAAGGGGAATCAGTGTAAGGTGGTGGTGATGATTCTTCTCTAGTATCCAGTGGGCTAGCACATAAGAAGGCAAGATATTGTACCTGTGTTGTTCTGGAGATTTTAGTGTTGGTGAGCAGCATGGCTGGGATTTGGGCTTAGTGTAAGAAAGAACTTTCTATGAAGCTGCCCTCAGCTGAACAGTGAACTCTCTTAAAGTATTCAAGCCAAGACTGGAGAATTTCTTGCTCAAAGATATCATAGAGGAAATTAATGCATCACGTGCAGATTGAATAAAAAACTATGGGAGAGTCACCTTAATGCACAGTCCATGATTTTACATAGGCACCCTTGCAGTAGAACAGACAGGCTTTGGAATGATGAAGATGTGGGTTCAAATCCCAGTGATGCCTCCTACTAGTGGGGTGACCCCAGGCTAGTGATTTCATCTCTGAGAACCTCAAGGTCTTCACCTGTAGAATTGAGATAATGATGCTTATCTCATAGGGTTGGTGTGAGGAGTAATGATATCACGAGGACTGACAAGAGCCAACCACCTGCTTGGAGATCATTCCTGCTCTTAGACATATGTCACCATGATGAGCTTCAGTTGAGAAGGATAATCATGCTACCTACCACCATCAACAATAATGATAATAAAATTAATAGTACAGACCTAAGAATATTTACTGAGTACCAACTCTGCATCAAGTATTGTGCTAAGTGGTTTACATGCATGCTCATTTAATCCTCTGCAAACCCTAGGAGCTCTGCAGCTCCTCCAGTTTCTAAACTTCTCTAAGCCTCAGTTTCCTCATCTGCAAAATGGCATAAAAGTACCTACCTCATCAGGTTTTGTGAGGGATGAATGAGCTCCTCCATGTAGAAGGCTAATGGGAATGTCTTGCTTGCACTCTAAAAAAATGGAGGTAATCTCAGTATCCCCATTTCCAAATAGGTAAACCAAGGCTTAAGAAGTTTCCTCAGTCACATGTCTAGCAAGCAGCAAGACTGGATCCACTCCCAGTCTTGCTACTTGCTAGACGTGTGACTAGGGATGTGTGACACTCCTTGTCATGATCCTGGATCTGTCTCCCAAGTTGAGCTGTGTCATCTTTGTCAGGCTGTACACATTGGCCCCAGTGACACTCGCTCTGCTCAGGGCACACACTGCCACTCACACAGGCCAGCCTGTCATGCAATCACAGGGAAGACAGAAATTCAGAGACCTCAGCTGGGGACGATCCCAGCCAGAGCCCCTCACAGCCAGGAACAGAGGTCTTTACTGGGAATAGCCATGCCTCTAATTCCCTGAAAGTCAGGGTGGGGTGGGTGGGAAGAGAGTGAGGCAATCAATCATGACAAATTAGCGTAATTATGCACCCTGCACGGGCCTACCGTGTGCCCTGCCCTGTGCCTATTATCCCCAGCCAAATGATGTGTAGCTCCCTGATGGTACGCACCTTCCATTCCTATCAGTAGCCTGTTAACAGTTCCTTAACAACAACGATTAGAATGAAATGCCGGGGCAAGAGAGACGACTGGTGTTTCAACACGTATTTTAATAAATAAACTAATGTTATCTGGCTCCTCGCACGGAAGTGTCTAAACAGTGTATGGGAGACCTATCAATCAGCTTGCAGTAGTGTGAGATCTGCAGAGCCGCACCTGCCCCTCCCCCAGCCCTCGGTTGCTATAGCAACCCCAAACCAGGAGTGGTAGCTGTAAACTTAAAAAAATATTACTTTTTCCCAGCCAGCCATGCTTCTCTATCAATACCGAATCCTTTGCCTGAATTCCAAGCGAGTGGGGATTTTTTTTTTCCCTTCTCTCCCCAGTCATAAGTCTGGCTTGGAATCTATAGCAACCAAAATTAGACCATAAATCATTTTAATGGTGCTTTTCAGAGAATTCTTTACTGGATCAATTTAGATCATACAAGGTGGCAAGCTTCTGAGCCCAGTCACTAATAATGGTCATGTCAGAGATGTATGGTGAGGAAGGAGGGGATTGGGTAGATGCTGTTGGAGCTAATCTCTTTGTTGATTGGCCACCTAACTCCAGCTGTGTATTCCTCGCCTCAGCTCTGTCTGCCTTTCAGAAGCTCTCTGGAGTCATCTCCCCACTAGCTGCCTCAGAATCCTCAGAAAGAAGAGAACTCCACAATTTCTAGGATGCTCCAGCACGTTATATGGTTGTGGCCTCACGAGTAAGTATGACCTAGTAGTCAGGAATTCAGCTACAGTATCCCAGCTCTAGGTTTGAATCTAACACTTAGGAGCCACTTGACTTTGGAAAGTGATGTAACTATGTAACTTCTTTAAGCCTCAGTTTCCTCATCAGTGAAATGGGGAGAACAATAGTGCTTATCTTCTATGCTATTTGTCAGCATTAAAGAAATGTTTGCAAAGTGCTGGCTGGTTAGCTCAGTTGGTTACAGCATGGTGCTGATAACATCAAGGTCCAGGGTTGGATCCCTGTACTGGCCAGGTGCCAAAAACAATAACAAAACAAAAACCATGAAATAATATTGCAAAGAGCCTAGTAGACTCTTGGTGTATAGTAAATGCCCAAAGAATGTTTGCTATTATTGAAAATATACAGGATATAAAATATTAGGGCCGGCCCATGGCTCACTTGGGAGAGCGTGGTGCTGACAACACCAAGTCAAGGGTTAAGATCCCCTTACCGGTCATCTTTTAATAAATAAACAAACAAACAAACAAACAAATAAATAAATGAATTAAATTAAATATTAACAGTTGTTGAATCTAAATGGTGTCTGTTGTACTGTTCAACTTTTCTGCATGTTCAGAAAATTTATAATAAAAATTAGATGAGAAGAAATATAGAATCAATTGACAATAGGGACCTTCTTTTAGTTGACAGATAAAAATTATATATATTTATCGTGTACAACATGATGTTTAGATAAATTTACACGTTGAGGAATGGCTAAATCAAACTAATTATCATATGTATTACCTCACATACTTATTTTTCTGTGGTAAAAACACCTAAAGTCTACTCTTAGCAATTTTCAAGTATGCAATATGTTGTTGTTAACTACAGTCACCAGGCTCTACAGTAGATCTCCCGAATTTATTCATCCCATCTAAGTGAAATTTTATATCCTTTGACCAACATCTCAATCCCTCACCACCCCCTCCTTCAGCCCCTGTTAACCACAATTCCACCCTCTGCTTTCATGAGTTCAACATTTTAGATCCCACATGTAAGTGAGATCATGTGGTATTTGAATTTCTGTATCTGGTTCTTTTAACGTTATGTTTTCAGGTTTACCCATGTTGTCACAAATGACAGAATTTCTTTCTTTTGTAAGGCTGCCATTCCATTGGGTGTGTGTGTGTATCACATTTTGTATTCCGTTATGTATATACACCACATTTCTGCATCTATTCATCCATTGATAGACACTTAGGTTGATTCCACATTTTGGCTATTGTGAATAATGCTTCAATGAACATGAGAGTGCAGACATCTCTTTGACATACTGATTTCATTTTTGGATATATACCCAGTAGTGGGATTGCTGACATATTATACTGAAGACTCACCATGTGCCTGGCGCTGTGATAGGTGCTAAGATCACAGAAGGGCCAGAGATAGGTGAGGCTCCTCCCCACACAGAGCCAGCATTCTTGTGGGGGAGACAGAGAAGTAAACTTAAGGATCTAATACCCTATGAGAGAATTATTCCCCAGCTGGTAAGCAAAGATGAGGGACAGATAAGATACAATGACTTTGTGTGGGATTCACGTCTATCCAATCTGAGACCTGAAAAATGAGACAAAGTGGGTTTACTTGGCAAAGTGTGGTGGGGAAGGTGGGTAATTGCAGTGGCAGATGGAACAGTGTGTATAGAAGTCCATGGCGTATTTGAGGACCTGGAAGAATGCATTTCTCTCCTAGCTCTGCCTGAATCTGACCCATCTATCTAGGTCCAATTTTTTTCCATTCTATTCAGTAGACATTTCCTCTGTCTGCTTTCTTCCAGGCTCTGTGCTAGGCAGAGGGAATTCAGAGTGGAATGGATGGTGGGTCCTGATTTGCTGACGCTAACTTTAGAGCATATATCATATTGCTGAAGTGTCAGTCCATGAGGCCAGGGGTCAGCCTCTTGTACACCTATACCCATCAGCCATTGGCTGAGGGCTGCTTCTGGGCAGGGGAGGGTAGGCACTGTAATCTCCCATGCAAGGTATTTCTATCAGCTGCGGGCAGTTTTATGTATTAGGGATGCCCTGCAAGCCATTAGCAGCCTACGTTCACAGCAGCTGGAGCACAGTACGGGGAATCCTGTACAGCCAGCAAAGGGGTCTGGGTGTGGCAGTAACAGCATTTGCTTCTGCCTACAGTGTCAGGGCACGGGGTACACTGATGCTCAAGACAGACAAAATCCTTGGCCTCATGGCGATGCCCATCATTTATGTATGGTCTGTAGCTGCTTTTGAGCTACAACAGCAGAGTTGAGTAGCTGTGAACAATGTCATATGGCCCCCGGAGCCTCAAATATTTACTATCTATCCCTTTACAGCGGAAGTCTTTCCCTTCCGCTGGATTACCTGGGATCATGTTCTTGCTCTGGTCTTTTCCCTTCCCTATACTGCTTCCCTTCCTCTCTTAAAATCTTTTCTTGAAGAGATCTCCCTCAATAAATCACATGTCCCCATATCCCTCTCTCAGCCTCTGCTTTGAGAGAACCCACCTAAGCTGCAGGCATGTAATAAACATTTGTTGAACCAATGAACACTTTGCCAAGTTGCATGGAGAAGATGACAAGAGACAGATCAAAACTAGAGGGAGCATGGTCGAAAAGGCTGGAGAAGGGTCGGAGGATAGAGGGGAAGGAGGCTAGGGTGGTTTTTCACCCACCCAGATCTGACCTTAGTTCGTGCATATACCATGAGAGTTGACTCACACATGTGGCTGAGAAAGCTTTTTTGTGCCACACTGAATAAGAGAAGGAACAAATGAATGAAGGAATATTTTCCGAGTCTGCATTCCTCAGGAACTCACTTCCTGTACCCATTCTTAACATTTGTCATTGGATGTGGGAGGACAAATTTTATTTTATATCCCTAGAAAGGGCCACTGATAAACAGAGCTCCGTGTACAGTGAGGAGTTGTCCCTCACCAGCCTTGGTCTCCCATGGCTGGAAGCTTCCTCAGTATATACTCATCCTAGTTTCCACCTCCAAGAGAGGAGGAGAAGCTAATGTGATTAGTCAGAGTATAAACCCTTGATTGGGCCACATTTACTGGGGGCCAGGGCTGCTGTGTTTTAAGAGACACATACCAAGCTAAGCTCCCTCTCTTCTGTTGTGTCCACCCAGCTGGGTGCATGAGTTGAGCTGGACCAGCTGTGTCCTCCCGCTGTCTACCTGTCTCTCTGCCCCCAAACACACCAGGTGGTCTATCTCATGAGTTGCATCAGCCATGCTCCTGATGTCCAGAGTTCCTCTTCACTGTATCCAGTAAAGATTCTGTATTGGGTTAATGAGACGGTGAATATTAAGTCTCTGCTGCATAGACTAGCTTTTTCCAGAGTCCAACATTAGAGTCTTGGGCATTGGCCCAGCTAATAACAGAGCAGCCTTTGCTTCCATTTGGCTAAAGTTCTTTGGTTATAGCTCCTTTAGGAACTCCACCAAGAGGGATAAAACTGGGGACATCGCTGGCCACTCACCACCAAAATATCACCACAATGCATCTTAAGTGCTAATAATCTATTCCGTTCAGCAGAACACAGTGTGGGGAAGAAGTGCTTAGAGAGCAATATCCTGCTGAAAATGCTACTTGGAAGCCTCCCTTTATGAGAGCCTTTTTAGCTCTTTCTTTGTCTTCTCTGTTCTCATGGCTTTGTAAGGTGATTAACCATCCTCTCCAGAGAATGGTGGTGATTTCCCATTGAGACTGTGGGCACCTTGCAAAATGGGTTTAAATTAGCAGCACTGCCTCATCAGAATATCGGTGTGCGGCCAGCCACGAGGGCTTGGATCTGCCAGCACACAGACAGTTCCTTGGAGGCAAACTCATTTTTGTTTGAAAGAATTTAAAAACAAGCTCTCAGGGAGGCCACCCACACACTACCCTGGTCTGCTGCGGTGCTTGCTTTTCTGGGTGTGCGCTGGTTGACCTTGTAAAGACTTCATTTTCATGGACTTTTTCCCTCTGAGGGGGAAGACTTGAATGTTAAGGTCTTTTTCATCTGGTGGGGTCAAGACGGCTTCCAGATATGGGGAAAAGTCCAACAGTTTTTTTTTCTTTTGCTGATAATGATGATGGTGGTCTTAATGAATAATAATAGCCACTCTATAGATGAGGGAGCAAATGTTCATAGTACTGGTTTAAAGAAGCATTGAGCCATCCATAGTCACTATCTGCTTGTGTACCTGCTTATGGGAATGGGAGGGAGAACTTTGTCCTGGAGGCCCAGCCACTGAGTTCTGTCTTGACCCCGTGTCTGGCTTTTGATCATGTACAAGAAACATGAATGGGGACTTTTCAAGAATCAGTTATGTGCTAAACACTGTGCTAAGAACTTTACACATTATTTTATACTCACTACAGAGAAGTGCTGTACCCATTTTATAGATGGGAAGACAGAGTCCTAGTGATAGGAAGTGGCTTCCTTAAGGCCACATCGCTAGCAAGGGGGAGGTGGAATTTGAGTCTGACTTCTGTCCATCTACACAGATTATTTTATTTTATTACACCATGCTAGTTCAGTGATTCTCAATTAGAGGTTACTCAAATGTAGTAGGCAGAGGCCAGGGGCTGTTAAGTGTCCCACAATGCACAGGACAGCCCCCTACAACAGATAGTTATCCAGTCCTGACTGTCAATAGTGCTGAGGTTGAGAAACTCCACACTAGGTGGGACATTCTCAGCTAATGCTTTTTGAACATCTCTTTATTGCTGAATTAAGTAAAGACGCCTTCAGATGATACTAAGGGGAGCTACCTGGGGCAAGGGGGCCCAACTGCCCTGTGCAGGAAAGGCACACCTGATTAGGGGCGTATATCAGGGACAGCAATCTCTGGCATCTTCCTTATCCCATCTTATGGGATGGAACCTGGGAAAGACTGTGCTATGGTCTAAATGTTTGTGTGTCCCCTGGCCCCTGCGCAAATCCATATGTTGAAAGCTAATCCCCAATGTGATCCTATTAGAATGGTGGGAATTTCAGAAGGTGATTAGGTCATGAGGATGGAGCCCTCATAAATGGATTAGCACCTTACAAAAGAGACCCAAGAGAGCTCCTTTGACCCTCCTGCCATGTCGACACATTGACAAGAAGCTGTTTGTGAATCGGGACAAACTCAATCTGCCAGTGTCTTGATCTTGGACTTCCCAGTCTCCAGAACTGTGAGAAACAATCTGTTATTTATAAGCCACTCAGTCTATGATGTTTTGTTATAGCAGCCTGAACAGACTGTGACAGACTGTCCTCAGTGGAATAGGACACATAGACATTTTAATGCTTCTATACTGAGAACAGGGATATCTACTAGCATATCTACATCTTTATCTATATCTATATCTACATCATCTATGTCTGTATCTGCATATCATTTATATGTATATCATCAATATCTATTTCTATATCATCTCTATCTCTATCTATCTGTCACCCATATCTATATCTATATCTATATCCAGAACAGGGAGGGCATAGGAAGGCTGGGTCACTTCCCTGGAGTCACTCCTTACACACAAGGGGACCAGATTCAAACCCCGATCTTCTGATACCCAATTCAGAGTGTTACCCCATCTTTCACATTCACCCAGGCATTTCGAGGCTTCGTTCCAAAACATGGGACAAAGCCTCTGTCTTCTCTCCCTGCCCATCCCCCAAGTGTGGTGATTACCCAGACAGCCTCAGCTCTCTATCCATCTCCCTCCCCCATGGGAGGCAGGTCCCCTTGCCATCGCCATTCTACAGATGGAG
This sequence comes from Cynocephalus volans, assembly GCF_027409185.1. Classification (NCBI taxonomy): domain Eukaryota; kingdom Metazoa; phylum Chordata; class Mammalia; order Dermoptera; family Cynocephalidae; genus Cynocephalus; species Cynocephalus volans. The sequence continues at coordinate 110,007,178 of NC_084465.1, forward strand.
ACACTGGGGCCCAGGGAGGCTAAGGACTTTGCTCAAGTCCCACCCCGAGGAACAAAATCCAGGACTGTTGGATCTGGCACTGCTGTGCACCCATGGTTCCTCAGCCCCAGCACTACAGACATTTTGGGCTGGATAACTCTCTGTTGTGGGAACTGTCCTTGGCATCGTTGGGTGTTGAGCAGCACCCCAGAGCTCTACCCCCAATATGCGGGCAGCACCCCTTACCAGAGTATGGCAATGACAAATGTCTCCAGATGCTGCCTTGTGTTCCCTGAGAGGCAGAGTTGCCCCCAGTCGGAAACTGCTGGTCCAGACTGTGAGGCTACAGTACATCCTTGCTCTGTCCCATCTCTGGTGACCAGGTTCTCATGGTTCTTGGAGTTAGCGCTCGTCCCTTCTGCTCACATTTGCTTTTCCCCTTCCTGTGCTTCCAGGCAGGGCAACCCACACAGTATCATCCTTCCTCAGATGTGTTAGTGTCAATGATTTAGCTACACTCAAAGTACTATCCCCCTGCTGGCTCCTGCCTCTCATCATGAGTGTCTTTAAATAGCGCATCTTTCTCAAGGATTTTCCTACCTTCGATCCTGAGTTGAGATCTTCCCTCTCACTCCTGGGCCTGCTCCTGGTGCTTCCGCCCCTCCCATGGTCACCAGGACTCTCTCCCTCTCAACCCCCATGCAGTCTAGCACAATGCTGAATGACTGACGGAGCCACAGGGGTCTTTAGAGTGTTGAAGTCAGATCATGTCACCCCTCTACTTGAAACCCTCCTTAGTAGCCTTCTGTTACACTAAGAATAAAGTCCAAACTTCTTCCCTCAGCCTACAAAGTCTTACCTCTCTAATCCCATCTCTCACCTGCCTCACCTTGCTCATTACATCACAGTCCTGTGCACCTTTCTCATGTTCTTTGGACATGCCCAGCCTATTCTCATGTCTCCCCAGGATGCTTGTAACAGCCTGCACTCAGTTATGGAAGCAAAGGCATGAGGGAAAGCTGAAATTTATTACTGAAAAAGAAGCAAGGGGTAAAAAATTGAAAAACTCTCAGCCTGGCCACACAAACAGTGAGAAAGTCTGTTCAAGAGAAGATACCAAGGGCCCAGCATCCAGACGGTTTGCTGAGGTTAGGACAGAAGAAAGGGATTATCAAGAGAATGGAAAAAAGACCCTGAAGACATTTCAGAGATCTTGAAGCTACCCTCCCATCATAGACCCAGAGGCCTAGGGAGACAGGATGGTTTTGGGAAATAGGCCCGAGTCACCGTCATTGGGCTCACTGCTCAGGGGCACCTCAGGATTGCTACTCCTCACACCCCCACTGCTCTGGCTTTTCTAACTGTGGCTAAATTGGCCCCAGGTGTGGTTGGACCTGCAGCTTTAGAAGATACAAACTGGAAACCTTGGTGGCATCCATGTGGTGTTAATTCTGCAGGCTTGCGGAAGGCCAGAGCTATGGAGGCTTGGGAGCCTCCACCCTGATTTCAAAGGATTTATAGAAAAGCCTGGGGACCCAGGAAGAGATCTGTCATGGGGGCAGAGTCACCACATAGAGCCTTCACAAGAACAATGCCAAGCAGAAATGTGGGGTTGGACTTGTAGCAGAGAACTCCCACCAGGGCCATGTCTAGTGGAGCCATGAGAATAGGACCACCATAGAGACCCCAGAACTGTAGAGCTGCCAGTGTGCAACACCAGCTTGGGAGAGTTAAAGTATGGGTGGAGACCAGGCGAGCCATTGCAGTGGGGCTGCCCAAGGACTTGGAGGCCCAACCCCTGCTCCAGTGTGCATAAGACCCCTGACCTGAAGTCGAGGTATATAATTAGTCAGCTTTGAGATTTGATGCTTGCCATGCTGGGTTTCAGACTTGTTTGGTAGCTGTTATCCCATTCTTTTGGCCTATTTCTCCCTTTTGGAATAGGAATACGTACCCTATGTTTGTCCCCCCATTGTATCTTGGAAGTAGATAACTGGTTTGGATTTCACAGATGGGACCTTGAGACTTTGGACTTTTGAGTTAAACAAATTAAAACTATGGAGTGGAATGAATATATTTGTGTATGAAAAGGATGTAAGTTTTGGGGGGCAGGGTGGAATACTGTGAATCAAATGTTTCCCCAACTCATTGAAACTTAATCCCCACTGTGACAGTGTTGAAATCCTGTTACGGTAATTGAAAGGTGGGGTTTTTAAGAGGTGATTAGATTGTGAGGACTGTGTCCTTGTGGATGGATTGACCCATTCATGGAGTAATGGGTGTGGTTCTGATGGAAAAGGAGGGCAACCGAGAAGCTTAGCTCTCTCTCTTGCTCAGCCATGTGATACCCTACATTGTTGTAAAGAGTCACCAGCCACCAACAAGGCCCTCACTAGATGTGTTATCTGGACATTAGACTTCCCAGCCTCTGAGGCTGTAAGAAATAAATTTCATTTCTTTATTAATTACCCAGTTTCAGGTATTCTGTTACAAACCACAGGAATAGACAAATGCATCTTACTCCCAGGTCTTTGCATTGGTGGGACTCCTCCCCACAGCACTCTTTCTCTAGATTCTCCTTTACTGGCTCCTGCATGTCATCCAGCTTAAATGTCACCTCTGCAGAGAAGTCTCACCCAATCTCCCCAGTATTAAGTAGCTCCTTGGCTGGTCTCCAATGTGCCGCCTGCTTGCTTATCTCAAGGGCACTTATCATTGACCCTTGTCCCCTTGTTTGCTCATTTATTGTCTGCGCATCCACCCCGTTTACAACCAGAATTTAGTCTTTGCAGGAGCAGAGGTTTCACCTGGCTTGTCTGTCTGTGCATCCCCAGTATAGACCAGCACTGGCTCAGAGTCAGAGTTCAAAAGACAGGTGTCGAATGAGCCAGTCACGTCAGTTTAGCATGCAGATTTCATTAAACAGAGGTACCTTAGGAATTCAAATTGTTATTATGGGTAAATAAAACACACAAGTAAGTACATATTTCACTCTCTCTGTCCGGTTTCCTTTCAACTCATGAGAAGCAGCATGAATAATATACTCTGATTTTTTTTGATTGAACTGTCAGTATGATTTATTTCATAGCATCTCCCCTTTGTAAATAATGGTACGTCTGCAGAGCTTTTTGCTAACATTTGTCTTGCTAATTTGCCTAGGGGGTGGGAGGACGGTGGCATTTTTTTTTTTTTTTACCCCTTTATAATGGGTTCGGAGGAGACTTTTTTCTGCATGGTGGCGGGACTCTGTAAAATCAAGGTTATATGGTGCATTGACTCCTTGCTATTCTACAAACTGGCTCAGACTCATTTCACAACTTGAGAATAATTCAAATTGGAAATCACCTCCTTTAAAACCATCCAATTAATGGTATTCTCATTACACTCCCTGCCCAACCATGTGAACAATGGAGCCTGAGCTACAGCTGTTAGAATTCTGCGTCAAAATAAATAATGCTCTAACGAGACAGCAATTTTATTCTTCTCATGGAATTCCCCAGGCATTTCTCCTTCAAGAGGCCAGGATGGGTTTGGGGCAAATCCCTCTGGATTGTGCAGGGTGACTGAAATGAATGTGTACCCTTGAGTATTGAAGATGGTCCTTGTAGCATACAATATGCTTTCCTGAATTATTGTAATCTTTTTGGACTCTCATAGATGATCACCGTGGGGGTGAAGAGACATCGATAATTGCTGATGGCTTGTCAGAATCTCTGGCAATTACATTATGTTACACACAAACACACTACATATATGTATATATAGAGAATGCATATATATATATATATATATATATTAGATAAAGAAAAAGAAAATGTAATGCCTCTTCCCCGCCCCCTGCCCCCCATCTCCCACATCTTATCAATCACAATGGTCAGCTTTAGCTTCTAAAATATTGTTGTTTTGAATTGGGTCCTTTCTCTTCATCCAGACTGTATTTCCCCCGCATGAGCCTCCTAATGCTGTTTGTGTCTCTAAACCAGTAGTCTGATTCCCATAGTACATTAGTGTTATTTGATGGGATTTAAAAATATACCAGTGCCCAGACTGCACCTCCATAGTGTTGGACTTAATTGATATTTTGATATTTGATATTTGATATTTTTAAATGCTCTGGGGTGAGTCTACTATATACCCAGGGTTCAGAACCAGTGCTTTGGCCCTACCTGGCTTCACGCAGCAAACAGAGTGATCGATGATAAAGCCCATCTGACTGCCTCATCCTCTGCTTAAAATCCGACACTGATTACTAGTGCCCTTAGAGTGAAGCACAAGGTCCCCTGAGTGACCCGACACTTGCCTCTCTCTGGAGTCTCATTATCCTCTTTCCCCCTTACACATACTGTATTCTGCAGCAGAATTTGGTTACTTGTCTTTCTTGGGAACAACTTGCCTGTTCACACCTCCAGGCCTTTGCACATGCTGTTTCTGCATCTGGAATGCCCTTTCTACCTGAAACTGCATGCAGTTGTTCATTCATTTTCCAAACCCTGCTCTAGAGTTTGCTTCCTCTAAGAAGTCCCTCTTGAGCTGTCCTCTTCTCTCCTCTGTGTGCTTATGTTTTTGTGGTGTATCGGTTACAGGCTACTGTAATTGAATCACATTTAATCAGTCTTCCCCGTTGGACCACATCTTATCCATCCCCACGATCCCAGCACTAAACACTGTGCTGGGCCCACAGTAAACGCTCAGTAAGTGCATATGACTATGTTCCATATGACAGTTCCAGAGGATGTTCTCATTCCTCTGCTCTCAAGTAGGATTTCCTTTAGATTTCCCAAAATACATATCCATAAAGACAATCCATGAAGAGTGAAATTGAGATGCATTGTTGTGAAATTAAAAAACAAAAACAAAAACAAAAACAAAAATAAAACAAAACAAAAAACACATGTGGATAGCCCTGGATTGAAATCCTGGCTTCACTATTTACTACTTACTAGCTGTGTGGCCTTGGATAAGTTACTTAAAATCTCTGAGCCTGAATTTCCTTGTCTGTGCAATAGGTATACTCATGTCTAATTCACAGGGTTGTGATGAGGATTCGAAGATAGAATGTTAGTAAAGTACTTACCAAAAAAATCATGTCATAATGTCATAGAATAGGCAAACATTTAATAAATGATAAATTAATGTCCTTTATCCACACTTCATTCACCCTTTTTAAGCTTCTGGGAAAAATTATTAAGAAACCACCCCATCACAACCAACATCAACTGAGCACCTCACTCTATTCTTGGCCTTTTACACAAGACTTTATGTGCATGATGCTGTTGAATCCCCAGGATAACCTCATGAAGTTGGCACTACTTTTATCCCCATTTTATGACTGAAAAAACTGAGGCATTGAAAACCCTACAGAGGAGAAGGGGAAAGATATGCATCTAAACCCACGGGGCAGTGCTATTTCCAGTGCTCATTTGTATTGCCTGTCCTATCAGTCTTTTTCTATCAGCCACCTTCCATCTGGGGCTCTGTCGCATTCTGTTTAGCTAACAAAGAATAATGAAAGAAGGGCCCTCTGACTGGTTGTCAAATGAATTGATTGTTCATTGTATCATGTCTTCCCTCCTTGCACCAAACCTTGAGGACAAGTCTGGAAACATTTTGCATGTACTGGCAAACAGTGTGGTGAATTGACAATATTTCTTGTTACTAATTAGGGCATGGTAACGTGCTCCATTGGTAATTAGTGCTTTAATGTAGCATGGATTGTATTGCTTATGTTGATTGAAAGGTATAGCAAGCTCAGAACATTATGAACATCTGGAAGCTTCTGGGAAGTGGTGTAGTGTGGACAGTAGGAGGGCTGGAGAGGAGTCAGGGGACCTGGATTTTCATCTTGGCTGTGCCACTTATGTGCTGTGTGACCTTGGACAAGTCATTTTGCCCCTCTGGACTTCAGTTTCTTCAGGGGTAAAAGAAAGAGACCAGATTCTGGTGTGTGAAGGGAAGAGAAGGAAGGAAAGAGGAGATGCTAATTATGAAGCCCTTGGCTAAACAAAGGATGAAGCTGTTTCTTCCCTACTTTCCCCACTAGGAATACAAGAAACCCCAGTGAGTGATATATCTAATCAGGGTAGTCTACACTATACTGTAAGAGCCAAGCCATAAATTTTATTGGTTTATCATGACAAAGGTTTACACATCACTCAGGCAAATTTCAAAGCTGGTTAGACAACTCTCCAGGGCTGTCTTCCAGGCTGTGACTCAGAAACATAAGATACTTTGATCATGTGGCTACCAGGTTGCTGCCACATGAAGAGACTGCTGGGCCATCTTGCACTGGTTCATAAATGCTTCTGCCAGGAAGTGACATGCAAAACTTCCACTCACACTTTATTGGCATAGGGACAGTGCTAGTCACATGGCCCTGCCCAAATTCAAGGGGCTGGGAAAGATGTAGAAGCTCAAGTCTATGAATCTATCAGCTAAGGAGAGGAAACCAGCACTTACTAAGGGGTTCCTACATACTGAGACTTTTATACATATATGATTCCACCTGTTCTTTACTATTCCTTCTATTATGATCCTCATTTTTTTCACATAAATATATCAAGTCTCAGAGAGCCTACATGTGAGTGCAGAAATTTACACACCTAGTAATTTGCTGAACTGGAGTTTTATCCCAAGTCTCTGATATCAAAGCCCAAGATTTTTGCATCTCACCACAATGTTTAAATATAGGGATCTCCTAGCCTATGTGATCCTGGGATCCCTCTTCTCTGAAACCCTGTACCTCTCTCATATCTTTTAATGAGATCCCTTGCTAGAATAAACAAAACAAAACAAAACAAATTTTCTTGGTGAGGTCAACTACCACTGACACTAAATGCAACCTTCAAAATTCACCATGATATACTATATTATGGAGGTTTAGTTTATGCATTTATTTTCCAATCAACTTGAAGTACTTCCTGCCTTTTCAAAATTCTTTGTGATGTCCTATAAGATCAGGGGAGAAAAAAGAGAGAGAGAGGAAGTCATAGATAGGATTTATTAATCTCATAGCACACAATGGGTTGAAATGCAGGACAGAGGTGGAGTATGTGATGTTCCTGGCCTTAGAGAAATGAGAAATAAAACGTACTGCACCAGATCCTTTGTCCTTTAGTCTTTCCTTTAGAGCAGGCAGCATTGTCCAAGCTGCTAGGGGAGGAATTTTAAGGAGTGAAAGATGTTGCACAGGATCAAATGCCATAGACAACTCTGGAGATGGTGTAAAGCCATTGGATATGGCACTACAGTGGCCAGGGGTGACTTATGTCAGAGCAACTTCAGTGGCGTTGTGGGAACAAAGACCCAATTTAAGGATGGGGGAATAAGAGGTAAAAAAAAAATAGGGATTGTGGGTGTGGGATATGCTTTCAAGAAATTTAGCTGTGATGGGGAGCACAGAAATATGGCGGGAACCTGAAGAGGAAGTAAGTGCTTAATTAAATTTGTTGATTGAGTGCCTTTTTTGGCTTAGCCAATTTAATTCTTAGTTACTTCTTGTCCATTAATTTGATTGCTACTTAGGGAACAGGAATGGGTTTTGTCATTGGCTACTTTAAGTGGTAATTTACAAAGGTCAATCTACCAGAAAAAACCCATATGTATCACCGAGTCCACATAGGATTATTTTGAAGTTACTCACTGTTTTGGATGATGCAGGCTACTGCTTTAAAACATTAATGCAGATAATTAAGTGCCGGCTATAATATCAGAATTCCATTCTTTTGTTATTTATTATAATGTTGTGGTTGAAAGCATGGCCTATGAAAGCCAATGGTGCCTGCCATGTACTAGCCGTGTAGTCTTGGACATGTTACCCAGCCTCCTCTGGGCCTAAGTTTACTCATCTGTTACAATGGGGTTAATGATAGAACTTTCTGCAAAGGAGTATTGGGAAAATTGGATGAATTTGTATACATGAAAGGGCTCGAAGGATCCCTGGCATATAGTAGGTGCTCAATGAAATGTTAGCTATTTTGTAAATGTTTGTTGAATGCCTACTATGTGCCAACATTGTTGGTGGCATTGGAGATATAAGCAAGAGTAGACAAGACAAATGTGACACCTGCCTTTATAGAGGTTTCAGACTGGTGCTATTACAGGGAAGTAAAGGCAATTCCAATACATTGTGGCATGTGCTGAGACAGGGAAAGTGCAGGGTGCTACGGGGCAAATGAGGGCACCTAAGACAGACTTGCAGAGGTGCAGAGAAGACTACACTAAGGAGGCACTGTCCAAGGTATGTGTGATGAATTGAGAGATGCTACTGTGGGCCAGGAAGAAGGGAGGAGCTTACGTGCACTCTTGTCCCTCCCCAATTCATTTTCCACACTGTCAGAGGGACCTTTTTAAAACATCATTTGATCCTGCTGTAGTACTTTAATGGCTTCCCATTGCTCTTGTGATAAATGTAAATGAGGTTAACATGGTCCTTAGGATCCTGCATCAGGCTTCTATCCTCTTCTCTAGTCTCTTCTCTGGCTTCTCTGTGCTCTGGGAAAGTGACCATTTTTATTTCTCAAATGAGCCATGCTTCTTCCCTCCCCACCCTCTTGGCTAAATTACTCTATGCATCCTTCATATATCATATAGAGCACTGGTACTTCCTCAGTAGCCTGCAGACCAGGGAAGATGCCCCTCTGACAATGGTCATGTACTTCTTTATCACAGTACATAGCAGTTTACATACCTCTATGTGTGATCCTAACCATTCATGGCCACCTCCTCCGGTGGGGTGTGAACTCCAGACAGATGTGGATCTGATATATTTTGATCCCCCTTAAACGCCAGCACTTAGCACTATGCTGTGCATAGTGGGCACTCAGCAAGTGTTTATGGAAAGAAGATTCCTCAAAGGTGAGTGGGATCTAAACCTGCAGACCCAACAAAGCCAAAGGCTCATCAATGCTCATCACTGATTTTGTAGTAAACATCAATACCTTCCTTCATGGTGGTGGGTGTGTGTGGCCAAGACAGTTCAGTGCCCTGCTGCCCACTCTGGCCTTGCAGTCAAGAACCTCAAGAAGGCCAAGTCATGGGGCTTCAGTGAAGAAATATGAATGGCGTGGAGAGGAAGAGAGATAATAGAAAGACATCCTGGATCATTACATGCCTAATTTTAAGCACATAGACCCTTGTCATGTGCGCTAAACTGGTAGAAGTAATAATTACTCAGAAACATCTGCAATGGGAGATTGAAATGTTAAAAGTTTGTTATCTTGTGTCAAGGGAGCATCCGTTTATATAATTCACTAGAATAGTCCAAATGGCCAAATGAGCCCTAGTAGAAAGAGCAAGAAAAATGGAGTCATACAGTTGGTTTTTATTCACACTTACCACGTAGGACTTGGGCAAATTCCTTAGCTTTCTCTGTGTGCCACCATTTCTGCATCTGAAATATGCAGACAATGAAGTTTACTCACAAAGCTGTTTCAAGGATTAGAAATAATGTGTGCAGAGTGGATAGCACGGGGACAAGCACATTACAGGTGTTCAAATAAAAGGTGGCTGGTGACTGTTATCCCTCTTTTCCACATCATTCATTTCCCTGGCTCCATGAACTTGCCAACGTAAAAAATGTGTAGTGGAAATTATTGTTGCAAAAAACAAACAAACAAACAAAAAAACACCTCAAGTTGATAAAAATTACTACACATCTATTCACATGATAAGTCCTATGCTGAGACTGGAATCATCACAGTGAATAAGGACCAAGGACTTTGGTCTCATGGAGCTTAGAGTCACTGATGTTTTACTTATTTATAAAAGTTTTTCCAATTAAAAAAGCAAATGGTGAAACTTATCTATAAAAATTTGAAAAAGTAGGAAGAAAAATTATCAGTAGACTCACTTCTTCAAAACAGCCACTGTAAATATTTTGGTGTATTTTCTTCAGTTGCTTATACTATGCTAATTATTTTTACTTAAATCTATGACAGAAGTATATTTCTGTGTTGTTGATAATACTTTGTGTAAGTCATTTTTAATGACTGTGTATTGTTTCATATAATGAATGTATTTACTGAACCAATCACCAATCATTATACATGTGTGCATAAAGATTTTTTACTCCTTGTGCTTTGGAATGTCTCCTTAGGATAGAATTTTAGAACTGAAACATCTGTAGAAAAGCTATATGGGGATTTTAAAGGCTCTTGAAATATCCTGCTCAACTCTTTTCAGCAGTGTATAAGCAAAACCAACTTATGTTTCAGAAAATATTTCTTATAATGTCCCTTTAAAAGGAGAGAGAAGATTGAAAATTCTGCAAAGATACAAAGTTAGAGCTAAATTAATCATCCTGGTTTAGCTTGGAGTGCTAAATATTAATGCTCCTCTTTAGCATATGCGGCATATTATGTACAATTCATCTGAATATAAATAGTCCAGATTGTGACATTACATTATTCATGATGAATCAACTGTCCATGCTCTGTATGGCCCATCACTCAGATATGCAGCACTCTCGGTAATTAATCAGCAGATAGAAAATGGATTGTGTTCCTTAGGAAGTGAGACTGGAAGGGTTTAATGTTTATTGAGCATTTATTATGTGCTAGGTGTTTATTCATCTCACTGAATGAATAGCTCTTGAGGTTAGTAATTGATATACTCTAGACTCTACTTCCATGGGCTGCAAGAACCTCTCCCTTCTCCACCCCGTTTTTGTAATTAACTTCCAGTTAACAACACTCAGGTTAAGACTCCAAGAACTGTATTGCAGCATTGCTGGGAAGATATTATTTTTCTCTGTGTATTAGGGTGGTGAGTTGGTAATAATTAGAAATCAAAGAGCTTGGGAAGAGAGAAACAGGTCATGTGATAGTGACCAAGATGGAAATTCTAGTATTTCAACAAGATATTTTTTCTTTTTCTTTGTTTTGCTCATCTGTGGCAACTCAAATGTATTTGGGCATGGCCGATTTAGCATCAAAGACTCCTTAACTGCATTTGAGAAGAGGCATAAAGAAGTTTCCATGGCCCAATTATTCTTTCAAAAACATTGAGTTAAAATCTTCAGTGAACTTTAGGAGTGCAGTGATCTTAGCTCATGAATACCAGCATCTATTATCCTTAATTACTCATTTGGAAGTGTGTAGGTAATGAACTGTCAGTCATATGTGAACACATCGAAGTCTGTGGAATTGTGTGTCTTTCAACAAAAGAAGTGTTCTTGTATTTTTTGATGACATACAAGGTTGTTGTATTTTTGGTTAGTTTATAGATGATCCGGAGACCCCTCAAGCTGAGTTAGAAAGCTTGGATGTGTGTGGCAGCTTGTGCTGAATGGGAAAGTTGTGATGAACCTGCTTTCATTTGCTTTTCGTGAGAACATGCCTATAGCTCATGAACCCTAACACAGGGCAAACATTTTTTTGCCTTATTCTGACAGCCCACCAACCTTCCTTCAGTTATAAGGCATAGGAAAAGGTGAAATAAAGATAGCATGCCCGCAAAACCATCTGGGAACCCCATCTGCACATCCTGAATAAGGAGGGACCAAACAGGTATTAGAAAGAGATGAGCCTAAATAATCCTTATCTCAGGAGGTGGCCAAGAATCATAGTCAGGTACTCCTCTGTGAGTCTCCTACTGCAACCAGCCTTTGGAATGTTTTAGGAAGTTTGAGCATTTAATTGATTGAGGCAGAACCCTCTCTGTTTCATTGTGTTCTGCCCTGAAGGCAGTGGGCAGTGGTGAGGAATTGTCAAAATGGTGGCAGATATTGGACAAGCTCTGATTTCCTGAATCCTCCAGGAGAGGGAGCTTCTCTGCTTGGCAAGTCTTCCAACCTGCTAGTGAGCTGGAGAATCACTGACTGACGGATGCAAAACATCTTGCTAAATGGAAGCTGTGATGTTTTTATGACTATTGCTATTGCTGTTCAGAGAGTGGTAGAGCAAGATCAAATCCTGGCTACCTCAACTACCAAGTCTGTAATTTTTGTTGAATCTCTTTCCTTCTATTTTCTTATTTGTAAATGAAATAATAGTGCCTAGTGTCTGTCTTACAGATATGAGGAGAGTTTGGAAGGGAGAGGGGGAAAGAGAGAGATAGAGAGAGGAGAAAGGGAGGTGTCGAAGGTCTACATAATGCTATGTAATTTTAAAGGGGATATTGTCACAATTTAATTGATCATCTAATGTAAGAAACATTCGCAAGATTTAGTGGCAAAATATGAAATGTGTACATTATACTCCAAAACTCAGAATTTCTGTCCCATGAATTTCTGTTAGAGAAACCAGTCATGAATCAACTGCAGCCCAATATCAACCAAAAAACCAGTTAACATAGTCATTTATCTTGAGTCTCCAGGTTCTAAATCAATATTTTATGAGATTCTCATGAAACTAAGTATGGGAACCTAATTCGCAGCCTCATAGCAAAGCCTTCACGGAGTTTCTACTTAAGGTTATCCCCCAAAGTTTGTCCATTTGAACAGTGCTTTCTTATTGTTATGTTTAAAAAAAAAGCCAAAGATTATGTTCACTATTAACTAACATTCCTTGAATAAAGATACAGTAGATTCCTACCAAGTTGTCCAGGAAAAAATAATGTTTAAACTGCAAGTGTATTTGATGTTATCTTTTATCTGAATGCAAGTGCTATGGAATACATGATGTTTCCCCCTTCACTGTGGCTTCCAGGAAACAACAAATTCAACCCTCAGCTGCAACAATCAGTTGATCTGAAGTGGCTGGTGATAGCGGTATGCTCTTTTCCAGATTGATCCCTGATTGTTTTGTTTGTTTTGCATTTTATTATGCTTAAAAACACAAGGTGTGTTTGGGGAACAAGAAAGTAACCATTAAAGAAAATATCAAGGATTTTAAATTCACATATAATACTAACAAAATATTGCATATTTTACAAATTATATGTGTTTTCTACATAGCTGCATGTACACTAAGTAAATTATTGCGTATTCTTCTCTTCATTATACCCACTTTCTTAATGATGAATTATTATATAATAATCAGATACTACAGAATAGTTCCTCCCTAATAACTCTCACTAAAAATAATAGTCCATGGAATTTCATCAATACAATGTGTTCTCTTAGTAGAGAGATCATCATAGTAAAATTATTTTCGGTATAAAATATAGTATACTGTACATCAAAATATTTCTTAAAAAACAAATGAAGTAACTTATTGTCTCCCTAATGAAATTCTAAAAATCTGCATTTCCTGATGCAATCATTTTTTTTTCTGGAAAATGTGATTAGAAACTACATAGAATTCTTTCCAATAATAAAATATTGCTGGGGGAATGGGATGTTGATATAAAAATAGTCTTCTCTTTACACACACACACACACACACACACACACACACACACACACACACACACACACACGCACACACGCACACACACACACACACAAAGAAAGTAAGCAGCCTGCAGGAGTCACTGGAGGTAATGTTTGAAATAGGTTGGAGTATCTCAGTCATTTATTTATTTACATAAAATTTCAATAAGATGCTTAAATTTAGTAACTGAACTCAACAGTGGGTAGTACAGTGATTTGATTGTTTTCCTTCTCTAGAATTAGAGATTCTAGAACAAAAAAGAACCCTAAAAATTATCTTGTCCAATTCCTCATTTTATTATTGCACGTTAAAATGCATGGGCTTCAAAATCAGACACAGCTGGTTTTGAATGCTGGCTCATAGCTGTGAGATCTTAGGAAAGTTTCCTCAACTGTCCGAACCTCAGTTTCCTCATCTGTAAAGTGGTAGTAATGACTCCTAAGCCACAAGATGGTTTATAATAATAGCGATAATTATGAAAGCACTTAGAGTAGTAGCTGGCACACCGAAGTTGCACAAAACATAGTTTTAAAAACTATATTTAAAGGCAAGAAAATAGATAATATTGTGGAGGAATTAAAAAGATACTTAATGAGTGAACGTGAAGTGAATTATTGGATCAAAATATAAATATCCTGTGTGACGGTCACACACATCTATCTATTACAAAACCATAACAAGTTCACATGTGTTGATATTTCATGTTATTTAATAGGACAGGATACAGGGCAGGATCTTGAACTTTCAGAAAGCATATCATGGGGATTATGGAGACTTTAAGTGGGAACACAAAGTGGGAAAGGGCCTAAATAAGGAGATGGAAAGATGCTGGTGATGCGTTTCATCTGCCACAATAACTTGATTCCAAGATATAGTTTCCCAGCATTTTATTACAATTTTTAATATACAGAAAGGTTGAATTTTACAGTGAACATCTATATATCAACCATTTAGTTTCTATAATTATATTTTACGGTAATTGCTTTATTTATTTATTTATTTATTTATTTTTAAATTTTATTTTGTCGATATACATTGTGGCTGATTATTGCTCCCCTTCACCAAAACCTCCCTCCCACCTCTCTCCCCCCTCCCCCCCAACAATGTCCTTTCTGTTTGCTTGTCGTATCAACTTCAAGTAATTGTGGTTGTTATATCTTCTTCCCCACCCCCTTTTTGTGTGTGTGTGTGTGTGTGTGTGTGTGTGTGTGAATTATATATTAATTTTCAGCTCCCACCAATAAGTGAGAACATGTGGTATTTCTCTTTCTGTGCCTGACTTGTTTCACTTAATATAATTCTCTCAAGGTCCATCCATGTTGTTGCAAATGGCAGTATTTCATTCATTTTTATAGCTGAGTAGTATTCCATTGTGTAGATGTACCACATTTTCCGTATCCACTCATCCGATGATGGACATTTGGGCTGATTCCAACTCTTGGCTATTGTAAATAGTGCTGCGATGAACATTGGGGAACAGGTATACCTTCGACTTGATGATTTCCATTCCTCTGGGTATATTCCCAACAGTGGGATAGCTGGGTCGTATGGTAGATCTATCTGCAATTGTTTGAGGAACTTCCATACCATTTTCCGTAGAGGCTGCACCATTTTGCAGTCCCACCAACAATGGATGAGAGTTCCTTTTTCTCCGCAACCTCGCCAGCATTTATCGTTCAGGGTCTTTTGGATTTTAACCATCCTAACAGGGGTTAGATGGTATCTCAGTGTGGTTTTGATTTGCATTTCCCGGATGCTGAGTGATGTGGAGCATTTTTTCATATGTCTGTTGGCCATTTGTATATCTTCCTTAGAGAAATGCCTACTTAACTCTTTTGCCCATTTTTTAATTGGGTTGCTTGTTTTCTTCTTGTAAAGTTGTTTGAGTTCCTTATATATTCTGGATATTAATCCTTTGTCAGATGTATATTTTGCAAATATTTTCTCCCACTCTGTTGGTTGTCTTTTAACTCTGTTAATTGTTTCTTTTGCTGTGCAGAAGCTTTTTAGTTTGATATAATCCCATTTGTTTATTTTTCCTTTGGTTGCCCGTGCTTTTGGGGTCGTATTCATGAAGTCTGTGTCAAGTCCTATTTCCTAAAGTGTTTCTCCTATGTTTTCTTTAAGAAGTTTTATTGTTTCAGGGTGTATATTTAAATCCTTAATCCATTTTGAGTTGATTTTAGTATATGGTGAGAGGTATGGATCTAGTTTCATTCTCCTGCATATGGATATCCAGTTATTCCAGCACCATTTGCTGAAGAGGCAGTTCCTTCCCCAGTGAATAGGCTTGGTGCCTTTGTCAAAGATCAGATGGCAGTAAGTGTGTGGGTTGATCTCTGGATTCTCTATTCTATTCCATTGATCAGTGTGTCTGTTTTTATGCCAGTACCATACTGTTTTGGTTATTATAGCTTTGTAGTATAGCTTAAAGTCAGGTAGTGTTATGCCTCCAGCTTTATTTTTTTTTGCTCAGCATTGCTTTGGCTATGCGTGGTCTTTTATTATTCCATATAAATGTCTGGATAGTTTTTCCATTTCTGAGAAAAATGTCTTTGGAATTTTGATGGGGATTGCATTCAATTTGTATATCACTTTGGGTAGTATGGACATTTTCACTATGTTGATTCTTCCAATCCAAGAGCATGGGATATCTTTCCATCTTCTTGTATCCTCTCTAACTTCTCTCAGCAGTGGTTTGTAGTTCTCATTATAGAGATTTTTCACCTCCTTGGTTAACTCAGTTCCTAAGTATTTTATTTTTTTGGTGGCTATTGTAAATGGGCAAGCTTTCTTGATTTCTCGTTCTGCATGTTCACTATTGGAGAATAGAAATGCTACTGATTTTTGTGTGTTGATTTTGTATCCTGCTACTGTGCTGAAATCATTTATCAATTCCAAGAGTTTTTTTGTAGAGGTTTTAGGCTGTTCGATATATAGGATCATGTCATCTGCAAATAGGGACAGTTTGACTTCATCTTTTCCAATCTGGATGCCCTTTATTTCCTTCTCTTCTCTGAATGCTCTGGCTAGTACTTCCAACACTATGTTGAATAGGAGTGGTGAGAGTGGGCATCCTTGTCTAATTCCTGTTCTTAAAGGAAAAGCTTTCAGCTTTTCCCCATTCAGGATGATATTGGCAGTGGGTTTGGCATATATGGCTTTAATTATGTTGAGATACTTTCCCTCTATACCTAACTTATAGAGGGTCTTTGTCACGAATGAGTGCCGAACTTTATCAAATGCTTTTTCAGCATCTATAGTGATGATCATATGGTCCTTGTGTTTGAGTTTATTAATATGGTCTATCACATTTACTGATTTGCGTATGTTGAACCAACCTTGCATCCCGGGGATGAATCCCACTTGATCGTGGTGAATAATTTTATGTATGTGTTGCTGTATTCTGTTTGCTAGTATTTCAGTGAGGATTTTTGCATCTATATTCATCAAGGATATCGGCCTGTAGTTTTCTTTTTTGGTTATATCTTTACCTGGTTTTGGTATCAGGATGATGTTTGCTTCATAGAATGAGTTTGGGAGATTTGCGTCCGTTTCAATCTTTTGGAATAGTTTGTAAAGAATCGGTGTCAATTCCTCTTTGAATGTTTGGTAAAATTCTGCTGTGAATCCATCTGGTCCTGGGCTTTTCTTTGTTGGGAGCCTTCTGATAACAGCTTCAATCTCCTTTATTGTTATTGGTCTGTTCAAATTTTCTACGTCCTCATGATTCAGTTTTGGGAGCTTGTGTGTGTCCAGAAATTTATCCACTTCCTCCAGATTTTCAAATTTGTTGGCGTATAGTTGTTTATAGTAATCTCGAATGATTCCTTGTATTTCAGATGAATCAGTTGTGATATCGCCTTTTTCATTTCTAATTTTTATTATTTGAGTCTTCTCTCTTCTTTTTTTTTGTTAGCCATGCTAATGGTTTGTCAATTTTATTTATCTTTTCAAAAAACCAACTTTTTGATTCATTGATCTTTTGAATTGTTTTTTGGGTTTCAATATCATTAAGTTCTGCTCTGATCTTAATGATTTCTTTCCATCTGCTAACTTTAGGTTTGGATTGTTCTTGTTTTTCTAGTTCTTTAAGGTGAAGTGTTAGGTTGTTCACTTACCATCTTTCCATTCTTCTGAGGTGAGCATTTAATGCAATAAATTTCCCCCTTAATACTGCTTTTGCAGTATCCCACAGGTTTTGGTATGATGTATCATTATTTTCATTAGTTTCAATAAATTTTTTGATTTCCTGCTTGATTTCTTCTTGGACCCATATGTCATTAAGTAGAATGCTGTTTAATTTCCATGTGTTTGTATAGTTTCCAGAGTTTTGTTTGTTATTAATTTCTAGTTTTAATCCATTGTGCTCTGAGAAAATACATGGGATAATTCCAATTTTTTTGATTTTATTGAGACTTGTTTTGTGACCTAATATGTGGTCTATCCTGGAGAATGATCCATGTGCTGATGAGAAGAATGAATATTCTGAGGTTGTTGGATGGAATGTTCTGTAGATATCTGCCAATTCCAATTGGTCTAGAGTCTTGTTTAGATCTTGTGTTTCTCTACTGATTCTTTGCCTAGATGATCTGTCTAATATTGACAGTGGGGTGTTCAGGTCCCCTGCTATTATGGTATTAGTGTCTATTTCCTTCTTTAGGTCTAATAGAGTTTGTTTTATAAATCTGGCTGCTCCAACATTGGGTGAGTACATATTTATGATTGTTATGTCTTCTTGATGGATTAGTCCTTTTATCATTAAGTAATGTCCCTCATTGTCTCTTTTTATAGTTTTTAGTTTAAAGTCTATTTTGTCCGATATAAGAATCGCTACTCCAGCTCGTTTTTCTTTTCTGTTTGCATGGTAAATCTTTTTCCATCCTTTCACTCTTAGTCTATGTGAATCTTTATGGGTGAGGTGGGTCTCTTGTAGGCAGCATATAGTTGGGTCCTCCTTTTTGATCCAGTCAGCCAGTCTGTGTCTTTTGATTGGGGAATTTAAGCCTTTTACATTAAGAGTTGTTATTGAAAGGTGTTGATTTATTCCTAGCATTTTATTGATTATTGTTTGGTTGTCTTAGGTGTCTTTTGTTCCTTGCTTTCTGATTTATTGTTTGTTTTCTGTGTTTGTTGGTTCCTTAGGTTGTAGATAGCGTTTTAGTTTGATTGTTTTCTCTTCATGAAAGCCATTTTTATTATACTAGTGGGTTTTGATTTTTCTTGGGTTTTTATGGCAGTGGTAGTTATTTTTCAGGAACCAAACCCAGTACTCCCTTGAGGATTTCTTGTAAGGGTGGTCGTGTGGTAGTGAACTCCCGCAGTTTTTGTTTGTCTGAGAAATATACTATTTGCCCTTCATTTTGGAAGGATAGCCTTGCAGGGTAGAGTATTGTTGGCTGGCAATCTTTGTCTTTTAGTATTTTGAATATATCATCCCATTCCTTTCTAGCTTTTAGGGTTTGTGATGAAAAGTCTGATGTTAGCCTGATTGGGGCTCCCTTATAGGTGATTTGACGCTTCTCTCTTGCAGCTTTTAAGATTCTCACTTTGTCTCTGAGTTTTGCCAATTTGACTATAACATGTCTTGGAGAAGGCCTTTTTGGGTTGAATATGTTTGGAGATCGTTGAGCTTCCTGGATCTGAAGATCTGTGATTTTTCCTATACCTGGGAATTTTTCTGCCACTATTTTGTTGAATATGTTTTCAATGCAATCTCCTTTTTCCTCCCCTTCTGGAATACCCGTGACTCGGATATTTGAGCACTAAAGATTGTCTGATATCTCTCTCAGATTTTCTTCATTGTCTTTGATTCTTTTTTCTTTCTTTTTGTCTGCTTGTGTTATTTCAAACAGCCCATCTTCAAGTTCAGAGGTTCTCTCTTCAACTTCGACAAGCCTGCTGGTTAAACTCTCCGTTGTGTTTTTTATTTCACTGAATAACTTCTTCAGTTCAGCAAGTTCTGCTACATTTTTTTCAGGACATTGATTTCCTTGTACATTTCCTCTTTCAGGTCCTGTATACTTTTCCTCATTTCATCATGATGTCTAGCTGAGTTTTCTTGTATCTCATTCAGTTTCCTTAGAATTATCACTCGAAATTCCTTGTCAGTCATTTCAAGGGCTTCTTGTTCTATAGGATCTAGAGTTTGAGATTTATTAACTTTTGGTGGTGTACTTTCTTGATTTTTTGTATTTCTGGTATCTTTTTTTTGATGTTTATTCATTGTGGCAGGGGGTTTCACAGTCCACCGGTTTGAGACTATTGACTAACTAAGATGTTGCTGTGGTTGCCAATTGGGTATGGCTACCTCCGTGACTGCTCAGTTGGCCTCTAGTGCCTTTTGTGTATGGTTGCCTCTGGTCTTGGGCCTCTCCGGGGAGCCACGTGTCTGGTCAGCTTGGACTCTGCTGGGCTGCTGGATCACGTACCACAGGGTGTGTGATCTCTGTTGAGCTTTCACTTCCCATGCAGGACTTCTCCCTGTTACTGGTGCTCTGGCCCGGGCTGTTGGATCGTGCAGTGGCGACCCTACAGGGTGTGTGGTTTCTGTCGAGTCTCCGCCTCCCTGGCCGCATGTCTCCCCGCTCTGTGCACACTGGGCTGGGCTGGGATGTGTCTTCTGCACCCCTCGTCTATCAGCTGGGCCTTCAAGACCCTGCTCATCACCGCCTCGCCCAGGAAGTCTACCAGGTTTCTGGTAGGCACAGACGACCGGTCACTCTGGGTGCCTTTGTAGCACTGTGTAGATCTTTCTTGGGACTTGTTCACCTTTGTATCCCCCCAGCATGGACCGAGTCTAGTGCCCGCCTGCAATCAGCTCTCCGGTAGGTTCAAGTGGACTTGGGAACTCTCCTACCACACTATTCCCAACCAGAAATTGGTTAGGCTTTTTTCCAAACTGGTGGCCGCAGAGATGGTATCTGCCTCCCAGTAACAGGAAGTTTACCGGGGCCGGAGTCCAGGGTGTGGTGGAGTGACAGTCAGCCCCGCCCATACTTCCTTGCCCTCCCGACACTGGCCGGGGACACCCCACGCCACCAGCCCCACCAGAGAACCACAGAGGGAGTGGGAGGGGAGGCCAGCCCTCAGGCCCCGGGAAGCCCCGTGCCAGGGCAAGCAAGTGGGAAGGCTCAGTGAGGAGCTGAGCCGGGCAGGAGCTGCCACCACCTGAGAAAATGTAGGCAGCCCCAGGGCGGTGAGTGGTCCAGTGATGCAGGCGGAAGCCAGGTAGGCATCAGCCCCCCGAGCAGGGCCGGGCCAGGGGTCACTCACAGGGCTGTGCCAGGTCGGGCGCTCACTCTCTGCCTCTGGTTTGTCGCCTTCCCTGTTCTTGGTTCCCGCTGCCTCGGGCTGCTCGCTCGGTCCTGCGGCATGGCTCGGGTGCTCCCAGGAATCTTCTTTTATGCCGGCCTGAAACCTCGAATCGTGAATAGGGCAGCTGGCCGCCTTCAGCGCAGCCCCGGCCTCTGGGATACTGTCTGCATCCACAGCAGCCCTGGCGCCGTGTTCCCTGTTTAGAGACTTGCTTTTGCAGCTACGAAACAGTTCTTTTCCTGTTCCATACTTCAAAGCTGTTGCCTGTAAATGAGGTAGCCTCTCCTGCCAAGGGCAAAGTGGCGGTCAGCCCCCACGACAGGCCACCATCAGCAGTCCTCCCTTAAGAGATGGCAAGAGGAAGGTCCACAAATTTCCCGGCTGCCTGAGGCCCATTGGCCGCCTTTTCCACCTCAGCTACTCTGCGCCAACCGCCGCAGCCACCGCCGTCTTGAAACCCTGTACTTGCTTTATTACATATCAGTCCGTCTGCCCATCCATCCATCCATCCATCCATCCATCCAGCTTATATTTTTGATGTATTTCAAGGTAAGTTGCAGACATCAGCATGTATTATCATTACTTATCAATATTGTTTACAGTTCTTTTTTTTCTTTAAAATGTACATACAGTGAAATGGACAATTCTTACATGTAGCATTCAATGAATTTTGATGAATAAATACATTTGCATAAACCTAGCACCTACCAAGTTATAAGACATTACTGTCACCCCAGAAAGTTTCCTCAAAACCCTTTCCTGTTAATCCCTGATTCTTTATCCTCCAGAAGTAACAGCTTTTCTTTTTTCCCACTGTATATTAGTTTTGCCTGTTCTAGTTTCATATAAAATGGAATCATACAACATACGCTCTTTTGTGTTTAACTTCTTTCACTTAGCACAATATCTGTGACATTCATCTATGTTGTTGTGTGCATAAGTAGTTTGTTTCTTTTGCTAATTGAGTAGAACTTCATTGAATGAAGATACCACCATTTGTTCCCTGATTCTCCTTTTGATGAAAATTGCACTAACATTTGGCTATTAGGAATAGAGTTACTACTGACAATGTGGCACGGGTCTTTTTTGGACATATGCTTTTATTTCTCTCTAATAACTATCTAGGAGTAGAATTGCTGGGTCAAAAATAGTTGTGGGTTTAGTTTTACAAAAAACTGTCAGAACTTTTTCCAAAGTAGTTGATCCATTTTACCCTCCCACCAACAACCCATGAAAGTTATGGTTGCTCTATGCTTTTGCCAATGTTTGGTGTTGTTAGTCTTTTTAATTTTAGCTATTCTGTTGGATGCATGATGGCATCTCATTGAGTTCAAAGATACACTTTTATTTCTTCACATTTAATATTATTTAGGATGCATCTAACAATTTATGTCAATATTTAAGTGGGTTTGCTGCTTTTTATTCTTCTCCCTTCCCCTGAAAAAGGAGATCCTATTAAGTCAATTGTACCTACAATCAAGAGCATCCTGGAATTGAGGAAATCCCATACCCCAAATCTTGCTGTTGTGCTCCAATGCAGAGAACCTCCTCTGTGGTGTTCACTGCTATACACCAAGGGCCTAGGACAGTGACTGGCACAGAGTATCTGATGAAGGAATGCATGAATGGATAAATGAATGAATGGTCAGTCCTTGTGTGAAGCCTCTTTGGACCATCTGTGCTTTTAACTAGGCTTGAAAAATACTGAGGATAACTGTGTAGTCCCTGTTACACTCTCCCAAACCCCTCTTTCCTATTTATTCTGTACAACTTAGACAACCAAAGGAACGCATATAATGAATCCCAAGTCAAGTCATTTGAAAGGTCTAAAGGCCCTGACGTGATGGAAAAATCAAGCAAACATCATGTAGATATTGAAAAGCCATGTCCAAGTCTTTGAGAGCCAGTCAATCAGTACTTGGAAATGCTCAAAAGAGTAGGAAACTCATCCCTCAGTTTTGATCCATTAACTCAGCTGTAATGTAGCAGAGCTAATGCACTCATAGGCAGCAGAGAGCTTCCCTGGCCGAAAAAGAAAGAGAGAGAGCTCCTTTCACTTTCTCAATGAAAATTAAATGTGGAAATAATTCCCTGCTCCTTTTTGGAATGTTACTGTACTATTAACTAGGCTAAGATCATTAAAAAGTAATGACATGAAGTTGCATGCATCATTATTTGAAGAGAGATTGAATGAAAATATACTGTCTATCTTTTTGCTCCTTTCTTCATCCCTGGCTTAATAGGTATTAGTAAGGACCACTGTGAACATATATTTTAATATTAAAGTTATAGCTTTGGCCTTGAAGAAGGAAATCTAGATCATTAGAAAATGAACTGACAGCCCTCATAACACATCTTCCTGATTTTTTTTATCAGGTTTTTATTAGCACAAAATCAGAGTGACTCTCAAGAACTGAGTTGCTCAGAAAATGAGTATAAAGTTCATCACAGGTTTGAAAAGTAGTAACTATGCTTTTCTCATTGCTGTTTTCAGGAAAAAAATGTCAGTGGCAAATTATATGGATCTTGTTACAATCACTGGGACCTATTTACTCTTTATCAAAATTATGGCTCCTAGGGTCCTGGGAAAATGTAAATTAAGAGGACAACTTGTCCCACAGAAACTTAGGAAATTTTACTGGCCACATAGCACATCCCATATCCAGATGTCTGGATGGGAGGAAAAGAGGGGGTTTTGTTTCTGAAGAAAAGGCTTTCATGAAGATACTACAAGTTCTCTAGTGATAATAACTGGTATTATGGATTGAATTGTGTCCCCCCAGAGTTTAATATGTTGGAGGCTTGGTGCCCACTGTGACAGTGTGATGAGGGTGGGAAATCCTACTGTGGTGGTTGAATGGTGGGGCCTTGGAGAGGTGATTGGATTGTGAGGACTGTAACCTTGTAAATGGATTGATCCATTCTTGGTCTTGGGTGTGGTTCTGACCTTTAAAAGCAGAAGGAATGAGGCATTAGCTCTCTCTCCTCTGCCATTCTCACCATGTGACACTCTGCATTGCTGTAGAGTCACCTCACCAGATGTGTTTCCTGGACTGTGGACTTCCCAGCCTCTGAAACTGTAAACAATACATTCTGTTTTCTTACAAATTACCCAGTTCTGTGTATTTTATTTTAAGCAATAGAAATGAACTAATACAACTGCCTATATCTCTTCTTCTTTCCTCTGCCTTCCAGTACACTACAGTAACCACGCCAGTGACAAAAGGAAATAGTGTGGTGGTAGCAAGAACATAATCAGGAGTGATTGCAATATTATCCTACATCTGGAGAGGTGTCATCCATGCACAGCCTAAATATGTGTATCAGATGGAGGGAAACCAGATGCCCCCCGTTTCCTGTCTTCCAGAGTCAGGAGAAGAGCTGTAGTTGGCTCCCAGGCCTTGAAGTATGTTTGTTTAACATAGGTATTCTAAGTCTATTACCTCTGACAGGAAGGAACAAAAATAAAGTATTTCGTAAACAAAATACTCTGTAATGGAGAGTGGATACAAGAACAAAATCTGAACACTTAGTTCTCATTTCAAGTTCACTATCATATCTATAATACTAGACCTCCATGCAAAATTTAATATTATAACCTAACATATTGTAGTTATTTAAGTGTTTATTTCCTCCCATGACAAAGGCAAATATTTTCACTGAGGAGAATTTGGAAAATTAAACAAAGTATAAAAAAAATTAAAAGTTCCCATAATGCCATCTACCAGCAACCATTGTTAGCATTTTTACTTATCTCCAGGTTTTCTCCCTGATCCCTCTACTCATGCTTCTAGATTTTATGTTCATACACTATGTACGGTTTCATATACTGCTGGGGTTTTTTTCTTAACATGCTTAGATAACAATGTTCCCATGTCATTAAAAGTTCTTTACAAAATATAAGTTTTTTTGAACTTTACACCCCAATTAGGGAGTTTCACATGAGTTTACCAGCACCTGCAATTGAGCATTATGTCGTCTGTTAGGGTTTCAGTTATACTCTTATGGGAAGCTCTTAGCACTTACCACAAAAACCACGCTGGTGACCTTTATCATTCAGTAGAAACCTTGCCCCTTAATAAGTCCCAAAACATAACCACAGTAAAATCTCTTATTGACCTTTCTCCAGTAGTTTTTCACCCAGACAAAACTGGATTCCCAAGTCAGGGAACCTATTTTGGACTGGAGAAAAGGTAGTGTCTCTGAACCCATTGGCCCAGAAGGATTCTGAGGCAGAATGCTGGAGCCCAGGACTAGGTCTTTTGAGCCTGTAGTCTGACACAAGCAGGAACAGGACACTTTAGAAAGCACAATGCAGAACAGTCAGCAGCTCTCTAGGAAACTGGTAAGAAAATCCGCATAAGTCTCGGAAACTGTTGCTTGAGTGCCAAGGTGAGAAGTCACCTGCTTTGGAATCAGAAAGCTGTGAGTTCTGACTCCACACGTACAGGCTATGTGTGCCTGGGCAAGTTGCTTAACCTCTGAGACTCTCTTTTCTTGTCAATAAAATAGGGAAGATAACTGTACCTACTTTATAAGATTGTTGGGAGAAATAAATGAAATAACATATGCCAAGCTCTTAGTATGCCATCAGTAAATGGTACTTGTTGCTGTTATTTATGGTTAGGATTATTATGACTATCTTTCTCAAGTTCACCCAGTGATCGGTTGGGTGGTCTTACGTATAGTGGTTAAATATGCAAGCTTTGAAATCAGTCTTCAATTCAAATTCAGCTCTAGCATGTACCATCATGTGCCCTTGAGGGCTTGTTATTTAGCCTCTCTGAAACTCAGTTTACCTCTATTGAAAGTGCACATAATGAAGAATATCTTGCTGTGAGGTTGTGAGGATGGAATAATATTCTGAAAGTAAAAGGTAGAGAGATATTTTATTGAAGGTAATACACTGAAGTAGCTGGGGTGATGTGTGCTAGGGATACAACTATAAACAAGGCAGGTACATCTTCTCTTATGAAGTTTATCGTATTTTCAGATGTCACATGTTTACATATATGCATATGTGTTAGAATGTTCAGTTCTGATGAGCTGTGTACTTCTTGAAATCTGTGCTTGGTCTTTCATCCAGAATATAAGCACATGGGAGAGGGACATGTGCCTTATTCACAGGCAATTAGGACATCCTCATGGGCACTATAACTGGGGCAGGACAGGGCACTGTGAACCTGAACTTGGACCCAGGAATTAGAGTATTAGGAATAGGAAGACTTTCTGCAGCAAGTAATATCGACGCTGAAGATACCTCATATGCTTCTCCCATAGAGATAGATGTTCACAGCTCTAAAGTTACGAGGCTTCCATTGCTAATATGGATTTTCCTGGAGACTGAGCAAATATTAATTTGGTTTTTAGGATACTCTTTTTCAGAATCAAATATCATTTCTGGATAAGTGTTGCTCTCTCAGGAAAGAGAGAAGAGTTGCCTAAAAATGGGGCTTAGCCGAGAAGGAATGGCTGAATTATAAGATGGAGTAAATATTCCAAATGAAATATTCATGGCACAGGAAATAGGATCTGTGCTTAATAAAATGATCATACTAGGTTTCGGGCCCCCCCCCCATGCCCCTCTGCAAATTATGCCCTCGTCACCTCTCCTATGCGAGCATTAACATTTATAATTAATGCTCATTGTTAATAATACATCTGTAATTTCCAGATGCAAAAATATAGCTTTTCCCTCTCTTGGAGGATTACCTATATTTTGTCATTAACATTTTGTCATAAGAGGCACGAATGATTTAAATGATAATAAATCGACAGGCAAGCTGCTGCTTTCGGCTTGGGCCAAACTCCTTGGGGAAGGGCGTCATTTATTACCTGGGACTTAGCGTGATTCTTCTGCTGATTTATGGGGGAAGGAATAAGAGAGAGTACTGTGGAAGGGTCTTGGGGCCCTGGGGGATTAATAATAATAAATAGGATACCTGGAGGACCAGCTGTCAGAGTCAGAGCAACTCCAGCTGAGAGAGGGATAAAATTTCTGGTTACTGGTCCGGTTCCTGAGAACATCTGTCTCAACAGTTCTGTACATTCAGGTGCCTGTTGCGCAGCTCCATGTGATTTGTCACTAGCACAGGAAAATCAGCACAACCCACACTGAACTCTTTTTCCTCCAGTGTGCTTTTCTTCCAGTGTCTCCTGTCTCATCTACCTGGTTTCTCAAGCCACTAACGTGGGAGTCGACCAGTGACATCCGCTCCTTATCTTCTACATCCAATCTCAATTCCCTTTAAGGCACTTCCTCTTCCCTGAGCTCATTGGGTCCCTACAAAAGCCTTTGGGTGCAGGCCAAGTAGGATTTTTATCTCCTTTTCTGCATTCAAGAAACTAAGAAACTCGCCTATAACCTTACTGGTAATTAATGACTGTCAAGATTTAGGAGTCAGGTGTCCTAACCAGCAGTCCAATGTTCTTCCCAGGATACCATCTGGGATCAGGAACCTTCTTTTTTTATTTTAAGTTTATTTATTTATTTATGTATATTTTACATTCTAAGATGTTATTGCAGAGCAGTTGGGTGGGATGGGGACAGGACAAGGGGGAAGGAAATAGGGTAGGAGAAGGTGGAAGGAGGACAGGTGTGGTTGAGGCCTGTGGCACCCCCCTCATTCCTGCGGGGGAGACCAGGGAGCTTCTTGCGGCCGCTCAGTGGTCATCGCTGGGCTGGTTGCAGGTGTGGGGGGCATGGCAGGAATCTTCTTTATCCCCCACTTCCATTCTTTTGTGCCCAACAAGGCTTTCTGGGTTTTCACGGTTGCTCAGCCTTCCCTGCTGTGAGGAATTCTACTCTTTCTCAGGGAGAGAAACACTAAGACAGTGTTCTTTTACCTTGTTTCCATCAAAGCTTGTCTATCTATCCTACGTCCTATTCTCTAAGGATATTTTTCAAATTGCTTAAGTGTGATAATTTAATGAAGATAAGCTGACAGTGATTCAATGAATTAATTATCTTCCCTAGCTAACGTTTTCATAATAACATCTGCCCGTGGCTCAAACCTGAGTGACTGCAGGTGTTGAAGTTTCACTCCTGCTTAGGGAGGGAGAAGGTCTTGAGAGTGTGGCCAGTGCAGATCTGGGTTAGAGAATTAGATTAAAACTTATCTCAGGCACATCAGGAATATTAGCATCTTTCTCTCTGCCCTTTCAAGGGAAAACACACACAAAATATTGATATTTCAGGAGTGATGGTCCCTTTGAGAAAACTCAACCATTTGGCCCAGTGAAGGGATGGCAATTGATGAATGACCTCAGAATCTTCCATTTGTGGACTAATTTGTTTGGCAGTACATATCCTTGCATATATTTTCATTTGGGCTGCACAAAAATCTGTTTTGAGAGACAATTTTTTATAGATGTGGAATCTGATTCAGAGCAGCTAGGTAACTTGCTCAGGATCACATAGCAATTCCATGGGCCAGCAAGAACATGGGCCAGAATCCAGTTCTATGGACTCTTAAATACACGATGTTGGGCGAAAAAAATCAGAGTTTGGGGGCACCAAAGGTAAAGGCTCCAAAGATGAATGGTAAGGCTAGGACTTTCCTGGGTCCCTTTCCTGGGCTTGCCTGCCCCTTTCTCTTTTGAATGGCTTCATTTCCTAAATAGACTCATCTGGACTCTCATTCTGAGATTCTGTCCCCTAAATGGACTTACATGGCCTTTGGAGTCCTTCCCTGAATAAACTGATTAGCCCTCAGACGGTTCACACCCCAACGGCTTGATTGGACCCCCCATCAGAATGTTTAAGACCCCCCAATCCTTTGAATGGAGGGTCCCAATCAAAATAATCTCTGAGAATGAACTTGTCCGACATTCTTGAAGTCAGAACCTCCAGTCTCCTGAATAGAACGGTCCAGCCCTCAACTTGTGTGATTCAAATTTCCTGAGGTTTGTATGCTGTATAGTGGAGTATCCATTTCTAGAAGCAAAATTGCCCTAAATTGGGTGAAAGGGCCTTGTTTTCTGAAGACAGTGACCTATTTGAGATAAGCTATCCTGTAGAGGAAGTTGTCGGGTGGAAACTCTTTTTATTTTAATTTTTTTAAGACAAAGCTTATTCATGTGGATTTCTTTCCTTCTTTGAAACCTCCATGAGGCAGCTCCTATTTCGAGCTGTGGTGCAAGCATTCTGGTGGTTCTGTTGTGTGGGCCTCCTGAATGGCTGCATCTTTGCCGATGCCTGTTCTTTAACAATTTATGTTGAAATTAACATGTTTTGGCTCATTCGCTGCTATTATTTCCAATTGTACTTCTTTGGAGGAAACAAGCCATTGGATATGTTTTGTGATGGTAGAGCCAAAGATCTGATTCCATCTGCAAATGAAATAAGACATACAGCCTGGTGGGCCAGGGGGATGATGCTATACACAGCTATGTTAGGTCTTTTGGGGATGAGCTAATGTAGAGATTTATAATTAAAACTCTCAGGGAAACAGGCTATATTTTTATCCACTGGCCTTTAAGATGACCAGATTAGTCAAAGTGTGCCCCCAAACACAAGCAGATGTTACAGACCAAGGTATCCCATTTGTGTCCACCCCCCCCCCCCAACAAACAAACAAACAAAACTTTAGACTCGTCAGAAACTTGTTGGTGTTCCTGGGGTAGGGATAGTATGTGCTATGAGTGCCAGTGGCTTGGTTCCTAGGTCCCCACTCTTCTCTTTACCCAGAGATACTATTTTTATCCGTGTTATGGAGTTCCATATCTCTCATTTGGGAAGAATCTTATGTCAGGTTTTAAGCCACAGAAACAGGCCAGCTTACTTATGCCAAAAAAAAAAAAAAAAGTATATGGGAGTCTGGACCAGGCTTCAGGAGGGTAGGACCAGGGAGAGCTCTGGGATCCAAGAAGTCACAAGAACTAATAGATTGACTTTGGGGGCACTAGGATTGTGCTCCAGTGGCTTAGGATGTTTGTGTTAGGAATTGGTTTAAGAATTTGTGTTCACATTTTCAGGCACAAGAGTCTGATTGGCTTAGCTAAGTATGATTGGGTTCGGTAAGCAGGCTCATTTTTAAAATGATGCATTTTAAAATTAAGGTAATATGTTGACATCAGTGATGAGACTATAAAAAACTGCAATAAAAAAGAAGCAGGACCTTGAATGCACGGGAAATGATCAAATTACAGCCCCATTTATTACGTGCTCATTTTCCAGCAGCAAACAACCAAATCTCTGCCACCTCTTACTTCACCTCCCCACTCACCATTGGTATTATTTTATAGGTAGGTCTCTTTATGGCTTGGATCAGGTATCTACTCTGTGCCCAGGGGAAAGTGGAAATAGCTTTACTGACATTCCCACCAAGACAGTGTGTGAGGAGTAGTTCCCTAAAGGAAGATTGAGGTGATTTGTCCAAAGGATGTGACCATGGATGCTAGGTGGGGACAAACAGCCACCCAGGTAACAATGATGTCATGCACAGAAGGATTTTCTGCTAAGAAGAAGCTTAAAGACCACTGGTTTGCGTATTCATGCCAGATGTTCTAGGCAAATCAGTGATGTAGGCCAGTGGTTCTTATAGTATGGCCAGCATCAACATCACCTGAAAACTTGTCAGAAATGCAATCTCTTGGGCCCCACCCAGACCTTTCAAATCAGAAACTCTGGGATTGGGGCTCAGCACTCTCTGTTATGATAAGCCTTCCATGTGATTTTGATGCATGCTGAAGTTTGAGAACCACTGACCTAGTCAGTTACTAAAAATGCTACAGTTACTCAAAATGCTACAGTTACTCAAAATGCTAAGCAAACATTCAGAAACACATTTATTCCTCTACTCTCAATATTAGTGTTCCTTAAGTTTTCCCCTCACCGATTCTTCACTCTTGGCTCCACAAAATAGTTGAAATTCCTTGGAATGCAGTGCTCTCTCCCTGGCCTCATATGTGTTTACAGGATGAATTTTCCTGCAAGATTTCTGTATTCAGCATACCCTGTTTGCCCTAGAAACATTCTGTTATATGGGATGGGGGGAATAATGTTACATCCCAGGTTCCAAAGATTTCCATTTTTATCAGAAAAGAGAAATTTAGACATAGGCTTGGGAATTCCCAGGGTCTCAGGAGTTACTTCGACAGGATTAGTTTGCAAAGTACTACCAGACTACTAGGCAGGATGACTTAGAGAATGCTAAGTATTCTCTTTACAGCCAAACTTCTAAGAATATTTAATAAGCTAGAGAGAATTGAGAATCTCCAAGAAGTGAATATCGTGTGCAGTATTACTCAAATGCATCCGACAGGGAACACACTCTAAGTGAAACACAGATTTAGACAATATTCCTAGATGCGAGTCATGACCCTTCCTAAACTCTTTCCCTGGTAGAGGGTGCTGGGAAGTTTTCTGATGAGCATGTGTTCTGAAATATTTAACGGTGTCAGTGAAATTTGACATAAGAATAGAAATTAAGTCATTCATCATAAATATTTCGTTCTCATCTTCCAAATTAATTAATTATTTCACTGGCCTGAGAGTTGAGAAATTTGGGCTCAAGTTCTGGGCTATGCTTCAGTTTCACCAGTTTGGGGGATTTGGAGATGAGGATGTTGGGGGAAATCTCCAGGGCTCTGTGCAATTCTAATTTCTATGAATGTTAAAATTCTGAAAGAGGCTATCGTATTTTATGGTACTTGAATTGCAGAAATTTGTCTTTAACATTCAACTTGCTTTTTTATGATCATCACTATTTGACATTTGGAGTGCTTTAGAACATTCCAATACAGTCTTAGCACCTTTTTACCTCAAAAGCAAATTTCACTGGATGTCTTTAATTGCCTGTTTCTATTCAGAGCAAAATAAAGTAAAATTTAATCTGAAAGGTCTCTGACCCGGAGCGCCTGAAGAGACTCAATTACCTGATTTTTTTCTATAATAAATTTCAGTAGCTCATATTATGCCTCCTGGTTGCTATCTTAGAATTTGTCTTTAAAGTTATTTGACCAGGTTCAAGTTGGGCTCATATCTGAAAGACCTGACCCATAAGTACTGCTCATGCAGGTATATAAGCTGCCCTATTTGGATCCTCAGAGGACATCTATGGCTATTTATTTTATCAAAAACCAGTACTGTTTGGGTGCCTTCTAAGAGCTGAACTGGCTTTTGGAATCATCCCTGGTTAGGGATGATTTGGTACCTACTAACTGAGCACTTGTTATGCAAAGATGAAGGTACAAAAACATGAACTTTAGAGTTAGGTAAACCCAGATTCTAATCTGTCTCTGCTGTTTATAAATTGAGGTATCTTGATGATGTTAATATAACTTTGCAAGACTTGGTAGCAGGGAAATAAGTTTTTTGGAATCTTGGAATTCCAGAGGCAGATATTTTTCTCATGGACACCTGAGGATTGACTCTGCTTTCCCCACTATTACTCTTGATAAAAATACAGCTTGTTAATATTGAATTTGTGTTTGAGAACCAGGAGAACTTACTGGGTTTTTTTTGTTTGTTTTTTACAAAAATTTTCTTAAATGGAAGTGTATAGCTTGTCAGTGAAAGTCATTTCGCAATTCTGATGTACACCTTGAGTGTATAAAAATCAAGGATTGTAGTAAGAAAGTGGCTTTCCAGATCTGGTGCATTTATGTAAATGTGTATCTTTCAGAGACCCTAGGGGACAAGGGAAGCTAAACTGAGTCAGGTTGCTATGGTCCTTGTTCTGTGTGGCCACATCAAGACAAGTAAGCTTCTGTATCCTTAACTAAATAAATTGGTTACATCAGAGAGGAGGAAGGGAGAAAGAGAGGGAAAAAGGAAAGAGACATAAAGATGGAGGGAGAGAGAGATGGAGAGATGGAGAGATATGTCTCTCTTTTATGAAGGATAGCTTTGCCGGCTGTAGTATTTTTGGCTGGTAGTTTTTTCTTTTAGTATTTAAAATATGTCATCCAGTTCTCTTTTGGACTGTAGAGTTTCTGTCGAGAAGTTTACTCTTATTCTGATGGGGACTTCCTTTTAGGTGACTTGATGCTTTTCTCTTGCTGTTCGTAAGATTCTCTTTGTCTTTGAGTTTTGTCAGTCTGACTATAATGTGTTTCAGAGGGGACCTTTTTGGATTGAATCTGTTTGGGGATCTTTGAGCCTCCTGAATCTGAAAGTCCATGTCTCTTCCTCTATCTATGTTTTCTGCTATTATTTCGTTGAATAGGTTTTCAGTGCCTTTTCCTTCCTCCTCTTCTTCCAGAACACCCATGATTTGGATGTTTGTGTGCTTAAGGTTGTTTGCTAGCTATCTTAAATTTTCTTCATCCTTTTAGTTTTTTTTTTTTTTTTTTTTTTTTGTCTGCATGGGTTATTTTGAAAAGACTGCATTCAAGATCAGAAATTCTTTATTCTGCTTGCTCTAACCTGCTGCTTTAAGCTCTTGGTTGTGTTTTTCATTTTGTTGAATGAATCCTTCGGTTCCAGGAGTTCTGCTACATTATTTTTTAAGGTATTAATCCCCTTGTAAATTCCTCCTTCATATCCTGGATAGTTTTTCTCTTTTTGTGGTGTTGTCTAACTGTGTCTTCTTGTATCTCATTGAGTTTCCTTAAGATTGTTGCTCAGAATTCCTTTTCAGTCATTTCAAGTGTTTCTCTATTCTGTGAGGTCTGGTACTTGAGAATTATTGCATTCCTTTGGTGGTGTCATATTTTCTTTTCTTTCTTTCTTTCTTTTTTTTTTTGTTTTTCGTATTTCTAGTATCTCTATAGTATGGTCTGGTCATCCAGTAGATAAGTTGCTTCTTCTCTTACTCTGGAATGGGCTTTGAGAAAAGAGGCTTCTTCCTATAGGTGCGTTTCATATTGACTATTGAGTAGAGTGTTTTAATATTGGTTCCAGGTAGACACAGTAGCATAGTCTCTGTGTGGCTACTTTGGCCATACTCAGTGCTGGATTTGCATATGGCCTAGTAACTGGGGCACTTAGTGGTTCCTTGCTAAGGTTAGTGACACTGTGTTGGTTCACTGAGGACAAGGGTGAGCTCTTGAGTTCTTGGTAGAACTACATGGGTGCCCTGTTGCTCTTTGGCAGAGGTGAGTGACCCTGGGTGGAGTTGTTGGCACCCCATGTCCTGTGATCCTGATGAGTGCACTGGGGTATACTGGAGCTCCTCTGTTTGAATAGGTGGCCCTGGGCAGAATTTCTCTTTCTTCTTTTCTACAAGCAGAGGCTCCTCCTTGGTCCTTTCTTTCCCCAGTTGGGGGATGGGTTAGTGGTCATTGGGACTTTCCTCCCTTTCTCTATTTGGGTATACTGTTTTCTGCACTCTCAGAGGGTTCTGTGTGTGTTTCTCCCCAGATCAAAGCAGTTTCATGGACTGTGCACATACCTCCCACCCCCAGGTGTGCTACCATGTGCGGCAGTGTAATTCCCCCTGTGGGCTGGGCTACTGGGTCACAGATCCGCACTTGCTCACCTCTTTCCCTGGGCACTGCTGTTGACTTTTCTTGTGTCAATGCAGTCAAGTGGTCAGCAGCTGCCTGCATGATGGTGGTGGCTGCTGCTATGGTGGTGAGCTTCCCTTGTGGTGGCAGTGTCTGTGGCAGTGGTGGTGGCTGCCCACAGCTCCTGAGGTCCCCAGGCACTCCTGCCATCTATCAGGCAGTGGCTGCCATCAGTTCTTGAGGTCCCTGGGCACTCCTGCCATCTGTCAGGCAGGGGTTGCTTGCAGCTGCTGAAGTCCCTGGGTGCACATTTTAGCACTGATGTAGATTGAATTGTGTTCTCCAAGTTTTAAATCATTGAAGTTTAATCCCCATTGTAACTGTTGAGGGTGGGAAATCCTATTATGGTAATTGAAATGTGGCACCTTGAAGAGGTGATAAGATTCTGAGGACCATGCCTGGTGAGTAGATTAATAATGGTGGCCATAGGCATAGATCTGAGGGCTGTAAAAGGAGAGCATGTGGAAGTCACTCTCTGTTTCAACCATCTTGCAATGTGATGCCCTTTGTCTCTGAAGCCACCACCAAAGAAGACTCTCACCAGATGCATTACCTGGACTTTGGACTTTCTAGTCTCTGAAATATAAGCAATAAATTTTGTTTTCTTACAAATACCCAGTTTCAGGTATTTGTTATAGGCAACAGAAATGGACTAATACAAGCACTATTTGGATTCTGTCCATATTAGTCAGGGTTTTTACAGAAAAACAGAAACAATAGGGGGTGTGTGTATGTGTGAGCGAGTGGTTGTATTCATTCATTCATTCATTATAAATAATTGGCTCAAATAATTATGGAGGCTGGTGAGATCTGCAGTGGGCAAGCTGGAGGCCCAAGAGAGCTCATGGTATAAATTCCAGTCTGAAAGCTGGCAGGCTTGAGACCCAAGGAAAGGTGATATTTCAATTCAAGTCCGAAGGCCAGAAAAGGCCAATGTCCCAGATCGGAACCGTCAGGCAGAAACAGTTCCCTCCTACTTGCAGGAGAGTCAGCCTTTTTGTTCTAGTCAGGAAGAGGTCCATCCACATCAAGGAGGGAAATGCGCTTTACTCTGTCCAGCAAATCAAATGCTAATCTCATTTGAAAACACCGTCACAGACACTCCCAGAATGTTTGATCAAATGTCTGGGCACCCCACGGACTAGTCAAGTTGACATATAAAATTAACCATTGCACTGCCTAGTAAAAAAGATCTCATGAGCTGGACCACAATCTTTTCCCCTTAACAGGCAAAGGAGGGGAACGAAGCTGACTACAAACATAATTTAATATCTCTTCCTCTCATTCCAGTGCCAATGACCTTGCAAGATCACTATGAGAATTAGGGATGATAGATGTAAAACCACTAGTATATAGTATAGCATTGGGGCTCAAAAGACCAAAGCTGTATTGCTCGATTTTTCTTGGTTGTTCTCAGATTTACTGTAGAGATGCTCTTTTGCAGGGCATGAGACAATACACAAAACAACAGCAAAGAAACAATGAGCGCTGCTGTTCAGACATGCCCCTTCCAGGTGGTTGTGTGGGTGAATGTTAATGCAGCTTAGTGCATCCAGTTGACAAATATTGGTTTATCCCATACTGTGGCAGGACAGTGATAGACTCTGTTGTTACGTACAGAAATAAGACGAAGCCCTTGCCCTGGAGGAACTCACTTTCTAATAGTAAAGATAATCTAGGAAACAGATTTTTTTTAAATGTGAAAAATGCTAATTGGAGAGAGGTGCAAAGAGTTCTCAGAACACAGGAGAGCAAGTGACAAAATCCACCTATGACAAAAGGAGGAGACTTTGATCTAGGTTTTCAAGAATGAATGTATGTTCTTCACACAAAGCTAAGAGAAAGGAAATAACAGTTATTTTGCCTATTATGTGTCAGGCACTTCCACGTCTTTCAGATTTTCTTGCATGAAATATTTAATTTATTTCTAATGAGAGTTCCTAGGAAATAGGTATTAATACCCTCACTTTACAGATGGAGATGCTAAGGCTCAGAGAGTTTAAGTGACTTGCCCAAGTATATGCAGCAGAGAGGAGTGAAGCCTAGATTTGAACCAAGCTTCTTTGATTCAGAAGCTCTATTACCCTCTGATTCCTCTGGAGGGGAAGGACTGCAAAGGCACAGAGATACAAAAAATCCTGGGCACACTTTGAACATGTTTTAGGGGCACATGACTGAGGGTCACATTGCAGGTAAGTTGCTCTCTTTTGGGATGTGACCACTGATGACAGAGACAGAGAAAAGAATCAGGGAGAAGCATAATGGAGGGATGGGGATAGTGAAAGGCATGGTGAGTATGGAGGGTCATATGTCCCTTTATACATAAAGGTGTGGATGGGGTCAAGGTTATAATGAAGTGCCATTAAGAGTATGGGGCTCAGATGGACCCTGTTTTTGAACTCCAGCTCTGCCAATTACCAAGTGTATAAGTTGGGCAAGTGACTCAACCTCTCTGAGCCTCAGTTTCCTCAAGTGTAAAAGTTAATTACAATATCTAACTCAAAGAATTTTTGAGAGTAACAATGAGAAAATGCATGTAAATTGCTTAGCACTGTGCCTGATGTACACTAATTTCTCAACATATGTGATTGTTATCATTACTGTAATTCATTTTCTCAGCAGGGTGTAGAGCCATTTTTCTTGTGTACCTAATTTAGGGAACTTTAAGGACTGTCATCATGCATTCTCGATAGGTTCTGTGTGTGTGTGTGTGTGTGTATTTGTGTGTGTGTGTGTGTATTTGTACAATCATATGCTTTAGATACAGCTGTGCCTTTCAAAGCCTCCTAGTAATTTATGCCAGGCTGTAGTCTCATGGGCTATTTGGGTTTGTTCTGCTGTCATAAAATGCCTGCCTCTGTTCCATGATTATTTCTGCAGCTCATCTGCAAGATTTATTAAAGGAAATCTCTGTGTGCATCTATGTCTGTAAAGCAGGTGGAGGTGAGTGTGGACGTCATGATATTGTCTGAATCTTTGGCTGAAGTTGCTTAGAGGACCTCTATGATAATGAATAATTGGTTGATTCCCTGAAGCACATTTAATTAGATCACACTTGCCACGTGCCCAGTATTGTGCCTAGTGCTTCATTCCCAACAGCAACCAAAGCAGCATTATCATAGGCTTTGCCATGGACCTGAGTGCAAATCTTCACATGGCCACTTATGTGTGCTCTTGGTTGGTTTCTTTAAATTCTCTGAATTCAGTTTCTCCACCTGTAAACTGGGAATGATATTTTACATACCTTTAGGGAAGTTGTGAGGATCCATATAAGATAATGTGTTTAAAGGATCAGGCACCAAGTAGATTTTTAATAAATGAAAGCACTAAAAGTTACTCTGCACATTCATTCACCAGGTCTTAAATTCCAAAGGAAAGGAATAAGTCGTGTTAATATTTGTATCCCCGGTGCCTATCACATAGTAGGCACAAATGTGTGTGTTTGTTGAGTGAATAATCAACTAAATAGGGCAGATATTTACCCCCAATTTTACAGTTAAGAAAATGGAAATTATCTAAGTTTACACAGCTACCAAGTAGAAGAGAAGGGATTTGAATTTAAGTTCTCATGGATTCCAAAGATCATGTTCTTTTCTCTGATACTTGAGTCTTGGATCTGCCAGATTGATGAAAATTAGAGTTGAATGTCTCCATCTCCTTCAACTCTGCTTTCTTAAAGGAATGTTAGTAAGAGTAACATTTCCTAAGCATCTATCATATACCAGGGACCATGCTAGATATTTTACAAATGTTATCTTACAGTTAACTTGTGAAATCTTTGAAGTAAGTATTGCCCCTTTGAAGGAAATACTAATATCCCTGGCAGTCATTTGAGGAACCTGGGATCCAGAGAGGTCAGATAAATTGCTTAATGTCAAAAAGCAAGTAAGCAACAAAGCCAGGATCCCAACCCTAGCCTGTTGAATGCCAAGTTTATTTTAAAAATTCCACTCCATATCTTCCTTGTCCACTTTAGCCAGAATTCTGGGTTCAACACTGGCAGAATCTTTGTGATAAAGGATTTCCAACAGACCTGTTAAAAGAGCTCGGACAGAACCTGGAAAGGCAGACACTGAACCGGACTCAGTTTCTATGTGAGGGTCTCCTTGAGATGTGGCAGTTTCTCCAGCTCTGTCCCCACTAGGATATGGCTAAACTCTATTTACATGCTGGATGATAGATATGTCCTAAGGCAGAATTATTTATTTAAACTATCAGGTGTACAAATCAGATTCAACTTACCAACAAAATTTTTTATTTCTATAGAAAAATCAAAGAGTAAAAAACCTTGATGAACATTCATGCCTATCTCAGCTATCTTCACCATTGCTGTTATTTGGGAATTGCTGAGGGGAAATTAGGGGTTTACCTTGATGAGAAGAAGTCTTTGTGGAGCACTGTCTGAGCACCTGAGAAGCTTGGAGAGCACTGTAATTCAGGGTACTCAAACTGCTTTGCGCTGAGAATTCAGAAGAGTGCTTAACTGACATTGATTTACATTTCTTCCTTTTAAAAAATACTCCAATTTTGTTCAGGGTAGAGATCTACCCAATTAAAACTCTGATTTCTCAGAGTCCCTGGAAGATATAAGCACTCACATGACACAGATATGGCCAGGATATGAAGACAGTTTGGCAGGGTACGCTTCCGGGCAATTTCTGTTTTCTTGGTAAAAGGGGATGGATGTAGCTGGTATACTCCCTTAACCCACTTCTCTTAATATGTGAAGGGAGCATCCTATTTGTTAAGTAGCCACCTATTACTTGCAGCTGAGAACATTCCATAACGAATTAAATGGACTTGCTGAGGCATATCTTATAAGACCTGCCACTTGCAAGAGCATACTGCCTGATTTTCCAAGTTGATTGCTAGTATGTGCCCTACAGTGAGGTGGGGGACAAGATAGCCTGGTCCTCACCTCCTGAACTAGTCTATGAGTTTTATTTTTGGGTCTCCTAACAAACCTTAGATTTAGGAGAGAGCTAGACTCCCTTCCTGCCTACTTTATACAACAGGGAGCTGCAAGGTGAAAGCAAGGAGCATAAACTGGGCCCATGAAAGAGAACCCTGACAATGTCTCATATGGATGGAAAACTCAGAAATATTTATCACCTTTTTAAGAGCTGTGAATTTCCCAGGGGGAAGGAGGTTTGCCTTTTCTGTGTGCTGTGAGAATGATGGATCCAGAAACCAAGGAGCATGGTGGAATGCAAGTATACGAAGGGCATCATCTTTGAGGTGGATTCACCAACATAACCCAAGAAGACAGTTTGGTTTTTAAGGCAGTTACCCTGTACTTACAATCCTTTCTTAGTGTTGAGAGTCGGGGTTCTAGAGCTACCGAAATCAGTGAGAACTAATATGGTAATTGGAAAAGAAATGCTTTCTAAAGGGGTAGCGAACAATAAAATGTGCCTGTTCCACCACTGACTCATAAGCGGATCTGGCACATCTGTGCAAGAAGCTTTAGACCATGTGGAAGCAGGGCCACCAAATACAGTTGTCTGGGTTGTGCACTGTACAAAGCACTTCACTGAGGGCACCAATTGCACAGAGTAGCCACATATAACAGCCCCATGAGAAGTGCCTGGCAATTTTAACTGTCTCTGATGCTCACCCCAGCTTCTCTGGCATGTACCCTTATTGACCTTGCTGTGTTGTTGTTGGTTTTTTTCCCTAGTTCTTCTAATAATTCATTCATCTTCTAATTAAAAGATGTTTATTAAGTCTCTACTGTGATTCAGACACTTTGCTAGGAACTAAGAAAACTATGGTGAAAAACAAGGAGACCCGGCCTTTTAAGGCTTATGGCTAATAGGGAAGATAAATATCAGCTAAATAAGCATGAATTTGCAAACGTAGTTGGCACTAGAAAGGAGAGGTGTTTGGCAACAGGAAAACTTATAATATGGGGTTTGATCTGGTCTGTAAAAGGAAAGGTTTAAGCTGAAGTCTAAAGGAAAATTGAAGTTATTAGGACAAAGAAAAGGAAAAGCATTCCAGGACGAGGGAACAGCATGTTTGAAGTCCTCTGCTAGGAGGAAGTATGATGAGTGTGAGGAACTGAGAAAAAGCCAGTGCAGGGTACTCAAGCTCTAAATCTAATTCAGCCGACTCTGGTTTTGAAAACCTATTTGGATCCACTTCTATGCCCTCTGCCCTCCTTGAGTCTCAATTTTCCCTCCTTTACCTCACTCTCATCCCAGACCCCATATCGTAGCTCCACTAAGCCATACCAGAGGATGCAGCCTCACCTCTCATCTGCCCTTGAGATTCACAGGTCAAGAGCTTGGATATAGCCACAGAGCTGTTCTACTCCTCAGCCTCCAAGGAACCCAGGGCCCTCAAAGCACAATGCTCTTTCTCCAGATGGAACCAGACGGGCTGTCCAGGTAGTCTCCATTTGCCATCTCAAGTAAAACACTAAGATGCTACAAAAATAAGCCTGGTTTTTCAACTCTTGCTCCTCATCTTGGCATGTGGCCCTCAAATAATTTCCATTACTAATCTCTTCAGAAAAAGAACAGATGAAAGAGCCAGGAGCAAAGGGAGGAGGAAAAAAGGAGCTCAGGAGTCCTTTCTTAAGAAGAAGAGATTAGGTTTGCTCTATGCCTCTCCGCCTGAGTCAAAAGCATGGGCTTTGGTAGCCCAGGTGCTCATCCTAGCTGTGGCGCTTTTTATCTGTGTGATTTTGGACCGAGCACTCCACTGCTCTGAGTATGTTTTCTCAACATTTAAAAAAGCGTTATGCAGTCGGCCCTCTGCATCTGTCGGTTCCACATCCATGGGTTCCACATCCGTGGATTCAACCAACTACAGACTGAAAATATTCAGAAAAAAAATGTATCTGTATTGAGCACATGCAGACGTTTTCCTTGTCATTATTTCCTAAACAATACCGCATAACAACTCTTTACGCATAGCATTTACATTGTTTTAGGGATTATAAGTAATCTAGAGATGATTTAAAGTATGTGGGAAGATGTGCGTGGGTTATATGAAAATACTACACCATTCTATATCAGGGATTTGAGCATCTACAGATTTTGGTATCTGCGGGAAGCCCTGGAACCAATCCCCTGTGGATACAGAGGAATGACTGTACTTACATCCAAGAGTTCCTTCAAAGATTAAATCAGATAATGCATGAAGCACGTAGGACACAGAATAACATCAAGAAATTTTAACTGTTATTTCATTTATTATTATTAAGTATAAGGAGAAGAAAGGCAGACTTTTGTTTGTCATAGCAGAAAACTGTAAAAAAAATTACTAGAGATGTCAAAAGATGATAGAACAATCTTTTGAGACTATCAACTCTCTAGACTTCAGACATTGAACTACCAACCGGATGGTGTTGTAGAGGAGATTCCTATATTGAGGGTCCTTCAGCAAGAAACAGCAGAAGAACGGCATTGTGCTCAATCATCATGGATCCTCTTAAGCTACCAGGTACTCCGAAGCTGTGTTACTATTCTAAGAGCTTACTCACACTTTGTTCTTTGGAGTTATGCTTGGTATCATTATTTTTCTATTGATTGATTGGTTGATTGATTGATTGATTGAAATAAACCTGAAGGTTCCATATGATGGCATTTCTTGGGCTGGTGGAAGATCCTCTGAATCTTTATATGATGATGTTTCTTGGAATCTTGAACTCCTGCTGATGCTGAAGCCAGATCTTCCTGTTCCCTCATCCACTTGCCTCTGCATCATATTATTATGGGAGAACTGAGCTCTTTGGGCAGACAGATCTGGGTTTGAATCCCTCTTAACTGGCTGTGTGACCTTGAAGAAGTTGTTTACCATCTCTGAGCCCTAAGTTTTCTTATTTATCAGAAAACGATATTCATGCATGAGCTGCGTCGTTTGGGGAAGGCTTAGCGACAGTGTTTACATTGTGCCCAGCACAATATCTGACAAAGAATTGGCACACAGTAACTGGAAATTATAACAATAATCATCATCATAATAATAATAGTTATTATTATGGTTATTACTATTTATTCAATATATTTTTTAAAAGCTATCAAAAGAGCTGTTTCATTTGAAACAGCCACAGAGAAACAGAGTATCCTGTAGTAAGGAGGAGAGAGACCATGCTAGTGAGGTGAGAAAGACTTGATTTGCAGAAGTTTTGGGCTGAGTGTGTTTTTTATAAGATTGACAGCCCTAAAAACAAGTTACAGGACTAGCTACCAGGGGAGAAACCGATCACAAAGCCGTATGTAAGCAAGAATTATGCTTTCCTTCTGTGATACAGGAATGCTACACCCTCTGGGGGCTGGTTTTCATTTGTAATCTTAGTAGCTCAGCCAAGCTGCAGACAGCAAACCTTGTATTGATTGGGAGCCCTGCAGGGGAGCTCAGGCACCAGGAGACCTGGGGACCATAGTTTCACCTATTAGTTTCCACTCTCCAGAGTGCATGTGCATGTGCGTGTGTGTGTGTGAGAGAGAGAGAGAGAGAGATTGTGCTAGAATACTTCCAGGCCTTTGTGGGAAAAGGCTTCCACAGGGCAGGGTGGTTGTAGTTCTTCAATGTCTAGTGACCGGCAGAGGGTCAAAGGATGTTTTTTGCCTTTTTTTCCTTCCTTCCAGATAAGAGACTGCTCCAGGCCATTGTTATAGTGCATAGATATTAAGAACAAGGGAATAAAATGGAAATAATAATAATATAGTGTGTGCGTCACTTAACGATGGTGTTATGTTCTGAGAAATGCATTATTAAGTGATTTCATTGTTGTGGGAACATCATTGAGTGTACTTACATGAACCTAGAAGGTATAGCCTACTACTTACTTGGCGATATGGTATAACCTATGGCTCCTGGGATATAAATCTGTGTAGTATGTTACTGTACTGAATACTGTAGACAATTGTTAAGCAATGGTAAGTATTTGTGTATCTAAACATAAAGAAGGTACAGTAAAAACACTGTATTATAACCTTATGGGATGCCCCTCATATATATGGTCCATCTTGTTGACCTGTTGGTATGTGGCACATGACTGTACTTGCCTAGTGAAGTTGTCCCAAGGATTAATTAAGCTAATGGAGTTAAATGACTGATGTGCAGAAAGGGAGCATTTCAGACGCCTCCCCCCACCCTCCCCTGGGATGGACCATGAGCTGTAGGAATCTTCTAAAAATCTTACAACTCTCAGGCCACATCTTAGGGTATGTCAGGGAATGTCCAAGGTGATGTTGGGAGGCATGGTGCAGGAATAAGTGTTACTGAGCATTTAAATATATGCCTGGTGTTGAACAAGAGACTGCACATCCTTTATCTCAGGTAGGTCTTCCAACAGAACTTCTGTTTAGAAAATAAGGGGTGTGGGGAATCAGAGGGCGACATGAGTTTATACTTTTCTCTCCTTAAATTCCATTGGAAAGATAGCAGGAAGAAAGGAAGGAAGGAAGGAAAGAAGGAGGAAATGAGAAGGGAGGGGGGGAGAGGAGGAAGGGATATGACATCACAGAGCAGAGATGGCACTCCAGGCATCCACTCCAGGCATTTTAAGGCGCAGATATATGGAAGATGGAAGTGAGTGAGACCTAGAAACTGTATACGGAGCTGTTGGTTCTCCAGATCCCCTCCCTCACCTGACACAGTCTGACTCTCCTTCCTCTTCCCACCTGTATGACACAGAAGTGGGCTTTCTGTGGGTCAATGAGAAAGGCTCAGGACTCAAGGGGATCAAGAGAAACAACAGACAGAGGGAAGACAAATGTGTGAATGCATGAACCTTTCAGCTCCCCTTTCTTCACACCTAAATGGTTGGAGGCTGTTTATCTGGAGAAACGGACAGATCTGTGAGAAAAGACGTCAAGAAACTGAACTATGGTGGCTCCCAAATGAATAGGCCAACTCACGGTCTCTTCACCCTACAAGGAATTCTGTCAGTCAACAGCCCTGTCCCCATGTGCGTGGGACTCACTAATGGCTCCTTAGAGCTCTGCTCTCCAATCTGATCACCACACAGTGCAGGAAATCTCCAACGCAGAAACAGGGGGAGAGGTCTAAGAATGGAGAAAACAGGAGAAATCTTTAATATTTAAATCTGAGGAATATTTTTAAAATTGGCTAAAGTTGTTGAGAGTTGCTGCCCTAGGGAGCAGGATTCAGCAGTGATGAGAGTTGAAACTGCTGATTTTAATAAAAGAATTTTAGCATTCTGATTTTTTTAAAAAATGGTATGTTTACTTGGGCAAATACAAAACTTAATTTTAAAATTCTTACAAGGAAGGAATGCTTGCCATTAAACAGATGAGTAAACTGAGGCTTGGAAAGATTAGATGATTTGCCCAATAGCACACATAGCAAGTAAATCAAAGAGCCGGACTTGAACCCACAGGTGTCTGTCTTAAAACCTCAAGATGTTGCTATTTCTCATAAATGATTCATTGCTTGTTATGAAAAATCAGTTAAAGAAAATCAGCCCCTGAGAAATAACATCCCCATTATGAGCCTCCTGTGAGGTCAGTTAGAGTGAGCCAGCTGTTCAGCAAACTCTCTAAGTCCCTTGTTAAGGGAAAAAGACCAGTGGCCCTGGGGTCTCTGTCTGTGTATTCACTGCGTGATCTAGACTTGCTCTGTGTTGTGACCAAGACCGTGAGTGCTGAAACTCAATATGGCAGCCCCCGAGGACTGCCAGGAGACAGT
Organism: Cynocephalus volans; assembly: GCF_027409185.1. Lineage (NCBI taxonomy): Eukaryota > Metazoa > Chordata > Mammalia > Dermoptera > Cynocephalidae > Cynocephalus > Cynocephalus volans. The sequence goes on from NC_084465.1 coordinate 110,051,901, forward strand.
AAGCAGTGCAGAAAGGCAGCCTTAGCATACGTTATTGATGTCTGACTGCATTGGGAACTGGGGAGTTTTGAGAAATTCCTTTTATGATTTTTTTAAAAAAATCCCCTTCCTTTTAAACAAACAAACAAACAAACAAACAAACAAATAAATAAATAAATAAAAATTGGCTCAGTGCCAAAAACTCAAGTCTGTGATATCTTTGTAAGGGTGGTGTTTCAAGTGTTAGCAGAATTTTCATAGTTTGGGCAGCTCCAAGAAATGCCAAACTCTTGTTTTCTGTGTCACCATTAGACGTAGCTGTGCAGAGCTGCTAGAAGTTTAATCTAGATGTTTATATAGAGAGATTTAGAGATGAGGAATGAGATCAAGCAGGAGCTAGAAAGAGGTTGAGGAACTGTGTCCTACTTCTTTGGGTTTAAAAACTCAAATGTCATTGGGGATGAGATTTGGGAATCCAAAGATAGGAAGCTTTCGTGTCTCCTTTTGGAGGAAAGCACTCATACACAGGCCAATTTGGATGACTGATCCTGTTCATTGAAGACCATTTGCTCTTGGGAGCTTCCTCTGACTGCCCACCTTCCCCTCCATGGGATAGGTTAAACATCTGGGTTTGGGTACCTATTGAAGTCTCCTCCAAGTTTCCTATGTTAGCACTTACCACACTTAAATGGAATAATTGATTTATTTTCCCACATTCCCTCCTTGACTGTAAGTGTTGGAAGATTAGGGGTTGCACCTGTGTTGTACGGTACAATATCTCATCACTTTGGAGAGTATCCAGCACATGGTAGCTTTAATAAATATTCCCTGATAGGCCTAAAGGATGTATTATCATAATTCAACAGAACATTAGGAAGATGTTTCTTTATTTTTCTGAATAATATGGCCCACCTTCTCATCCTTAAATAGCTGAGATGTAACATTCATGATTAGCACAATTTTATTTTTGTTTTTTTAAATCCTAGACATCGTACGGATTGTGCATAAACTGGGAAGACTATGTATATATGTTAGAACAACCAAGACAACTTCACCTTGGAGAACAATCATCAGTCCCTCAATCACTACTACTGAGTCCTTTTCCTTAAAGGATTTTGTGTGTGTACAGTATATCACTGTTTCAGCCTTTCAGCTTTCCAGATCTTGGAATCCCCCAGGAATTTTCTCTGCTACGCTCAAGTCAATTCCTCATTATGCCGGGAAGTACCAAGACCTCTGTGTTGATGTGTCTGCAATCCCTTCCCATTTCACCCTTTGGGAGGCCACCAGTCTCAGGCTTATCCAGGTACAGGGGAAATTAATTGCTCTTGTCAGCTGCCATGTTGTTTCTCTTCTCCTCCTCTTTATTTTTCCTGACTTGGAAAGCCACTTCTTATGTTAATTGGATTCTTTGTGGTCTGTTCTATAGTTTTCAGTCATATTGGATAAACCGTATCCATAGCTATTTAATAATAAATCATTCAATCATAAGACTCACAATAGGGTTTATCTAGGCAAAATGTTGATAAGCTCTTTTATAGCTGAAATGCCAAATACATTAAATAGTGCTCTAACATGGTTTATGAATGGAATGGTTGGTTTTCAGATCATTGTGAGCCTCTTACAGCACCTCATGGCTGAAGTAAAACCAAGACATAAGAACTGGAAAGGATTTTAATGGACGTAAGGTCTAACCACCTTGTTTTATAGTTGGAAGTCTCACTAAAGAGAAAGTGAATCACCCCAAGTCAAGCAAATCTCTTTCAGCAATTGAAGAAGTGATTGAATAATGAAAATAATACTTTAAAGTATTGCTCATTTTCACTTTATACCACAAAAATCACATTCCCAGACAACCATAGTACCATTTTCCTCAAGAAAACTGTAGAAAAAAAAATTATCCCAGAAAAGAGGAGGATAAAATGTAGGTGAAATCATCACAAGACAGAAAGAAGTGGAAATTTTACTTTATTTTTTTTTCTGGCTCAGAACAGATTGAGCTAAGGAGAAGATGTTGGGAGACACATGGATCTTTACCATCTCTTTTCAGGCTCAAGCCTGGATGTAGGTTGCAATTTGGTGAATGGACACCTCCGAGCTGTTTCTATACCAACATCAAAGCTTCCATGTTAAAGTGATAGTAGTACAACATGATCGAAGGGAAGAGAGATTAGAGATAGAGAGACAGAGAGAGAGACAGAGAAGCTGCATTATTATTCCCAAGTGATACTAGAGTCCTATATTATCCGATATTTTAGAATGGACCAAGATGCTTTCCTGTGCCTCATGATAGAAGAGAAAGAGGGTAGCTAAGAGTATCTGTGGAGATTGCCAGGATAAGGCAAGTTACCTTGCTCCTGAGAGCGACCATATAGGATTTCTAGAGCAGAGGACATGCTGGAATCAAGCAGAATCCAGGTCCTGACAAAGTGAGAAAACAGTACATGAGTTCAGCAGCCCCACCTCCTCTATCAGATCTCAATAAGGTGACCAGTGACCAGTTGGGCACAGGGCATTGCTTCAGAGAACAGGGGAGCCAGAAGCATGTAAGAACCCAAGGTTCTCTCCTTCCTGTGTCCCCAGTACTGAGAATCTACCTCAGGAATGATTGATCAGAAGGAGAGGAAGGAAATTAGAAGGAGGGCATTATCCAAAAGAGCATGAGTTTCCTATAGAAATTGTTTACATTATGGAACAGGACTAAGCTTACCAGATTTGGACTAAGTATAGCACCCCCTTCCTCCCCACCCTTCTACCCAAGGGTATGAGATGATTTCTGAAGAATGTGAGACCAGTCATAGAATATAAAGAAGGTATACTTCTCTTTCTGCATCTCAGTGTGAAGCAAGTCCACCTACACTACAATTTTTAGGAGCAATTGCTAAGCTTTCTATCTGGCTTAGTTTAGCCTGGTGCTAATAGCAGCTGCTTCCTCAGTCATAACTTACTGGTGAGGCTTATTGGTGGTGAAGGAGCCCCTGTGGGTGTCCAGAAAATGAATAAGGAAAAAGAGTGATTGATTCTGTCTTTTTAGCAAATGATCCACGTTATCCCTTCCATGAATCATGGGGCACAATAACGATTCCATGAGGTCTTCCCTTCCTAACACCTGGAAGCTTATATTGAAGGACAGCTCCATGGTCCCCCTTCAATAATGTCACCTCCCTTCTTCAAAAGCCTTGACAGTTAGAGCCATAGCATTGTTCTTTAGTTAGAGGGGAACTTAAAGATGATCTAATCCAATCCCTTCATCTCACAGGTGGGGAAACCAAGGCTTTGTGACATTTGCCCGTGGCCACAAAGAGTACGTTAGTGGCAGAAGCAAGCACACAATTCATGTCTCAATCCCTGGTTCTCTCTGCTAGTTTGCACCACATTTCTCAAGCTTTCTTGTATATAAAAGATCTCACCCAGAAGTAAAAACCATCTGGTCCATGTGGCTGAAGTATTTGCTAATGGCAGCTGAGTATTTGCTGAGCCCTGCTGGTTTCTGGGAACTGTGCAACTCTCTAACCTCTGAGACTCAGCCTCATACACTTTTCTCTTGAGCTGTGGCACATCCAAAACTTGATAGCCCTAGAGAAGAAATAGCACAGTCACCTGGAACTTGCAAAATTCCAAGAAAACACTGACATGTGGATGGCAGGATTCACAGTGTTCTCTGTCTTCTCTAACGGAATCCACAGGATGCCAAAAAGACAAATGCATCTTTCGCCTTCAAATTATTCCTCCTACAAATGCTAAGTATCTCCATCTGGGAGGCATTTAACATTTCAAGCAGCTATTGCTGATCTGTAGGAGGACTCGCCAAGTATCAACTGTCTCCCCAAAATAACTCCCCTTATTGCTGAAGAAGCCGCCAAGATCCAGCCCAGGAAAAAGGAGAAAAATTGCATGTTTGGGAAGGCCCCAAAGTTAGAGGAGAGCAAGGACAACCAGCCCTTGAGCTGTGTCCAGCCGGTCTTCTCTCTGCAGATGTATGTTTTGATGAGACTATGTACAGATGTCATCACACACCTCTCCTGGAAGGATATATTTCCAGAAAGAATTTCATCAATGATGTCTCCCCAGATGATGGTTTCATGTTTCTTTGGACACTTTAAGTGCATTCGGATACTTACAGTAAATCACACACACTTCCTGCTAGGCCAGGTTAGAGAACATCTCACAAAATGTGGCAGTGATGGGAAAATTTGAGCTCTGAATAAGATCCAAGAGCTTGTCTATACCACTTCTTCTGCTCATTTTTGCCAAATCCAACCACAGGGGAATGAACATGGGCTAACACCTCAAAGCCACTAATTCTGTATGTATCCACTTACCTGTCATCTATTTATTTATTGTCTACAGTATGGTGCTCACTGGGAGGGGGCCCAGAGAGAGGTGACACACAATTTCTGTTATCACAGAGCATATCAATCAATGGGGAGGGATATAAAAAATATCTCCACAGGTAACACTTAGTCAAGGTAGAATGGTATGGCAATCCTGATAAAGGACTACAGGAATTGGAAATGGGATAAGTCATCGTTAGCTGAGAGGGTTGGGGAGTTTTCATGGAGTTGACAGCATTTGTTCTAGACCTTTAAGGTGGGGGTTAGAATTTGAACATATGGAAATTAACTGAGGAAAGGGCATCTCAGGTGTATGGAGCAGCTTGAGCAAAGGCAATTGAAGGTTGTAAAGGTGTCCAGAGGTGAATTTCATTTATTCATTCTTTCCTTTTGTCATTCACAGAAAGTAACACAAATATACCAAGCACAGAGTATACGCAGGGGCACAGAACTAGGAACTGGGCACAATGAGATACATAAAACATGACCTCAAAGAGCTTTCGTCTGGCAAGTGAATCAGGGAGGGCAAGGGGAAAGTAGGATACAAGTGGAAAGCACAATAACTGAAGGACCATAGGAGGCTCCGGAAGACAGGGGATGGGCATTTGACCCAGGCATGGCAGGTGCTGGGGGAAAAAGCAAAATCAAATGCCAAAGATGGAAGGAGAAGGGCTTTTCTAGAAGGTCGGAGACTAGAGGCCAGTGTGCCGAGTGGGGGGGTGACAAGAAAGTGGAACTTGATTTAGGTGTTTCAATGTATCTGGGTAGCATGGGGAGTTCTCTAGCCATTCTTCTATTTATGCTGCTGCAATGGAAATAGCAAGGGAGTCGATTCACACTCCCACTGGGAGTCCTGCTGGCAGCCCCCGATGGGTGGGGAGGTGTAGTTCTGAAAATGTGCAAAGCTACTGTCTACCCCTTGTTTGTCAGTGTTCTCATCCTAATTTTGTGCTGTTGGTTTTCTTTTCTCAATGTGTTGGTCTTGGTCACCAATGACTTCATCAAGGACAGTAACTAAGCCCTTGGAGAAGCTAGCACAGGGCTGAGCTGCGTAGCAGATGCTTAATGTGCATTTAGTGATTGATTGGTGGTGTCAGGCATGTGTGTGTGTGTGTGTGTGTGTGTGCACGCACGTGTGTAAGTGAAGGGGTGTCAGGTGTGTGATTCTGTGGGGGCTAAGATATGGGCTTGTTCTTATGAGATTAAAGCATTTCTGCAGCTTTTATCATCACTGTTGAATGTTTATGTACTCAAGCCTTTGTTCTCTTCTGTATGAATGATAGTTTATTGGCTAGGCAGGTAATTTTTTGAAAGAAGACATTGCTATGGAATAGAGAGGTTTATATGTGGTCAGCATCAATGACTGGCCAACCAAGCACCTGTCACCTGATGGTTAAAAAATAGAAAATTATCTATTTTGAGGTTTTTTGAAATTTAGATATTTGATAAGTTCCTGGGTATTATTTAAAGAAGAAAAGTATCCATCTATATTAAACATTGAAAAGCATTATTAAATATTAAAATGAAAGAAAAATTAAAAAATAAAAATCTAGTATCATTGTTAACATGTTGATGAGTATCTTTTTATTTCTTTATCAATGCATATATCAATGTATATATTTATTTATTTGCAGCTGGCTGGTACAGGGATCTGAACCCTTGACCTTGGTGTTATAATCAATGGATACCTTTAAAAATGAGGTTTGTATGGCTATATGCTGATGCATTTAAAAATAATATGAAGTACATGTAGACATTAAATTCTTTTACATAAACATAATTTTAATAGCTAAAAAAATGTACTCTGACAAACTTAAGCCCTGAGGGGAGAACAGGCATTAATTCAATAATTCCATTAAAAATAAAGAATTTTTGCATGGTAAGTGCTGCAAAGAAGATGCTCCAGTTAAAAAAACACATGGTAGGGGATTTGGCCTGTAGGTCAGGAAAAGCTTCCACAAGGTGGGGATGACAGACTTGAAATCTAAGTGATAATTACAAGTCATGGCCAAGCAGGGATGAGGCAAGGATGGGATGGGCAGGTTCTTTCAGTAAAGACAACAGCATGAGCAAAGTACCCGCAGCAGGTAGCAGGAGGCCTGTTGGGGGCCTTTCTGTTTTCACTGCTATTTGTATGTATTTGTGTGGCCTCTGTACATTTTATTGAATTCTTTGGTACTTCTAACTATTTGTGAGTTGTCTTAACTGGGTTTTCTGGGTCTATACTCATATTGTCTGCAACTGATCCTGAAAGTCATAAATTCAGCCTTTGCACTGTGTCAGACCCCATGCCAAGAGCTCTATGTGTGTCTGCTCATGTAATCCTCACCGTCCTTTATGGGGTGGATATCGCTGTTCCCAGTACAGAGGAAACGAACTTACCAATTTACCAAAATGGTTCTCAATTGCTAGTAGGTGAGGCAGCTGAGATCTTAACCCAGGCCTAACGCCAATGCCTGTGCTTCCAAGCTGGCATTAAACCAGACTTTTGTTTTTCTACTTGTCTTTAATAGCTAAAACTGTAGAAAAGCAGGGACTCTTGTTTCATCCGGAACTTCAGTGGGAGTGTTTCTGGTGTTTTGCAGTTCAGTAAAGTGTTGGTTGTTGATATGTGAGAGCTAGTCTTTACAATGTTAGCAACAATATTCCTCTATTCCAAGATTTCTACATTTAAAAAAACAAATCACATATTGAATTTTGCCTAATCCCTTGTGATATTTGATTATGGTATTTTTCCTATAACCCATTGATGTGATAAATTATGTTAATAGATTTCTGAATATTAAATGATTCCTAATGTTAAATCATCCTTGGTTTCCTGCAGTAAAATTTACTTGATCATGGTGAATTATCCTTCTAAAGCATAGCCGAATTAAGTTTGCTATTATTTTATTTAGCATGTTTATATTTATATCAATAAGTAAGATTGGGTTGGAGCTGTCTCCCTTTTTGGCTATTGTTATTAGGTCTTAGCAACAGATTCATGCCAACCTCACTAAAAAAGTCAGGACGCAGTTTTTCTTTTTTCTTTTTTTGCTTCTTCCTAAATAGTTACTTGGCATGGGAATTACTTATTTTTCAAAATTTTGAAATAATTAACATTTAGAGTACTTTAGGCCTAGTACTTTGTTCAGAGATGCTTTTTATATGACTTGTTCAATTTCTCCCAAAGTTATTGATATACTCAGATTCCCATTGAGTCAGTACTCATATTTTCCTAGGAAACCATCAATATCATTAAGATTTTCAAATTTATGTAGCACATGATTATGCACTTATTATACTTTGCATTATCTTATCATTATTTATCTGTAGCTTTTAATCTTATTTCTACTTCATATGGAGAGGCTGTATGAGCATTGGTTAGGAGCTTAGGTCATGGAATATGATGACAATATTTCAATAACATCTTTGCTACCTGCCACTTGTTATCTTGGGCCCTTTAGTTCCCCTCTGTCTTCCTCAATTTCTTCATTTGTAAAATCAGGATAATAATAGTACAGTAGCTTCCCTGTGATATTGCTAATAATATACTTAACCACTGCCAGGCTCATACTAAGTGGTCTATAAATATTAGTTACTATTCTAATTCTTAATTTTTAAAATATTTGTGTTTACAAAGAAAATAGCCTTCAATTTATACATTAACTATACAGTTATCCCTTTGCTGTTCTAAATTATTGGGGTTTTAAAAAATCTGCCCTTCATTTCTTCCATTGCTTTTCCTAGTTTTCACTAGCTGCCTTTGAAAAAAAACTGCATTAATGTGTTTTCCTTCATTATCTCTTTTCATTCTATCATATTTACTAATAAAATTTAAGGCTGAAATCTTGGATCGTTACATTATTGGTATATTGTGTTTTCTTAAATTGTTAATTTCTAAATAATATATAGCTAATATTTTAATTTTTTTTTTTTTTGACCAACATGTCATTTAGGAGAGAGTTTTGCAATTTGTAAAAGCTTGGGGTGTTTTTTCAGTTTTTTTTGTTTTTTGTTTTTGTTTTTGTAGTTTGGGTTTTGTTTGCTTACTTATTTATATTTTAAAGGGTATTTTCTATTTATATATGCCCAGATAATAGTATTTTATATATATTTTCTATATATTCTTCTAAATTAGCATTTTCTATACATGCCCCCCAAATGTGGCCTGAAATACCTACCATTCATTGGATTTTGTTGTTTTGAGGGTACATGACCTAATAAAATAAAAATTTTGGAAATTTTATTTATTGAACTCTTTAAGACTTTTATTATCATCTTGATATAATGTTTACAAATTTATTCAGTCAGTATTAGTTATATCATGCAGATCCCTTATATCCTTATTTATTTTTGTCTACTTAATCCATCAAAAACTCTATGTTAAAATCTCATACCACCAATGTATTTATGTCATTTGTCTCTTGTATTGCTCGTCATTTTAGCTCTAGGTATTTAATGATTTCAGCAAGTAAACATTTCTGACTGTTGATTGGCCATGTGAATTACGTATTTATCAGTATAAAATAAATCCTGCTGTTCTACTTTAAGATATTGTACTTGAATTCTACAGTACCTGACTTCACTTGCAGTCCCTGGCCTAAATTCTGTTTGCACTGGACTGGAACCTGTTTGCTTATTCTTTTGCATTTAACTCAAATATGTAATTTTGTTTTAGGCCTAGCTAATGCAAACAGCATAAGGTTTGATTTTAATTTTGACCCAATCTCAGAGTCTCTGATTTTTAATTAGGAAGCTTAAAAATTTACATTTATTGCCATAACACATTTGTTTGGGATCACTTCTGTCATTTTGTTTTCCAGCTTCCCAAGTTTTAGTAAAACCTTCCTCTTTGTTTTTACTATAGGAGGCATAATATCGAAGTAGTTACAAGTAATCCTGGATCAGCCTCCAGCTCTCTCACTAACTAGTTGCGGGCTTTGTGCTCGATAACTAGGAGTGCCTTTTTTTTTTTTTTTTTTTGGTGGCTGGCCAGTACAGGGATCAACCCTGGACCCTGGTGTTATCAGCACCATGCTCTAACCAACTGAGCTATCCGGCCAGTACATTTTAAGGCATGCTAATGGCAGAGAGAGAGAGAGAGAGAGAGAGAGAGAGAGAGAGAGAGAGAGAGAGAGAGAGAGAGAAGTGTGATTTTGTAGAGCTTCTGGATCAGAATTCTAATCAATATGTAGGTCTTAGGGAGTCAGAGCTATGAAAAAAAAAATGGACTCTGTTCCTCCGTAAAGCTGTGAGTTCACAATCATTAGAGATATGCAAAAAAGAAAAAACCAACCAGCCAAACAAAAAACACAGAAACAAAACCAAACTGGATGATAACAGACTTCACTGCAGCTGATTCATACTTTGAGTCCAAATCTTTCAGAACTCTGAAGGTCTGTAATTACTTGAGAAGTGACAACATTGACAAAATCCTGGACTCTTCTAAATTTACAGTCTTTTCAACTTCTTAGATGGGAATTTTGGCCTTGATTCTGTAGAAGAACTTTCAAAAGAAAATCCCACTTTCAAGCATTTCATCTGAATGTGTGGTTTGTGTGCAAGGTCAATATCTATACAAGTCTACACAGACAGGGTTTTCAACCCTGGCTGAATGTAAGAATCAGCTGGGTGCTTTTAAAAACCACCACTGTCTAGTCCCCACACTCAGAGTATTTGATTCAACCTTTCTGGGGTTGGAGCCCAGACATCCTTTATTTTATTATTACTGTTATAAATAAACTCCCTAGGTGATTTTAATCTGCAACCAGGATTAAGAACTACTGACACAGGCAACATCACCATTGATTTTCAGTTGGGCAGACAACTGTGCTTTGCCTCTGGTGTATCCATTCTTTCATCTTCTGGCCACAGCCTCTTGTTTTGTTTGGGAATCCATCACTTCCACTTTCTATCCACACAGTTTTGGAGTGCTGACTTTATGATTCTGGATGGAAAAGGACTCTGAGGCTTCAATCGGCACCCACGTTCCCCAGGCCAATAAAAAAGCATCCGAACTTTTGGGAAGACTTCTGCATTTCACCTGGACTTAAACCTAGTAGAAGGCTGGAGCAGCTGGGAGCCACCCAGGATCCTAAAAATGAAGCCAGCACAGCAAAAGGTGGGGTTGTAAGACTTAAAAAAATTTAATCCTGACAGCATCATTTGAGCCATAAGATTACTCACAACTATGGCCATCATTATCTCCATATTATAGATGAGGAAACTGAGGCTTAATGAGGTTAGGTTAGTTACCCCAAATTCCACAGAATTTACTGTATGAAACTCAGATTTCAAAAGTTAGGAAATTTCTGCTCTGCTGCACTGCCACAACTAATAAACATGCCATCAGTCTCTTCTACCTCTCTGTTAAACTGAATAATTATAAATTTAAAAATTGGCAGTTCTGTGTTTTAGCCTGTCAAGGATATTTTATGCTGTTTGGACAATGCTTGTGTTCTATGAGACAGACGCTTTACCTCTGTTTCTCAGGATAGTTCAAGATTTTTGTTTACGTTTTGCTCACTTTCAACAAAAAGAGTCCTAACTATTTCAGAAATGTTAATTCCATATCTGTAAAATTGTCCTCTCCTGGAGTTTTTCTTTGGGTGTATTCTCGCTGTTTCCCAAAATGTAAGTGCCTAGAGGAGAGTAGGGAAGGAAAATAATGCTGTGAAAAGATGAGAAAGAGAGAGTCGGAGCCAAGAAACAATCAAACGCGGACCACAGTCTTTTAGGATTGTGTGATTTAGGCTCTTTTAGAGGCGCTTCCCTCAGCCATCCCAATAGAGTCTCAAAATAACCCTGCTGGATAGAGGTAGGAAGGGGAAAACTAGGACATAATAACATGTATTGAACCCTCACTGTGTAAGTGGCAGGGATAGAATTTGATTTCCAAACACAGGTGCTTTCTGTTACACTCCATGGCTGCAAAATGTTTCTCACTCTGTCACTGTTCTACTTTGCTGATAAGCATAATCATTATGAATTTTAAGACTGTCTGAGTTATCTCAAAGGTTATCAACTAGATTTTCTGTTCTTTGGGTGATGTTTATCAGTCTAACCTTGAAACTACTCAGAAATGGCAGGCAGAGTTGTTCTCTAGAACGAGGAGCTATGAAGTCAAGCTCATAGCTTCAAACAGAAAACAACAATTAAAAATCAGGTTCTGAGAGTTTCCAAGCTTTCAGAGACTACGGTGTCTAATTCCAACGAAGAATCAGATACAAAGGGATGTATCGATATTCTGTCTCGACAAGCCCTTGGGTGGGCTCATCTGGTATTCCACAATGACAGCCTCCAACTGTGACAATCCTAAGCATGGCCTCCCTGAGAACAGTTGTTATTGAAAGTCAAAGAGGCAAGTCGAAGTGGTAACACACCATGCATTACAAACCAATTTAATTAACCTGACATAGTCACGGGAAACTATATACAACTAGCTGGTCAGCAGGGTGGTTAACCAGGGATGAGGGCAAATTAAACCCGGACCCAGAGGCTAAGTCCAAATCCCAGCAGTGAGACTGCTTACCTTTTCATGTCTAATTTGCAGCCATCAGTTTAATCCTTAAAGAATTACGTTCAACTGGTTTCCGTCTGTCTGCATTTGTAAATGTCATTCTGCCCAGCATGCGTTGTAAAGATTTAGCTGTGCTCCATCATTTTGTTAGCATGAATCAATAATGTGGGATTCTTGGCTCACTGAATTTTTAAAGTCATCTATGAATCAATGTAGGCTATTTGTGCAACACTCTTGTAACATGCTAATTTGATATCATTGGATAATATGCCTAGTTTGGAAGACAGTTGTCAAAAATATTAAGATTAGCTTAAAGGTGAGCTGAAGCTATAGAAGAGAGAGGTTATGTTTATTTTGCTGATACTGACACATGCATGGATTTTATTCCTAGGAAAGGGGTAAAATTAAATTATTAAAATTAATAGCCGGTTCTGAACAGAAGTATGATCCAGGAAAGAGCAAAACAAAAGCTGGTCGATGAACTTTCATGAGGAACCTTCAAAATATCCGTCAGTAATTCAAAAATGCCTTACTCGTGGAAGATGTAGCAATGATGTTGGAAATTACATCCTACGTGGAAAAGAGGGGAGTGTAATGCATTTCTCGGAAATTGCACCATACAGGAGGTACATCTTTTCCCAACGTAGGTGAAAAGCAAGCAGTACTTATGTAGTAATCTCACAAGGTTATTTACTATTTTTTTTCCATTGCAGAAAATTCACAGCCAGATTATTCGAGGGCCTGAGCTTTAAAAGAGCCAAACTTTTCCTAAGCCTGTGGAAATGAGCATTTATATATGCTATTATTGATCAGTCAAAAATGACCAATAAAAATATTCAATTTCATTAGTTATAAAAGGCAAGAATTTAAAAAGTGAATCATTTTTCTATCTAATTAGTAAATACTGAAAAAATATTAAAGCTGATGAGGATTGAGTGATTTACTGCAAGAAAGTGTATAAATTACTGCCATCCTCCAACACACAGTTTGCTAAGAATATCTTGTGGCTTGGAAAAAACCTCACCCTTTTAACCTAGTAAATCCAGTTCTAGGAGATATTCAAAGTTATGGACAAATATTTATGCATCAATGTGTTTATTACTGTGTTAATTCAAATAATAGAAGGAAATGTTGAAACAATCTAAACATCTAACAAAAATGAATGATTAAAATAGTTATACTCTTGCCCTATGATAAATTGTTCTGAATTCATAAAAAAGGGGGTTTGCAAAGAATTTTTAATTTCCTGGAGAAATGCTTAAATAGAATATTAGATGATGAAACCAAGATGCAAACTTATATGCATGAAATCATCTCACCTATGCAAAAAGTGCATTTGGAGATATACGCTGTAGCTAATACACTGGGATGTTAACAGTCATTCATTCAGCAAACACTTGTTGTCAGACACTTTGCTAAAACCAGGGGATAGAAAAAGGAAGAGTTATAAAGAAAATGTTGATATCTGGAATGGCACCAGCAGTGAGGGACAGGGTGGAGGGCTTCAGATGGAGTGTCCTGGAAGCCTCTCTGAGGAGGTGATATTTAAGCTGGCCTAAAGATAGGGAGTGAGAAATGTCAAGATCTGGTTGGAGAGAGTTCTAAGCAGAGAGATGAACCAGTGCCAAGGCAAAGAGAGTTGGGCATGTTCTAGAAATGCAAAGAAGAACTGCTGGAGTCCTGAGTGAGGGCTGAGTAGGCAAAGCCCAAAGCAAGGAGACATTGAAGACCAGAGTGAGGCACTTAAATCTCATATATATGCAATGGAAAGCCATTGGAGGGCTTTGAGCTGGGGAATGACCTAGTATAATGACATGTTTAAAAACACCTCTATAGTTGCCCTTGGAAATTTAATATAGGGATAGAGAGAGAGAGAGAGAGAGAGACAGAGAGAGAGAGAGTGAGTTAAGTGGTTTTTGCATGTTTCCCTTGATTCGGCAATTTTACTATCTTACTTCTGGTAATTTATAATATGGATATAATGGCACATATGACAATACTATATAAAAGGTTATTACAGTATTGTTTGAGATAACGAAAAGATTGAAAATGACCCAATTGTCAAAGGATGGATTACTGGTTAAATAAATGTCATTGCAGCCATATGATGGAATACTAAGCAACTAAATAAAGAGGAAGTTCTTTTCAAGTATCCATATGGAAATATCTCCAAGACGTATTGCAAAGTGAAAGGACCAAGGAACAGAACAGAATGCATGATATTCCAACATTTGTGTAAGAAAAAAGAGGATATGTTTTGTATTTGCATAAAGACTCTTGAAGGACACCCCCCAAAATGAAAATTTAGTTACCTATGAAATATAGGGATGGAACTGAGGCAATGGAGGACAGATTGGCATGTTTTGAATTTTGAATACGTAGACCATCTATTCAAACAAAATTGAAATAGAAAATGAAATTTTATAGCAATCCATGGATGAGAGGGTGGAGATGCTAGGGAATAGCACTGGAGATAGAAAGAAGTTGATAGAATAGGGGTATGTTTTGTAGGCTAAGTCTATAAAACTTGATTGGAGGGTTGGTTGGAACTATAAGGGAAATCAATGAGGATTCATAGAATTTTGGCCTGAAAAACTGGGTGGTTGTGAAATTTCCTCAGTTGAAGAGAACTAGGGTAGAAGGTGGTTTGGGAGGGAAAAAAATCAGAAGTTTTTTTCAATCTTATTAAGTTCGAGATAATAAGACATCCAAGTAGAGATTGGAGAGGCAATTTAATGTAGTAGTCTGTACATCAAGGTAGACATCATACCTGAAGATATAAGTGTAGGAAGCATCAGCATATAGATGGTTTTTAAAGCCATGGGACTGAATGAGATTACTCACTGGATGAGGAGTATAGTTGGAGACATGAAGGCTTCTCAGCATTGATCCCTGTGACACTTAATATTTTAGGTTAAGCAGAAGAAAAAGATCTGGGGAAAAGACTGAGAACCTGGACTGTGGAGTTAGGAGGAAAACTAGGATTTAGTGGTAACACAATAGTCAAGAGGAAAAAAATCAGTATTCTGAGAAGGGGGTGGTTATTGATGTCAGATGCTGCCAGGAGCTAAAACAAGAGCTCAGAGAAGCAACCATAGAGTTTGCCAATAGGATTGTCATTGTTGATTTAGACTAGAGCCATTGGGAGGAGGGGGGATTTAAAGAAGGAATGTAAAATGAGAAATGAAGAAGTGATTAAAAATCAGTCTTTCAAGGAGCTTTCTGTTTGAAAGAAGCAAAGAAATAAGGAAGTGGTTAGATGGTCAAGGGCCTTTGTTTCTTTTCTATAAGATGAGAAATACTGGGGCATGTTAGTGTGCCAATGGGAATTGTTCAGGGGAAAGAGAGAGGCTGATGATTCAGGAGAGAGAATGCTAATTCTAGGAGCCAAGACAAACCAAGTCTTTGAGAAGATGATAGGAGGTGGGAGGCAGAGCCAAGTGGAAGGGTCGGCCCATGCAGGAGCCTGGCTCTTCTTGTCAATGTGGGTGTCACTGGAAGATAAAGTTAAGGGATGGTATTGCCTCAGTTTTCCTCATCTGAAAAATGGAGAATATATTGTACATACCCCATAAGGTAAAGTCAATAACAATGCCTGCAAAGTAACATACGCTCCGTAAGTATTAGTCATTTTTGTTATTTTCATTCTATATGTTTTCCAAATAATCTACATTAAGCATTTGCTAAAATAATGTTAAAATATATATTAATGTTCTGTCTCATATTCCCTGGCCAATGTGAGTAATGGAAATACAAAAGTGACCCTAAAACCCTTAGCATTTTGAGACTTTTTCAGCACCAAGGACAGCGAAACTACATCCTCATCAGCACACAGATTCCAGCTTCGGATTGCCTAGGGGCCAGTCACTCTCATAAATACATAAAGGGGATTGGCAGACAAATGTAGCAAGCCTTAGATTGAGCCCTGTGGGAAATTCCACTTCCAGTTTGCAAAGAACAAGGCTGGGTTCTTTCTTCACGGTATCTCTGCCGCTTGCACACTGTGCTAGTATTGTATGAGGCACTGCTCTGTATCTCCCGGGAACCCAGTGTGTTTGTGTGGGTTTAAAGAAACGTGAGGGAAAGCAGGGGAAATCAGAATTCGTGTTTCAGAGTCAGGCTCGCAGGACACCTGCCACACTGGGAAAACTTCAGACTACCTTGGGATGCAACTGAGTGGGCCTCAGTTCTGAATATGTTGACTTTATCATTTAATAATGCATTTCTTTAGGAACAGGGGTTATTGATGTACCCGGGAAATAAAATGTGTTCTTCACAGACAGTTTCACTTTTCAGTAGTTTCTTAAGCAGAGGGAGAAGAAGCATTGCTTGACAGCTGTTTCTCTTATTAAAAATTGCCCATCTATAGCTCTAAGGAAAGGTTCAGAAATGGGGAATGGAGAGGGAAGGGAACCAAGTCTCATGGGGCTCCTGTTCTGAGCCAGGCCCTTCATATAGCTTAGCCCACTTAATCTTTTCAACTACTATTAAGCTGGCATCAGCTCTACTTGCGTAAGTGAGAAAGCTCTGCAAGGTTTTATATCTTATCCAAAGTCACAATGCTAATAAGCAGCCAGTTGACATTTGAACTCAAAGCTTTCTTCCTGTGTTCAGCACCTGTTCCTCTATACCAGGGTTTTTCAGCCTTGGCATGATGGACATTTTGAGCTGGATGTGTGTGTGTGTGTGTGTGTGTGTGTGTGTGTGTGTGTGTGTTGGGAAGGGGGGTGCTGTCCTGTGCCTTGTAGGATATTTTGCACCACCAGGTGCAGGACCATCACCCCCACCCCTATGTATGATAAAAATATCTCCCAACATTACCAGTTGTCCCTTGGGAGGCAAAATCTCCCCAGCTTGAGAACCACTGGTCTGTATCGTGCTGGCTAAAGAATGTTTCTACAGCTCACAGCCCAGCTGTAGTTTTCCAGATTGTGATCATAGATCATATTTGTGTGTGCCATGTTCATTCTTTTTTCTGCACTCACTCCTTCGTTTATCCCACTGTACCTACTATGTGTCTACTCTAAGCCAGGAGCTCTGTTAGGTACTGGGGAAAGGAGATTAATGAGGCATGGTCCCCACTCTTGGGGCATGCATTCTGAGGAATAGACAGACACAAAAACACACACAGAGCAGCACAGCAAGGACAGTGCCAGTGGCATTTTAGAGAGGAGATATTTATCCAGCCTGGGGATAGAGTCTTGGATGAAAAAGAATCCACTTGGAATGCAGGATCCATGGGTTGACTTTAAAGATTACCTTATCTTATGGGCTTTTGTTTAGGGATTATTCTGAGTTCCTCATGAATGAATCCTTAGTAATCCAGCTGGCAGGATTTTTTTTTTAACTTTTTAATTGTGAAATATGTAAAGCAAACTGCAGATTTCTTAAGAGTTAAGCTTGATAAATTTTCACATATGTTCACTTCCAGATAACTGCCATTCAAGGTCAAGATACAGAACATTTCTATCACCCCTGAAGTTTCCCTCCCACTGCTTATTAGTTAGAACTACCCCCACCACCCACAGTAATAAACACTATACAACTTCTAGCACCATAGATTAATTTTGCCCAGTTCCACATTTTATATAAATGGAATTATACAGTATGTTTTCTTTTGTCTCTGCCTTATTTTTCTGATAGCTACATTTGTGAGATTCATCCATACTGTTGCACGTAGCAGTATTTTATTCTTTTGTTAATATCATATAAAATTCCATTGAGTGAATATTGCCATGATTTATTTATCCATTTCCTCATCAATGAACATTTAGGTTGTTTGCAGTTTTGCCTGTTATTGATAAAGTGATCATAAATATTTATATCTATGTCTTTTGATGAACATAAACACTCCTTTATTCTGGGTATGTACCTACAAGTGAAATTTCTGGGTCATAGGGTATGTATATTTTTAGCCCTGAGAGATAATGGTTCTTTTACCCAAGATCTACCAATTTATTCTCCCACCAGCAGCCAGCTCTTGAGAGTTCTGGTTGCTGTCAGGATTTCTATCACAGGTTAAAGTCATGCATAAGGAAGGTAGGCAGTTTAACCACAAGACTGCAGGTAGCAGGAAGTGGGAAGAAGGATGTCATCAATCTAACCCTCACCTGGCCATCTGGGCTCTGGAAGAGAGACTTAGTGGGTCAGGCCCACTAATGAAGAGCTGGATAAAGTTGCTTCCCTGCCCATGAGATGCTGGTGAATAATAGCTGGTACTATGGGCGGTTTAAGAGAGAAATGGGGCTGAGAACACCCATCAGCCAAATTTCTTTCCTGCCTATGTATTTACAGAGATCTGAAGTTGGCTACCTAATGCAGCAAAGACACAAAGCTCTTGGAGGCAGCACAGTTTTCTGCAAAGAGCTCCAGGGGTCTTGTTTCAGTTCCATATGGGGCTGGGAAGAAACAACCTAAACTCTTCAAGATCATTTCCTCATTCACAGTACCTGCCTTGCCCACCTCCCAGGGTTGTTGTGAGCTACAATGGTAATACGTACATAAAGAATAGTGTGTGCATGAAGAGATGACTGTTTTTCCACAGCTGTAGTCTGGTCCTCCCTGCTGTTGGTCACGGGGGCCGGGGGTTAGGGAGAAGCAGTATACAGTGATGGAAGGGATGTGGGGAAATAGTCAGGACCACCCTCAATCGCTTACCATGGATGGTCTGGGTGATTCACTTCATCTTTCTGGTCTTCTGTGTTCTCGTCTGTGAAATCATGTCTTGGGCCATGTAATCTCTGATGGCATTCCCTGGAAGGCATTGGTTGAGTGACAGTACAAATGACCTCAAATGAGTCCCCATTATTTGCTCAGATCCCATTAGAGATAAAAATGTTGACAAATTTTATTGGGTGTCAGGAAATGTCTTAAGCACTTTACATGTACTACATCTTATGAGGAAGTCACTGTTATTATTCCCATTTTACTGATGTGGAAACTGAGGCCTAGAGAAGTTAAATAAAACTTACCTGAAGTCCCATGCCTAGTAAGTACAGGCAGTGTCTCAGCCCAGGCAGACTGGCTTCTGAGCCAAGTTATTAAGGCTGTGAGAGCACACTTGCCTCAGTGGCTTCATCATATGAGAATGAAGAGTTTAGAGAAGTAACTCAGGAATCAGATGTGCCTTCCTGCCATTTGTTAGCCATGTGCTCTCAAGCAAGTGCCTTAAGCCTGTTGGGTCTCAGTTTTTCCAACATTAAAATGGGTATTATTTAAATGTGTATACAATATATAATGTGTATATATTTAGTGGCTTTTATGTGTGTATGGGTGTGTGTGTGTGTGTGTGTGTGTATTTTATCTCACAGGGATGATATGTAGGAATAACATGATGTCCAAGACAACATTCAATAACTGTTAGTTTCCATTTCTCTATCACTACGTAAGTCAAGGTGGAAATGAAGAATGGAAAGTGGAAATAACATAACCTCCCATCTCCTTGCACGAGAGAATGTTCTTGGAAGAACACCAAGCTAAAAGCTGAAGTGCGGTGTGATACGACTTGGCAGAAAGAAAACACAAGTCAAACTGGACTTTTATTTTTTACAAATTCCCACACCCTTCTCTCCCTACCATAAAAGTAGTAACTGCTCATTTTAGGAAATTGGAAAATATAGAAAAAATGAAGAAAAACAAAGTATCCATAATCTTGGCACCCATATACAATGGCTGTTGATATTTTGTTATATTTCCTTCCAGTATGCTTTTTTTTTTTAATAGATGAGGTCATATTGGGTATAACATTTTTTGGTTTGCTTTTTCTCACTAAATAATTTAACATAAGCATTTCTCTGTGATAAAGGCAATCTCTTTGTAATCATCATTAAATGCTATAATGTTATATTATATCTATTATGACATCTCCCATGTTTCTAAATTTCTCACTATTATAAAAACACTAAAATGACCAGGATTCTATACATGAAAACCTTATCTGATTTTCTTGCCATTTTCTTAAAGCATGGACATTTTTAAAGCCTCCTGATATATGTTGCCAAATTGCTTTTCAGAAATGCTTAAACAAGTTATACTCCCACCAAGAGAATGGAATTTTTCATTGCCCTCACGCTAACAATGAGAACCATGAGGTTTAGAATCCTTGTTAATTTGATTGTTAAACAATTTCTATCTCATTATTTAAATTTACAATCTTTCAATCCAAAATGTTGTTGAATATTTATTCATATCATCTCATGCTTTTACTTTTCTGTACGTCTGTATTTGTTTTTCAATTTTATTGTGACATGTATCAAAAGTTTGTGTATGTATACTTTAAGTAATAATAATAATCATAATACAGTGAACACTAATTTATCCACCATCTATCCTAAGAAATAAAACATTTCTGAACCTTAGAAGTCTCCTGGATGTGCCTTCTATTTTCTTTCCTTCTTCTGAGGTAACCGCAATTTTGACATTTGTGGTCATCATTTCCTTGACTTTCTTTAGTTTTTCCACTCATTCATGCATCCCTAAACAATGGAGTTTGTCTGTTTTTGAAGTTTGTATAAATTGAATAATACTGTAGATATTCTTCTGTGGCTTACTTCACCCAAAGTTATCCTTGGCAGATGTCCATGTTAATGTGTATGCTAAAATTCATCCTGTTTTCCTACTGAATACTATCCCATTGTATGCACATATTTCTCTAGTGAAATTGGGTATGTACAGCTTCATCTTGGTAATCTGTTAGGTTTTAAGCTCATTTTAATATATATAATAAATATGCCTTCTAAATAATTTGATTCTTAATCATCTCTCTGACCATTAGAAATTGTTTTTATTCTAACACATGATTTTTTTGTAAGTCTTTCATTGCTTTAATATCTAGAAAGTTCTCCATCACCCTGAACCATACATTTTTTTCTCATGGTCTTCTGGGTTTTTTTTGTTGTTCCTTTTCTTTTCTGTCTTTGAGTATTTCTGTATGTATTTGATCCTTTATACGACATGGAATTCATTTTGCTTTTTCAGCATAAAGTAAAAGTGTTGGTTTTTGCTCAGTTGCTAACCAAGTGCTTTCTGTAGTATTATCAAATAAACCCTCTTTGCCAGATATTGTCTTTCGAATCTCAGCTCTGTACCTGTTCTTACATATACCCACTCTACTACCACAGCTGAGAACCTGAAAACTACATTTTCCAGAGTTCCTTAGCAGTTGGGGTTTAGTTTCTGCCAGTGGAGGCAGTCTTGTGAGATTAACAGGTGGAAAAAGTAGAAAAGCAGTTTTTCTGCTTCTGGCAAGGATATCAGCAGGAATGCAGACTCTAAGGCTCTTTATAACACCACCTCCCCTGTTCTAATTCTCCAGCTCTAGAGAAGTTACTGGTTTCTTACAGGTGTTGAAGAAACATAGGCAACATAACTTTCTCCCCTTTGTTCCTTGGCTTTTCCATGCATTTCTAATCAATCCCCTATATTAAATTCCTCTCTGTCTGAAATACCTAGAATGTTTGGTTTCTGCTCTCCTGAGTGCACACCGATTGATAAACCTTCCTCTCCCCACTGATTTACAATGACAAATTTATTGTATGTGTATGTGTGTGAATGTGTGTATATAGAAGGAAGGCGGGAGAGGGAGAGAAATAGAATGTACGCTATTTGCTTTGGAGCTATATATTTTGATTCATTGATCCTTTTGCCAATACTTGTGTGCACATATTTATCATTATAGTTATTAAAGCTTGATAATACATTTCAATATCTGACAGTGCAAATCTTCCCTCATTCTTTTTTCTCACCTGGCCTTCACTATTCTCACCTACTTATTAAGCTGGGCTTTTAAGAATAAAAAAGAAATCTTTAAAAAGAGAATTGATTGTGCTCTATTATAATATTTTTCTCTGCATCTTGGTGAAGCTGAGTATTGCTTACGAGAAGCTGACATTGCTTCACTGGGAGAGTCACAGAAACAGTCTCATACCGTGCCATCCCCCTCATGTGAACATAGCTCGTAGTTTGTGTCTGGATGCACAGGTGATAAATTATTGTCCATTCAAAGGGATTCTCTCCTGACACCTTGGAGTCACCCTATTTGGAGAAGAGGATGCAGAATTGTCATCTCTAACAATGAAAGGAGATCATGTTTCCTGTAAGTCAGCCTGACTAACAACGCCCAAGGTCAGAAGAGATATTTTCTGCAAGACCTTGCAATTTCTCAATAATCCTATTTGGAGTCATTGGATGAAATGGCTGTGGGAAAATGATCTGATCATTATTTTAAACACTGGGGCAATCATGTCAGGAGATGCCTCTGAAACATACACCATCTCTGCTTTGGTAACGACTGAAGAGAAGGGAATTAGGGAAGGTGCCTCGTAGTTCTTTATTTTTTAGTAAGAGGAGACTCTCATAATACTCTGAAAACACCCCTAAGATCTCTGCACCAGGCTGACCTCATGCTATTCTGTTAAACCTGGTTTGATTGAAGACAAAGGCTACCCACACTTTGGAAGTCCCAGCCTTGGGGAAGCCTCTGGCACTTTCGCCCATGCAGTTGGCTTTGTTTGTAAGACCGCTTGCAACATGAAAGCACTCTTCATGACCCTCAGGGCTTGGTGCCCTGGGGAATCAGGCACATTGAATGTGAGTAGCAGTGAAGTTATTTTAGAGGGAGCATGGGGACTGTGCCAAGGCTTGCCTGGCAGTGAAAGCTGGGTAAAGGGCAGCGTGACTTTGCACAGACTTGAAGCAGAGTGAGAATTGCTCCTCACCTCCCACCACCATGAGCTTTAGAGGCAGACTGCCTGGACTTGAGTTCTGGCTGTTCTGCCTCCAATTAGCTGGGTGCTTTCTGTGCCTCAGTTTCCTGCTCTGTACAATGTTAAAAATAGTGATGACTGTGTCCATGTCTAGATAGATTTAAATGAGGTAATCCATTTAAGGACTTAGAATAGTACAAGGATGTAATAAACACTCAATATCCGTTAGTCCCATCTCCCCATCTTATTCCCCACCCCACTCCCAACCTTAGTTCATAGGTGGTTCATTGTCTCAACTTAGGAGCCAGACTGCCCAGTTCATATCCTGGTTCTGTAATTCCTAGCTGTGTGGCTTTCAGTGAATTGCCTAACCTCTCTGAGCCTTACTTTGCACACCTGTAGCACCCCCTCATAGCATTGCTGTGAAGATTGAATTCATTAATTCACAGTAACCACTTAGACCAATGGTTCTCAACTGGAGGTAAGTCTGACTCCTAGGGAATATTTGGTAATGTTTGCAGACAATTTGGGTGTCGCCACTGTTGCATGTGCTATTGGCATATGGGTAGAGGCCAGAGATGCTGCTAAACATTCTATAAGGCACAGAACAGCCCCCCCCCCAACAAAAAACTGTCCTGATCCAATTGTCAAGAGTACCAAGGTTGAAAAACCTGAATAGACCAATTCATGGCCTGGGGTGAGCAGTCATTAAACAATGACTGTTATTATTTGAGCTACAGTTCTGTATACTTATGCTGTGCCATGAGCTACCCTATATGTTGGGAATATAAAGAGAGAAAGGTGAATTACATGTAGGCTCTCCCCTCAAGTGGCTCAGTCTGTAGGAGAGGACCAAGTGTTAGGCTTAGGACTGAGGCAGGGGAAAGGCTCGGCAGGAAGCTTAGTCTATGAAAATCATTCAGAGCAGTTAGTCAAACTGTTAGTTAGCCCCTTTTTATTTAATTGCTCCTCTAATTGTAGGACAGGCCAAGCTTCTGGAGGGACTCCAAGTAAATAGATGGTTGTTAACGATTTGATGGCTGCTCTTCTGGAAAAAAGTACAGGATTCTATGGACACCCATGGCAAAGCCCCTATTCCAGTCAGAAGAGGTGAGGACAGACTCCTAAAAGGAGGTGATGGTGTTGCTGCATCATTAAGGGTGAGTAGGCAAAAGTGGGGAAAGGCAGGGAAGAAGAAACCTCACATACAGGGATTTCTGTATATTCAGTAAATGTTTAATGAGGACCTAATGTGTGCCAGTTCTAGGTACTGGGAATACAGCAATGAAGCAAATACAAAAATCTGTGCCTCGTGGAGTTTACAGTGTAGTTGGGTTGGGGGCAGAGACAGCGAACACGTAGGTCATGTGTCAGGTGTTGACAATATCCTATAAAGAAAAAGCAGGGGAGAGAGTGCTTGAGAGGGGGGTGGCAATATTAAATAGGAGAATTATGAAAGGCCTCAGTGAGGCTATGAAATTTGTTGAGCAATAATTTGAAGCAAGTGAAGGAGGGAGCCATATGGATATCTCCATTCCAAGCAAAGTGATTAGCTCATGCAAAGGCCCTGAGGCAGGAGCCTCCCTGGCATATCTGATGATCAGCAGGAAGATCAGAGGGGTGGGGAAGAAATTAGACTCAAGTGGGAGCAGTAGCCAGGCCAAGAAAAATCTCGGATACCATGGTAAAGAGGGTGGATTTCTTCTGAAGGTGACAGGTTATTCTATCAGCCACCAGGGAAATACGCAGACATCTTCAATGAGGCACTGGCCCTGCCTGATGCACATTCTACTTGTTCAGAGTGAAGAGGCTGTTTTCTGGGTGTCTGTGTCCCTTGAGTGCTGCTCTGATTACCCAGTACAAACCCTGGTGCCCAAGTGCCTGCAGAACATGTTCAGTAGAGGAGGACGCTTTATACTCCATCCTGGTAAAGATTCATGATGGCAACCAAGCCCCTAGTTTAAGTTCCTGAGACGTTGCTTTGGGCACATCACTCTGACTCTGAGTCTCAGATTCCTGACCTGAGGAATGAGGAGATTCAGTGATCACTAGCTAACTTCCTTTCCAACCCCAGGACTCTATGAATGCCTCAAAGTTCTCCATAGTTGCTTGGATAACGATTGCTGAAATACAGAGCACTAACTATATGCCAGGCATTGTACTAAACATTTTGCATGTATATTTCTTAGTAAAATCTCAACAGCACCCTGGGATAGAAATAGTGTTATCCCCACTTTAGAGATCATGAAACAGAGGCACAGAGGGGTTAAGTGACGTGCCTGAAGTCACACATGGCTTGTATGTGACAAACATACCCAGTTCTGGCTGACTGCAAAGCCCATACTTGGAGCTCCATTAATGTGCGTATGAAAGACAGCAGCAGAGTAAGGCTCCCAGGTCTGTATAGCACATGCAGGCGTTCAATCTTTCCTGTCTCTGCTCTCACACCTGCTCTGCTGACATACCCGCATGGCTAGGAAAACCTGGATGGGGCTGCTGGGGTCTTTCCATCAAGGTCAAGCTAACATACTACGTTGTTGAATAAGGACTGAAGTTTTATCAAGAACTTGCCCATGAGGCAGCTTTGAGCAGTAGGTCAGGCTTATTCATGGGGCAGCATGGGGCATCCCAGACCCCTGTTGAGAGTCAGGGAGAACCAGACTTGAGCTCCAGACACCAGGAGACTCAAACAACAGGATGGAAAACATGGGCTGACACGTTCTCCTTACCACTCAGGGTTGCCTAGCAACTGCGAGTGACAAGCTGCCAACACGGTGATACAATCGCAGCAGGAAGATCAGAGTAAGCCAATTAAAACTTTTTTTTCTTTCTTTTTTTTGGCATTTTCCTTTTTTGTTTCTGTAATTTCATTTAGTTCTGACTGCCCTCAAACATGGCTTAAGCAGCCTGCCAGAGGAGAGTGGAACTCATGCAGATGACACAGCCTGTTTCTCCTACATAGTCAGAAAATATGCTAATCACATGCCAGCCATGGAGTAGAGGGTAATTTTATTAAAATGTAGGTTTGTGTACCTATCTTACTTAGCTCTGCTGTGAAATTTAAAATTTTCCTAGAGTTAGAGCCAAATCTAATTTTTATTACGTGCATTAGTGCTTTGTCACCACCAATACCAGTGCCTGGGACAATGCCTGGCATATAGTAGGTGTTCAATAAATGACTGACTGACTGAATGAATGAATGAAACAGACACTGGGAAAACTGTGAAGCTGACAGCCACATAGGTGAGTCAGTCACTTAATTATCAGATGATAAAGAAAACCTAGTTATCATTCACTAGATTTTCTTTTTTCATGTTTTCTACCCTATCTCCTCAGCTTTCTGGATGG
Organism: Cynocephalus volans; assembly: GCF_027409185.1. Taxonomy (NCBI): domain Eukaryota; kingdom Metazoa; phylum Chordata; class Mammalia; order Dermoptera; family Cynocephalidae; genus Cynocephalus; species Cynocephalus volans. The sequence continues at coordinate 110,077,766 of NC_084465.1, forward strand.
ATTTTAAGCAGCAGTTGAAAGAGTTCAACTTTAGGTGAAGGATGGGCAGGGAGTCAGAAAGGATGCCTGTTTCCTGTAGCATATTTATTCTCCCTCCTTCTCCAAGTTCTATATTCCTTCTGCTCCCTGACACACTTCTGCCCTGATGTTACAACCTCTCTGGGTGTTCTTCATCTCCTGCAGCTGTCCCTTGTGACACCACTGAGATGGTAAGACAGTATGTCTCCTCCTAAGCATCCCAAAGTTGTGTAATTTGACCACATAGGTCATTCAGTTTATGTCCTTTCCGTGGGGAATGTGGGCTAATGAGATGTGGGGACCTGGACTCTGCTCACAGATATCTTTATTTTTGCGTGAAAAATGTGGAACATACATTGATCTAGAGTCAAGAAGTCCTGGTCTATGCCAGGCTCTTTCACTCACTCCTTGTGCGGCCTTTAGGAAGTTCCAAACACCTGGGTGTTTCGAGTGTCCGTGGTGAGATATTAGATGAAGGAGTTGCTGCCTTTTAGCTTTAGATGTCTACAGTTTTAGAATGTTTTTTTCTCAACCCTTTATAAAAAATTATTATTTTTCTCCTCCCCACAGAGACTTTATAGATATTTATTCCCAATTATCCCTCAGTGAAATTTTAATACCACAGATATACTGTGTATCTATTTAGGCACTATATGTGTATGCATGCTAGACATAAAAAATGTAAGACTTTTTTGCACCTGTCCCCAAAGAACCAATTTTCACCCCCTTGGGGACAATATGGCCTCCTTTGCTGTAGAGCAAAATCCTCTACCTTTTCCGCTGACTACTAGAGTTTAGTAAAATAAAAAGCCAGTCTGTGCTTTAAAGGACAAGATTCCTTGAAAAAAAAAATCTAACTTATGTTTGGAATGAAGTCATTGTAGCCTTCCTATGGCACCACTTTCAGAATTGGCATCTGAACTCTCCTGGTCAGCATCCCTTTTTCATTATTCTATGTGTTCATATTCTGTGCACTGAGCCTGTGTGGCTTGTGTATGAAGACTAAGGAGAGTGTGATGGTTAATTTTATGTGTCAATATGACTGAGCCACGGAGTGCCCAGGTATTTGGTTAAACATTATTCTGGGTGTGTATGTGAAAGTGTTTCTGGATGAGATTAACATTTGAATCAGCAGACTGAGTAAGGCAGATTGGCCTCCCCAATGTGGGTGGGTCTCATCCAATCCGTTGGAGGCCTGAATAGGACCAAAAGGACTTTGCTCTTCTGCCTGTTTTCAAGTTGACTTCTCATGCACTCAGACTGAAACTTACACCACCAGCTCTCCTGGGTCTCCAGCTTGCACAGGGCAGATTAGGGAACTTCTCAGTCTCCATAATTATGTGAGTTGCATGCTTATAATAAATCTCTCTCTCTCTCTTTCTCTCTTTTTCTTTATACATGTATGTATCATATTGATTCTGTTTCTCTGGAGAACCCTGACTAATACAGAGAGCTTGAGGAGAGATGAAGATGGAGAAGTTAGCAGGGGCTAGATCATGCTGGCTTTGTAGGTTACTGTTGTAGCAGACCTATATTTTGCCCTTTCCGAATCCCCTCCAATCCCTTTTAATAGTTCTGTGCATGCATCCTCCAACTTCTGTGTGCTTTGCTGCTAATGGCTGGCATTTTTGACCTTCTTCCGAGAATGGCCCTTGCCATTGGACCCACCTAACTTATACTGAGAATGGAGTTGACATTCCCTGAGGTGGCCCACAGCTGCTGACCAGCTGGTGGGGAGCACAAACCCTAGTTTCTTTGTCTTGAGACAGAACGAACTCTGTGGTGCAATTCATGCTCTGCTTATTCCCTGGGGGTCAGGCTGAGGAGAGGATATGGTCTGGAATCTCATTCTTCCCTGTCTCCTTCTCCTTTTCTAGCCAGTTCTCTTGAAAGCACTTCCTTGATAAATCGCAGTCCTGGAATCCTTGGCTAGTGGTCTGTTTCTGGGAGAAGTTGACCAAAGACAGAATAGTAAAGATTTGGATATTGAGTGTCTTTAATCCAAGGGGTAAAATGCTTATATTTGAAAACTCCACCTCCTAGTACTAGTTGTGGCCTAATTGCACTTTTTTCTTGGCTGAACTAGTCTTCTTCTCCTTCTATGGACTGAGTGGAAAGATCTCTTGAATTTTCCAAATTCTCAGAAGCCAATTGAGTCCTGGCATACTTGGATTCATACATATTTATGACGTTGGATGGCCCACTCCTAGACCACCGTCTAATCCCAGTTCATTCATTTTGACAAATCTTTATTGACTATATTTATTACATACTGTTAAATATCTACTATATTTATTACGTACTGTTCCCTATCAGTTTAGTCTTTTGACTTCTTAAATCACAAGATACTTACTGTCAAACATGACTCCTAGTATCTAGGCCCACCCATTGCTCTTTATGTCTCTTTTGTACTATGGTCTTCTAAGCATATCACTAGCATGTAAAACAGAGTTTTAACAAGGAGCTTCCATAATACCCACAATGCACCTCCTGGGTGCCTCAAGGAGACCTCACATCACTTTCACACCCTGTGACTGGTTGCCCTATAGTAAGGTACCAGTTTCATATACTCGATAACAGAAGGGAATTTTCTCTGGATGTTCCCAAAGGGCAGCCTAATCATAGACTATGCAAATATACCAACAAGATGCTCACTTTGTATTTGTTTTGTGCTATCAAATACACCTCTCTCTAAAAATTGTTTTGGGAACTCAGTGGCAGTTTTTTGATTCTTATTGGTCTTCAAGAGCATTGTGTGAAACAAGGTAGTTAATAATTGTCCCAAGATTTAAAACTCCTTGGCTATAGCCCCTACATGAATTATAAATATTTTTTAAAATTCCATTTTCCGTAAGGTGAATTTTCTTATCACCTGTCCCTATCCCTGCCTCAGTATCCTGAAATGAGGCAACAAGGACCCACGATAAATATTTCCTGTCCAACCCTGATTTATATTGCCATATTTCCCCCTTGCATAATGATTTAGGAACATGCAGATTGTACCTAGTCATCACTCTTATGCCGCAGTTCTAGCAGCTTCTCGTTTTTCGGGGAAGAGCAAAGCATTAGAATGACAAGCCGTTCTGACAAGAGTTGACAAATATCTATCAAGACCATGGGGAGAGTGAAATCTTTTTGACAACTCTATTATTTTTCTTTATCTCTCCATCTTTGGGGGGTAATCTTTTCTTCAGGGAGATCAAACTCTCCCTCCTTCCCTTGCTCCACATTAGAGAATAGAAAAAAGTTGAATGATTTGTAAAGATCTTTCTGTAAGATACACCATCTAAGACAGAAAGATCCTCAGCTGTAGCTTTTTTAATTATGAAAAACTGTGTATATTCCTATAAACAAGGTGACTTCAAGTATACAGTGGTCACCATTTTCCCAATGAGAAGATTCTCCAATCTCCAAAGCTTTTTAGCCAAATTACATTTATACAGTTGTAGTATATAGATAGCATTGTGTCATATCTGATGATAATAATGAGTTTAGTATTTAGTTACACATATTTGAAATTATGTATAGAATTATTATTAAGACATAGGGCTTCTTTTTACTCACATTTCAGGAAATAATTTCATTTGACTTTTTCACATGCATTTTCTACATGATTTTTCTGGCATGATTAGGGCCACTTTTGAGTCATTACACAATTTTGCTGAGCATGCCAGTTTTGCTTGCATCCAAGTTATTTGAGACCAGAAATTTTTGAGTTCACATATGATGCTGGAACTAAAAATTTTATTCAAACCTATCAGTACTAATTTGCACAACTTTAAGACACCTTTTATTGTGAAACATAACAAAATACAGAGATATGCATAAAACATGTGAATGGTTCAGTGTGTAATTATGAAGTGAACATTTTTCTCATGGCCACCCAGCGGAAGAAATAGAATATTTCCAGTTTCTTAGAAGATCAAAACTCATTTCTCCTTACTGGAGGTAATGCTATCTTAACTTTTGTGATAAGAAGAGCATAAACAGGTTTCTGTTGTTGTTGTTGTTTTACATGTATTCTATGTATGTCTGTTTGTTGAGTGCACAATACAAACTCGTCTGTTTTATTTTCAAGTAGTTTTACAGGTTTTATTTATAATGATAACCAACAGTTGCAGTGATTAGGAATAATCACTAAACGTGTGTTAAACGTAACTGCTTCTTTGTTTACTGATTCTGTCATGGGACCTCTGTGAACATCCAAACATTGATCGAGGTCACCTCGGGATAATGTTTTCTCCCAAAAGTGCCTAGTTCTTCAAAGTAAAGTAATTGGCAAATGTGTCCCATAATTTGAGAGACCATGGGTATAAGATGATTCACGCTTTTCTGAGGTACAATTTTGAGCTAATATCTTCCATTGTATGCAGGCCTGTGTGGCATTTCTTTTTTAATTTACGCTTTCTTTAATAACAAAGTATTTCAAATATGGAAAGTAAAAAGAACATCACACACATATACTCAGCAATACCCAGATGTTACACATGTTATTGTATAATCAATTCTGAAAACAAGTAGAAACAAACAACTTCAAAATAGAGGTTAGTTACCTTGTGATATTTTGTGTGTGTCAGCTTAGATTGCATCACATGTATTATTCTGAAACTTACCTTTTTATTACTCAATATACTATTTTTGAGATTTATCCATATTGTTACAGGTAAATCTAGTTCCTTCATCTTAAATGCTGCAGAGTAATTCATGATAAAAAAAAAAAAGTACAATTTACTTACATTCTCCTATTGGTGGGCATTTAGGTGGATTTTGTTCCAACATTGCACACATGAAATATTTCAAAAATACAGACTAAACAGTTGTGCACTGAACAGCCATATACCCTCTACCCAGATTCTATAATCTATAATGTTATAAATTCTATAACATTTTTCTATATTTGCTTTATCCATCTACCCATCCATCTTTTTTTTCTTTTTTCTTTCTTTTTTTTTTTTTTTTTTTTGATGCTTTGCAAAGTAAGTTGCTGTGTTTTACTATTTAAAATAATGTTAGGAACAGAGAACAAAAGAGTGCTCCTGGGGCTTAGGGCTTTTTGGAGTTAGAGAGGTGAATGAGACCATAAAAGGGTGTCATGAGGGAAATTATTGTGGTGGTGGTATAGTTCTCTATCTTGACTTTAAATGATTGTGGTGGTGGTTTCACAAATCTACAAGTAATAGAATGACATAGAATTATGCACAGACTCATTGTACCAATGTCAGTTTCATGGGTTTGATATTGTATAAGTTGTGGAAGGTGTAAACATTGAGAGAAATTGGGTGGCAGGTACACAAAACCTCTTTGTACTATCTTTGCAACTTCCTGTGATTCTACAATTATTTCAAAATAAAACATTAAAACAAAAAGAAATAGCAGAAATAAGTAGTTCATTTGAGGACCTTGGACATTGTCGTTAAGGTAGGGAGGTTGCGATCAGAAAGTGAGCATGTATTAGAGAAGGGGTCAAAAAGCCAGTTGTGGCAAAACAGAGACATGGAAAGAATCTCGGGTCTTGAGGTCATTGTTGAGTCCCCAAATTAAGCAACTCTCTTAGATTTCTTGTGGGAGGTAGTACCTTCTTATGGAAGGTAGAACACAACAGTGTTCTTATTGATATAAGCATTAAAGAAACCAACTTTTGAAGTTTCTTAGAATAAACATGTTAAAGTACAAACAAATGTGATGAGCAACATTATACATGTCTTTGTGTATAGATGTTTCCCTAGAGAATCAAATTGCTAGATCCAAGAAGTGAACATCTTCAACTTTACTATCTATTTTATTAAAACTAAGAGGCCATCTAATGTAAGTTGCACCAAAAATGCTGTCATTTAAAATCTTCAGAAACCAATAACTGTGAAATGGACCTGGATTTCAGAACTGTTAAGAGGTAGCGATGGGGATGGGCAGGGGTGGAGGTAGAGAAGCATCTTACAACCAATGCAGTACAGCAGAGACCCTCAAATTCCTTTGCAAATTGATATAGCCACCAGCAGGATAAAAATTCAGATATTTCATATCCTCACAAAAACTTTGATAATTTGATGGCTGTAAGATGATGAGAAACATTTGCAGTTTTTAAAATATTTCTTTCAGTGTGAATTTGTTTATAATCTTTGCCCATTTTTCTATTCAATTTTGTCTTTTTGACTTTAAGAGTTCCTTATTTATTCTAGTTTTGTTTATTGCCAATGTCATCTCCCATATTCTGGATTGCTTTTGTGGCTCTCTGTATTTTACATTGTTTTAATGGTCTCTCTCAGCACCAGATCCACACTCTTTTATGTAAGTTTTATAACTTGTTTTAACATCTTACAGGTGTTTCATCCTGTTCTTATGCAAAATTGTCTTGCTATTCCTGGTTTCATCATTTCTTTGTGAATTTGGGGTCTGCTTTTCAAGTTTTGTGAAAAAATCATTTGCTTAGGTTTTGATTGAAATTGCATTGGTTGTATAAATTAATCTGGACTATTTTCCTTTTTATTATAGTGTGTTTTTCCATCCATGAACCTGGTATGTTTCTTCAAATGACCTTCTTTTATATCCTTCAATAAAGTGTTATATTTGTCTCCAGAAAGGATTTACAGATCTTTCATTACATTCATTCCATGGAATCATTTTTGTCTGCTATTATGAATGTCTTTTAAGTTATGTTTTCTAATTTATTGTTGATGGCATTCAAATATGCTGATTTTATTTGACTTTGTATTCATAATTTAAAAAATTAATAGTTTGCTCTAGATAGTCTTTTGGTTTTCCTACGTAGGCAATCACATCAAATGCAAATTTTCTTCAAATGTTAAGAATTTTTCTTACTATTCCTAATTTGCTAACATTTTTTTAAACACATAAATGAATGTGAAATTTTACTGAGTGCTTTTTCTGCCTCCATGGAGATGTTCATAATTTTTCTCCTTTAATCTGGTATATAATAAGTTACATTAATATATTTTCTAATGTTACATCATCCTTACATTCCTGGAACAAACTCTACTTGGTTATGGCTGTCTGTTAATTTCTTTTACACTGCTAGATTTTGTTTAAGATTTTTACATCTAAATCCATAAATGAGATTGACATAATTTTCCTTGCCTGGTTTTGATATAGAGGTTTATATTAGCCTTGTAAAATTAACTGTACAACTCTTCCTGTTTTTCTATTCTTTTAACAATGTTCTGTAAGAAACGAATTATTTATTCTATGGAAATTTGTAGGTCTTGCCTAAAATAAACCATATGGAGCTGATCATTGTTCTGTACACTTCTCATTCCTTTTGTGTTTCATTAAGTTCTGCTCATTTTGAAAACTTTTTCTACTTCCTTTGAATTTACTTTTTGTTTTGTAATATCTCAAGGTAAATGTTTAGTTCGTATTTTATCTTTCTTCCTTTGTAATACATGCCTTTAAGGCATACCTGTTCCTTCAAGTACTTCGCAAATAGAATCTCATGAGTGTTGATTTCATTCATTCATTCATTCATTCTACATGTCCCTACCGAAACAATATTCTCTGTATATGCTGGGGGTAGTATAGAAAACATAACTCCTTGATCTCATGGGGCTTGCATTTACATGAGGAAAGACAGGAAAAAATGCATAAATAAATTATGTCAGCTAGTATATGAATTATTCAGAGCCATGTTTTTAAAATTACAAATATATGGTGAGTTTTTCATGTGGCTATCAAATTGTTTGGGGGTTTTCTTAGTTCATTTTGTGCTGCTATAACAGAATACCTGAGATAGGCTAATCTATAAAGAATAGAAATTTATTTTTCATAGCTCTGGAGGCTGGGAAGTCCAAGATCAGGGCTCCAGAAGGTTTGGTGTTTGGTAAGAGCCTGGTCTCTGCTTCCAGAATGGCACCTCTGGAGGGGAGAAACACTGTTCCTCACGTGGCAGAAGAATAGAAGAGCAAAGAGGCAAAAGGGGGCTAAACTCCCCCTTTTATAAGAGTATTGGTAAGAGCCTTGCCCTGATGACTTAATTACCTCTTAAAGGCCCTACCTCCAAACATTATCACATTGGGGATTAGGTTTCAACCTATGAATTTTGAAGGGGACACAAACACTCAAAACATTGAATATATTGTCTCTATCTTGGATGTAAAGTTTGTCATATTCAATTTATTTCTGGTACTTCTCTAACAGATGTGAGATTAATCCATACCTTGACTCTGTGGGATGCTTTCAAAGGCTATATTGCTTTATTACCTTTCTAAAACACATTAAATGACATACTGAACTAAGCCAGGAGGGCAAATACTGGGTTCATGTGGCACCATGTCCTCACCTTTATCTATGATAGACATTACTAATCAATCACGGAGCTTAACCCAGCAGTCCTGGCAATCATGAATCAATCAGAATTGACATGTGTAATAAAACCTTTTGACAGAAGTGACTGCTTTGGGCAAAGATCACTTGATATTTTGCCCTGGGAATTTTGACTTTTTCTTCAAACTTCTTTGTAAATGCATCTTGTAGTTTTATGTGTGTGTGTGTGTGTGTGTGTGTGTGTGTATGAAAAACTGGATTGTCTTGTGCCAGAGTTAGCATTTTTAAAAGTGAATGTATGTTCTACCATATCTCCATATCAAGCCCATGGCAGATGTTACTGATCCTTCTCATCATATTTTCTCATCCAGTCTGAACTCAGCATCAGAATCTTTCTTGCCAAGGCATTCCAGACAACACTGCCAGTTGATTTGACTTGACAGGTGAGATGAAATCTTTGATCATTCCTGAATTACTGGGATTTGATTAGAGTAATATGCCCCCTTCATCTGTGCATCTTTTATCCTTAAAATCAGTGGTGACCGATTTCCTCTGAAGTAAAAATGGGGACATACTCTTACGTGGATTTGAAGAATTTACACCTCTTCTCTTAAGTCATATTCTGTAAAGGGATATTAAATCACTGTGCTGGAAAGGAAATACTAGTCATGTCCTAGAAACAACTGAAGACAGCAAAATCTAATTTCCAAGGAAGAAATCCTAAAAAAGAACAAAATGCAATTCAGCATAGAAAAGGAAATGCACGCTATCACTTCTCAGTGGTGAGGGTGGTAATCTGAAACAGATATTAAAGGGCATCAGAAATCTGGAAGTCAGAATTGCTGAGGCTGAGTGAGAAGACACCAACTTGCTGGGGCTCCGTTAAAAATCCTCTTCCAGAGGGAGAAATTGAAGGACATAGGTGGATGTGAATAAACATCACATCATGGTTTAGAAACAGGGCTATCTTGGACAGGCTGCCCGAGTATTGCCTATAGAGATAACCTTGTTATTTTAGACAATTTTCATATCAGAACATCCTGGATTGGCTTATGGAACTTTTTAAGGTAATAAAAGACATGAGGAAGGATGAAGGGAACATTGGGCTAATTTGGCAGGAGGAAAAGAAAGTAGGCAACATCATTCATCTCCCTAAGTACTTAAGAAAGGCCAAATGAAAAAGATACAATACAGTGGTAGTTCACCAAGCAAGAGGCAAGATCAAAGATTATTGAAGATACTCATTCAGTGAAAGCAATGCTGCTTGAAAAACAGGAGCTAAGTTAAAGGAAAAACATCCACACCCATGCCAACCTAAAGCCATCAAAGAGAGTGTGAGGTAATAATAAATAACAATCTCCTTCCTAGGACCATCATAGTGCATCCAGAACAGACGATACTCAATGGTGCAGCCTCAGAATTAGATTTAAGCGTGGGCCCCCTTCTTCTGTTTCTAGTTTCTCCATATTTTATGAAGTATTTTTGGGAAAAAAAATACTTTTAATGATGCCAACTTGCCTACTTTCAGCACATTAAAAAAGGGAGCGATTGGCTGAGGCTGTCATGATGATGGGAATAATTTTGTCGCTGTGCAATTTGGCTCTTGCTCTAAAGTGAAGTGCACATTTTCTGCAATGTATTTTAAGCCAGAGACTTCTAAGTAAATGGGAGGTGGCTGATTTTATTTCTGTATGCAGCCAGGCTTCACTGGCACGAGCTCTGATTTGGCCCAATCAATTTTGCATTCATGCTGAGAAGAGAGTTGATCGAGTTCAAGGAACATCTGTATGCATTTATCTGGATTGGGTGCAAACAACAGAGTCGCTCCTTTGAAAGGTTCCCAGACCTCCAGGGACTGCTGTGACTTCTGGACAATGACCTTTATAACTCTGGCAAGTGCATTCCATCTTTAAATAACTGCAATGAGTCTTTAACACGCCATCATCTTTATAATTTATAGGGTTGTTTTTAGGAGTCTAGCTCTAGCAAGTTTGAGAGTTTATTTAAGTAAGGCTTCATTAGCTGGTTAAACAGCCTCCAAAAAGTTACCTAACTGATTGTACAAGTGTCAGATGTCAACTCGTGTATCAACACAGTGTTTCCACAGTTACATCTGTCTTGATCTTCCCTTTCTTTTTATGTCCCCTTTCCTTGCTGTTGTAAATTTTCTGTGCTAGCAGCTCTATTACTTGAAGACAGTTGTAAACATCTTCTTGTGCAATTACATCAGAATTTTTTTCCTTTATGTCAGCAATTAAGTTTAAGAGGGGAAAAAAGTTCACTCTGTAAACCTAAAGAGACATAGTCAAGCTCAAAGTAAATAAAAACAGAACACAATCAACTTATGGTTGTTAAGTATAAATGAGGCAGTGGGCCTCTTGGAATCCAAAATACTTGGCTCCAAATCCCAAGGCCAACAACCGATGGTCAGTTAAGTTGGGGGATGTTATCCTAACTCCCTAAGCTGTTGTTTCTTAGTTTCTGACATAGAGTGAATGATTGCAGTTTCACCATAGAGCTGTTGAGAAGATTAAATGAGATAAAGTACATGAATTGAGTACCCCCAAATGGCCAGTCCCCTTCTCTTTTCCTTCTTCATTTGCATAGGAGCAAGCTGATTGAGTACAGGACCTATGTTGTATATATCCTTGTTTCCCCAAGGCCTGGAGCATAATAGATGCTTATAAAATATTTCATGGAAGGATGAGTGAATAAGCCAATTAATGAGAGGTCTGGGGCTGCATTTTTACTCTTTAGTTGGGTATCTTAGGTCCTAGGATGACAGTGCTCTCAGTGGGCTGAGGTCATGTTACTGCAAGGCTGGTCTATGGAAGAGAAGCATGGGCATCAGCCATGGGGGATGGTTAGAAATGCAGAATCTCATGCTCTTCCCCTCTCCTATTGAGTCAGAATCTTCCTTTTAACAAGACCCAGTGATTTGTGTGCGCACAAAAGTTTGAGCATCACTGACTTGATTAGAGCCCTTGATTAGGAAGCCAAGGGTATTGAGTTGGTTTCCCACATCAGCCAATTTAATTGGCTCTGCTGACCACAGACCAACTTTACCTTCTAGCCCAGAGTGAGAACACAGAGGAATCAGTGCAAACAAATCCTTCCCACTGTGGGTTGTGGGGGGATGACCCTGTTCACGACAGGTCAATACTGTCCTATTTCTCCCTCCATCCTCTTAAGTGGCCAACCTACATCTAATTCCAATACAGAGTGCACCAGTAATGGAACTAACAATCACTTTTCATATAGTTCCAGGTAATAATGCAACAACCTACTCAGCAGTTGAGGCTCAGGATGGTTCAGTGAGTTGCCCAAAGGTCACATAGGTAGGAACTCAGAGCTGAGATGCAAGCTCAAAGCAGTGTGACTCTAAAGGGCTCTCTGAACAGCTCTGCAACCCCCACCCCCACCCCCAGCCAGCCCTCCATGCTGCACAGCTGCTGGGAGGTACTTTCTGCAAGCACAGTTGGAAAGATATCCACAGAGCAGCTGATGCTTTTTACTTTGTGCAGCAGCAATGCAGAAGGCAGACACCTACCCCCAGCAGGGCTTCAGCTGGAATACAACAGCTTCCTTTGTCTCACCTGGTCTATTCCATTTGCTTAATCTCCAGCTGCACACCCTTGTGTATGCCATACCTCAGAACTCTCTTGACCTGCCAAGGTGTGCCTCTGTGCTTTTGCTTAAGCCAGTCCTCCCAACTAAGAAGCCCTTTTCTTCACTTGCCAACCTGGCTAATAAATGCATACAAGCCTTTAAAGGTCTCTTTCTTAGTGAAGCTCTCCCTGTTGTCCCCAAGTAGAACTGAATTCTTTCTCCTTGCATCTCTCAATTAAAATAGGTTTCACACTGTACACAAGAATAATTTGTTTCTAAGTCCCTCTTTTCTGCTGACCTGTGACCTTGAGGAGTAAGACTCTGTGACAGGCAGTATGTTATAAAGAGTACTGTGTGGGAGCCAGACCTGTCGGGGATCAAAGCCCAAAGGCTGCGTGACTTCAGGCAATTTAGCTAACCTCCCCAAGCCTCAGTTTCCCCTTCTGCAAAATAGAGATAACAAGTGTATCTACCTCTTTGGGATTTTTGTGAGAATTGAGTGAATTAATACATGCAAAGTGCTCAGAACACTGCCTGGCTCACAGTAGGTTTTAAGTAAATGTTTGCTGCATAAAATTTTGTTTCTCTCTCTACATCCCAGGCCTCTACACAGTAAGCATTGAGAAAGTGATTTTCAAATGAATGAATGAATCAACTAGTGCCTTGGGAGCTGCCTTTATTGACTCTCTCTGTGGCCAGTAAACTTGCACTTAGCTTTTAAAACTTTAAGAATGGAAAAGCGTTTGGAAAAATATTCTCTGAATCCTCAGTATTTCTAATCCCTCCCCACACATCTTTTCTTAATACAGAACCTCCCTTTCATCCCTCCATTTTCTCTCCCTGGTTGTTGATGAATGATGGCATCAGTACGTTCTTACTGTAAGCCCTCACATTTTCCTACGTCCGTATAAAAACGTGCAACTTGGGGAGATTCTCCCTTATTCCAGCAACGTCAGCCTGAGTTGACGCATCGAGTGGGTCGAGGCTGGGGTGAGCTGCCAACTCCTGGGGCTCCTGAAATAAATAATAGGCTGGCCCTGCTGGCATGTGTGCAGGTATCTTGCTCCAGTGAACAGCTGGCCTTTATATCTGCCCATGCTGCTTCTCTTTTCATTTTGAAGGGAAGACAAACTGTCAAAGCAAACCTGAAGAGCCTGGCTGGCTGCAAGGATTTGAAAGGGCAGAGTTTTTATTTTTCTTTGCTTTCTTGTAGTTTTCTGAAGAAACACAGAACTGTCTTAGTGTTTGGAAAGAGACAATATCACATAATGGTTAAGTAGTCTGGAGGCAGACGCTCCTCGGTTTGAAATCTATCTCTGTTATTTATTAACTGTGCGGTGTTGGGTAAGTGCGAGAACTGGAGGCTGAGATCAAGTTTTGAGGTACCTACTTAACCTGTGTGTTCTTCTTCGGAATTGACCACCCATCACAGACCCTGGATAATAGTGTTATTTGTATTATGTGATCCACCCTTGTGGCCACAGTTGACTGGGCCAGGGTGAGTCATGTGATCCAAGATGAATCAGTCCATAGTCTGGGCTGAGCCAATCAGATTTGCTTTTCAAGAATCTAGAGTAAAAGACATAGAGAAAATGTATGGGTTGCTTTACCTGCAACTTACAAAGAGTTCTCATTTCATTTATTCATTCAGCTTTTTTATTGTCCACTTGGAGAAACAGGAACCCCAAATCCTGGCTTCATGGTTTCCATTCCCATGTGGCCTGGCTGACCTTAATTGTATATCTCTGGTTGTTCATAAGATTGACTGGTATATACTTCAACCAATTTGATGGTTCTTATTCCACAGCTTGGACTCTATTATTCTTAATTATTTTGCCATTTTAATAAAATCACCAAATTTCTCCAGGTGCCATTCCATGAAGACTTGAGAAGTCCTCCTCTGATTATTTCAGTGGTGGGGTTCAGAGGGGGGAAAATCAGAACATCTCACTGCATCTCCCAACCTCCTTATAGAATTCTGCCTTCATTGGGCTTGTTTGTGGCTGGAGGTTCTATATTCCACATACATGAAAGAGTTTCTGGGCACACATACTTTACTGTCTATCACAAAGTGCATGTGAACACAACTGCTGGCAGATGCTTTGGGCGTGTGAGAAATGCACAGAGACACACTAAATGTCGTTTGGGCAAAATACACTAGAGTGAACCCTCACTGCATTTGTCATAAGCTGCCACCCCAGATTTTCTGGGGGAGTTCCAACTTAAAATAGCCTGTCTCGCTGTCCCCACAGGCACTTATTTTTGGCAGATTGCACACCTCAGTTTTTGGTTTAGGAAACACTATCACTTTACATATACCATATGCTCAAATGTACTCGGGGGAGGGTCCCATCTGGTCACTTTCACAGAAGACCTTCTCTCTTCTGAAGTCACATGAGAATCGATTGAATAACTAAAAGAATAAGGGAAGGAGGCTAGGGCATCCCTCCCATTTTAATTATCTCCAAATTCCTCGAAATAATCACTCTGCAGTGACTGTCTGTTACAATGATTACCTAAAGACTCAAATTGCTACCTGATGAAAACCTTACGTTGCCAGCCAGAGCCATCAGTAAAAGAGACATGCAATTAACAGTGTTCTCAGAAGTTGGAATCACTAGGTAGTGCTGAACCATGTGTCTTTAGAGCTCCTCAGTGCTTGGCCTATAATAAATGCTCATTAAGGAACTGATGAGTGGCTGGACGTCAAAGTGTAAAACTGAATCTCTGAGTTGATGAGGCAAAACCCATGTACAGATTCTGTTCTCTCTTTCCTTTTCCTTTCTCTGCTGGATTATGGTCATCCTTGATTCTTGTCCTTTCCTATCCTGAGTTATTGACTAAGCTTGTTTTTAGATCTCTGGGGGCTACTGATCAATGAATCCCATTTCGTAGTCATGGCTCTTTGGAGTCATGGGTTCAATACAAAGAAGTCAAAGGTGATTGTTGCTGGAAAGGGAGGTTTCATTCCATGCACAGTGAACCCACAAGGCAGACAGTCTATGGCTTTCGGTGCTGTGTTTAAGATGAACGTTTCTGCTGGCTGGTTAGCTCAGCTGGTTAGAGCATGGTGCCGATAACACCAAGGTCTAGGGTTCGATCCCTGTACCTGGATGAACAACAGCAACAAATGTCTTACCACAATAAAAGAAATAAAAAAATAAAATAAAATAGTAAATTCTTTTAAAAAGAGACGAGCATTTCTGGCCAAGGCTTATGTTGATCACAAGATGTCCCAGCTTAACATTATATGATCTTCTACCAGGAGCAGCCCTTTTTGAAATTCCAGCCCTTCTTCCACCACCTGTCACCACTGAAAAGCAGGTGGGGAGAACATTATTAAGGTGGATACACAAGTTGGAATGTTGAACTTCCAAATTCCATTTCCACTGTCTCATGGAGATCTCTTGTGCATTCCAACTGCCTCATCAGCCCAGAAGGACCCAGAGGTGAGTGGATGTCATTGCACATGCACCCAGAGAATATTAAAATTATTTCAATTTTAAAGATAAAATCATTCCAAACAATGAGAGTAGGGATACTTCCCAGGCTACATTATGATGTGTTGCCCAAACCTTGATCACTCTCAAGCCATCATTAATTTTTGGCTTATCTGCCTTCCATAGCTATTAGGATTTAGTCATTTTAAAAAACTAGCTCATTTGATTTTTTAAAAAATACTTTTACTTTTTAAAAAACTTTGCATAAATGGTTTACTTTAGTAAAAATTACTTTTTTAAAAAAGGAAACTTTAGTTCAAGATTCCAAATGTCAAATCAGTATCACCCACTATTAATAGAAGGAAAGGAAAGAGTATAAATAAATATAATGAAATTTTTACTTATGCCTATACTAATTGAATGGAATAGATCTTCTAAAAAAAAAGTTTTTTGTCCCTCTGTCTGGAGGCCTGAGCGTCTTTCCAATCCTCTCCCTCTGTCTACATAAATTGTGAGGCCACATATGTATTTAGCAAACATTTGTATAGCTCTCTCTATGTGCCAAGCACTGTTCGAACAGCTTTACAAACATGAACATAGTTAATCCTTTTAACAATCTTACAAAGTAGGATATGTGAGGGATATTCAAAAAGTTCAGGAAAGACTAGTATCATCTTTTAACTCCATTTTTCACTAACTTTTCAAAATACCTTCCTATTGTTTTTATCTCCATTCTACAGATGAGAAAACTGAGGCACAGAAGAGCAAGACAACTTACCAGAGGCCACACAACTCATAGATGGCAGAGCTAGGATTTAAGCCCATGCCATCTGGCAACAGAATCTGTATTTATCCCAGGTGGAACTCAGACCTTGGTTTAAAAATACCACTCTCCACTGACAGGAGCCACGTTCCTCTGAGAAACGGTTGATTCCAGGTCCTGGACAGTGAAGTACAAGGTCAGCCTGGGTCATCTGGTTATTCTAGAAAGCAAAGAGGTGTCAAAAATGTTTAGACATATCAAAAGAGCCCAGAATCCAGCTTTATGGGACATGTAGTAGCCAAATTTGGGACAGTTTTAGCATAAGAAATGATAGAAGTTGGTTGTTATACATTGAATGACTAAAATTCTATGAATTCCTAGGGACTCTTGAGATGGAGAACAAAGAGAAAAAGAGAGAGAAAAAGAAAAAACTTTAAGAAAAATTCTTATCCCTGCTAATACAGAAGTGGCAACAGAATGAAAGACTTAGCAAAAATATCATTTTTAACTTGCAATTTAACATATTTCAGGCATGAATTAGCAATGGGAACTATAATGTTTGGAGAAAGGTTGTTGGAGAACAGAGGTTTTGTCCAGTGCTTGTGCCTCACCCACAGATGCCTTTCCAAAGCATAGGGTAAGGAGGTAAAGCATGTCTTCATGGTGGGTGATCTGTTGTCACTCCCTTAACCAAGTGACACACTTCTCTTCGTTGACAGCAGGACATCCTAAAGTTATCTACCTCCTAATGTGGTGCGGTATGAAGTACAGAGCACCGTCTGTAAAGGATCTGCTAAAAAGGTAAAACATGAATCTCATTAGAATTAACTAAAATCTAATCTAAACTGAATCTAATTTAGTCCCAAATTCCAGTTTACAGAAAATATAGGGGACAGAGGAAAAAGTCAAATGACCACATGAGAAAGCAATCAGACAAATCCAGAATGTGGGACATTTTCCAAGACAACTGGACTCTGCAATAAGTAGATGTCATAAAAGTCAATGTCACAACAATTCGTGTGTGTGTGTGTGGGGGGGTCTGGGTTAAAGGATGCTACAATGACATCATAAACAAATATTACACAGTGCATGATCTTAGTTGGATAGGGAACAAAAAAAAGTTTTCCAAGAAATGCATTCTTGGGACAAATGAGGAAATTTGAATTTGGATATTAGATGTTATGGAATCTTTGTTCATTTTTTTAGCTGTGATAATGGTGTTGTGGTTGTATAAGAGAACGCCTTGTTCTTGGGAGACTGAAGTATTTAGGGGTAGAGTCATGACATCTGAGACTTTAAATAGTTCAGAAAAAATGCACACACATACATACAAATAGATGTGATACATAGATAGAGCCATCATTAAAAATCACTAGCTGTTGAATCTAGGTGGTATTTGTTGTATGGCATTATTTTTACAACTTTTCTGAGTATATGAAAATTTTCATAAAATCAGCTTGGGGAAAATAAAACAGAATTTGTGCTTTTTAACAACCCTACCCTGCTGCCTGGAGTTAGAGGAGTGGCTACAGGACCCTGTGCATCTGTCCCTAATGTCACCTCATTTACCACCTCAGGGTCCTCAGGCGGGTGGCAAGTCAGGAACACGCTGAACCACAATGGTCCCACAGATAAGGAAAAGTCTGGGCTGCGAAGTTGTGATGTTATTCCTTTCTGGAGCGGCAATGACCCCCAGCTCTGTCTGCTTATGTGGAGAGCCCAGAATGTTCCCCCAGGTTATGGAAATGCTCTGGCTTGCTGTACTGCACTTACCCACACCTGCAGGTTTCAGTGCCATCTGCAGACAGCAGCTGCAGGGTCTTCCTCACCCCCACTCCACCCTGTATCTCCAGCCTGTCTACACGGCACCTGGATCCTGCCGCCTCCTTTTCTGAACTGCCTTCCTTTCTTTTCCTCTGAAACACAAAGATCCACTGTGACGTTCACTTGCTGATAACAAGCTGTAAATCTGCCTGGTCCGAGACCCCACACGATTCCAGCCGGCAGGTAAGAAGCATGCAGCTCAGGATTCTCTGAATTGGAAGTTAAGGCCTCCTGTCTGCAGCCCGGATGACTATCATGAATCTTTCTGTCACAACACTTTCTCTGAGATTAGGCCGCATCCCACCGAGCATATGCCTTCCCTTCAACCGCTCAGTCAGAATTCGGCTGAGCATCCCCTGTAAGCCTCTGATGTCTGGCATTTGGAAATGCGCTGCCTGCTGCGTTGGAGGATGATGGTCACAGGTGAGCAGAGCCTGCCTGAACCCGTCACCGGGAGCAACCAGCCGCCAACACAGACATTTCATCCACAGAGAGAGGTTTTAGCATTTCTCCTGGTTCTCTCCTGGGCTGTGAGCTTCCTTTCCGGTTGCTAAAGGGCATGCCCAGCCCTGCCCTTTGTTCAGCAACTGGGAAGACCTGCATGAGATCTGATCTCCAGTGGTCATGCAGTAGCTTGAGTTTATTTCCTTGTTTTCTTTATGACTGATCTTTTAAAAAAATTAAACAGTCCTCCTTTAGACCTTCCTTTAAGGTGACTAACTCTACTTGTCTGGGACTTTCCTAGCTTTACCATTGAAAGCCACTCATATGTGGAAACACCTCAGTGCTGGGAAAATAGGATGATTGACCTTCCTTTCTTCCATCTTTCCTTTTCTTTTTCTTTTCTTTTCTTTCTTTCTTTTTTTTTTTTTTTTTTTTTTGTTCCACATCCCAATCATAATCATTTCTAGCTATTCTAGCTCTTCACACCAACCCCACCCAGGAGATGGTTTTCAGGTCAACAACAGTATTTATTTTATTGAGGCAGGCAGGTACATGATGCTTTTCACACCTTATCTCAGTCGGTCTGGGAGGCTTCCATTACCCCCATTTACAGATAGGAAAACCAGAGCCGGCACAGGGTGCAGAACTTGTCCAAGGTCAAGCAGATGGGGAATGGGGGAATTGGGTTCCTAACCCAGATTAGAGAGGCTTGACTCCAGACCCAGTCACTCAACCAACTCCAAATACAAGGTCACAACTGTCTATGATTTTGAAGAGCTAGACCACAGTCCATGGGCAAGAACCAAGGACTAGGAGTTAGGAGACCTGCCTTCTGATCATTCTCCATCTCTTTATGGGCAGAATAAAAACCTGAGTAGAACCCTCAGTTTTTTTTTATTTCCTCCAGAGCTCTTGGGTCCCAGCCCTGCCTTCCTTCCCTCCTCACCTCTCACCACTCCCTACACCACCCTGAGCCATGGATCTTCTCCGGGAACTCCAGGCTCCTTCCTGCTGCAGCACACGCTGCTTCCTCTCTCCGGACCACCTCGCTCCCTTTCTGGTTCCACTCAAGCTCAACAGCACAGCATTACACAGGCCAACTTGCTCTCTCATGCCTTAGTTTCTTCATCTGTAAAATGGGGATGATGAAGATGGTCACCATAGCCTAGGTCTGTAATGGAGCTTGCCCTCAAAGGAGAGATAAACAGAAAACAAGGTAATAATAGCAGCCAACACAGATATAGTGCTCCCTCTGGGCCAAACACTCTTCTACACACACAGCATTTGTTGACACGTTTAATCCACGCCAGACTTCTTAGAAGTAAGTGTTATCATTCCCATTTTACAGAAGAGGAAATGGAGGCACAGAGAATAGATGACTAGCTCAAGGTCCCCTAGCTAGAGAGGGGTAGCTTGGGGATCCGAACCCACATGCTCTGGCTTGAGAGTCCAGGCTCTTAATCACTGTTTTAGATAGCTACGACTGCTTGGTAGAAAAGGAATGGGGTACTGTGATAGAGTTGTTTGGAGAGAGGGTTATCAGGGAGAATCTCTTGAGGAAGGTGTCGCCTGGTTTAAGAGTCAAATGATGACAAGAAGGCAGGCAGGAGACCATCTATCAGCAGATCTCAATCTTGGCTGCTTCATTAAAGTCATCTAAGGACAGGTTTTAAAAAATGGAGTGCCTGAGCTCCAACCCAGAGCAATTAAATCTGAATCTCTGTGAGCAAGCCTGGGCCTCAGCATTTATTAAAGCTTCCCAGGAGAGTCCACATGCAGCCAAGGTTGAGAATGGCTGGTCTCAGGGGAAAGGCATTGCAGAGATCAGGGACACCCCCTCCCACCTTTCCCTGGGAGCCACAGTCCCACCCTGGCTCCCCCATTGCCCATGGCCCACCTCAGCCCTGCCCTGAGCAAACAAAGGAAGGGAGAGAGGAATTAAAGCTCCATTTAGGGAAAAGGTTAAGAGCAGCTTTTGGCTCCTAACTTAAAGGGAGGCCAGGAGGGGGCTGAGTCAATGCAGACGCAGGATGACAAATGACATTCTGAACCGGTATCTCTTCAGATACTTCTAAGCTGACCCTTGGAGATAGCTAATAAAAGACCAACCTGTCCTCCAAGATTAATGACTTGGGAGGAGGACAGAGGGAGGGCGGGTGGGGGCTCTGCAAGCCTACGCTGCCCCCAGGCCCCTGGGCCCTCTGTGCTCACAGGGAGGAGGCAGAAGGAAAGGAGCTGCCCACTGCAAACCTCAGACCCTGCACCCCTGAGAGCCCCACTCCTCGGCATGGCTCAGCTGTAACCTGCCCTCCCCTCCCCACACCCCACCCTAGCCCCTGGGTCTCCCTGCGAGCACCCAACCTCCTTTTCCTGCTTTTCTCTGTGCAACTGTTTTTCCATCCTCCTGTCCATCTGCTCTTTCCTGAGCATGGTCTCTGGGGGTCTTTCGGTGCCTCTCCATCTATGTCTTCTCTAGCTTTCTCTCTCCTACTTCCTTTTTCCTCATTCTTTTCATCTTTTCATTTCTCTTTTTAGGTTTTGCTTTGTCTCTTTCAGACTGTCCATCTCTTTCCTTCAGTGTGTGCGTGTGTGGGGGTGTGCGTGTGACTTGTGTTCCTGTGTCTCTCAATCTTGTCGGCCTCTGTCTCTCTGTGCTATTTTTTTTGCCTGTCTCTGTCTCCCTGTCTCTATCTCTATGTCTCTGTCTTTGTCTCTCTGTCTGTGACTCTGTGTCTATATTTCTGTCTATGTCTCCTTGACTCTGTCCCTGTCTCTCCATCTGTTTTCATGTCTCTGTCTTTGTCTCTCTGTCTCTGTGTTTCTGTGTCTCTAACTCTCCATCTCTGACTCTCTTTATGTTTCATGTGTCTCTGCCTCTGTGTCTCTCTGTTTCTGTCTCTGTGTTTCTGTGTCTCTGTCTCAGCATCTCTGTTTTGATGTCTCTGTGTCTCTGTCGCTTTGCTCCCTGTGCATCTCTACCTGTGTTGTCTCTGCCTTTCTCCGTGTGACTCTATGGCTTCCTCTCTGTTCCTCTCCTTTTTGATGTCCCTGCTTCTATTTCCCTCTCATTCCCTGTCTCTCTTCTTTCCTGTGTCTGTGTTGACCTCACATCCTCTCTCCCCTCTCCCTGCCCCCGTCTCTCTGTGTGCCCTCATGTTCTTCCTTATCCTCACCCTCTCTCGGGCTCTTTCGCACCTCACAGGTGCTACCTCTTCTCGGCAGGTCATATGAAATCAGTGGTGCACGGGGCAGCGGCTGCGGGATGGGGAGAGGCGGCCTGCCCCATCCTACTCGCCCGCCAGCCTGCTTGCTGACTGATAGTAGGCCCCTGAGTCTGAATCACCTGGTGAGTTGGCCCCTGCAAGATCCCAACCACTCCCCCCCTTACTCTAATGCTCTTTCCACAGAGAAATACAGTGAAGACCCCTCATTCCTCAATTTCATGTGTCCCTGTGAGCCAATGTCCACAACTCTGAAACCCCAAGCCAATTGTGAAGCTACAAGACATGTTTATGACTTAATAAGTACAGCTAAGATTTACTAAATGCATATGGCCTGCTGTGTATTCTATGTGTATCTCATTTCCACAAAAGTCCTCCAACGTAGATATCATCATCCACAGTTTTCAGGTGAGGATCAGAGAGGTCAGAGATGTTAATACACATGTCCAAGGTCACACAGCTAACGAATGGCAGAGGCAGAACTGAAGCCCATTCTGGGTAGGACTAAGCATCATGCCCTTTCCACTGAATCTTTCAGAGCTGTGCTGTCCAATCAGGTAGCCACTAGCCACACGTGGCTATTTAAATTAATTAAAATGAAGTAAAACTTTAAATTGAGTCTCTCTATCATACCAGACACATTTCATATGATCAGTAGCCATGCATGGCTAGTGGCTGCCCTACTGGACAGTGCAGAAATAGAACATTCCCCTCCATGCTGAAAGTTCCATCATACAGCACTCTTTTAGATCAGCATGGAAGAGTCTCCTGTATCGCCTTTGTGGGAGAACAAAAGAGAACAGAAGATACCAAAATAGCCCAGGGTCATTCCCTGGCCCCTGCCCTGGTCAGGTGTGAGGTGCCTGTAACACTCTGCACTACAACAGCAATCCTGTCTCCAAATACCTGTGGTTGACATCACCTGTGCCACCCGAACTTGCCTTTACAACCCTGTCTGTGTCAGGATTACCAACGGGAACATTGTGCTTCCATTAGGGGGAGGAGAGGGTGGATGTGTATATTCTTTGAGAAGGCAGCAAAAGCACAATCTTATGCCAGAAATTGAATTTTCTTACTTCAGCTGGCATCCAGGGCTTTGAACCCTTCCACAACTGAACAGCTTATCTTGTTCCATTTGATCAAAAACATTTCATAACACTGGCTCCTTCCACAAGGTCACCTTGAACTCTCTTCCCTGCCTGTAGCATCCTGAATCTTCCTTAGCCTAATAGAAACATTTTTGAAATCTGAGTAAACTGGACTTGCTCAGCTCTCTTCTCTCTCCAAGAAAATTGTATTTTGCCTTTCTGTAACAAGTCACTAAAAAGAGGGACATATTTACAATTCTTTGCAAGCTCACCAGTCTGGGCAATCTAAATACCACTGGCCCCACCTGCTTACACTGGAAGTGGTGGCCTCATGCAAATATCTCTGCAGGCAGCTGCTTCTTCAGTGGTCTTCCAGGATTGCTCGAAAATGAGTTCGCTCCTTCAGCTTTTACACACTCCATGCTGCTCTGCTAGGCACTATTCATTCCTGCCATGGAGATCTCCACTGGTGGCTCCAAAGAGTCTCTCTAGCTCTGATGGCTGCCATTCTAAGCCTTTAGATGTCCAAGCTAGCTTATGGCCTAGGACAAAAGGGAGAATTGTTCTGTCTCTCTCTACTTTATTTGGATGCTCAATTAGAAGTGACCCAAGACCATGCTGCTTGGCCCCAATGTGTTACAACATTTACTGGAGCCCCTCTTACAAGTTTTATTTTTGTTTAATATTGGAGCAGTATGTGTAGTGGTTACAAGAGTTAAAGAAAAAGTTAGGTATGGCAAGGGAGACTTTTTTCAAGTGGGGGCTACTACAATGGGGTTTTGAAAGGGGAGAGAGATTGAGCTCAACTCCAAATACAATAAGGAGAGGTGGGGATTTATAGCCAAGGAGCAGGGAGGGGGGACTGGTGGGTGGAAAATTGCTAAGAGGTAGGGTAATTCTTTGCTAAACTGACCTAACAGGATTTTTGCTGATGGCAAACCAGGGTAATAAGATATTGAGAGGAAGGGGGTTTAACAAACTGACTCAGCAGGATTCTTGCTAAAACTGGAATAAGTGCCAGGAGCCCGACTAGAGCTAGGTCAAGGAATGAGTCTTTGCTAAGAGCATGTGCGTTGAAGCCAGGTGATCTTGGTTTGAATCCTCACTCTGCCACTTACTGGTTGGGTGACCTGAGGTAAGTTTCTTAACCCCTCTGTGCCTCAGTTTTCCCATCTGTAAAATGGGAATAATAGTACTTACCTCATAAGTGTGAAGACTCAATTAGCTGTTGTTATCATCTCTGTCTGCTCTTTGGCCTCATAAATGGCTCCTGGCATGGTTTAAGCCATAACCATCATACCATACTCAGAACCTCCACTCCCTCCAACCATAGAGGGCTTTGTCCTTGGAGTGTTTCTCTGCCTGACCCTTTTTGCCCTGTCTTCTGGGAGGCTCTCCTCACCGTTCCTGTCCTCCCCACCAGTTCACAAGATAGGCCCATCCATGCCTAGCATGGGTGACGAAAGGCTCAGGCCAGGCACAGCCACCAGCTCATCTCATCCACATATCAACTCCACACTTCAGAGATTAGGGGAATGAGGCTCAAGCTCACACACGTGTTCCACTGAAAGGACACAACCCAAACCCAGTCTGTGTGGCCTCAGTGTCTTCTTTTCTCGTTCCCGGGTCATCTCAATATGGCGCTGACCGCACAGTGACTCTTGGGTTGGAAGCATGGAGGCACACATGGCTGCCTTCAAGGTCCTCCCTTCTGGCTGTCCTCTGACCTGTTTGCCCGAGTCCTTCCAATCTTAGCCCTTTTCAATGTGCCCAGTTCAGCCTGACCAGCTGCAGTTCACGCCTACTTCACCTTCCATCCCACCATTCTCCAGCCTCCATGAGACTCCTCAGAGATCCCAAAACTCATCTTCTCTCCCACACTACACCGCCTCTTGCTGGACTGTGCCTAGGTCCACATTCCTGTCACCCACCTCAGCACCTTGCTTTGGACACAGTGTTAGCATTCACCCACAGCTGACACAGCACAGCTCAGAAAGGGCCCCGCTGCTCCAGCCCGGCCCCGACAGGACGGAATGACCTGACCCGCTCTCTTCTCGCTTCCATCAGGAGAGGAGGAGAGCACAGGGACTGACACAGGCACCCTTGACTCTCGAGTTTACTCTTGCAGGACAAAATGCTGACAACTTCAAGGAGGATTTTATTTTTTAACAGTAACCTCTAAATCCCTTTCCAGGCCGGAGGACTTAGGACTTTTTATTTAGCATGTGTGCTCCCTCTCTTTCGGCTCATTGACTTCATACTTATTATCTCACATTTGTCTGCATAGTGCTGCCTCCTCCTCTGACTGCCTGAGTCACCTGCAATAACCCAGGCCAGTCCCATCCTGGTGCATTTCGGGCGTGTGCGTGTGCCTGCACTGTGCTTCTGTTGTTCCTATCAGAGAAGTTCCTGGGACAGAGGGGGTGAAGAAAATTGCCTGGGGTCTCAGGCCAGCTTAGGGGGCATGGAGAGAATTTGCTGCAAAGGACTATATTTCTGCCTCAATTTCCTGATGTGTAAAACGGAAATTATAGTTACCACATAGAGTTATTGAGAGAACCAGATAAGTATTCAGAACAGGTCTTGACACCTAAATGCTATATAAACACTTGTTATGATTACTGTTGTTATAGCAATTGCTCAGGAGCTATGGCAGACGAAGTCCCAAGATTCACAGGATGATTACGCAATGGCCTCCATTACCAAGCACCCACTAAGTTCTAAATACTATATGCTGAATACTTCCTTTTTCAATAATGAAAAAGCTCTTTATTTCCCTGCCCTGACTTGAAAAAATGCTCGTGAATTGTAGAGAAAAAGATATAGAGCAGACTACTAGATAAACCAGGAAAGTATGTGTGTCTAGCAGAGTGTCTCCTATACATGATGAGAACTTAATGAATATTAGTCAAATAATGGCAAGCCTGAAGAAATGATTAAATGAAGGTCTATATACCCCACCCCACCCTGAACAACCACTCAACATTTTAGTGTGTGCCTTCCAGACTTTTTTTTACACATATGTTATAAACTTTTTTACTCTTTTACAAAAGTGCGATTAGATTCTACATAATGATTTGTGAATCACTTTTTATTACCCCTTACCTATTTATTGTGGTCATATTTCCATGTCAGTACCTATGTAGAAAGAATAAACTGTGGTTTCTAATTCTCCAGTGCTAGCCGTATCAGAGTAGACCAATGGAAAGAAAGACTTTTTAAACTTACATAGTTATTAACTGTCTAGTTAAAATGGGAATATAGAGTTTAGGTTTTAAAAACCCCAAAGATCACAACAGTTCCTTGAACACGTTAAGACAAGTAAACAGATTTGATGTCGATGGGGGGAGGGGGGAGTGGGAGGGGGGAAGGAGGAATTAGTAAAGTGACACAAAAATCAACTACATTGTACATTGATAAGTTAAAATAAAAATAAAAATTCCAAAGACACATGTACTAGTGGTTACTGTGTATTATTTGAATTAAGTTACTGATACCACCCCCCCCCCACACACACATACACACTCTCACAGTTGGTATTGACACCTTTGAATAGCTGCATGGCTGTTCCATTAAGTGGATGTATATTGTGTTTAGCTCGCATTTGATGGATATTTAGGTTATTTCAAAAGTGTGACCAATTTGATCGACAAGTCTCAAGTCTCAAGTCATTGATGTAAAACATGAAAGTGTTCTATTTTTCCAATAACTGTTACTAACTCTGCCCTTCAAATTTCCGCTTTCCCGTTATCTAGTGAGCTTCGTCCAAGAGATCTCTAACCTAGTACCGATAGAAACATCTTCGTATTAAATATTTTGTTTTGGCTCTTAAGACTCAGTCTTGGTCATTTGACATGTCAATCTCATATGCTATTTAAAGTCCTCCCCGCCTTCCATCTTCCATTCGACTTGGGAAGCTGGAACTTGAGAGAACAAGGGAGTCCTGATCTCCTCTGCATTGTGGTCAGTCTGTACCATTATTGCGTCCCAGTGCCACCTGATTTCACTCAGGAAGCAGTGGAGCTGGTCAGTAAGCAGGGAGAAAGACTGGTCACCCCTTCTTATGAGTGCCTCCAAATTTTAGGAGTTATTTTCTTTGTGCCTCCCTCATTGGACTGCAAAGAGTTGAATCTCTGGGGAAGTGAGAGGAGGTAGGGAGAATCTCTCTTCACTGACTTTGCACATCTCCAAAAGTTGACTTCACCCTCCCTGCCTTTTTATACTTCCTCTGGGGCATGGGTAGCAAAGGATCAGGGCTGGTTCTGCTGAAGCAGTCCTCTAACCCATGGGATGCTGATACTGCTCATATTGGCTTGGGGGAGCCAGTTGTTGGTATCTCCTCCAAACACTGTATTCAGAGAGGGCACCTTGGAAGCTCAAAATCAGCCGTGGTGGGAATATTTACACCATGGGAATTGGCATCATCTGGCAAACCTCCCCCACCTCCACCCCAGAGCTGATTGTTAAACATTTACCAGCACACCACGGCTTCTATCCTAACCTTTCCAGGAGGAGTCTGATCCAATATTGGTGGCTACTGCACTTAAAATTGGGGTGCTTACTACCTTTTGTTCTCAGCCTTTAGATGCCAATTAGAGGAAAGCTCTAAAGTATTTCATTTTATAAATGATGCTTTGATGAGCAACTTTTTACATTAAACCTGCCCATTTGAGTGATTATTTCCTTTGGCTAAATTCTTGGAAGTGGAAATGCTGAATCCAAAGGTATGTCTAGTTTAACATTTCAGGTGCATATATGATTCAAATGCCCTTCAGAAAATATACATCAATTAACACTTCCATCACCAACGTGCCTAGCATACTGTACTGCTTCTACAACTAAACATTATAATTTGAAAATATATTTCTTAATGTTTTAGGCAAAAATGTATTTTGTTTTCTTCTGCATTTCTTTGACTACCAATATGTTCAGATAGTTTTCTAGAACATTCATTTATTAATGGCATTTCCTAAATATACTCTTCTTTCATGAATTTCCAAAAAGGTAGGTGAGAAGGGCAGCAACAGAGGAGGACAAGGAATGGGAGGGGTGCTCTAAGTGGCCCCAAGTTTATTCCCCACCTGCCCTGAGCTGTGCCTGAGCAGAGCACCAAGATTTGCAAGTCTTGAAGACACCTTCTTAGAGGCGCATTTTAATTAAAATCTTTCTTACATGATACATTATCTGTAAAAGCAATTGGGTTAGAATATTGATTTTGCTTTGTGGTTACAGGGTTCCCATAGGAAGTCTTATTCCACCATCTGTGGCTTTCTGGTCAAGGTATCTGCAAGCTTCTTTGTAAAAATTGTGTACTCACTCACACTCACATGCCTGGACACACACACATACACATGCACATTTATTCAGACACATACATAAACACATATTTCTGAGCACACATAAATACATACGATTCATACAGACTCATTCACACACATGTATATGGACACACAGTCGTGTGCACACACTCATTCAGACACCCCCCCACACACACAGTCTTATGCCTGGACCCTCATACACACACAGGCACTTATATAGACTCACGCACACACATATGTGGACATACATGCACATACACTCATTCATATACACACCTCTGCACTCATATATCTGGACACACATACATCATTCAGGCACATGCACTGACACTCATATGCCTGGACACACATCCACACACGTAGTTAAACACACACACATTCACACACACATGCTCAGACACACATGCACATAGACACACCCATACACTCACATACATGATCACACATGCATGCACAGAATCACGCTCAGACACGCCCACTCACACTCATATATCTGGACACACATGCACACACAGACACACTCATACAGACTCGCACACACCACACATGCCCACACATATATAGACACACGTGCACACAAATTCATTCAGACACATCCATTCACATGCCTGGAAACACATGCACACATTAGACACACTCATACAGACTCTCACACACAGACACGCATACACTCTCATGCAAATAGCCTTTTCTTCCCTTTATACCCAGTGCTACTGCCATATTCAGCTTCCTCCAGCTCTTCAAACAAGCCACAGACGCTCTGGCCTTGAGACCTCTGTACACATTATTTCATTTGCCTGAGACCCTTTTCCTTCTACCTCTCACCTGGCTGACCCTCAGGCATCCTTTGTGTCTTGATTTAAAAGCCCTTCCTTCAGATGCCTTCCTGTGTTCCCTGGGCCACCTTGGAGCTTCCTGCCATTGCTCCTATTGTCCATGTACCGTACTCTCCCCTTTTATGACACTGACTGTGCTTTATAATAACGATTCCACCAGGGTGGGGATCATGGTCTGCTATGTTCCTTGCTGTGCCCCCAGGGACATGATAGGTATGCAAAAAATGCTTCCACAACAAATGAATCAACTGAGGCTCCTATTGACTAAGGACATGTAGCTAATTAACAACAGAGGTGGGGCTTAAATCCTAGGCTCTGACTCCACATTCCACATTCCTTATCTTTTATCCATGGACTCTTTCCCTCACTGACACTTGATTTTTCAAATCATTCTTTTGTCTACAAATACATGTACACACACACACACACACACACACACACACACACACACACACACACACACATCCATTAACCATGGGAAAGGTACTGAAATGGGCTTCCAACCAGGAATTTCTTCATCTGTCAATCCATCCATTCATTTTCCCCATGATCCTAGCTCCATGAAGAAAGTGACTCCTGTCTTGTTTACTGCGATAATAACCTCTGCACATAACACAGTTCCTGGCCCATAGTGGGCACTGAAAAGTACTTATTAAACGAACAGATGAACTGTTCAATAAGCACTTGCTGAACATCAACAAGGCACTGGGCTAGGTGCTAATAGAATTGCAGAGAGGAATAAAATCAGCCCTTGACCTTAAGTATCTGGCTATCTAGTTGGAGAAACTATCAAATAAATCTTTGCCCTTTGGGATATGCAGACAGTCTACCCCCTTCCTGACGCTCCTTCATGCATATGCACAGACAAAACAAAGGCACACACAACTACATGTGCATGATTGAAACTCACACATTCCCACAGCCAGACTCAAATGCCCTACACACACAGACCTGTACATCTGGGTCCCCTGTCCAAGCTAGAAATAAACAGGCTGCAGCATGTGCCATCCAACCTGGTTTGTTTCCTCTTGAGTTCAAAGGAATTTATTAATTTCAACCCCTTCAAGTGGAACTTGCAAAGCCTCCTATAGAACATATCCATAGCAACTGTGAACCATCTGAAAAGGAAGATGTTAACCTTTTGATGTCTGTTGCCCACTTTGTATGTCCCCCTTAGGGGCTCTCAAGTAATAGAAGCAGCTGCACGGGGGAGTGGGGAAGTCTAGGACAGGGGGATGCCTCCTTCCTGCACTCAGGACCTGTGCCCCTCGCAGGCAGATGCTCAATGAGGTAAGCCTGGTGCCAGCTGGTGTTTGAGCCAGAGGTGGAGAGAGTGGCTAGGATGATGTGGGATTGGGCTCCTCTTTGCTCCCAAGCTGCAGGTTGAAATTTCTGAAATTGCCAAAAGGTCTCACTGTGAATCTTGCTGCCTCCCCTTTGACCTTTCCGCTAAGAGTGAAAAATGCACAGTGCTTCCTCTTTGGATCCAGGATGGATTGTTTTCTCCAAGCGGGTCAGCCATTTCCACTCATTTCCTGACTTTGGGCAAACCTCCCCAAATTTCAGATCTCATCTGGGGGACAAGGAATTCATTTGAGAAAGTCCTTCTTTACAACTAGGGGTGGGAGTGGGAGGCATCTAGGGCACAGCCCAGGTTGGGGAGAAGGTCCCTCATTCTCTGCTCTTGGGAGATGCTGGTTTGGGGCTACTCAGACCTGGGCTTAAACTCTAAGGCCATTCATATACTTGCTATGGGTCTCTAATTGAGTTCCTTCTCCCCAAGCCTCAACTCCTCATCGGCAAAATGGACATAGTGAAACATATTTTACAAGCCCATTGAGAGGACTGAAGGAAATCATGCCTGCAAGGCTTTGTGTTTGGTAGATAGTAGGTGGTCAGTAAATAGTAGTTTATGTTTTTATATACCTATCCTGCTCTGTCCACTACCCTCCACTCTGTGCTAACTGCAGATACGGGTATAAGTGAAGCCTGTCCTTGAAGGGCTCCCAGTCTAGCAGACCAGATGCATGAGCAAACAAAAAATTATAAGTCAATGAAGACAGTGAATCTTCCCAGAAGAAATGACATTAACCGAGCACACAGTGATCAATTAGATGAGGAGGGGAATTCATTTCCTGTAGAGCAGTAGTTCTCAACTGGGGGCAGTTTTGCCCCCAGCGGACATTCGGAAGTGTCTGGAGACATTTTTCGTTGTCACAATTAGGGACGGCTGCTACTGGCATCTAATTAGCCAGGGATGCTCCTGGTATCCTGCATTACATAGGGCAGTCCCCCACAACAAAGAATTATCTAACCCAAAATGTCAATAGTACCAAGATTGAGAAACCCTGTGCAGAGCATCACAACATTCTTCATCACAGAAATTGTAATTACCACTGATTATTGAGCACCCACTGTGTACCAAACATTGCACTAGAGCCTTCTGCATGTATTATTGCATTTAATTCTCACCACCAGTCTATGGGATAATACTCAGTGACTCCATTTTATTTATCTATCTATCTATCTATCTATCTATCTATCTATCTATCTATCTATCTATCTATTTTTTATTGAAACATATATAGTTGATTGTATATATCTGTGGGGTACAGAGCTGAATATCAATACTTGTGTGCAATATGTGATGCTCAAATCAGGATAATTAGTATATTCAGCATAATACATTTTAAAGCTAATTAATCTGAGGCTCACAGACATTAAGAAACTTGCCCAAGACCACCCAGCATCAGAAGTCAGGTTTGGGATTCACGTGCCCCAGACTCCAAACCCCACTTTTTTAAACCTCACTGTGCTCACACGTCTCTGTTGGGGAAAGTTTTGGGGCTTGCCTTGACCATCCACTGAACACATGGCACATAGGGTGGGTTAGACTCTCTTAAAGATTCAGGGAAGAGGGGCTACTGCAGGCTTTAAAAAAAAAGACCCACGCAGGGTCTTTCTTCAGGCAAGGAGGATTAATTTGGTTCAACCAAATAACATGAGCACTTTCATGAGTGGAGAATAAATAGAAGGGGACCAGCTAGACCTTCTTCCCTTCTCTCTCATGCGATAATGCAAGTTCTGCTACTGTTGCTGCTTCTTCTATACTACAACGAACGCTGCTATGATTATTACTACTTCAGCTAATAATTAATGAGTACTCAGCTACACCTTTTATTCACTTGATGTTTGTCAGTTTCCCAGAAACCCAGTGAAATATGTATGATTGCTTCTATCTCACATGGACAAAACTCAAGGCCCAGAAAATGATCAAACACAACAGGCAAGGCTAGTAATGGAACCTGTATTCTATCAATGGTTCTCAACTGGGGCAATTGCTATTTTTTCCCCAAGGAGTGATATTTTCTGGATATCCAGATATTATCTGGACATGGTTCTGATTTTCACAACTGGGAGTGGGAGGTATGTGCTACTGGCATTTAGTGGGTAGAGGCTGGGATGCTGCTAAATAATCTGCAATGCACAGGACAGCTGCCCCTCCCCCCCAATTTTCTGGCCTAAAATGTCAGTTGCACTGAAGTTGAGAACCCTGGACTCCACCTCAAAAGCCCCTGCTGTTAACCACTCTGCTCTAAGTGCATTACCTCCTCTGCATGCAGTGGGATTGATGGTTTCTGGACTGTGTTGAGTAAATGTTTATTTAAAAAAAAAAAAAAAAAAAAAAAAAAAAAAAATATATATATAGTTTTCGAAGGAAAGAAAATGCCTTGCATCGTGCCTGGAAGCACAGAGGAGCAACATAAAAGTTAAAAATCCATTTCTGATTTATTTTTGACACTGGGATGACTTTTGCAGCAAAACCATGAAAAAAGCCAGAAACATAAACATTGCAAATTCACCTGTTCATGCGACAGGAGGGTGTTTTTTTTAAAGATGGAAATTTGGAAGGCTAGCAGTGAGCCCTCGTTAAATATTCATGACCCCCATCTAATTTCTAATTCAATTAAAAGGTGCTAATGTAGTTAACTGTGACAATTATTTTTGTTAATGAATATATTTAAATGCTTTTCAGCAAAGGTGATAAAGGAGTGTGCACAAGACCCAGCCACAAACTTGAATTTCAAATTGGTTTCGAAGTTTAAAGGTTGTTTTCACAAAGCTGTGGACCAAAGCTTGAATTTACAAAACGGATAATTTCAGGATTAGTTATTCAGTTTCAAAGGCAGTCTTCCATTTTCTTGAGAATTCAAGACGGGATTCTTTTAAAGTGCAAGCTCCTCAATTACATTTGAAATAAGATTTGATTTATATAAAAATTCAAATTACAGTCACTTTGCAAGAAACCAAGGACAAGAAACTGGGCAAATCTCAGTGTTTGTTACTGAGCAGAGGACAGTTTCTCTGCCTGAGATGTCACAAGGTTGCTCCAGGAATGGAAGGTTATGCTCCGGAAGCTCTTTTTAAGAGGGATTGAACAGCATCTCATCTCTTCCTAAAATTTCATTTTGTCCTGTAGGGTGGAATTACAGGCAACATGTTGGAGCTGGTATACCAGATGTCTAGAGATCATCTCTTGTCCTTATACTGGCATTTAAACTGTGTGTTTGATATTGCCTAGTTTTAAACACAATCATCAAAATGTGAAATTACCTATTTTAAATTTTACTGTGCGTGTGTGACTTTTAAAAGATGGATTTCTAGTTTCTGGATGAAAAATGTCTCTTTTCATGTCCCTGATCCTTACTTTCACTGTCTATTAGCAATTAATAGCTACAATGACAGGTATCATGCCATCTTGGTGAACAACAAATGTGTTTTTAACATTTAATTCTAACACTCACCAGCTGTGTAGTTTGGGACAAGTCATTTAGCTAGTCTTAACCAGTTTTTTCATCTATGTAGGGACGGTTATAATATCTTGCATACCTTGCCAGGTTGTTGCATGGGTTAGAGAGGGAATACAATATTAATTGCCTAACAGTGTCTCGATGTGTAAATGATCAATAAATGGTGGTGGTGGTGGTGGTGGTAGTAATAGTTGTGGTTGTTAATCCCAACATACTTTAATTTCAAAATACCCTACAGAGTAGGTAACATTGTTTCTATTCTATTGATAAGGAAACTGAGACTTGGAGAAGCTTAGCTATTTGCCCAATGTCATGCAATTGGTAGGTGGTAAAATTATATTTGAAGCAGATTGGTTTGATTCTAAAGAACATGCTCCGTTCACATTCCATATTCCTTCCACTTGCAGTTCATAGCCTATCTCCCCTAAACTAGACTGAAAACTCTTTGTGCACCTTACAATAACTAGTGCTTCCAATTCACTTGTAGGTCCTCACCAGACATCATTTGAGAATGACCAGTTCTCACCATTGCTTTGAACAAAACTCAATCTTTTCCTGTATTTTCACAAATTTAGTCTCTCCAAGATAATGTAGAAAACAGGACAAAAAGGTTGTGAAGATGATCTAGCAGTAGTGCCTTCGAGACGTTGTTTGGAGAAAGACCTTGGGTACTAGTTTCTGCATGTAGACCCCACTCTAACTATAGAAACCTCTTGGGCAATGTCTGAGGTTATTGTGTATAATTGTAACACTTTCCCAACATGAGTCGGAGACTGAAAATGTTAAGTTCTTGGAAAGGTAGGGGTGAGAAAAAAGGACGAAGATTTTAGTATCTGACTGATCACATAGATTCTGTAACATGAATGAATCCGCAGAGGACTTTTAGCTTATATCCCTGGAAACCCCAGGAGTAGTCCAGTTCAGAGCTTCCACTGGAGATCCCAGAAAAAGGAAGAGTACATAACATTTGACTGCTCCTAGTAAGGACTTCAGACAGGAATGCTGTTGGAGGGGTATATAGTACCAAAAGAAGGCTCAAAGACTTGATTTGAAGAAGGAATCTGTCAAAGTAACCCATAGAGGAAGAGAAGATAGTTTTAAAAACTAATCAATTCTCAACAACACACAAACCTTGGAAACATGCTAAATGAAAGAAGCAAGTCACGAAAGACCACATACGATATGATTCCATTCATGCTTGTTGGAACTCCAGAACAGGAAAATCTGTGGAGACAGAAAGTAGACTAGAGGTTGCTTAGGGATGAGTAAATAGGAGGGTGATAGCCTAGAGGGTACAGGGCTTCTTTTTGAGGTGATGAATATGCTCCAAAATTGACTATGGTGATGGTTGCACATGTCTAATTGTATACTTTAAATGTGTGAATTGCATGGTATGTGAATTATATCTCACTAAAGCTGGTTAGGGAGAGGTTGGTCAACAGATACAAAATTACAGCTAGATAAGAGGAATAAGATCTAGTGTTCTATAGCACTGCAGGGTGACTGTAATTAACAACAATTTATTGTATACTCTGGATTAGCTAGAAAAGAGGATTTTGAATATTCCCAACACAAAAAAAAATGATAAATTTTTGAGGTAATAAAAAAAAAAATCAGTGGTTGCCAGGGTTTCAGGGGAGGAGAGATGGTGGGAGGGATGAATAGGTGGAGCAGAGATTTTTAGAGCAGTGAAATTACACTGTACAAAACTGTAATGGTGACTACATGACATTATGCATTTGACAAAACCCATAGAACTGTACAACACAAGGAGGGAACCCTAATGTAAAATTTAGTTAATAACAATACAATGTTCAATATTGGTTCATAATTATAACAAATGTACCACACTCATGTAAGATATTAATAATAGGAGAAATTGTGTGTTTTT